>NC_045132.1:15009033-16209033 GCF_007655135.1 Punica granatum | reverse complement strand
TTGGACACATATGGGAGGCCAACCGGAGTTACGTTAATCAAATAACTTGACCTTCATCAATTATTGGCTAATCCAACCGTTCCTTTGCCTCGGCCAGCATTGCTAGCTGTACCCTGGCCAAAAACTACACCAATCATCGAAGACATAGAATGAATACGCCGACTCATGGGGACAAGATGGTGGCCGAAGCCACGACCGCTATTCAACATCTCTTGAACTTCTTCGCGGAGGAAGCTTGAGAGGCTAATATTCCGTTTGGTTTCGCAATCGAATTTTAAAATTTTAACTCTAACTTTTAACTCTACTCACTACGCAATAAAAATCAACTCTTCAAAGTAAAAAAGGTGGGGCCGATACATAAATCCACATACATCTCTATTATACTCAATTCAATTTTTAATACTAAATTTTCTCAACTATTAATTACTTTTTAACACTTTTTCTCATAATTCAACTAATGATTCTCATAATTCAATTAAACAATCATTACAACTCAATTAAAATCAAAACTCAACTCAACTCAACTCTAAAACCAAACACACCTTAAAAGTTCGAGCACGCAGACGGAAATCAAGTGGAAAGGGTCATTCCTTATTCATGATGTTCCATCCAACGAGGCTTATTAGTTAAAGGACTCGGGGAGTCGACTTCAATCGAGGTACATTAACGACTAATATTTGAAGAGATATTATCCGACTATGTAGGAGACACGAGAATCGAGAACAGATCTAGTAGATTCCGAGAACGGGCTGAACCACAGCATACAAGATGCTGCCAATTAAGTCGACCTCACGGCTGTGAGGTTGGACCCGCACTAATTATTAAATGGGTAGCCGAGTCTTTAAGGTTCAGTTATATTTTCCTAGAACATGCAGGTTTACGAGAAATTCCGTATATCACTCTCTGGAGCTCGGATTAGCGTGATTCAAAGTCCTGTAGAAAGCTAAAAAGGAGAGCTTCAACTTTTCTGAGTTTACCTTAAGATTCTATGTGGAAGAGATTCAACCTCTAAAAAGAATTGCTCGCAGCCAGTTCTTTCCAGTTTTTGGGCAGGTTCAGGCCGAATCTCATATTTCTCTCTACAGAGCTCGGATTGAGCCAATTAAAGATGCTGCGGAAAGCTAAGAGAGAGATCTACATATTTTATGTTTTGAGTTTTGCGCAGTTCTAATTAGAAGATGCTCGAAATTGAGGTTGAAATAAGACTGAAACAAGGTACAGAATGGCAGTCTTTCGCATCAATGTTGCAGTTTACTTGTGGACGTCCATACCGTCGAAGAACGCAATGGCTATGCTAGCCGTGAGGTAATATTATCATTTTCTTCAAGTGTTCATCATGGAGCTCGTATGGCAAATTATATTTATACACGTCAAGTCCTGCTCAATATTGTTTCGCGCGACTAGACATGCGGGGTATTGTTTACACCTATTTTCCGCACCTTGTTAAGATTGTCGGGTTTTGACATACAATTGGTGATCTTGATGGTTTTTCAGCATTTTTGGACATGATTGGTTCGAGTTGGAGAAGTGAGTCGTGATCATTCTCGCGTGGGCTGAATTGATTGAAGGTCCAATGGAGAAGAAGGCCCACGGTTTGAAGTTGGCCCATTAAGAAGCCCATTCATCAGAAGTCCATCATGAAGCAAATATATATACACACATATATGGACGTGCATACATAACAGTGACGGTGAAGATTGGATTTTGCTTGGCTGCCGATTCTACTTTAAGCAATATTCTCGTGTTGTTTTGCATGATTTTTTATTTTAGGAAGTCAAATAAGTCGGATATTTTTCTGATATGGTTTGATATCTTATCTTTTAGGCAATTTAGGTAGGTTAAATAGTCAATTTTTTATTTGGATATTATTCCGAGATCGTATTTTATAGGCGTATCTGATTACGATATATTTTTTAGGGTATTATGTACGCGCTATACGTGTCGTCTAGTTTGTTGTTAGGCTACACACACTCATCAATTAAACTCGTATTTTTTCTATCTTTCGTTTATCGCACTTTATTTTATCACACTTTATCTTATCTGCACTTTCATTTATCATATCTTACTTTTTCGCACATTTTCCATTCCCTTTCATCTATCCCCGAATCAATTCCCTGTGGATCGATAAAATTCGTCCTCGGAGCTCCCGAGCTTTCAAGACAAAGATTTTATCTTCTTTTGGCACCACTTGCCGAAGATTATCGAAGAGTCGAGTTCACTCATTTTGGGTGGACTTCCTTCACTCTAAACTCGGCTTCCTAGGCTGAGTTATTAGCTGAATTTCAATTAAGCGGGTTGTATAGCCACTTGATTGATTTCGGACTCGTGTTCGTGCTTGTGCGTTGGAAATTGGTGGAGAACTCTAAATAGTCAAATCCCCGGACCGTGAATCGTCTAAGGCGCACTATAATCTTGAGGACCTAAATTTAGCAGCCAATCAATTCTGCGATCTTCTAGGGACGTGTTACACGCTTTGTTTTGGTGGATCGGCTAGTGACATGTTGATATACTTTGAATAGCTTCCTGGCACGCCTGGATCACTCCATCATGTTGTTGATTAGGTGTCGAGCGTATTTAGCGTCCCCGAATTGATTCCCTGTAGATCGATAAAATTCGTCCTCGAAGCTCCCGGGTTTTCAAGACAAAGATTTTATCTTCTTTTGGCACCACTTGCCGAAGATTATCGAAGAGTCGAGTTCACTCATCTTGGGTGGACTTCCTTCACTCTAAACTCGGCTTCCTAGGCTGAGTTATTAGCTGAATTTCAATTAAGCGGGTTGTATAGCCACTTGATTGATTTCGGACTCGTGTTCGTGCTTGTGCGTTGGAAATTGGTGGAGAACTCTAAATAGTCAAATCCCCGGACCGTGAATCGTCTAAGGCGCACTATAATCTTGAGGACCTAAATTTAGCAGCCAATCAATTCTGCAATCTTCTAGGGACGTGTTACACGCTTTGTTTTGGTGGATCGGCTAGTGACATGTTGATATACTTTGAATAGCTTCCTGGCACGCCTGGATCACTCCATCATGTTGTTGATTAGGTGTCGAGCGTATTTAGCGTCCCCGAATTGATTCCCTGTAGATCGATAAAATTCGTCCTCGAAGCTCCCGGGTTTTCAAGACAAAGATTTTATCTTCTTTTGGCACCACTTGTCAAAGATTATCGAAGAGTCGAGTTCACTCATTTTGGGTGGACTTCCTTTACTCTAAACTCGGCTTCCTAGGCTGAGTTATTAGTCGAATTTCAATTAAGTGGGTTGTATAGCCACTTGATCAATTTCGAACTCGTGTTCGTGCTTGTGCGTTGGAAATTGGTGGAGAACTCTAAATAGTCAAATCCCCGGACTGTGAATCGTCTAAGGTGCACTATAATCTTGAGGACCTAAATTTAGTAGCCAATCAATTCTGCGATCTTCTAGGGACGTGTTACATGCTTTGTTTTGGTGGATCGGCTAGTGACATGTTGATATACTTGGAATAGCTTCCTGGCACGCCTAGATCACTCCATCATGTTGTTGATTAGGTGTCAAGCGTATTTGGCATCCCCGAATCGATTCCCTGTGGATCGATAAAATTCGTCCTTGGAGCTCCCGGGTTTTCAAGACAAAGATTTTATCTTCTTTTGGCACCACTTGCCGAAGATTGTCGAAGAGTCGAGTTCACTCATCTTGGGTGGACTTCTTTCACTCTAAACTCGGCTTCCTAGGCTGAGTTATTGGCCGAATTTCAATTAAGCAGGTTGTATAGCCACTTGATCGATTTCGGACTCGTGTTCGTGCTTGTGCGTTGGAAATTGGTGGAGAACTCTAAATAGTCAAATTCTCGGACCGTGAATCGTTTAAGGCGCACTATAATCTTGAGGACCTAAATTTAGCAGCCAATCAATTCTGCGATCTTCTAAGGACGTGTTACACGCTTTGTTTGGTGGATCGGCTAGTGACATGTTGATATACTTGGAATAGCTTCCTGGCACGCCTGGATCACTCCATCATGTTATTGATTAGGTGTCGAGCGTATTTAGCGTGAGCAACTCTCTATTTTGAAATAACGTTAGAGGTGGTGAACCAATGAGATGGTAGCTCAGTGGTAACGTGTTAATATCTCAAATTCAAGTTAGGAATCTGAGTTTCCTTGGGGACTCGAGAGAAAAATAGGGGAGAGAAAGTCCCCTTATGTGTTGTTGAACCTGCTTATAGTTATAGTATTTTGACTAGGGGTGTTTATTTAAAATGGCTCATGGTTTGCCCGTTTTGTCAAATCTATCATATGTTTTTTTTTGTCAAATCTATCCCATGGTTTACTTTTTGCATCAAATCTATCCCGGCGTTATCTTTTCCGTCGACATCTAATGGATGTGCTGACGTGGCACCTACGTGGCAAGTGTGGCCCACTATCTCTCCACGTGCCACGTCAGCACGGCCGTTAGATGTCGACGGAAAAGATAACGCCGGGATAGATTTGATGCAAAAAGTAAACCATGGGATAGATTTGACAAAAAAAAGCATATGATAGATTTGACAAAACGGACAAACCATGAGCAATTTTAGGTAAAAACCCCTTCTGACTATGAATGTGTGGTTGTGTGGCACTCCTCTAAACTTCCTTGGGATCGTTGTGATGAGACAACAGATCCTCAGGTCTTAGTAAAATTATAGCGTGCTTATAATATTTCACGATATGATTCAAACTCATATGACTATGTCGTGCGGGGGTTGCTATCAGTCGTCCCTCAAATCGGTTTTACTTATATACCCTACCCTATATTAAAAAGTGGGAGGTTAATCCCTTATTTTCGTAATTCTTTAATTGCCCCTGCCCTCAGTTTGTTTGCTTCCCGCCCGCCCCCAGACCAAAATATACAACTCTTCACTCGCTGCCTTCCTCTCCTTCTACATAAACGCCCCCCCTTTTTAGCCTCCGTGTCTTGGCCCGAGTTTGCCTCTTCGCCTAGTTTCCTTGCGGCCCCGCTCCATCGTACTACTTGCCTTACCCCACCTGCTTCGCATATTTCCACTGGCTGGGTTTAATGCCTTCAGAATTTCATTTATGTACATCCCATCAATGGTGGTTGCTTCCTGCCCTCTGACGTCCGCTTCCCCTTTGCGCTCGACCTTTTTGCCATCTTCCTCCTGCCACTCCACCTACTACCCTCACCACCGCCCTCACGCCGCCGCCGTCCTGGCCACTCTATCTGTGTCACCACCAGCCCTTAAGAACCACGATTGGGTTCCTCAACCTCTGCCTTCCGAACTTCTGCATTTCCTTCCAATTGTTCCCGCCTTTTCACCAATTCCTCACCCTTGCCCATTTCATTGCTGTGCTTTTTATGGAGAGATTACGCATATTATGTAGCGCTTCCTCGCGCTCGCCAACCCTCTGCTTCGGCTATTCTTTTCCTTCTACTCATTCATCTCTAGTTCTTCGTCACTCTTCCGCCTCCAAACTATTCGCTCCAATGCCTGCTCTCATCATCTTGCTCTTTGTAGTGCCCGGTTATCGAACTTCGTGCTAAATAGGTGAGATTTGCCTCCAATATGTTGGATTTGTACTGTTTTCATGCTTCTCGTCTACTTTCACCAAAAATATTTGAGTCTCTTCTATTAAGGCATTGTACTTGAATACAGACAACTTTGATATTTCTACTTCTTAGCATGGTTTTTATTACGGGATATATTCCTATCCTCTCGTGACTTACATTTGCTTCCTTGTATATAGCAGTGTATTATGGGATTGTTAGGTTGCAGGATCAATTATAATTAATTACTTGTAACATTTAGCTTACTTTCCTTGTATTGCTCAAGTTGTATGGCTAGATGTACAGAGACTCCACATCAATGAGAATTAACACAATTATTCACAGAAATCTCAGTGTTCTACATGGTGTCAGAGCGAGTTACGTTTTCTCCACATGCGTGAGCTTACACCACGACATATATAGTTTCGAGGCAGCCAAAAGTGCGCTTCATGTTAATCGGGCCCAAGAGTGGCCTGGTCCAGTTTCGAGGTAGCTAAAGGTGCACCTCTAGTTAGGCCCGAGTGTGGAGCTCGAGGCTAGTTTGATATTTGTCCCCCTCTTGCACGAGTACGAAAGAGGATGTCCGGCTCGTGGTCAGTTGTTAAGGGCAGGTGTTTAAGGGCACGTGGCACGTGTTGGACCACACGTTGTCACGTGAGGGTGGGTGTTGAGATACGTTATCTCACATGGAAAAATTAAGAAAGAAACCACAATTTTATATGGTGCTTGAATCTAGTAACCTATCAGCTTAAACTTTTGGGTTGCAAATGTGCTCAAGTCTGTGTAGGCCCAAGTGAAAATTTTACATGCTGATGGCAGTGTTAAAAGGTTCAAAGCTCGTCTCGTTGCCAAGGGATTTACTCAAGTCAAAGGGGTTGATTTCAACGAGACATTTGCTCCCGTGGCTAAACTAGTCACAGTCCGGGTAATTTTGTCTTTGGCAGTAGTTAACAACTGGAAAATGCATCAATTGGATGTTCATAGTGCTTTTCTACATGGTGATTTAACTGAGGAGGTTTATATGTTTATGCCACCGGGCTTTTCTCATCGACGTCCAGGATATGCTTGTCGCTTACGTAAATCCCTTTATGGCCTCCGACAAGCATCTCGCAATTGGTTCTCCAAATTTGCGACTGCACTTCGTAACTATGGACTTTCTCAATCCGATGCAGATCATTCATTATTCACTCAGCACAAGGATGGGAATTTTCTGGGAGTTCTGGTATATGTTGAAGATTTAATTATTGTCGGCAATAACTCGAAATTATGTGCTTTGCTCGAGCAATATCTGGCCACATGTTTTCGTATCAAGGATTTAGGCCCTTTGCGCTACTTCCTCGGCATTGAAGTCACTCGGATGGACAAAGGTTTATTCCTCAACCAGCGAAAGTATGTCCTTGATATACTTACAGAAAGTGGCATGCTGGGTTCGCGGCCTTCTTCATTTCCTATGGAACAACAACATAGCTTATCATCGAATTCAGGCTCTTCCTTATCTGATCCTAGCAAATATTGTCGTCTCGTTGGCCGACTCATCTACCCGAAAATCACTCGTCCCGAATTATCTTATTCCGTTCACATTCTATCTCAATTCATGCAAGATCCACGTGAAGATCATTGGATGGCAGCGATGCGCATACTTCGGTACCTGAAGCAATCACCGGGTCAAGGAATTTTTCTCCGGCCCCAATCCATGGAGTTAATAGCATATTGTAATTCAGATTGGGCCAGCTGCCCGATGACTCGAAGGTCGGTCACAGGTTACTTCATAACACTCGGTGGTAGTCCAATCTCATGGAAGACCAAGAAACAGACAACTGTATCTCGTTCGTCTGCTGAAGCCGAATACAGAGCAATGGCAGCAGCAGTTAGTGAAGTTTTATGGCTACAAAGTCTGTTTTCATCATTTGGTGTCTCATTGAATGGCCCTACTCAACTGTATTGTGACAATCAAGCAGCACTCCACATCGCTGTTAATCCGGTATTTCATGAGCGCACCAAACACATCGAAATTGACTGCCACTTCATTCGGGGACACTTACTATCCAAGAAGATTGTTACTAATCACATATCCACGCATCTTCAACTTGCTGACATTTTCACCAAGGCTTTGGGACGTGATCGTTTTCAATTTCTCCTCAGCAAGTTGGGAATTCGGGATCCTCATTCTCCAACTTGAGGGGGAGTATTATGGAATATATTCCTATCCTCCTGTGACTTACATTTGCTTCCTTGTATATAGCAGTGTATTATGGGATTGTTAGGTTGCAGGATCAATTAGAATTAATTACTTGTAACATTTAGCTTACTTTCCTTGTATTCCTCAAGTTGTATGGCTATATGTATAGGGACTCCACATCAATGAGAATTAACACAATTATTCACAAAAATCTCAGTGTTCTACAGTTTTATTCTGTGGGCTTGAATGTTCAATTGGAATCTTTTGTCCTTTGTTGTACAGGAATCTCTTATGAGTTCCTGCTACCATCACTTCCTCCTGCCAATTGAAGTGCCCTCCAAAAGGATCATACTCGCTGCATCATTACATGGATATAATGCATGGTGAAAAGCAGTCTAATTTATGACCATTTTATGATACTTTTAATCCCTGATGATTCCTTATATTTGGGAAGATTATTACGACAAGCATTGACTTGTTGTGCATCTTATCTTACAGTTGGCATTGATTTCTGAATTTCTCCCAGTCCATCTGCAGAGGCCAGGTTGAACATGCTTGAAGAATATTTTCTTTGAAGCATATCGGGAGGTGGCTACTGTACGAGACTCTATTGGTATGTTCCAACTGGTAGAGTTCTGCCATTCTAATTGCTTAAGCTGCTAAATTTATCTGGATTTGATGCATTGTGGATTAATTCTCCTTTACAAAACAGATGGAATAATGCAATCGGAGACTATATAAATATGGGTTGCTTTCATGACAACTATTTGCTGCAACAACCTTGAATCTATTGCTCTTTTCCAGTGTGACTTTGTGGAGACAACAATACTATCGATATTCTACATTATTGCTGCTCATTGAGAGAATATATTTCGCATTTTAAATTTTTTAAGTAAATTTCTAGAAGTTTCTATTCCTCTTCGATACTATTGAATTGTGCAAAAATTGCTACTTTGGTAATTGTTATCCTTGATGTTTACTTGGATCTGTTCTTTTACCAAAAGGCATATGCAGTTAAATACTACTACAGAGAAGGTTTTAGGAGATAGTCGGTTTATGATTTTTGAAAACTTCAACCCAATTTATGTGTAGGAAAGCCATAAACTCAGGAGGCCTGCGGTTCATTAGGAACCACATTAATGAACAGACCATTAACAGCAGTTCTCCCTGCAGCCCCTAAAACACACGGTTTTCCCCTCTATATTCTCAAAACAAATTCGTCCGCCTCTTGCAATTCTCTATTTGCTGCTCATCAACTCGTTCAAATTTTCATTGAAGTCTAAGCCGCGGGCCCTTTATTTTTCTTCTAAGCCATAAGTTGTCTAAGAGAATGTAGAGGTTCTAATTTAAGGTTCATCTTCTAATAATTACCGAGGGGCGAATATTGTTTCGATTTTCTATTCTCTTTTGTTGTCTTCAACCTCACTTTTTGATTGCCAGATTCTTGGTTGCTCCATTCACCTTAAATCGGTCTTTGAGTTTGCCCTTGCTTTTACGAAATTAACGATTGAGCTTATTGGTGCATTTGTCTTTTCTTTTCGCTGATTCTGCTATTCATAAGTCTATCGAATGTTTTAAAGGTTTTCATAGGTCGATGTTGGATGCTGTTCTCCCTTCTCAGTTTGGCTTCCTTTTTTTGCTCTGCTTTTTAGGTCTATGCACGAGTTCCTTATACCTCTGCCTGATTTTGTTCCATATGGTTCAACTTCTATGTTTTTCTTTGGCTTACAAGCAAGATTTATTTTCAGTTCTATCATTTTGAGCTTTGTCTTATTTCAAATTTTGTCATTTGCTTATGAGGTTGACCTGCCTTGGTGTTTTATTGTAATTCTGGTGAAAGTTTTATTGCAGCAGGTTAGTCTCGCTTAACTAAGGTCCGTGTTGGATTCATATTATAAGAGGTAATGGGAGAATAAGATTGAAATTTATATATGTTGTAATTGGGATTAGATTATAATGTTAACTACATAGGTGAAGGCTAACCACTTAAGTTGCTAGAAACGTCAAAATTGCATAGAAATGGGGCAAATGGAGAAGTTTTTGAATCTGTATGTTGTCTTACTTTAGCTGAAACTTTGCTTCATAATATCTTTTACAAGGCATGTTTACTTTTGTTTGCCTAATTTGAATATGTTTATTTCTTACAATTCTGGTCACTCATTTGAATGACAGGGAATGAGATCGAATCAATGGTGTTTCAATGGACAAAGTTTGTCTATGTACTCATGCGTTTTTTTCTTTCCTTTTTTTTTTGTGGCTAAGTACAGGGTAAACTAATATCATTTGAATTTTACTGGTCGAGTTTTTATTTGGTATCCGGTATGACTGGTAAATCATTAATTAGATTTTTGCTTCACCAATTGTGTGTTCTTTAGTTAGAACCATTTTCTTGCTTTGTCCAACTTGTTAAATAGGTCTGGCGAATTATAGATGGAGGAGAGACTAAAGAAGAAAATCACAAAATACTGCACACTATGTTGTAGCCTGCTCATGAAAGTAAAGTTCAACAACTAAGTACGAAACTGAATAATGACTTTAATAATCGTAGTCTTTGAAAAACCATAATATGTCTCTCTCCTTAAAAAAAAAAATGTACGACATGTTTCCAATACTTTTACCCTTGCCCTTCACACGTCTCATTTCGCAATTACGCTGCCCCTTCAAACCTCCAGAATGTTTTAACAACAGACGCTTCCAGTTCATAATATGAGTCGCCCCACCATTCCTGCCTATACACACCATGCTGTGTTTATGCTTTTGTCCCCGCCCCGCTCCTCCTCCAGCCACTGTACCACTTGCTTCTTCAACCTGCCGGCTGGCCATCAAATCCTGGAAGTCCTACCCATCACCACTTCATCTCGTTCTCCGGCCACTGCAACCTACCGTTTCTTCAGTCCTCAGTCCAGTCATTGATTCTTGGTAGTCCCAACCCTTCTATCCACAGCAGCGCCAAAGTTCTATAGTTGAAAGCCACTGTCTTCCAAACGGCAACAAACCCAATGACCTTTGAATGGGTGTATACGAGGATGATTTTTTGTCTGCTTTCTTGGAGGTTCTTAAAGTTGGATAGAAATTAATTGAAAGACCATTTGGAAGTTCAGTATTTTCTAAACAGAGGGTTATTATTATCTAATTGTTGATGCTCTTTATGGTAGACACGTCAAGATATCCTAAAGAAGAGGAAGAAGCTAACCTTCAGCAATATAAAGTATTATGATAAATTTCTTGATTTAGGGAGTTTTTAGAAGTACTTTTTATGTGCTTATGAAATCCATTTTGCTAGACCGGGAAAGCTAATTAATGCTATTATCAATTGGTTTGGGAATTGCATGCTCCAGGTATTGCTTGATAGATTTGTCTATCTAGGTGAGTCGACAATCTAAAGCATTGAATTTTCACATAAAATAGGCCACAATATTTCAATTGAGTTATTGGAAATGAACTTATTTATCTTAAATAAATATGAAAATTGGTGTATATAACTAAAACACTGACATTTTCCTTTCACCTAATATATGGATTCCAAGCACCAAATAATGCTCACATTGTAGTTTTGTTTTCAAAATTAGATAAGAATGTCTTTTTTTGTTTCTATTTCTTATTATAAAATTATAAAATTATGTTATGCCTAAGTCATCTATGTGCCGAAAAAAAGAATAGGACATAGTTTATCCTCTATTTGACATTGGCACATGTGCAACTATTGTTTGAGTGGGAATAAAAGCTCATATTGTCCAGTAGAGAAGATCTAATTAGTGGAGGTCTTGAAAGGCAAGGGCAACTAGCAAGAGTTGTTAAAAAGGCAAGTCATTTACCCCTTAGAGTTCGTGCATTTGCTCATATTTCATAGTCAGCCCATGAATGAAAATTATTGCTTTCCGTAGCCTTGAGTTTTCATTTAGAGGGGTCTATGTCATGAAATATAGTCTGAAGCTTATTTTACAGGTCGTGTTGTTTTGTAGCTCTGCATCCAACTACCTTATCATTATAGAACATGTCTGGTCTAACATCATAGTGCTGGTGACCAGCGGATAGATGATAGATGGTTTCATCTGTACTCAGCCGTTTTTAGAGGGCTTCTGTATGTTTCATGAATTTTTTCACATATTAGTGTTTCCAGATTTTATGAACCACTTTGTTGAAGTTAAAAGGAAATGAAAAGTGCAGAAAAGCAAACATGTGTCATCTGCTTAAGTTGTCAACTTGGTAGGGGATAAAGCTTGCATTAATGTTTGTAAGACTTATTATACTTTTTGAACTGTGTACCGTCTTATCTATGTGTCTTGGCCTCTTTATTTTGATCCCATAAAACTCAATTTCTTAATATCCTTTGACTGAACTATCTTGGAACTTCCCAATAGTTTATTACATTATTTCCAGTAGCTATTTCATTAAACATATTACTTATCTCCATGCAGTAACTAGATCATGAGTTTTGGAGCACAGATACTAGCTTGGCCATCCAATAGTGGCGTTGCAGCTAGCAGGATGAATCACCCATGTGCTTGTTTGCTTAGGGATATGTACGTAGAGATGTCGTGATCAAAAGTGGAACGCTTCACTTAATTGTGAAGTAATTGCCTTTAAGCAATAACGTGAAATAATTTATGTTATCCACAACAGAAATGACTTCCAGAGGTTCTTCTATAATTCGTAGTGTGATTTGACTGTGTGTCATAGGATTACAATCAATCTTAAATGAATGTTGTCTATTTGAATTAAAGTGTTGTACATTGATTGAGCTAAAAACTGTCCTTCCATTTGACTTAACTCATGATCCTCTAATTTTCCCTTCAATGAAGATGTTTTTATTCTCTTTCCGTTTTATTGTTGTTTGTGTTATGTATACCAACTCATACATGGTATACATAACACCTGAAATTTGTTTAGGCCAACCGATTGTTAAATTTTTATTCCATTCAATGAAGTTCCATGCAAGTAATTACTGTTATCGCGAATGTAACACGTGAAATTTGGTATACCACGTTTTCTATACATCCATTTAATATCATATGCTTATTGCTTAAGCTTGTAATTTTTCACTCTTGTACATTTGAATATTTTAATTAAAAGTACCATCCAACAATTGCTCTACATATATTAGCATGATTGGTCTATGTTCAAATTTTTGTGCTTATGTCGCCCCCACCCCCCCCCCCCCCCCCCCCCCCCCCCCCCCCCCTCTTTGCCCTTTGCCCTTTTCAACTTATAGCGATTGGTCTTTGATTGATCATGGCATCTACAATCTATAATATAAAGTAGAATTTGCACATTAATTACGCTTTAAATTTATTAATATAAATAAATAATTTTATTTCCTGGGAAAAGTTAATCAATTTAAATTTTGTTCCCTGAGAAATGATTCATAATAATAATTAAAAAAACTTGAAATTTTCATGCACCAAATATATATAAGTTTTTATCATAGAAGTTTAAACTCTAAAATATTTAAAAGAGATGTTCCATGTAGTTTTTTTGTTCTTATTAATATTGCAACAAGTTCAATACATATATGTATATTTAGATTTAGCATTGATAATGTAGTAATGACGAAATTCATATATATTATAATTTCTTTAATTTTGTTCAAATAGTTTATTATAGAAATTTAAAATACTATTAAATTTTCTAGCTACAAATTTACATATGAAAGGCTAGTTAAATTTTGACTGTAATTTATATTATAATTTTCGGTAGGTATCTTTAAATTTAAAAAATTACATGTCTATAAAGATTATTGTAATGGCAATGTCAATTGCAAGTGATTAATTTCAAAAAAAATCTATTATGTATGTGTATTTATTTACGATGATATTTGTATAAAATAAATTAAACGATTTATATAATAACTGATTTTGTTATGTAAACACGCCTAATTTTTATCAGAAAAATCACTTAGGTAAAGGAATTAAAAGTAAATTGTTTGTAATTGTGTTCTCCATGCGTTTATTTGTGATTTTAAATTACCTTATAATTTTTAATTTGTGACCATAATTTTATTAAAGTTATTGGAATACGAAATTATCAAAAAGTAAAAGTTTCAATCATAATATTCATCTTTTAAAAATATTTTGGTATATATTTTAATAGAGTAAATATATCGATAAACCATGCATCGCACTGGTAATAGGCTATATATTATATTAATATAATGTGTCGCCTATCAAAAATAAGTTTAATATAGCTTCTATGATATTTAAAAAATAAAATAAAACAAATATTGCACGTGCAACGCAGGTGCTGCTACACTAGTTAGAATAAAGGGATAGGAGTAGCGACACCCCATACACGAAGTTTTCAAAAGGACATTCAGCCCCTCTCATGCATGGGCCAAAGTTTCTTTTGAAAACTTGTAGGGTTAGTGATCATTTGAAATCTTAAGTAATAGTGTCATTAAGGTAGTGCCAGTATCCTATTCCTCAAATATGATAAAGATGTTACGAGAAAGGGTATTTGGTATAATAACATTATCTTTCACTTATAGGATTAAGAGATTTTAAATTTGATTCACTAGTAGGACTCCCCATCTGCCATATATTTATTCTTCCATCATCCTCTTCTAAGCTCATGAGTCTCAACTGAATAAAATAAAATTAGGGGTGTCATTGTCGGTCAATAGAACTGTTTGGGGGCAAGGTGGCTGTAATCGAAAGTTAACAATGGCCCATAATCTAGGTTTCCAACTATGGAATTCATCATCAGCCCAAAAGAAAGCAAAGCAAATAAAAATTAGCATTTTTATGTGCCTTAAATACTTGATAGCTGTGATCTAATACTAATGCTTTATCCATGCATCGCACTGATTCGTTTTCATATTCTTATTATTATTTATTATTTTAATTAGTTAAATTTTAATCGACTGATTTTATTATTAAAAATAATAATGTTTTCCCATTACAAACTTAGATTTTGAACAATAGTCTTTTAATCGATTACGGTTATTTTTAGTTAAAATCAGAGTCATTTTCTGTTAAAAATTAGTAAGTTTTGTCGGGGATCCTAGATCTCACATCAAAATATTAACAAGAAATCAGTGAATTTATAAAAGACTTGGATTCTGCATCCTATCAACTTGGACTTTTAGAATACATATGGGCCAAACCTCTTGTAAACCCATTGGGTATTTAATATGGTATTAGAGCTAGGCTTAAGCCCTAGCGTGTTGATTATTTGACATTTCGAATCTACGCGCTCACGCTATGCATCTCTCTACGCACCACTGCGTTTGCTAGTGTGCTGACTTCGCCCACGTTGAAGTATTAAAGAGAAACCAATGATTTTATAACGCATCCTATCAGTTTGAACTTTTAGGATGCACACGAGCTCAATTCCTTACATGCACATTGATATCTAATAAGTTTAAAGGCTTAATAATAAGTTTGCAACCGATTGTTTTTTTTAATATGTATCATGTATTTAATTAATTATTAATGAATATTTATCACATTATTTGGCTCAGATAATACTGCGTATACTAGTTTTCTATCCCGAGTGTTGCACAAGTTTGTTTTCATATATTCCTATATCATTTCGTATTGTAATTATTTAAATTTTGAAACATAATTTTTTTGATTAAAAATAATAAAAATTTCAATTATTAATGATAATTTCAAATATTTATCTTAATATTTTTTGTTAAAAGTTAGAGTAAGTTAATTATTTTTTTTGCACATAGCATGTTACTTGTTACAATAATATTTTGGAACTATTTATTTCAATTGATTTGCATCATCATATTTTCTTAATTATCAATATAGATTGACATATATTAAGTCTAGTAATTTGAATAAAATTTCATTTCGCTCGTTATTTTAAATAATATTTATGAGATTCTTATTTTTAATATTTTAATATTTATTTATTATGAGTTTAACCTCATGACGCCATATCATAATATTTTTCATTGGTAAGACTATATTTTTTAAAAATTTTATTTTTATTTAAGAGCTTAAAATATTTATATATCATTCTTATAACAATTATCTAAATTTTGGAAAATAAATTAGCTTCTTAACACAGCAAAATATTTTTAATAATTAATTTCAAGTTTTATACGATAATCACCTAGAAAAGCACGATTTTTGCACTTATTCCTAAATATGGCACGACATTTGAAAAATAGTACAGAAAGACATGACCTTTGCATTTTTTTTAAATATAGTACGACTTTTGGAGAGTAAAACAAAAAGACAGGACCTTTGTATTTTTTCCTAAATATAGTACGAACTTTTAAAAATAGTAAGAAATGCACGACCTTCAAGCACGATTTTCTTTTTTAATATGCTAGAATCATATGAAACTTGAAGGTCGTGTCTTTTTGTGCTATTTTTTGAAATTCGTACTATATTTAGAAAAAAAGTGCAAAGGTAGTGCATTTATGTGCTACTCTCCAAAGGTCGAGTTATATTTAAAAAAAAATGCAAACATGTTGTGCCTTTCTGTGCTATTTATAAAGGTCGTGCTATATTTAGAAAAAAGTGTAAAGATCGTGTTTTTCTTGGTGCTTAATACTAATTAAATCATAAAATTAAACTAATTACGCATGGTTCAACATATATTTTGCATGGTTCAATATATATTTTGTAACAAACAGCCCTATTTAGTAAGCATTATACTATATATATTTTTAATAGTAAGTATATTAGAGAGATTTATTATAGATGACATTCTTATGATAAGTTTATATATATTTACTTCATTACCCATTTTTTAAATATGCCAATTTTGGGACATCCTTGTTTAATTTTGTATATTATCATATGTCAATAAATAATAATAACAACTTTAATCTTATAATAGAAATTATGTTAACATCTAATTAAATAAATGAAATACCCATGATTAAATCAACTCTGTTATTTTTAAAAAAAAATTATTAATGAAAGGTCGTTTATTAATATAGGAGTCAAATTTAGTTATATGACCATAAGTTCGTAGTATTAGTGATTTGTTATTAGTTTTATGGATATTTTTATATGAAAAACTAATTATTTTTTTAGTATTTTATCTTTCTGTTATACGCAGATCCATATTTTCAGACATTTATTTCATTTATATAAGAATTATATATATGCTTTTTAAAAATAATTTGCTTCTTAAAGATCATAAAAATACCAAAAAATAGTTAAAAAATTTTAATATAGGTGTCAATTTTAGTTTTATGGCCATAACTTCATAGAATTAGTGATTTGTTATTTTTTTGGGAAATTTTTATATGAAAAAATATTTGTATTATATGCGGATTCATATTCTCATACATTTATTTCATTTATATAATTATATATACATATATATTAAAAATAATTAGCTTCTTAAGAATCATATCAAATCAATAAATATTTTAAAATTTCACCCAATAATTTTTTAGTAATAACCTTTGATGAAGTTGGACAAATTAACTTATTTAGTATTTTTTTTGAAATTTCTCTTACAAATTTGATTTATATATGTTTACACTCAAGTTTCATATATTTTCATTTCTTTCACATACTGATAGTTTATGATTTAGTATCAACTAATTGTTTTTTGATATAAGTTATATATTAATATCCAATTAAATATTTCACTGTTATATAATTATAAATTGACTATTTTAACCCTATAAAATATTACTCTAATTTAATACAAAGAGGAGTCAATTTTACTATATATATGGATATGGATATGGATTTGTTGCCATTCTTTCTAACATCAGTATTAATTACAAAATCCTTATTGTTTTTTTGGGAACATAAAATGATCCTTATTTTTAATTTTTATATATGGCTCCAACTTCATGGTGACTTGTGAATTTTTATTTTCTTTATATGACCACAAGTTTATAAAATTAGCATATATGATGATAATGTATTTTGAAATTATATATTATATCAATTGATTATGTTTTTATCTTCCATCATTCGCATCGCATGTGTTCATTTTCACATTCTTGTATCATTTTTTGTAGTATTTATTTTGATTTATGGTAAACCCGATTTGCTTGGTAAGAATAATAAAAATTTTCAATAATTAATTTCACATTTCAGTGGTAAGTCTTTGATAAAATTAAACTAGTTCTAAATCCTTAAATACTTTTAACTAAACGATCTCAATTTCTGTGCGTATATTTATTTAATAAAATTATGCCAATTTTGAATTGTCTATTAATTATATTATAAATGTGTAAACTGTATATTTATATAATAGTCTATATATTAGTATAAAACTTGATGATTTACATATGTTTATGAAAATAATCAGATCATGCTATTTTGATATCTCATATTTAATTTTAATCTTTGTAGGTTTGTTTATTCTCATTTTCAAATTAAATTATAATTTTTTTTATTTAAGTTGTTTTAAGTCCACAAGTTTCTATCTATGCACTAAAACCCAAAAATGCTGCCATGTCAACATTCCATTGATTTTTTTGACAGAATATTAATGGCGTGTTGTGGGGTGAAAAAAAATCAAAATTTGTTGCTATATGGTGAAACTACTTCGATTTGTGGTGTAGCGTGAAAAATATAATTTTCCATATCCCTATCTTTTTCAGTTACAGGAAAGTCTCGTTGGTCTAGTGTAATAAAATATAAATACTAATAGCTAATAAAGGAATATGAGTAGTTCCACTACGTATTGAATCTGAAATATCTTGATTACCAGGCGAGAGGGAACGCCATTGCGCTATATCCTCTTTTGATTCCACTTCCCTATTTTCTCTTCGTGTTCTTATTTCTCTCCATCTATTTCGCCCTCCAACACTTCCTCTCTCTCTCTCTCTCCTCTTCCTCAACTTCTTTCTATGAACGTGCACGTTTTTTTCTTTTTTTGCTTGATAGGTAATTCTCTATGAATGTGCAAGTTGCAATTTCCATTTTGTTTGATTAATTTCAACTTCAAAGTCAAATTTCCTGAATTTTCACTAATGGAGTTAATGGTTTATATCAACAAATTTATGCCAAATAATATACATATCAAATAAAAAAATTTGTTCGTAAATCTCACCGGAGCACAAATCTATGTCTAGTTTTTATTTATATAGATTAACTTAATATTTATTTTATAAAATTTATTTTTAGTATATTGATAGTATTTATTGTGGGCATTTATTATTTAGTGTAGTTTGTTGTAAAAGATAGATATGTCTGATTCGCAAATCCGAGTCCATAAAGAAAACCAAATGACATGGGCATTCCTGGTAAATTATGCTTTTATTCCTCGCAGAATTGTGGTGGGCACAAGTGAAACGTCGTTATTAATTAGGTATAGAGCGGCGCACAACTAATTAGGTAACGAGAAGAAATTTTTATTTTTGAAGAACTTTAATTTATTCGCCATTTACAATAAAATAATAAGTGATAAGAATCTGCTTAAATTAAAATAAACAAAAAATTAGAGAGGTAAAGATTATCAATATGAAGTTCACACCTTCTATCACTCAAAATTTATATATGTAATTTGATAATTAATTAATCGATTAATTTTGAAAAGCTCATAATATAATTTACCACATTATATTTTGATAGTCACGTTTCTCAAGATATATGTATGCAATGTAATCTATAACTAATATAAAAAAAAATTGGAGTTCAATATATTGTTTCTCGATTTTTTTATAATATCATTTTTACCCTTCAATGTATATAGACATATCTCACTTCCTATACCATGTATTAAGTGTATCTAGACCATTTTTGTACATTTTATGTATCTAGACAAATTCTAATTTAGTTTATTTTCAGAGAATTCCAATACATTTAAAGTATTTAGATTTTTTTTATTCAATGTGTATAGATAATTTTAATTTTAATCTTAGGCTTTCGTCATATTAATACAAAATCTCATTCTTATTTTCCGATTCCTGATTAATAAAAGAGTAATCAAAGGAGTATTTTCACACCCAAAGGCACACCGTATATACCTATACACTATATCTAATCTAAAAGCGTAAAGCTCCTCAATTTGTTTCTCGATTTTTCAATTCCAGAAATACCCTCATATTAATTTCGGTATTTCAATATTGCTCCCATTCACTATTTAAAGAAGCACAAGGTTCAAAACTATTTCTTTTCTTACCCGCCCCAAAAAAATTTGTCCGCGTATAACTTTTCGATTCGGCTTATTTTGTAATTAATTTTTACAAAGTATATCAAAATTAGTACATGTAGCATATGATATTAATACTATATATTAAATAAATGAGTGGGATGGCCCCCCATTCACCAAATAAATAAATAAATGAGTGGGATTTGTTGTGGCGCCCGAGATTATAAATAAATAGTATAATTTTTGCAGTATGATAATTTTAGTTAAAGTATATGTATTCATGTATATATTTTAATACAATTAATTAAATTATCATTAGATGAATAATTATCCTTTTTTTTATGAGCCAAGTTATCTCCAACAGGGGAATGATAGGTTGATTTATTGTGGAGTCGAGGGTTTTCGAATGAACTCATTTTAACAACTGATGATGTTGAATGAAGAGCTGAGAGCTTAGTTTTGAAGTGAAAACATTTTTCACCGTTTAGTTTTGGAGTGTAAATATTTTCCACTGCACTCCATTTTACCTTTTTTTTAAGTCAATAACAGAATTATTACTTTTTTATTTTTCTTCAATTTTTTTATCTTAACTATCATTCATTTCAATTTTTTAATATTAAATTCTCTCAACTTTTTACACAATTCAACAATACAATCATTACTTTTTTATTTTTTCTCCAATCTCATTATTACAACCCCACTTAATTATACACATATATAAATACTTTTTCACCAACATACTTATTTATCTTTTATCTATTTCATTAGGAATAGAGTTAAATTTTAAATTTAATTCTATTATCAAATGGTTATGCTCCGTTTGGTTTCGCAGTTAAAATCATAAAAATTTTAACTTTAATTTTAACTCAACACACTACGCAACAAAAATATACATTTCCCAAGTCAAAAATTTTAACTTTAACTTTAACTGAACACAATACACAATCATTTGTCATTTTCCACGATCAAAATCAAAGTTACTTTAACTTATATTCTTCGCTTTAACTTTTATATATTATATATTTTGATTGATTCAGTAGCACCACGATACCGTGTTATTAATATGATATAGTGGTGTAATTAACAAGCCAAATAAATTTTGACAACCGGAAGACAAGCCTTGTTGTCAGGGATGATTAGTAACTAACGGCTTTTTCACAAGCTAACGCTGTAGCTGTGGAAAATTCTCAAACCCTCTGCCAAAATTTTCTAAAATTAATATTAATTCTCTCTTTCTCGTCAAAGTTTTATATATAATGATTATATATAACGGAATTCACATGACAAAATCACAGTTCTCTAAGATATTCCTAATTTTATTGATTTTTAGAAATCTTACAAAAATAGAACTTTTTTGAAGTGTATTGTGATTTTGCCACCTGGATTCCATTGCATATAATCGTTATACACAAAACTTTCTCCCCTCCCTCCCTGACGTTTTGTTTCTCCTTTCGTCTTTTCATTCTTTTCCAAGCTATAATTATCACATATATGTCAACAAATTAGTAGCTCCAAACGAAGGGACTTGGACAAGCAAATGAAAGTCAGAGAACAATACATCTAATTCTCAAGTAGAAAACGGTGTTCTTGCAGTTAAAAGATCATATGTTTTGAGAAAGCGAGTGAAGTATAATGAGATACGCTCTCGTCTTAGAACCAAGAGATTTTAGATTCGACTCTAACAGTAGACTATCCGTGCCCACATGATTATTAAAATTGTGATTCAACTTGTTAAATCGTACGATTCTACAATTCAGTATGTAGCAAGTGATTCCGATTCAGTGGGATGGATCGAAATGCTAGGATCGGTTTTGGATTGCAAGGTGGATTGCGGAATCGCATAATCAGTGTGATTGAACCGATCTAATTGTCAGCCTAAGTATTAGCCCAGCTGCGGCCCAAGCCCAGCCCAGTCGAGCCATTGGGCAGCCCGACCCGATTTATTTATTTTTTATTTTATTTTATAAATAATTCTCTTCTTCTCGGCTGGAAAACCAAAAAGCAATCCATAGCTTTGTCTTCTCCTTCTCCTACTGAAATTGTAGATGAAAATTGAAATCGATGAGAAGACCTTTTTTCGTAGCTGAGCCGCTGCGGTCTGACGACCAATCTTCAGAGTTCGGCATATTGACGAGCTTCCGCTGAGCTTCTGTTCTGCTGGTCGGCGACCCTATGTCTTCTGCTTCTCCGAGTATCGGCGAGCCGTGAGAGTGACGCGAGATGGCGACCCTGCTTCGAAGCTGATGCTGAGCTACTGCTTTGCTTCTTCTGTAGCTTTGCTTCTTTTGCTACTCTAGCTCTACTTCTTCTAAGATTTGGACCTTGATTTTCGATAATTTGTAGCGATATCTCGTGCTTTTATGACTTATTGTTGGTTTATATTCTTTATTTGAATGAACAATGATTAATTTTTTATGCTATGGAAAGTACGATGCACATATATATGATTTTTTTTAATTACAGATAGAATTTTACGATTCACGATTCCACAACTCTCGACCGGTTCTAGGTATAATTGCGATTCTGACAAGCTTGCGTTCTTATATATTTAGCTTTCTATTTTCTTGAACAGTGGATTTTCGAGAAGAGGGGGGCCGTGGTGGTCCCCGGCTTTCTATTTCTAGTTTCATGACTAGATCATGTGCATGCCTGAGATAGGCAAGACAACAACAGTAGCGTCTCTTTTGCTTATTAGTAGGGGGTTTGCCGAGCAGAGTCTCAATAAATCTTCCCTCTTTGTCTTCAATTACATTTGAAAACGACTGATATGTGTTTCGAAGAAAAATAAATGGGAATTTGTCCATTTTTTAGGATCTCAAAGGCGCCGGAAACACATAAGAATTCTTCAATGGAAATGGAAAAGAAATGTAACTCCCTGGCGGCATGCTTAACACATGCAAGTCGGACGTGGTACTGATGAGATCGATGAGATTGATATTTTCCAAGGGTTTCATAATTGGACATTGAGCCCATTTCATATGATGGGGGTTGCTGGTGTATTGGGCGCTGCTGCTCTACTATGCGCTATCCATGGTGCTACAATAGAAAATACTGTATTTGAAGATGGTGATGGTGCAAATACATTCCGTGCTTTTAACCCAACTCAAGCTGAAAAAACTTATTCAGTGGTCACTGCTAAAATATTTACATGCAGTCGAGGATTATGTAAAAAGCTTTGATTTTGTTCCTTCAATTTGTTTCCCCATGTTAGGATATTCTTAATGGAGTTTTACCCCTTCTTAATATACATATAAATATACATATATTATGTAATTTAGACTTCTCTCACAAGGGTTCACGAGAGCTTTCCATTCGATTGACGAGGAGTTTTCATTCGTATGCATTAGTTCTTAGATAATCAACCATTAGTATCCCCTATACATTAATATATACCTAATCTCATTTTTTTTTACATTTTCATTATTGATTTTTTTCCGAATTTCACAATGTATATATATATCAAATATTTTTGGGAGATTATTTATTTCAAACTTTTTGTAATATAAAATTCATAAATATAATAATATCAACGCAAAATAAAAATTCTAAAAATCACAGCAACGCTCGGATTAAATGATCAGTGTTAATTTAATTTGACATATTTTCTTTAGTGGGCAATAATTGGCATCATGTCAATCTGCTTAGCAGTTGGAGTTCACTATAAAAAATTTCATAAGAGGTACCTCATTCCTTTTCAATCTTATCTCAAAAGAATTATTCCTTAGTAAGAGAATGTTTCTGAGGGATTTCCAGGGGATATTTATAAAGGAACAAATTCCATCGAAAAGTGTATCCCGAAAACAAGGTAGTGAGAGAGATTGTCCCACATTGAAAAATTAAAGAGAAATCCACGGGTTTATAAGAGATTGGGTTTCACAACCTATTAGCTCGAGCTTTTTGGTTGAAGATGGACCCAATAGATTATAGGCACCATGAAATTTTACATGGTATCAGAGTGAGTTAGGCTTCCGCGCGCCCATGTGGGGACTCACACTACGCCAGGCCAGGGTATGGAACTTGTGGCCAATGAAGTCCGTGTCCAGAAGTGGAAGCCCAACTCGCTGTGGGTTTGACCCTTCTCACCCGAGTGTGGAAGAGAAAGCCCATCTCGAGGTAAGTTGTTGAGGGCGGGTGTTTATGTGTTCACGCGGCACGTGTAGGTAAAGTGGGAGAAAGACCACATGGTGTCACGTGAGGGCGGGTGTTGAGAGAGATTGTCCCATACGGAAAAATTAAAAAGAAATCCACGGCTTTATAAGAGATTGAGTTTTACAACCTATTAGCTCGAGCTTTTGGGTTGGAGATAGATCCAATAAATTATAGGCACAGTGAAATTTTACCTAGGGAAAAACATAAATTAAAATGCATGGTGTTGATATATTGTGTTTAAATCAAATGAAAATTACGAAAACATCAAGCTCTGCCGGTATGACCTGCTCTAAGGAAGCTCAAAATTTTCATTTTGATACAAATCTCAATTCTCAAAGAAGAGAATTACCAGAATCGAATGTGAAAACGGAGTTTACAATAATTGCTTGCACTTACATAAAAGAGTTAATATTTAGCACTCTCACTATATCCTACTTTCCCAATGTTGAAACTGAATATATATACGACGAGATCCGACTTGCAGTACTTTACTTAACAAAATCCTAGAAGGCTGCCACAGAAAGGCCAATTTGCAAAATTAACAAGCAATTAATTCAATTAAGTACATCATGTCGTCATGCTATCAGCGAATTAAACATCTCATTTCTCTTTCTCTATCAAAACCTCAGCCCAGGAAACCCTAAACCAGACATCATTGCTGGCACATCCGGCTCCGGCCGGAAATGTCAGATGCCATTGCCATAGGGATCGGAAAGCTGGGACCCTCCTCTATCTCCCTGTGGTCTTTGCACTTGGTGTGAGAATATATTATATATTTACATTAATTAAGGAAATAATCTCTCACTTAGATAGCCCTCATGTCACAATATATAATTTGATTTAGATATTCCATATTTTGTGGATTACAACTTAATATCATTTTGATGGGAGAATATATAAGGAAATAATGTTCTAATGGGTCCCTAGCTCCGCCTATTTAAAAAGGGCCTGTGCCTCCATCTCGACGTCATGTATAGAGAGATTAGGAGCTAGAAGCCGATCTCGGTCTTATTTGTTTTATAGGTCTATTGGGAGACGTGGAAATCATCGACATCATCAAGGCAATGACTGAATATCAGTTTATTCCGCTGCGTAATATATTATTATATATTTAAAAATTAATCTTACAGTTGGTATCAGAGCCGACCTTCATGCCATGCTTTGATGCTTTAGTCTTGCTTAATGATTTTATGGTATTATGCAATTAGGGTTTATGATTTACCTATCGATTAAGGTTGACTAGATTTTATTCTTGCAATTAGGGTTTCGATTATTACAATAATTATTTCCTTTTTCATCAATAATATGGATCCAGCCTTAATTAGGCCAAATTAGGGTTAACTAAAGCAAATTATGGCCGATTAGGGTTTTTGAGGGCATCTGGTGGCCGCGGGCAGCCCTTTGGGGCGGCTGAAGAATGCGTCCAGTGGCTGAAGGAAGCAGCCAACAAGCACAGCAGTCTCGGGCTGGGCAGAGGGCAACCTCTTTTGTCATGGCAAGGCGACATTGACTAGTGGAGGGCCGCGGGCTACCTTTGCGGTATGGGTGATCGATCGTCCATCTCACCACGTCGGAATCGAGTTGTGAGCTATGACTGTAGGTCTTGTGTCTTCCATTGCTGCGCCTAGTGAGTCGAAATCGTGGTCGTGAGCCGCGGCACTCAATCGATGCAGTCGCGGTGGTTCTCCCCAACTCCAGCTCGGCACGGGCCCCTCTTCTCAACCTCAAGCCAGCTCGATCCCGAGCCTTCAACCTCTCAGTTTAGGTGACTAACGGCCAGCAACGGCGTGATCGTGATCGTCATGGAGGGCAGCCGTGATCGGCGGGTATGGCGGTGCTCGAGTTTTCGGTGAGAGGAGGCGGTGGCTAGGCTTTCGGGAAGGAACAGCAGAGTCGAATTAGGAAGATGAAGTCGACCTAACCCGGCTCTGCCTCGGTTCGCACCCGATTTGCTTTCGGTAGGCCCTAATCGACTCGACCCAGATCAGTCTTGGCCTACTCGATCCACCCAGTTTTGGCCCGACCTGTTTTAGTAAACTGGGCTGGGCTAAAGCCCATTAAGTCAAATCTCAGCCCAATTTAACTGGATCAGTCCCAATTTGACAGGTTGGGCTATTCTAACCGTTCTGGTCAATTCTGACTGGTTTGATTATTTTTTGGTTTGGTCTGATGCTATGTAGGGTGGTTTTAAGGATATAGGAGTAGCCAAAGCACCCTATATAAGGAAAACCACATTTAGTTATACTACAATATGATTATTAGAATCAAATTGTAATCGAGTAATGAGATTGATAGTTTTGCCAAAAGGGTAGTTATTAGTCTTGGGACTTAGATTAGTCTGAGAAGGTAAATTTTGGTAGTATGGTGGGATTATTCTATACCCAACGGATTAAGGAATAGTTTCATTGTGATTATCAAATTCGCTTGTCTCACTATTAAATTCATGCATTTTTGCAGCCTATCACCAAAGGGAGGAGGAATTTACTATATATGGTTATTTCTTATTTTACATAGCACCTAATTGATGTCATTGATCTTTGAGACTCTTCCTCAATGTGTTTTTGAAAATATTGCTTATGTTCCTATGCTTGGTGGACAAAATTTTTCTGACTGGGAGGAGTCGGTTATTTTCACTTTGGGGGTACATGGACGTGGACTATGCGAGCCATAAGGAGAAGCCACCTGCTCCCACTGATACAGATGCGCCTGAGGTCAAGGAGAAGTATGAGTGGTGGGAGAAATCTAACCACTTAAGCCTCATGCTCATGATGTCCTGTGTGAATAAAAGCTTGTAGGGAGTTGTTGGTGAGGTGACTGAGGCTTAGGATTTTCTGAAGGCAATTAAGGAACAATTTACCAAATCAGATAAGGCCTTGGCAAGTACCCTGATGAAGAGGCTAACTAGCAAGACCTTCGACAGTTTAAAGGATGTGAGTGTACACATTACATAAATGAGTGACTTGGCAGCTCAACTCAAGACTCTGAAGATTGATATCTCAAAGCCATATCTATTTCACTTTATTCTAACTCCTCGCCAGTTGAGTATGAACCTTTTAAGATCTCCTACAACACAAATAAGGAGGAGTGGTCTATTATAGAACTCTTGACCATGTGTGTCCAAGAGGATGAAAGGATGAAGCAGGACAAGCCTGAAATTGTCCACCTGGCTACCCGTCCAAAGGGTAAGGGCAAAAAGGATTATGGGAAGAGACAGTATAAGGCGTCACTCAAGACGGATGGCAGTAAGGTGAAGTGCTTCTTTTGCAGGAAGGATAAGCATGTGAAGAAAGATTGCCTCAAATATAAGAAGTGGCTTGAAAAGAGAGGTATCTCAATTTGTTTAGTATGTCATGAATCATTTTTCATTGAAACTCCTAAAAATACATGGTGGATTGACTCTGATTCTTCAATCGAGATTGTTAATACCATGCAGGGCTTTCTCAACCTAAGGAATCAGACGGAAAGTGAAAGGTTCGTCTATTCAGGGAATAAGAGATGCTCTCAAGTCGTTGGAGTCGGGACATTTAGGATAATTCTGTCTTCGGGATATGCTTTAGATTTGAATAATGTTTTTTATATTCCAGACTTTTCTAGAAATTTGATTTCTATTTTCAGACTGGTTGTATTTGACTATAAGTTTCTATTTGAGAATAAATTGACTATTTTTAGAAATAATTCTGTCATTGGTAGTGGTACCATGATTGATAATCTCTTTAAAGTTGATTTACATCCGACTTTAAGCATAATTATTTATGTTTACATGCAACTATTGGTATTCTTGTGGATGAAAATTCCTCTCTACTTTAGTATAAGAAGTTAGGACATATCTCTTTAGAGAGGATTAAGTGATTGGTAAAGGAAGGAGTCCTAAAGACTCTGGACGACACTGACTTTAAGACTTGTGTGGACTGCATAAAGGGAAAGCAGACCATTTAGACATCCAAGGGGTTCTCAAAGGAGTTATGGGCTTCTCGAAATCATACATATAGATATATGTGGTCAGAGATATTTTATCTCATTTATTGATGACCATTATAGATATATGTGTCTCTATCTTCTAAATGAAAAGGCGGAAACTCTTGATACTTTCAAATCATTTAAGGCAGAAGTAGAGAAACAGAAGGAAAAGAAAATCAAGATCATTAGATCTGATAGTGGTGGAGAGTACTATGGGAGGTACACAGAGAATGGACAAATAAATGGTCCTTTGCGAAATTCCTCGAAAGTGAAGGTATAGTTTCCCAATACACAATGCCTGACACACCATAATAAAATAGTGTTGTTGAAAGGAGGAATAAAACACTTATGGATATGGTAAGGAGCATGATTTCCCATTCTGAGTTGCCACTGTCATTATGGAGTGAAGCCTTGAAAATCACTGTGTGTATATTGCATAGGGTTCCTACCAAGGCAGTGCCTAAAACACCTTTTGAGTTCTGGTGTGGTTGGAAATCTGGTCTGAACCATTTACACTTAAGGGGTTGTTCTACCGAAATAAGGGTTTATAATCCTTACATAAAGAAATTGGACTCGAGGACCATTAGTGATTTTTTCATTGGCTACTCCGTAAATTCGAAGAGTTTCAGGTTCTATTGCCCTTCACATAGTCCCTGAATTGTCAAATCAAATAATGCAAGGTTCCTTGAAGATGTTGAACCTAGTGGGACTAATGGTACTCGAACTATTGAGTTTAAGGAAGCTCGAGAAAGTGTTTCGATACCTACAATACCTTTGGTTACATTAAGGCATAATCGATTGGTCAGTCATAGAGAGCAACCAAATCAGGAACAAATTGCTCCTATTGAAGTTATGGTTCAACCAGAAGAGCCAACTAGTTTTATTCAAGACACTGAACAAGTTGATTTAAGGAGTTCTTCAAGAACTAGGAGACCCGTTATTTCTGATGACTATCTTCTATACCTTGTGGAGTTCGACTTTGATGTTGAACCTAAGGAAGACCCTACAATGTTTTCACAGGCCATGAGTAAGGATAACTCCTCAATTTGGTTAGACGCCATGAAGGATGAGTTAGATTCTATGGCTAAGAATGAAGTTTGGGATCTCGTCAAATTACTAGAAGGGGCGGTAGCGATTGGTTGCAAATGGGTATATAAAACCAAGAAAGATGCTTATGATAATGTTGAACGATATAAGGCTAGATTTGTCGCCAAACGTTTTACTCAAAAGGAAGGTATAGGCTACCACAAGACCTTCTCTCCAATTTCTAAGAAGGACTCGCTCAAGATAATTATGGCATTGGTGGCTCATATGAACTTAAAGTTACACCAGATGGATGTGAAAATGGCTTTTCTCAATGGGGATCTTGATGAGGAGGTGTACATGAAGTAACCTTAAGGTTTTAATGATGATAGTCATAAAGTGTGTAGGTTAAAGAAATCCATTTATGGACTAAAGCAGGCATCCCGCTAATGGTATCTAAAGTTTCACAAGGTCATCACTTCATTCAGATTTTCTGAGAACCTTGTTGATCAATGTATATACCTTAAGGTCAGTGGGAGTAAGTTTATTTTCTTAGTCTTATATGTAGATAACATATTTCTTGCAAGCAGTGACTTGGGTCTGCTGGAAGAGACTAAGCAGTTTCTCTCTATTAATTTTGAAATGAAGGATATGGGTGAATTCTCTTATGTCATTAGCATAGAGATTTACAGGCAGGAAACAAAGAACTTTAGGACTATCTCAGAAAGTTTATATTGAAAATTTTTTGCAAAGATTCGGTATGAAAGACTGTTAACCCTCTCCAACCCTTGTAATAAAAGGAGATAAATTCAATAATGACCAGTCACTTAAGAATGAGTTGGAACTTGAGCAGATGAAGAATATCCCATATGCATCCACAGTTCAGAGTTTAATGTATGCTCAAGTCTGTGTGAGACCTGACATATGTTTGACAGTTGGATTACTGGGACGTTACTAAAGTAATCTTGGGATCCAACATTAGGTTACTGCGAAGAAAGTGATGAGGAATCTTCAAGGAACCAAGGACTACCAGTTAACTTACAGGCATACCAACCTTTTGAGGGTGGTTGGTATTCAGATGCTAAGTTTGCCGGATGTGTAGATTACAGAAAATTTACTTCATGATATGTGTTTCTTCTTGCTGAAGGAGCCATTTCCTGAAAGAGTATCAAGCAAACTATAGTGGCTACATTTACTATGGTGATAGAATTCATTGCGTGCTATGAAGCCACGACACATGCATTATGGTTGAAGAATTTCATGAGTGGTCGTCAAGTTGTCGATACCTTACAGAGACCAATCCAGATCTATTATGATAATACAGCTACAATGTTCTTCTTTAAGAATAATAAAAATGACAGTAAAAGTAAGCATATCGATATCAAGTACCTCAGTGTTAGGGAATATATTAAGAAAAGCGTGGTGATTATTGAACACACTAGTACAGATGCTATGATTGCGGATCCAATGACCAAAGGTTTACTGGTAAAACAGTTCATTGGTCATGCTGGAAGCATGGGCCTACAAGCGGTGTAGTTTTTCTTGATATACTTTGGACAATTTTGTATTACTTTTGTTATTTTAGAGAATAAAGTTGAATTCTATTTCCCATCAGTTGCGCAAATAAAGTATTGAATTCGTTGGAATATAAAGTAGGACTATGTAACTTATGTTGAGTTACAAATTTCCCTAATGTGCTTATTTTGGGAGTGTTATGCATTGTGACACATGGTTGTGAAGTACTCTCTTACCAAGTATCATCGCTACAGTTCATGTGTAATATTGGTAGGGTAAGTGAGAGGTTTCCATAGCTCAAGGAATATCAAGTTTGGCCAAATAAAGTTTATCGCTCATAAATATTTGTGTCATGGGGCCATGTCGGAGAGCGTAAAAATATATTATATAGTTACATTAATTAAGGAAATAATCTCTCACTTAGGTGGCCCTCATGACACAATATATTCCGTGATTTGAGTGAGATATTTCATATTTTGTGTATTACAATTTAATATCATTTTGATGGGAGGATATATAAGGAAATAATATTCCGAGGGGTCTCTAGCTCAGTCTATTTAAAAAGGGCGTGTGTCTCAATCTAGAAATCATATGTAGAGAGATTAGAAGCTAGAAGACGATCTCGGTCTTATTTGTTTTATAAGTCTATCGGGAGACGTGTGGAAATCATCGACATCATCAAGGCAATGGCTTGAGGTCAGTTTATTCTGCGGCGTAATATATTATTAACATAGTTAAAAATTAATCTTACACTTGGTGCCCCCTCCCTCTCTCTCTCTCTTCTTCTCTCTTGTCTTTTCTTCTTTCGGGTAGCCACGAAGTTGGTATAGGTCGTCACCACCGTTGCTTCGGGTCTTGACGATGGACCCCTTGTGCCGATTGTCATTCGATCCGGTCATGGGTCTAGAGGCTCCTTCTCGTGGTTGCTCAAAGTTCCAGCTGGCTGGGTCACGGGGCTCCTACAGTCTTGCCTACCTCGATTTTTTGATAGCCTACAAAGACTCCTTGTGACAATGACTACTAGTCACAGAGGCGTCCTAGACTTGATTGCTGCCCACCACCAGAGGTTAGTGATGCTGATGGTGGCCCTAACGTCCCCATCCTCAAATCTACGACGGGGGCGATGTTTGATGGCGTTTCGAAGGTCGTAGCGACCCTCATCCTCTCCATTTCCGGTGGTGCATAGAGGTGTCCCTCAATGGAGCAGTCTCCCAATTCCTGCCGAGTTAGCACCTTCTCCCTCTCCGACCAAACCTGTATCGCTAGGTGTCACCCAATGCCTTGGTTACCGGCGACAAAGCGGCAGTAGATGTCTGACTGCCCCCTAATTAGGTTGGCTACCTCTCGTTCTGCCACGCCGTGAGTAGACACCGATCGTCCTATGCCCACAACCCAACAGGTCATTCACCTCTGATATGAGGCAATAGAGGTGTCATACCTCTCCCTGCCTACCTAACCGTCTGAATGGGTCCCCCCTCCCCCCGCGAGGGTGGCTTATATTCTAAGGACACCTGCCTTCCCCACACAATAATATCCCCGCCCTCCACTATAAAGATGATATTCTTACCCCAATCAATCCTACCAACCGCCTATGAAAGCCATTTTTTTTTTGTTTGTGCCCTTATTTGTTGGTTTTCACAAGTCTCGGGTACTTTGATTTGATATTTTGGTTGATTTTATTAGTTAGACTATCGTCGGTTTGAATCGATTAAGGAATCCTTGCTGAATTGGTTTAACTGTCTAGGGATTAGGCTATTTAGTAATTGTCAATTGAATTGGTGTGTGATCTTTGAAGGGTTCATGCGCCGGGTACTGGTTTAAGACTCATCTTGGCTATGTTTCTTTGTTCTTGCAATAGTAGCGGTCTCTATATGGATTGCGTTGTGCTCTGCTTTTCGATTTTTCCTAAGGTCCATATAGAATTTGATTGTAAGAGGTGGGAAAGAATTCAACAACTAGAATGATTTATACAATTGTATCTATGATTATTTGATGTGTTTCACTCACTTGTATCTCCCTTTGCAGTTATTTAGGTGAATTTGCTGTAATTTCTTAGCTTTGTAATATACCCTTTTTCACATTCTACCTTGTACCCATTTTTATCATTCATGGACATTTATTGATTTGTCAAGGGGGGGAACAACCCATCCTCTTTAATCCTTCATGTCTATACGTTAATCTAATCTTGCAGGAAGATTATACTATGGTTGATTATAAAAACAACCATCATGGTTGTTTTCTTTTTAGCCATTAGATCCCATTAAGTAAGATTTGGGTGGTACACATGTCCACAATCTTTTTTTTGGAGATTGACCCCTCATATTTTGACTTGATATTTTCGATTAACCAATAAGTTGACTTCTATGAGTTCTTGGTGTTTCAAATATTCATATTGAATTGTCTATTAAAATCTTAGGGATTGCTGGATTTGATTTTGCTGGTCTTCTCTGTTTTAATCTTGGGGTGGGCGGGGGAATAAACGATGTTTGTTTTATTATTTTATTATTCTTTTTTAAGTTATAAAATTATTATTTATTTGATTGAACTAGTAGATTTCGTTTGGTTTAATATTGAATTAGATTCGACTCGTTCACGAGCGCGATCGACCAGGCGTCATAGAGAAGTTGCATAGTCGTAAATTTCTAATGTCAAAGTATAAAGGGTGAATGTTTAGGAAAAGAATATTGTGTACACGTGTACGGTCCAGATCTTACCTAATGAGATCTAACGACTGAAAAGAAAATATCCACCGTGGTGGTATCCTCACCTTGCAAAAATGTTTAACTATTCATCCAATCCCCTCAATAGGACCTTCCGTTTGCATTCGGAGACTTCAATGGTGAGGTTTAGAAAGGAAAAACCAGAAGAAAGGAGAAGGCTTGATTGAGAGAGTGGTTATTTTATAAATGGGACATAGTTCTGTTCTTTTATCATTTGTCAAGGCGGCCCATTTAATTTTGGCTTGTTAAAACTTCGATGACATATAAAGAGGGATAAATGAACTATACTTCGAATCGAGGTGGGACTTTTGTCATCTGCAATTGAAGCTAATTAAACTGAAGTGAAGTACATATAAAATGGCTAGCGAGGGGCAGATCAAAGGGAGTGGAGCAAATATTCCATCAAACTCCATTCGAGATGTAATGTAGGCTGTTAAAAGCGCACACCTTTGCAACTTTGCCCTACTGCATTGGATCCAAATGCGTGATCGTATATTAATCGATCAACTGTCTGGCAAGTTATAATGGATGCGTGCAAGGAAAGCCGAAAGGATATTCGACCAAACCAAAGCAATTGAGCGCACAAAAAACAGAACTACCAATGGATAAAATCATCCAATTAAGTTTGCTCCCCTGGCAGTTGGAGAGGAAAAGTATTTCAGCTGGTACCACATAACAAAAAGGCCTTGTTCCAAGGGAGGCAAAGAAAGTGAAAGGGCGGCCTATACGTAATATATATACTTTTAAGCTTTTTCTTTTCGATTATAAGCCATGTCCAAGAGTCTAACTACAATAAAATGAAAATCTTAAATCGCTAATAAAAGAACATGGTAGTCCCACTACGAGAATCGAACCTGCAACTTATTAATTAATAATTTAACAATTAAGAGCGTCTTCTATCGCATTACACTATATATATATTTTTCACGAGGGAAACACGACAGAGCAAAGGATTTTAAAATTGTTTGGATAATCAAAGGTTGTTTCTTATATATAATCGTTTAAAAATGGTGCTCCAAAACCTTTGACTCTATAGGCCACTCAATTCAAACAGTAACCTTTAGTTCAGATCAAAGGGAGATGCCCACTTTAGCAATGTGGGAGCATGGAAAAGTGGAATCCTAACCAAAGTAGGAATAGGTGACCACTCATAATAAACTACACACACACACACACACATATATATATATATATATTATGTGTACCTGTGCTCCACTCACTTAACTGTGTTTTTTCTTTCGATATCGTCAGCACCAACGGAATCTATGAGAACAGGTAACCTGTTATAGAGTGGGGAATAATTTTTCATCAGTTTTACGACTATTTAGTTCTCCGTACAGGTTTGTTAAAAATAAAAAATAAGTTTTTTAATATTGTTGTTTTATTGATTTAGCAAAACTTTCAAATCTTTACCTTTTCTAAAACAGCCATCTATATTTGTCTCACTTAAATTTGAACGACTAGTTCGATTACAGGGATACCAGTTGTCTATTAAAAGAGAAGATCCAAAATGTATATGATTATGATAAATGAAAATTTTCAAACCGAAAAGAATTAGATATAAATCTTGTAATTTTATCAAAGTCAAAAATGGATATCGCTGTACTGAAACTTTTTTTTTTTTGGTAGAATTTAACCCTTAACCTGGGGGAAGGGAAAAGGAGAAGATAATCATAAGACATGCAACAAAAGCTATGAGCACAATTCCAAATCCATTCATTGAAAAAAAAATTCCAAATCTATAGTTTAAAAAAGAAATGGAAAGGGTTGGGTCCCTAAAAGCGGGGGGGTGCTATGTCTTTTTGTTTTATATTGTCTTTGTGCCAACATTTTTGGTGATCTGCCCGATGACCATTGGCAAACGTTTCCCGTATTTGACATTTCGTTAAGTGGGGAGCATGGACCGAGTTTTTACCCAAATTAAAATTTTTTAAAACTATTTCCCACGATAAACTTATTCAAAGTGTGTTTTCCAAAATAGATTTATACTGTTCTTTTGATTATTCTTCTAATCCTATAACTTTTGATTTGTTTCATCTAAATCCCTTTAAAAAATCTGTTTTATTATGATGACCCTTCCTCAAATAATTTTTTTTGGTAATTATTTCTCAAATAAATTATTTTTAATAGATTTCTCTCATCAATTTAAATTTAAATTTTATATAAGAAATTATTGAAGATTTCTCTTGAAACTTTTAAGAGTTATGTTAAGCTGAGTATGTGAGCTAGAAAATCTATTTGATTAATAGGAACATTGGAGAAATTATAGTTATAGTTTGTTTAAAATACTATTGAAAATTTTATTTAGAGAATCCAATATTTTACAAATAATTTAAAACTATCGGAATAAAATAATAGGGAATAGTTTTAGTTGGTACATGCATGCTTTAGAACATATTTATTATAAATTTAGTGTATTTTTCACTATATATGACGATTATATGAAAATTATATATCTTAATTATTATAATCTTGTACATTATCATGACTCTTTTTAAGGGGAAGAATTTTAATTCCGAAGCATCTCTCCTATGTTTACTATAATTATACTTTCTATCAACTGGTTTGTAATTGTCAAAATATATTCCCATAAATTCAGAAAATAGAAATATAAATTCCCGTAATTCTTTTTATTTTACATAAAAACATTATGACTATCTAGTTTTCTATACTTTTAATTTAACAAAACTCTAATAAAATTCTAACATGTATTTTGTAGTTTCATCCATAAACCTTATAGATTGATTTACGCAAAATTTATTTTTAGATATGTTTAAAGAAAATTTGTAAATAATTCATTCATTAAATTAATAATTAAATTAGACTTTCGTTAAATGGATTTTAAAGAAACGAATCAATAAGTTATGGAGACTAGAAAGATAATAAAGAAACTGGCGTAAATCTATTTTAGGAAATAGTTTTTGAGGAAGTCTATTATGGAAATTACCTTAAAAAAGAAGTAAAGACAAAAACTCGCATGGGCATAAATGTGAATTGATTCAAGCGGTTCGACGCTTGTTTCACTTAAGTAAAATCTTGAATTCGAGTTATAGTAAATGCAGAAAATCCACGCTGGGATAGTTTTAGTCCTTAGTGGGCCGACCCGCGCTCGACTGGATTAGTCGGAGTCCAATTGAACTCCCGGATACCAGGATTCACACCGAAAAAAAATTCGCATGGACCATCTGTCATGTTCTCTAAACAGTAACTTCACTTACGACAATCTTTCCTCTTCGATAATATTCTATTGAAAATTAATTGAATACTAGGAAACAAAAACTTCAAGCAAAAAAAAAAAACAAAGAAAAGAGAAAAAAAAAAGGAAAAAAAAAGGGGAACGAATTCCAATCTTATGTCACTAGGCCCCCTTATAAATCTGCGCTTCCCTTAAGAAAATGTTTTAGGCTATGTTCTCTAAACAGTAACTTCACGAGCGCCCCATGTACGACCATCTTTCCCCTTTGATAATATTCTATTGAAAATCAATTGAATACTAGGAAACAAAAACTTCAAGCAAGAAAAAAAAAATGGGGAACGAATTCCAATCTTATGTCACTAGGCCCCCTTATAAATCTCGTGCTTCCCTTTAGAAAATGTTTTAGGCTATGCTTGGTTTCTAGATGGTCACTTCCAAACATGTCATGTAACTCTTTTGATTGGAAGAAAACTAAAAGGGATATTAAATCGATTTCTATCGAATCTTTTGTAATTTATTTTATAATGAAAGGTACTGACTATTTACCAGAATATTACTAACTATCGTTACTGTTTGTACACATGGCTACAACCACCACAAATAATTGGGTTGTCTAATTTTTAAACCGCACTTTGACAGTGTCTACCATGGGGTCCCTGTCTCCTGTGGATAGCTGTGGAGGAGAAGCAGCGATCTTAGACATAATTTTTTCCTCTTAATGTGTCATAGGTATATACAAGAAAGTTGTGCTTGAAGAAAATTAATACCAATTTTTTAGTACATGATCTGTTACGTTTACTATTCATTTTTTAGTATGGATTTAAATTTATGTATACACTGTTCTACTGAATTAGTTTTATTTAGATACCAAGAGCATTAAAGTTAATGTTGTGACGTTGAAGAATAATGAAGCCTATAATTGCACAACCATTTTTCCATTAGTGAGCTTAGCGAGAGATGTAAAAAATGAAATAAAAGAGTATGAGAAGTCTATCCGGTAGAAATTGAACTCGATGTGCAGTGCACTAATTAAGCTCCCATATTATTCTCAACTAGACGAAGGGGCCATGATAAATTTAATGGGAAATATTAACAAATGGTGATAACTATTGGATCGGACATATAAGTAAAACAAAATTCCATCCCGACTAAAATCTATCCATGATATTTTTATTTTTATTTTTTTCATAATTTTTATTTTTATTATTTTCATTTACAACTACATATTTGATTAAATTTTATTTCTTATTAATCATATTTTTATTCCAGTTCCTTTACTTTGTTGTTCTATAGGAGAAGTGAGTTCCTTAGTTCATAGGGTAAAGTAAGTTTTGTTCAGTTCATTAGAAGGGTGTATGTGACAACGAATGGTGATTGACATTTTTACTACTATATCTGAAAAAACCTTTGGAATTTAAGATAACGTGACTAATAATATCATGCTGCTTGTTGTGTTATGATTGAAGGGAATATTAAAAGTCATTTGACAACGGACTACATAAATCCTATGTGGTATCATCCGATGATTTGATTCGACTTTTGTAATTATATATATATATATATATATGTAGATATAGATTGCCCAACCATTTTGTCATTTCTCAATTATATGACTCCATGATAGTGTAAAAGGTAGAACCAATCAAAATTGCTATAATTTACTAGATTTTAAAATAACATGCCTTTGCTGTCAATTTTAGGATGTGGTTCCACACGAAATGTGGCATAGACGCAGGTTTGCATTTAATTGGCCGCATATTATAAGAAAACGCTCATGCAGGCTTCAGGCAAAGTACACTTTTGTATGTGATGAGCCTTTGCTACTTAGTAGTTTTATCTCGTTTGATTTTTAGATCTCTTTCTCTTTGACATCTAAAACAATTCGATTGTATCCTCAGCGCTACTTCTGCCAGTTTAAGCCATGTTGTAGTGAAATGATTGCTTGTCAAGCTACTTAATTAGTCCATGCATGATCACTCCATAAGTTTATAAATATAAGTAAATTAAATTTTCTATAAGCATCTATAATAATGTGTGAAATGAGATTGCAGGAACTCTAATCTCATAGTTTTTTTTCCCCTCAATGATAGTCATTAAACAACCAAGTACATCAAGAAGATCAAAGATCTTCGAAGAGTACGAGATAAAAAACAGGAGCTCACACTACAACAAAATATGCCTATGTCGACGCTTTTTTGCTGAAGCACCATTAGTGTGTGGGGAAAGGGCTGTGAGAAATGGTTTTTGTCGACACCAAATATGTGTGATGGGATAAGTCGTCTTATGCCGACGCATCATCTTTGCATTGAGAAAAGGTCTATATATGCTGACACACAAATAGTTTAGATAGCGCGAGCATGTAACGATATCGAGGTATATATTATATATGTTTATATTTTCAGGACTGTTTGAGTTCTTATATATATCCACGGAATGATGTCAGAGGAATCAGATTCAAGTCATACATGCTGCCATGTCATGTCTCCATTAGTACTCCTTTAATATAACTTCTTGATAAACATGAGAATTTGAATTTCAAGATGTCTTGTTTGATTTTGTGTGGTTTTAGCCATGATGTCAAGATGTTACTCTCATATCTATCCATCCATCTATCTATCTATCAATCTATCTGTCTATCTATCTATCTTCCTCATGAGGCCACGCCACCATTTTCTTTTTCCTCCAAAGAAAAAGCAAATTATTGCGACAACGTGTAAAACATTATTCGAATAGCCTATTATATATATATACATATATATATATATATAGGTGTAAACTAACAAATCAGTTTTTAAGGGTTTGAGATGAATGGCTCTAAAATACAATACCGGATTTTTTTCCCCGGTAGAAAAGGATAGATGGAGATATGTTGAAGAGTAACCATAAAAGATATATAATTCACATTGAGCAAGGGAAATTAGTGCAGTGTGACACCAATCACTAATTCGCCAGTAAATTTTCAATTAATTCGCTTTTCCCATTTCCGGTACTAAGTTGATGGACCTCCCCTTATAGTCATAAAAAAATAATAATTCACGAAGTTTGTATTTAGATATGTTACAGAGACTATGGATCCCTGTCCCAAAATCGCTAGCCGCGGCGTACTTCATATATATGTGTACACAAACGTATATGTATAGTTCTCGGGCGAGTATACTGCACTATATATACTTGATTTCTACTTATTAAAAGCTCTTCTAGATACTCTAGAATGGAATTAATAGCTATGGTAGCAAATAGCACTTTGAATTATTGTTGGACGAAATTAAAAACCATCAGATTTTTTTTTAAAAATCCAATCAGATGAAGGTTCTCAGGGAAGATAAAATTGAGCTTAGACAGTGTCCAAAGGGGCTTATAAATTGAAAAAAGAAAAACATAGTTAACAAACCAAATCATTTAGTGATTTTTATACCATATATTCCATGATTTTATCATTTTCTCAAATTTATTCCTTACTTTAAAAATTACCCAAAAATGCATATGATTTACATCTTGTTTCAAATCTATCATGACGTAAATTTGTCATTCAATGAAACGAAAGTGAGACCCAAATCTATCCCATGGTTTTAGTTTTTTCTCAAATTTATCCCATGGTTTTATTTCTCAAATCTATTCTAGACAAAGGGTCGCTGTGGCAAGGATGGACCCCCTTTGGTTCCACATTAGCAGAACTGTTAAATGTTGACGGGGAAATTAACGCCATGATAGATTTGAAAAAAAAAATGTAAATCATTACACTCCAAACCATTTGGAACAAACACACCTTTACTTTCCAAATTTTGAGGAACATAACTAATAATATCTAGTAAGAAACATTCTTTTTATTGGTAGGATAAGAAACATTCTTTTAATTCTACAATAATTTCAAATTTATAGCGAGGCACACGTAGGTCCCCGAAAATATTGTGCCACCAGTTTAGTCTTTTAATTTTCAAAAACAATAACAAAAGGCCCTTTGAGGGACACAATTGTTGGCCAAAAAAATCAAGGTCTAAAATGGTGGTAGAATTTCTCCGAGCAACTACGCATGGTGGCTCGCTATAAATTTGAGGACCCAAGTGATGGCAAACTCTTCTTACTATAACAAGTTAAGTCGATATATAAATGGGTGAATATAAAGATATTCAAAATAAATTATGAGATAAGCGTTTGTTTGTTTTTTTTTTCGGTAGAAATAAGCGTTTGTTTTAGGCATGGGTGGGTTTCATTTAATATCCACGTCAGAAGTTATAAAAGTTTTTAAAATTTTCTAAATGTTCATTTATATTTTTAAAAAGTGATTAATTACAGGGGAAAATAAAATATTCAAAAAAGAATTGATCGAGTTAGGGATTTGTATTTTGAGTATAAGTGACACATTCGTTTCGGACTTTTTAGTTTTTATATTATATATTTATATTGATTAATCGATGTGTCCATTTAGCCAAAACCTAGCGGCTAACTTGCACCATTAATTAATTGACTAATTACCCCTGATTAGAAAGCAATCACTTTCACATAATTAATCCTATGATCAAGTGACACATGTCGGCCAACAATCTTGGCCCAACACGTCCAATTCCCAAAATGTAAGTATTGGTCTGTCCAAAGTTGTAGGATTAACATAAATAATTCTGACTAAGAAACATTATTTGCGGTCCCTTCCTGAAGTGACACTAATTATCCCAAGTTAAAAGCACCGGGGAAGTAGGTAATCCAATCCCACTTCCTGGGATATTTCAGTTTCTGCCGTCTAGGGTTTATTATATTTCTTCTTATATAGGTCCGATTAGGTTGCGTTTCCTAGCTCATCAAGCAGGGACACGTGCATATATTTCCTACCACAAAATTTGACTTTATACCACCCATTTATCATCAGATTAATCGATTAGGTTTATGCTTATTGAGAGCATTAAGGACCAAATTAAGGACTAATCGGGACCACATGTACAAAACTTGCCAAAACCCTCTAGGTTCGAGTTGATCCGTGAGAACTTAATGAGGATTAAAAAGGAGAACAAACACTTTATTGTGTTAAAGTGCGTTGAAAAGCAAGTATGTCATAGCATCAATTTGGAGTAATTTGGCGCTGAAATTCTTTTCTCGAATAGTTTAAGTATGAGTAAATACAACGCCATTTCGAAATAATATGTACTTTATATGAATAAATAACACAATATCATACCCTTTAACAATGAGGCCATTTCAATGATCAAGTCTACTTCCATAGATCCCCGTATAAATTATTCTTTCGTTGTATTACCCATAGTTAAAAATCATATTTTTATGTATACTAGAATACAACGCGCTCTCATTTGGAGAGAGAGGATTATAACTTCCAATCTTACTAATGTAAGTTTTCGTGTTTTCTCTTATTTTTATTCTCCTATTCTTTTAGATGGCCTAATAGTTTCTCTTATAATTTTTGATAAAAAAAAGTTGTACTTTGATAATAAAAGATAGGGAGAAGTTTTTTTCTTTTTTTTTTGGTGGATTTTTTTTCGGTAGGTAGATAGGGAGAAGTTTTTATTAGATATAATCATTATTTTTTCTAACAAATTAACAAGATTCACGAACTTAGTATAATAAAATAAAAATCATAATAATTAATAAAAGACATGGTAGTCCCATCACGAGAATCAAATATGAAATCACTTGGTTCACAAGTGAGGACGTGCACCGTTACACTTTATTCTCATTCTCATTCATTATGTATAGTAAATTTCAAGTATAATAGTATTATGCTCTCTACACGACAGTTTTTATAAGCTGACCAAGTCCTCATGTCCCGAAATTATATACAAACGTGATGTAATGCTGCGTCATGATGGAATATTTCCCTTCTTTATTTCTTCATTGGATAATAGGCCATTCCTTTCTTGCTATATATCTTATAGTTTTGGGATGGTGAACATTATCATGTACAAGTATATAAAGATGCGTACATGCATATATTCATAGACCCACCCTATCATATGTGATCTCCAAGATTAGGAAATATAACTTCACTTCTCAATCAAAAAAAAAAGAAAAAAAACTTTTCTCGCAACTGCTTTTAACAAATCATTTTGATCGACAAGGTTAGAAAATATTAAAGTTGTCTTCTCAATTCACCTAAAGAAAAAAACTCTTCTCATTCATCTAAGAAAAACAATCTTCTTGCAACTATTTTTAACAAATCACGCTACATAAAAAAGTATGTGATATGTTATTATAGACTTTTTTAAAAGATAAAACAGCTGTTTCAATGTTATATAAAAATATATTTTTTATAAAATTTCCACCTAATTAACCGTACCATAACATCATGCTATAGCATATCCTTTTTCTTCCGAACTTCTATATGAAGTCGATGGATGCAAGTGATTCGACTCAATTCAATCAAGATAGCCATAACAACGTGTCTTTCTTTAAGAGGATACCCCCCAAAACTCTCCTCTTCTCTCTCTCCCCCCAGTAGAGTGGAAGACACAGACAACGAGAGGGAGAGACCAGAACATGGTCGACAACAATTTCAGCTCCAACATCATCAGCCCATCAGACACCAAGTGCAGCAGCTTCACTGAAACAGCAGACTCCTCAGGTATCATCCGGGAACAAGATCGGCTGCTCCCAATAGCGAACGTGGGCCGAATCATGAAGCAGATTCTTCCCCCAAATGCGAAGATCTCGAAAGAGGCCAAGGAGACGATGCAAGAGTGCGTCTCCGAGTTCATTAGCTTTGTCACCGGGGAGGCCTCCGACCGGTGCCAGAAAGAGAAGAGGAAGACGGTGAACGGTGATGATATTTGTTGGGCCCTCAGGGCTCTAGGGTTTGACGACTATGTTGAGCCCCTCAAGAGGTACTTGAATCGGTATAGGGAGTTCGAAGGTGAGAAGGCAGCGAGTAATAGCCACAATAAGGGCGGTTCTTCTTCAACTAATAACATTGATAGCAACGATGGGATAAACTACAGTGGTGGCAGCAGTGGCCGTGTTTGTGAGAATGAAGATCAGGCCCCCATGTTCTTGAAGTTCAATGTCGGCGAGAGGAGCAACAGTGGATCTCTCTCCCGGAGGTGTTGAAGGGGTTAATTTTTCTTATTGCCTAGATGCTGCTAAAGATGATTTGGTGAAATTAAGGAACTGCAAATGGAAAGCTACCGTGAAGAATCAAAGATCAAGATGGACCTCGGGCAACTATACCGGATAATTCGCGTCCCTTGGAGAGAAGGTACCGGGGAATCAAAATAAATATCTAATTGGCAACCCTTTTCTCTTAGCTTGTTAGTTCATTTAATTAGTCTTGATTTGGTGCTTTACTATTAATTAACCATATACTCCCCAATGAGGCTTACTTTTGTAAACAGGATCTATTGATGTGTGGATTTAGAAATATGTTTTCGCAGTTCATTGTTTAATTTTCTTGAGAGCTTGCTAGCTCTTAAATTTCGGGTGTTCTAGAAACATCCGTGAAGCGGTTTTCCAGCCTTTCTTATGATTGGCCTATTTCTCGGCCTTTTTTCTAATTAGATTCATCAAAATTAATTTGTATAACCGAACTATATATTTTTTTACTCAGTTTGTTTGAACTGATCATTATCTTTTCATGCTCTAGAGCACAAACATGTTGCATTAGTGATCCTCGATGATTATCTTAATGAAGATGAGGATTCGTTGATTCGAAACTTTCCAGGCAGTTTAAACTATAGAAGCTATGTACAAGCGAAGAAATAGATCACGTTATGCTTTATAGAAACGAAGACTGCTTGCACATAATCGCTAGAGCTTTGATCCTATATACTCATGCATTATTTTGATCAGGGATGACAGCGCAAGTCATGTTCTTGTGATTAAATTTAAGCTAACCGAAGATAATTCCTTCCTATCAAAGTTAGATTTTGGTCAGGGATGATAGGGCAAGTCAGGTTTTTGTGATTAACGTGAAGCTAACCGGAGATGTTTCCTGTGATAAATTTAACATTTAAGCTCGTTTTCCATACCAAAGTTAGGCTATCCATAAAACTCGCAATTTGGAGTTTTATATATGCCATGGAAAAGAAAATGACAATGGGCTGTCCAGGAATACCTTAATCATATACCTTTGTAGCGAGAGTATGTCGTTTCATGCTGTCTCATTCAAAACGAGGGAGGAGACATTGACGTGGGACTGAATAGGAATTAAGTCAATGGCCAAGATGAAATAATTTTTAAATTCTTCTTGCCATTCCTATGGAAAACTTCGTTGTGTTCCGTCATGAATGTAAAGTGATGACAGTCAATGGCAAGAAAGTAAGTGGACGACGTACATAATATGATAAACTCTCGTAAATATTAGTCAAGGTCCCCCGACACATACAGTAGTAGTTTTAACTTGTCAGGAACTTCTGCTGAGTTCTATTTAGAGACTAGCTAGAGACATTAGTTGATATATATGTATATATGTGTGAATGTGTGAATGTTGTTTAAGCGATGGGCCATGCTTCTGTATACTTGATGATCCATTACGGGCGAATCCCGTGATATACATGCTTCTGGTTGTTTGTGAGTGGTCTGTCGATCATTGATCAATGTGGCTAAACACCATGCCCGAATTCCATTTCTACTGTTTTGTGTGGTCAATTTATCGGTCCATCATATGCACAGGGAAATCATCTCCTTATCGGTTACAGAACTGTGACTACACACGAAGGTAATCGATTATATTTGCCTGGCCGAAATAGAGAGCTACAAGTAGAAAGGACCTTTTTGCCCGGTATCATTGAGGGGTACTCAATTATTTATTGCCCAACAGTGCTGGTGCCTTGTATAAGCTAGCAAAGAAACCGTCGGACCTGAAAACCCGAGCCGATGCACTCAGAAAATTTGGGTTTTGCTAGAATTCGGTTCTGTTGTAGGTTCATTTTTCAGTTTCGGATATGGGTTCAGCTTTCAAAATGTAAAAATCAAGTAACTCGAGCATTCCGAGTCTGTATAATCTATTTATATTGAGGTGACTTTGTTGGGTTATGTTAGTGGTACTTAAATTATGAAAGATTATGATACTTTTAATTTGTGAAGTGAATATTGTTAATGTAAGATAATAAATTGCAGAATGGATTAATATCACAAAAATAAAGAAGCATTTCAATAGATTAGCAGATTTTCTTATTGAATCAGGTAAACGGTGAACGGTGCCGAGAAAATCGTATTCACTAGGGGTCGGTTTTCTCATCAAGTTCAGTTTCGATTCTTGAGGACAGGTCTTGCCCCAAAATTTTAGCAACCGATCGTACCCCGCGTCATCACCCCTAAATTTTTTTGATAGTTTAGGGGCATGATCACCCCATAAATTGCAGGATGGATTTATATCATAAAAATGAGAAGAATTCCAATAGATTAGCATATTTTCTTATTGATTCAGCTAAACGGTGAACAGACCCAAGAAAATCATATTCACTAAGGGTCGGTTTTCACACCAAGTTCAGTTTCGATTCTCAGGGGACGGATCTTGCCCCAAAATTTTAGCAACCGATCCTACCTCGCATGATCACCCCGAAATTAGGCGCATCAAAATAAAACTCCATATCGATCTTAGTTTTCAAAAAAAAAAAAAATCTTTTGGCTTGATGAGCAATCACATGACAAGACGTTTCTCTCATTTTGTTTGTTCAGATTTGGGGTTTTTAATAAATAGGAAACCCTAGCTAGTGAGAGAGGGGACCACCACCAATGGATTCTCAAGTATTCAACGGTTCAACAGTAGACGGTCTGCCCTGAAAAACTCCATCAGGTCTCGGTTGTGCTGACGCTTTCACATACAAAATAATTATGGATGATATATACATCTCTCTTCTTCCCGCAAGTGAGGATATAATTGGGTTTCTTGTAGTTGGAGCCGTCTGTTGTCCCCTTTTGGAAGCTTTTGCAACAATTACTAGAATCTTTTTGCGGATACTTACAAGGAAAGGGAGTAGCTATAGAGTTAAACGTACTAAATTAGAATTTTCCTAGATTAGATATATATTATTCTTGGAGTGCGCAAGACCTTGTCGTCTCATTGAGCATTAATTTGGTTGATTATGAGGGAGTGATTGTTGGGATAAAAACAAAAGAGAGGTGTGAATGATGGTGAGTTCAAGTTTGTTATTATTTGTAGTTTGAAATTGGACCGCGATCTATCATGGTACGAGACTCGCATTTAAAAGGTGAAATCGTGATATTCTAAATTCAGAATATTATTAACCAGCAGTAAATTTATGGACTACTCTGGTAAAAAAGTGAAAAAGCACTTACGTGAGACTAATTGAATAAAGAATCTGAATCGCCATAGGTATATCGAATTATGTTTGGTCTTACTTAATCGTTCTTTTAAATAAGGAAATGGAGAGAAAAGGAAGAGAGTGACTGAAAGTTTTTGTAAAAAAATTTTATTGTTCTAAATCCATAGACCTCCTTTGTAATGGAAAATTTTTTTATGAAAATTTTGAAAATCTCATGTAAATTACCTCTTCCCTTCACATTATCTCCTTTTTCTTGGATAATAAAAACCTGTGAGAAATATCGCTCTCTCACAATTGCAATGTTAGAGCATCTAAAATTACTTTCATCTCCAGCAAACACTCTTTCTAAGTTTCAAACTTATATCCTTCTCTTTACGGGATTAAAACTATTTATTACTCAATCAACATTTTTTTATTCCTTCTATGACCTTTTGATAATGTAGATCCAATCAAAAGGGTTAGAGTTGATAGAGATGTTCAGAAAATAATAACGTTAGTAGAATTATTGGATGATCTCAGAAAGATGTTGAATGTAGATTACAAAATGATAGTATTATTGAGAGTCAACTAATTCAAACTCCTTGATTTATTTCATGATATATCATGAGGTTTAGCTCAAGAAAACGTAGAAAAATAAAACATGGGACAAGCTGCTGGCCGGAAGGGCAGACCAAAACCATTCTTAATTACCGAAAAGGTAAAGCTATTCTTGTTGGTATGCTCAACATAGGTTTACAAATTGGGGTGGACTTCTTGGGAAACATATTCCACAAATATAAAGGGCCTAGAAAGAGAGAATTTATGCCTGGGACCACAACCACTAGTATAATTATAAAAACCGCATACAATTAATCAGCATTACGCAAAAGCAGTAGCGAAATTGCTTTCTTTCCCAGGAATTAAGACATTTTAAATTCAATTCATGTCAGTAAGCAACATCAATAAGCAACATCAATCCATATGAGGTTGCACTTACTAAGAAGAGAAGTATTCATTAATATTCAATCTCCCAAAATTTATATATTGATAAAATTAATTTGAAGTGAAAATAAATGCCCTTCAACTAATGCATTTGAAATGTATAAAAAGATAAATATTATTTAAAATTATAAATATGATATGATCCGAAAATATTCAATAAAGATATTTGGGTAAATTACGCTCCCCTCCCTTGAGCTATCGTTAAATGACACTTCACCCTAATTTTAACATAAAATGATAATTCACCCCATTTTTAGCAAGAAATTGACACTCCACCCCATGGACCATGTTGATTTAATAGAGAAAAGGTTTTTTCACTCCTCAATCTTTAGTCTTTTTCTCAATTTTATCCTATTTCATTCTTTTGTTTAGTATTGTCCTCACTGTATCATGATTAGTCAACTTTGGTCATCCTATTTGAGTTTTTATTAAATCTAAAAATGCGAAAATTATAATTTTTAAAGGTTAAGAATACTAAAAATAAAAGAACAATTTGAGGTACTCCGACCGAGGTCATTGATGACTATTAAGTCCTTTTTAGCTAATTAAGGTAGGTATAGCTTTGGGAGGCGTCTCCTTTAACATCAATATCCAAAAGTAGAATCTCTAAAATATTTCTTGAGGATAGGGGTCTTGGTTGCAGCTACATCACCACCAAGGTTATTATTTGCCAAAGTACTGCATGCAACTTTGCAAGGTGATGGCAACCAGTTAGAACCAACAGTATCCTATATAATTTGCTAATATGGACTTTTTTTTAAAATAATATTTAAAAAGTTAATAAATAAATTAAAAAAGAGAATGATAATTGAGAGTAGAAAAGGGGATGGTAGACCACCACCCCAGCAAAGTAGTAGGAAAACATTAGTTGGCAATGATCAATTGGAACAGGACCATGAAGGGGTATTCTTATCTAGATCACCAATGGCCTTAGAGATAGTTGTTTTGTCGTCTTTAACAAACTCTTTACATTTATTGTATGTTTGTCTATCACAAAAGCTTTTTTATTTTACAAAAATATTGCACGTTTATGGGCTTCTCTTGAGATTAAGAAATTTAAAAAGCAGTTTAAGATATCATAAAAGTATTAGCTATTGTCTATGAATTATTCTTTTTTTTAAAATTTTTAAAAGATATGTAATATTTACTAAATATAAAAGTGTGAAGTTTCAATTTTGCTTCTCCACATGTCATTTCCAAAAATACCCTTATATTTATTTTAAAATTCCTTAAATGCCCTCAACCCATTAAGTGTCTCAGATTATGTGTTGATTACGATTCGCCTCTTCCTTCCTCTTACTTTTGGCCTTTGATTGCAGCGTTTAGCAAGAAAAAAACAATTAGAAAGAAAAAGAAAAGAGGAGTGAGAATGCAACACCCATAACCAATTGCCCTTGCTTGCTTTTGACAAGGCAAACAATTACTAATATTTTTCTAAAAGTACATTTTAAGTCAATGCTCGTAAAAATGAAATTTTCTAAAAGCAACCAATAACAAAAAGTCCAAATATATCTCTCCTCGGAAAAAAATATGACTTATTTCCAATGCTTTTATTTTTCCACAATATCCCTACCCCTTTCATGTGTCGGTACATAATTAAGAGACCTCAATTGTGTCTCTTGAAGCTGACTCTTCATTTTCTTAAATAATCATAATCAAATTGTTTCCCATTTGTGTTCTCTCTCCCACTAAAAAAGATCTTCGGTCACTTGGTAATTCCTACTTCCATTTTCTTCCACCAGCCCTATTCGACTCTCCTGCAGTTCCTTGTCGTTGCTTAGGTAGCGTTTGAAATTTAGGTTTGATTTTAACTTGACTTTGATTGTGATTTTACGGAGTATTTGGTCAAATTTGCGGGGCCAGAGAATATTGTAATTATAGAGTTGTATTAAAATGGAGTGGTGTAAATATTTATGGGTGGGGCCCATTATTTTGACTTTGATGAGTGTAATTTGTTTTGTTATGGGTAGAGTTAAAATCAAAATCACGATTCTAAAATCAAACCCAAATTTCAAAGGGGGCCAAATTTTGTGCTTGGGCAGACTGTTGCAAATCGCGGACGTCATTCTCTCCTTCAATATATATGTACGTAATTCTAAATTCTCTTCTTTTGCGCTCCTGCATTTGTTTGTCTTCAATCATTTAGTGTGATCTCAAAAGGAATGCCTATAAAGTCGACTCTTTCATTTAGCCATTTAGACTTTATTTCCCTATCGTGAATCTACTATGAGCATTTAGAGATCTGGCCAATTCTTTTGCCATTGTAATTGAACTTGACTGTTTTTCCTATCAATCCTGTGGTACTAGTGGCAGGAATCGAGCCACCGCCATTTGGATATATCTCTCACTGGGCTCTCTCCCTCTATCTCTCTCTCTCTCTCTCTCTCTCTCTCTCTCTTGATTCTCACTTTCTCGGGCTGTGGTGGCCGGGTAGGTCACCGATGCCTTTTTAGGCCACTGGCAACATTGACGAGGCAGTGGCTGGCCGGTATACTGGCTTTGGGAGTGGGGGTGCGGGCGTAGTTGTGCTTTTCCATCGATCGGTAGTTTTCTTCCCAATTTTATATTTGTTTTGTGACTTTTCTTTTAATTATTTATTTATTTTCTTATATGGCAGTTATTTTGGATTTTTTTTTTGGTTGAAGCAGCTATTTTGGATAGAATCTGTAACTGTAGGGGGATTTTCCTTCGATGAAGATTGAGAAAGTAGTTCACAAAATTCACGGAAAACAAAATGTTCACAAAAAAATCATATAGGGGGCAAATTAAAGTTCTCTGGCTCATGGGTTTAGGGGTCCATTGGTATTTTTTCCTTGTTGATTTTCTGGGACAACATTTCTTTATAGCATTCTTCATTAAATTAAGCAACATGAAGATCAACCGAATTCCTATCAATTTCTCTAAAATATTGTAATAAAGGATTTTGTCTTTAAAAAATAAATAAAAATCAGAACTCGGCAACGAAATCCAACAACATACTCAGACTAATTTTGCCATTGATATGCGTTTGCTTCTGCTTCCTTCTTGTAAAACTTTTATTTTTCTTATTTAAATTTAGTATTACAATATTTTCTTCTCGAAAAGACAATACTTTTGCTTTCTTATATATTTGGTGGTGAATTATACTCTTCAAGGCCGCATCTCTCTCCTACCCAAAACAACAATGAATTACAACAACGTGAGAGAGCAACCTCCTTTGGAATGATAAAAGTTCTCTATAAAACGAGGATCATCAGATGGAATGATCAAAAGTGAGGATATGCATTGAAAGTTATCTGATTTTAACTTTAACTTTAACTTTAACTCAACACACTACACAACAAAAATACACATTTTTCAATTCAAAAATTTTAACTTTAACTTTAACTCAACACACTACACAACAAAAACACAAGTTTCCCAAGTTAAATTTATAATCACATCTCATTTGTCCTTTTCTACAATCAAAATCAAAATTAAAATCAAAATAACTTTAACTCTGAATCCAAACTGCCCCTTATATCTTTTGAAGTTCTCCATTAATCCATTGAAGTGGAAATTGCACGAAATGACTAGTATCTTTATATAAAATTACATATCGTTATTTATTAGCTTTACGGATATATACAATTCACACACCACACTAATATTATAAAAGTTAATATAATAAAAAAAAGACAATCATATAAATCAAAATTATGAAATCAAGATATTGTTGAAAATATAGCGGGTAGCACTGAAAATTCAAACGGTGCAATGAACAGGGCAGTAAACTAATTTATATTGTATAACGAGATAATTTCAATAAATCTTCTTCACCACATTACTATTAGGAAGGAACATTTGAGAACATTTAAATTATCTTATATAGATGGTAACTTTACTGCCCACTCTTTTGGTTTGACATGCATAGTAAAACAATATTTTTCCAGCTCGTGAAATTTTGTATCGGACATGGCAATGATATGGGCATTGACTTGAATTTATTGTTAAACCTAGCATGCTTTTCAAAGGGTATCGATTTTGTTCATGCAAGTTTCATTCCTTGTAAAAGTTGTTGATGAAATTTTTGTGGCAACCTTTAAATAATTTTTTTCGGGATCAACCATGGAATCTGAAAGCCCAATTGGACCCCAACTAATTCAATCGAGCTCGGTCGGCCCACTAAGGGGTAAATATCTCATAGCGTGAATTTTTTGTATTCATAAGAATTCGAACTCGAGATCTTACTTAAGCAGAATAAGCGTCAAACCGCTTGAACTAACCGACGTTAGTTACCTTTAAATACTTTAGATGTATGCATGGATATGCTTATATTATATAAATCCTGTTCATGGTAACAAATGGGTGTAGCATTGCAAAGCGTAAAAATGGGGAGACATGCTTAACTATTTTTGTTTATGTATATCCGATAATTAGGATGGAAAGGTAATATAAATGAGGAGTCACCATATGAAATTAAAAACTAAGAAATATTTGTAACAAATTGAAGCAATTTTGAAATAATTTTTGACGGATTATTGTTATCATCATCATCATCAACGGAAATTCCTTTCCAAACAGATTTTCCAGTTCTTGGTGGAATTTGGACAAAACAGTTACGACAATTTTAAAAATAAGATAATATTTGGACAATTTATCAATAGAAATTCTATTGGAAATAGATTGGAAAATTTTTGTCGAAAACATTACAAAAACTTCTTGAAAAACAATTTCTGGTAGATTTTCTCGTGAACATTTTATCGAGGAAAAATGGAAATTCGATGGAATTTCTGACAGCAATCTCATCGAAATTCGTTCAATAAGTGGTTAATTTAAAAATATAAACAAAATAGTAAATGTGAAATTAAAAGAATTTACAGAAAGCGTAAAATAAATAATCAAAATTGTAAGTTTAGAGAAGTCTTTTTATTTTTTACTTTTTCTTTGGTGAAGTTACGCTTAGGTCTTTCAAAATGAAGCTCACGGATTTGATTTTGATTTGCACATAATTAAATTCGTTGGACTAGGGTCAAGGTGGCTCTCGGTTAGATTGGTCCAGTTGGCACCACCGCCTCTCATGTCATTTGATTAATATTATTTAAAATATAAACTCTAACAAAATTTTAATAATTAAAAGAAACAGATCATATTTTTATTTGAAAATCTGTCAGAAGAAGTATGAGTTCTCTACGAATATTTTCTAAAGAAAAAATCACGGAAAAATATTATCTGACGGTTTTCCAATATAGAAAATAAGGATATTTCCAATGAAAAATCTGTCAAGAAAATTTTCCATTAGGTAATTTCTCGAATATCAAAAATCAAAATTTTCTAATGGAAATTTCACTATTTCCAAAGGATCTTTCCATATCAAAAAGCAAATTTCATTGTCCCGAATTTTACATGGTATTCAATTCATCAATGCTTGCTTTTCATATAACAACACTTCCATTTCGTATCACTAGTATACTTAGAGATGACCCTAGAATATACTTAGAGCGAGAGATTATTGGGTGATCCTATCTCGTCACATGGCATGAGAAAGAACCAATTAAATTGCAATAAACTAAATAATAAGTGCTAATCACTCGATTACTTATGGTAAATCTTCTTAATTGAAACAATCTTATTAGTTATTCATCGGCACATCATTATGAAGTAGGATCATTCAAAATTTTCTCACTTAGAGCGGTATGGTCTTCGGTGACTGTTGTTATGTTAATAATGGATACGCGGTATGGTCTTCGGTGACTGTTGTTATGTTAATAATGGATACACTATGGTTTATGCTTATAATAAATTTCGTTATGGGATATATCCATCCCAAGTCAATACGTTAGTTTTAGTACTACTTTTTACTGTGCCGTTCTTCTTCAGCTGCACTTGGATGGAGCAGGATAGCGATTAAGCAAATGAAAAACCTATATTTTCATCGATCGGACATTTATACGCTTATTTATATATGTTTTCATGTCTTTGAACATGCCACTTTGAGTTGCTATTTGTTAATATTTATGCGATTCATCATGAGAGGCAGGAATTATGCTTATGGGACAATAAACAATTTTGCAAAAATGTCATTTTAAATTACCGATATATCATTTGTCGTGTTAACTTTAAGTTTTAATTTGCTAATATACATTTTGGGTAGATCTTTTTTTTTCTCATATAAGTAACTTTGGGGCGATATTATTCTATCCTTGGAAAGGATAATTAAGTACGAGCTTTTGAACTCTAGACCTCAAGATTGAAATATAAATTGTTTCGCCCCTTTTTTCCTACCGAAACATGATTATCTCCTTTTCAATTAAATGGGACAAGTTTAATTTTTTTTAAAAAAAAATAATTAATAGGATTTGTAAGAAATTCTTGAGGAGAAAGTCAAATATTAAAAATCTTAGGGGGGCATTTACATTATTTTGGGGCAAAATTTTAAAGTTTGAAAATATTATGTATATTATCAACTGAAATTACTGAAGAAGTATAAAAGTTATTCATTCTAAGACAAAGACATAATTAATCTTAATACATTTTAATCAATGGTTCTGAAATATTCTATTTGTATATAGAACGCACTTAATATTTCGTATTATGAATAAGTATCAAAATTTATCATATTACTATAACTAATAAATTTTGACAGATCAAAATCTGTGAAGAAGAGGTGACAAGTACACTAGCCGCTAAAATAAGGTAAAATATTATACATATATATATATATATATATTTGAATTCATAATTTATTAATTATAATCACATATCATGAAATAACATTTGAGTTCGTATTTCACTAATATATACAACACGCGCCTACCTACTAGTTCTTAAAAATATTACATAATTGAAGATTTAAACAGTAAATCAAAGTGGACATACCGTGTAATATTAAGAATAAATCAAACAACAAAAATAAAGATGAAATTGAAAAGCATTTAAAGGCAGAGACCGAAAAAGAATTTTATTATTAAGTCAACATGGTCAATGGGATAGAGCATTAGTTTTTGTCAAGAATGTGATTGTGTGTCATTGAGCATAACATCAAGGGAGGAGAGTATATGTTTTCCAATGCTAGTGTAACAGCACATGCAACGTGTTTATTTTACTACGGAGATATCACGTATTTTAAATTAAAATATTATCCATACATAAAATTGACTAATTAAATAACTTTGTATTGGTCCGATATGAGCTCGTTTCTCTAGCGTAAAAAATTATTTTTTATTTGCTCGACCATGAAGTACCCAGACAAAATTAAAAAATGAAGATTACAACAAAACAAAATTTTATCCTTGACACTTCTATATTATTATTATTATTATTATTATTATTATGTGAGTTAATTACCCAAAAAATATGACATTTGCACTTTTTCCTACATATAGCACCACTTTTGGAAAATAGCATTTTTTTCCACTCATTCAATCACGTTATGCCATATTGCATCGTTAATTCTAGCTAACTGTGCAAAATGTGCAACTAATCCTAAAGGTCGTGCTATATTTAGATAAAAATGTAAGAGTCGTGCCTTTATGTGCTTTTCTCTAAAAGTCGTGCTATATTTATAAAAAAAAATGTAAAATCGTGCATTTCTATACTATTTTTCAAAAGTCGTGCAATATTTAAGAAAAAGTGCAAAGATCGTATTTTTTTAGATAATTAAGCATTAGAGAATTTTCAATGACATATATTACACACAAAATCCTTTTCACAACCAGATTTGCAACCCTGCTTTGTCATTTTTTTTTTTTGCGAAAAATGTATAATGCCCCGAACGTTTTGCGCTTATGCATAGCTTCTCTGTCATATACCTGCACCAAATGATAGGTATAATCTTATTTCTTTTTTTTTTTTTTTCTAATTTTGAATTTAATTTCAAATGCCCAATAAACTAATTGATTATAAATACAAATAGACCAATATACACAAAATGTCAATGAATATAAATATTACATGAAAATGTTTTAATTATTCACTTTGCTAGAAAAAGACGAGAATAAAGTACATGTATAGATCTTCAAAAATGTCATACATTATTGTGCATATCTAGTTGAATCAACACAGAAAGGTGTAGATTTCGTGCTAATGGCATAAAATGGCTTAAATATTGTATTAACTAAGCTGAGCGCTGACAATAATGACTATTATAATGACTTATCTTCAACGGTAATAGCATTAAAGAATTAGGATGCGCTCTAGATTTCCTTTCACCTTAGCTGTAAGAATTCGGGAGCACATTTTAAACCTAGGAGATCTTTCTCCATGAAATTCTGCACCATAAGTTTCAATTCTAAGAGAAGTAGAGTTTGAGATATATATAAAAAAAAAAAAAGGATTTTTACCTAAAATGGTCAATGGTTTATCTATTTTGTCAAATCTATCACATGGTTTATTTTTTGTATCAAATTTATCCCGGCGTTATCTTTTCCGTCAACATCTAACGGCCATATTGACTTGGCACGTGGAGAGATAGTGGACTATACTTGCCACGTAGACACCACGTCAACACGGCCGTTAGATGTCGACGAAAAAGATAAAGCCGACATAGATTTAATGCAAAAAGTAAACTATATGATAGATTTGATAAAAAAAACATATTATAGATTTGACAAAATAGATAAACCATGAACCATTTTAGGTAAATTCTCCTAAAAAAATATAGATGTGGTCATAAGGTCGAACTAACAAAAGTTACAATATTTATTGTTATGACTCACTATTTATATGACTAAATTTGGAAGTGGAAAATTGAACATGTCTAAATAAATATATTCCAAATCATGGAAAACACTCTTAATATAAACTTCATTCTATTCTCCAGATTCATTTTTTGCAACATATATTTTTAACATTTGTTATACTATATATTAATAATATTTGGCTGCAGAGGAATTTTTTTTGGAGATTTTAGGCATTTATTCTCAAGGTGATGCTCTTGAAAGAAAATTGAAGTTCATGAAGCTTATTTTATGAATAGTGTTTTCTAGATATTGGTCCAAGCATAACATATTCATATACGAAAAGCGTAAGGAAATAAGAAGGAAATTATGTTTAAGAAGATGAATTCTTTCAATGAAGCATGAAATCTTCTCTCCAATTTTTTTTTTTTTCGAAGAAAAATGAGACTTAAAATTATAGGAAAACAGAGACTTTCTCCCATACCAAGTTGAAAGCTTCCACAGTTTCCTCGACAAATCCTCTGCAATTCTCATCAGGTCAAAATAATGAGGAGACAGTTGTTCTCACACCCACAGACAAATCCATAACCGTATTGATCAATGATACTCATCGTTATATTGATCCAATCCTTATATATGCATTCCATTAAGAAGGCCAAGGATAGCAAATACTCTCTGACATTAAATAAAATATTAAAAAAGTCAACAATCAACTTGTCTACTAAGTGCTTAACAAAAATGTGTTCCTTTGAAATTATTCCAAAACAACCTATTTCTTTCATTCGGTGATATATGTGTTTCAACTTCCTAGAACATCGAACCTGGGCAGTTTACCTGTGACCTTAAGCCAAGATTTGTAAGGCAACATTCAATCATTGAAGCAACATTCCACAACTCAGCCACGTACTTGAACACCATTTCAAGCACACAAAATCATGTCCAACTATCATGAATCAGACAAAGAATCGTCATGCAACTCAGCTAGCACAACAAACACGACCTCTACTTATCAAAATCGAACAAAACAAGCACAAATCGATTGAAGGATAATCAATCATCTCAGCCACGCATAAATAGCTAAATTAGGGATTTTGGAATCTCAGCGAGCCTTACCATAGTCAGGTCAGTGCTACTGGTAAGTGGAGAGGAAAGATGAGCTGAGGCTCGGGCTTCTTGCCAGGAAGGAACTAAGACTAATCGGAACGGAGGTAGGGCCGCTGCAATGGGGAGCTCAAGTTGTGCCTCAGGTTTCGTGGAGCGACAACAGCGAGGTGGAGGCTGCATGTGGTGGGGGAAGCTGCGAGGAAGAAGAGGGGACCAAGCCGCTATTGCTTTGGTGGTGGTCGGCGGAGTAGTTGCCGTTGGAGCTGAGCTGGAGAGGAGGAGGCTGCTGGAGTTCTAATGACTGCGAACAGAGAGAGAGACAGGCAGATCGCTGCATTCGGGCAGGGAGGAAACGGAAAGGTAGAAGCCACTAACAATGCTTGTAGATCTCATTGTAATAATTCGGACAGATTGTTAAGGACTTGATTTTTACCTTGGAACTTAGAGAAACAAAAAATGGATTGAGAGAAGCAAGATTATCAGGATCGAGATAATCTGAAAAATTCAAGTGCAGTAGCTGTATAATGGTTGCCTTCCATTCGGGAAATCAAGCATTCAAAATTGGCGTCGTAGCACTAAATTGATATAATATATCAAAAAAATGGTCTAAGCTGACAAGCTCAGGTGATCTACCCATGACTACTTCAACACTGTCCAGAAAAATTCGAAGATGAAAGGAGATATCGAGTAATACAATGGATCTGAAAGTATCATCAGCAGGATGAGCAGAAACATATAAGAACCTTATCAAGAACCGTCTCTTTTACAATTTCCTTAAGCTCACAAATGACTATCTATCACCCAAGAATAAAGATATAATCATTTTCATTTTTTTTATAAGTAATAATTTTCAATTGAAATAAAGTTAACTGGACAAACAATTCATAGAAATTATTAAAAGTAACATTCATAACAAGTTAGTTTCGTGTCATCAACCACTGACAAGCACATACCACAAGGCATCAAATAAAAGTTTTATTACAAATGCAAGGTAGTTCTGTTCAACAAAGATCTATACAAGCATATAAGTACATGACATTAACATGAGAAAAAGTGTAACTTGAGGAATGGGCAAAACGAAATTTGGACCAACCAATAACTTTCATACTCATTTTATTTTCTTTCTTTCCTACAGATATTCGTGAGAGACCATACATCAACATTTGAGCTCCCAAAAAGTGGAATACTGAAGTTATACAAATACTTTGTTTTTTTAGCCACGAAAGTCATACTTCATTGTAAAGTGAAATGAAAATGGCCCAGCAAAACGAACAAACCTTTGCACTTCCATGCTTCACGAACAGAATTCCCGTTTGAAATCCCTCTCTAGTCTGGATCATTCGAACAAGGCACGAACCTGATAATTGTTGCAGCACATCTCAGATGAGGATAACTAAGAAGACAAAAAGTAATAAGAGGATATCAGTCAATAACGCAGCCAAGCAGCAATCAAGTTTTCTCTCAAAAAATATTTTACATAAGCGTCTTACTATATGGGTCCAAGAATCCCACGGGGAGAGAAACATGGAGGATCCATCATCCTGTCTCATCTTTGTATCCTATAATAGGCATTGTATATGTATGTCCTTGGCTCCAGAATAAAAAAGGAAACAAAAAGATAAACATAATCGAGCCATATTTATTTTCCAAATTAAGACTATCATAGTCTATTGGACAAATAGTTTATTGGCTGCAAATGAATATATTGTCCTATAATCCAAAACTGGGAGTTAAATTACTAACGAACAGCTATTTTAAGTTGTTCAACCAATCGCAATGATCATTGGAAAAAAAACAATTCAATTAATACCTCTGTCTGTGACCAACTCTTTTTTTTTTTTTTTGTGCGAGTAGTTTCTTACTGTAACAGATTCAAATATGCGCTTACTGCAACTTAAAATATGGCATCATTGGGAAGAATTGAGTTCTGGGAGACCCTCAGTTCCATCGCTACACAGCATCCCAATCTGCAACTACGCCCAAAAAAAAAAAAAAACACTGGTTCAGCATCAAAGAGTAACCGAAAACCTGCAAAACATTTTCAAAATTTTAATAGATTTTTAAGGTGATTAAAGTAATTAAAATAATCTCAAAATGTCCATGGCAATGAATTGCTACATATTGCTGACCTGAAATTGTGGTCCCGACCGATGGCCGTTAATTTTGATGTGGAGTTTCTTCAGGCAGTGCGGACATTTATAGTTGTACTTCGTGTACCATCCATACTGGTGAACCCTCCCCTCGGCTATCCCAAGCCCACTGATGTGAAGAAGCAAGAACACCAAAGAAATTCATAATTGTAAGGCAATTTTTATGAATATAAAGTTTACAGTAATATCAACCGATGCCATCTCAACGATATGATAATGGGTCGTGCAAATCACCATGAATTAGAACGCGACTGGAAACTGAATCGAAAATGGACCGAAATCCTCTCCTGCGAGCAGTGGAAATCGGGGTCGACTGTCATAGGCATTTCATCGAACAGGTTTAAGATGGCAGCGCAAAACAGAAATGGAGAACAATCAGCGCCAGCAGTAGACGCCTAGGAGCGAAGAAGGGGATAGAGGGCGCTCAACGTGTTCAGGTTAGAATAAAAAGGAGCGATTTGGGAGCAGTAAGGGCACGGGCATGATGAGGGATTTACCGAAAAGGCAGGAGCGGTTGACTGGGAAGGCAGCCATTTCGAAGGCAGAGGCGGGCAACCTCAACACTGAAGAGCTGATGGGGGCGTAGATGTAGCAGCAAGGGAGCCGGCAGGGCAAGGTCGGTCGCAGGCACACGCGAGGGAGGGGGCAAGGACCGTCTGGGAGGTCGGCAGGTGAGTGTATGCTCGAAGGAGAAGGCGAACGACGGAAGAGAGCCATGGGCGTAGAGTAAACGACCGGTGAGAGGAAGGCAGGCGAAGGGGCAAGAATTTTGGGGCGAGACAAAGAGGCTGAGGGCCGTGTGTAGAAGGAGAAGGAAGAGGGAGGAAGGCGGGCGCGAAGAGTGGCATTATATGGGGCGGGAAGCAGACGGCACCACCAAACGCCAGCATTTTGAGAGAGGCAGGGGCAATCATGGAATAACAAAAATATGGGATTAACCCCACGCTTTTTATTGTAGGGTAGATATTAAAATTTGAAAACATTGAAATCTAGCAAAAGATATAATATCTTTTTTTCTTTCTTTTACAAAAATAAGCAAAAATGAACCATTAAAGTAGATGAAAATTTTAAAATTTTACCAAAAAAGCATATAATATTAAGTAATGAAATATGGGTAAATTGCACCGGTGGTTCAAAATGTTTTACAAATGTTTCATGATGGTTCAAAAAGTTTTTTTCGCTACATGATGGTACAAAATGTTTCAAAGTTATTTCAGGATGGTACAAACCGTCAACTCGAGCTGACGCCGTTAACATTTTGCTGACGCGGCGCGTCCTATGTGTCACTTTTATTACGTGGAACCAATCATAATGATTCACGTCATTTAAGACAAAATAAAATTTTTAAAAGTCCAAAAAAATACAAAAAATAATTAAAAAATACAAAAAAAAAGAGTAAAAATTTTGAAAAAAATAAAAATTATTTTAAAATTTTGAAAATTATTTTTTAAAATTTAAAATTTTTAATTTTTTTTTAAAATATAAAAAATACAAAAAAGAATAAAAATTTATAAAAAAAAAAAAAAAAAAAAATTTTTAAAATTTTGAAATTTTTAAAATTTTTTTAAAAATTTTTTTTTTTTTTTTTTTTTTTTTTTTTTTTTTTTAAATTTTTTTTTTTTTTATTTTTTTTTCTTTTTTTTTTTTTTTTTTTTTTCCCTTTTTTTTCCCCGTTTAAAATTTTTTTTAAAAGTTTTTAAAATTTAAAAATTATTTTTAAAAGTTTTAAAATTTTAAAATTTTAAAATTTTTAGAATTATTTAAAATTTTTCGGCCACGTCAGCAAGGAGGTGACACATAGTAGCCACGTCAGCGTCGGCTTGACGGCGTCAAACTCGAGTTGACGGTTTGTACCATCATGAAACAACTTTGAAACATTTTGTACCATCATGTAGCGAAAAAAACTTTTTGGACCATCATGAAACATTTGTAAAACATTTTGGACCACCGGTGCAATTTACCCAATGAAATATATGAATAAAATTATATTGGACATTTTAAATTTTATTAGATTCATGCGTTTTATATACAAAAGTGACAAACTTGTTTGAATAATGAAATTAATAATATATATAAATTATTATATTTAATATTATAAATACTTAAATACATTATGCAAAAGCATATGATATTAAAAAATAAAATTATTAATAAAACTATATTGGACATTTTTTATTTTATTAGATTAATACAATTTTATATACAAAATTGATGATCAAGTTAGAACGTTGAAAATATTACAATATAATTTATTGTATATTATATTATAAATGCTTAAATACAATATAAAATACATGATATATAATTAAAATAAGCTTGTCCATTGCACAAGACGATTAATTATTTGGCATCGTAAAACTTACTGTAATTGTAATTGAGAATTAATCTGATTTTTACCCAAAAGTCTATTTTATTGAAAATATTAATATTCTAACTAAGTAATTAATCTTTTTAAATGTGATTAATTCAAATAATATGATAATCGATATATGAAATAACTCGTGCAATACAGGGGATAAAACACTAGTTATAAGAGAAATTCTGCCACAATTTTCAGAAAAAGAAAGTGGAGTTTAACAGCAAAAATTCTATATTACTAAGAAATTAGTCATGAGTTCCAAAAGTTACAAATAGTAATAAAATAATAATTTATTGATGAAAGTAATAAATTGTATGACAATTTTCTTTAGAAAGTTTGGAAGTTTCCCATTATAAATTATAGCTACACAATTCCTCGCGCATGCATAATTTTTTTTTTCCACACCGTACAAAATCAATATGAGCCATTTTATCTCCTTATTTAATATGACTGTCCATTTTACATAAAAAAAATTTTTGTGTGAATTGAGAATTATTGGCATTGGCTCGAGTTGTTGCTTCTCAACATCAAAGGGAGGACCTTGATGGGCTGATCCAATGAATCGCCTCATTCCAGAGCACTCCGTTATCGAAGACCATATCATATTTTACATAACAAAGGGACAAGATCGTAATTTTTCATATGTGTTTTTAAAATTTTAAAACTTACAAAAATGGACAGTCCAAATTAGATTGAGGGAAATTTAAGGGACCAAATTAGTTATGTATAGTATGGAAGAACAAAAAATATGCACTGAAGAAGCAACCGCTAAATAGATATAAAATAAATTGGTTATATGTTTTATGTTCACTTAGGTTTAGTAATTATGAGAATATATTGGGATAATATTATTACTTTTCATTGCTTTTAGTATATACATTAAAATAAGGATAGTAGCTAAAAAATTCAACTACTTCCCTTAAATTTCTATATCTACCTCTTTTTTTATTTTAATCGGTAAAATCACAAATTTTGTTTTTGTTCCCAGATCTACTAATCTTTTAATTGCCCCGTCAAATTTGCAAACATGGGCGTTATCAGTGCTTATATGGCACATGACTACTTACATGGATGGCATGCTCAAAATTTTTTACCTGAAAAATCATATAATTTGCTCTCTTCCTACATCTAGCAAAATATGACTTCTTTCAAAACAGCTGCACACGAATAAAGAATAAACTTCCGGAAGTCAAGCGCAGTATTTAAATATTACACCAAAGAGATTGCTCAAAAGATATTATTGAAGTTAATAGTTATAGTTTACGAAAGATTAATAACTAAAAATGCAAAAAGAAAAATTTAATAACCGAACAAAGCTAGAAGAAGAGATTTGAAATCGGGACCTTCGACTTAAAAGAAAGACATAAAAAAAAGACATTCTTCCGCTGCTCCAAAAATCCATTTTTTATTAATTTGGTCTTTTTATTGGTTTTTTGTTATTTTTTGGTTAATATATGTTGTAAGAGGAAAATGGACGTGCGTGTCCAAAAACTTACGCTCGTGTCGGGGCTGAAGAAGAGGCCATAGGAGCTAAGAGTATATCAGCGGCAGTGCCAACCCAAGTGTCTTGGCACAGGTGGCACTGCCATGGCCCTGCCCTATACTTGCGTGTGTTGGAGAGGGCACAGTGCCTCTGCCCAGGGACTCCCCAACTCGAATGCCCATCTAAAGGGTAACAAGCTGCGTGCTACCACCTTTTTATTTTTATTTTTATTTTTATTTTTAAGGCAGACTCTTTTACCTAGTGTGGAGCCATTGCTCCCGCTACGTGGCGGGCAGCGAAACACATACTGACTTTTTTTCAGCCTTTTAAATTTTTTTTAAAAAAGTATGGGGCGCTTAATGGTTGCCCGCCATTGGAATGGAGTGTGATTTTTTGAGTGTCAATGCCTCTTCGGGTGATGTGCCCCGAGTAGGTCCTAAATGGCATCCAAATGCGTGTCTCCCATTGTAGATGGTCTAAAACAATTTTATCATAACCAAATCGGATGTTGAACCGGTCGAGGTATGAGTTCACGAGTTCGATGGGTCCGACCGCACATTTAATTAAAAATAATATAAAATCTCTCTCGTCTCCACCCCCCACCCAAATCGTTGGAATGTCGACAAAAGCTCTCCTGCAAAAGAAGAAGAAAGATCAAGCAAAGTTCGACAAAAGCTCTCCTGTAACTCTGGTCAGAACTTCTCTGAGATTGGAATTGGAAGATGAGCCGAGTATGAACCTGAGACTAGAAGATGAGCCGAGAAGAGGAAACCGATAAGAGACGGAAGGAGAAGAGGAAACCGAGAAGAGGGGTCAGTTTAGAACTTCACATGGAAACTTCAAGATGGAGACTTCGAGATGCTGCAGCCTCTGCAATAGAGAAAAGGAGAACGAAGACTAGGTTTCATTTCATTAGTTTTGATTTTTTTTTGTTTTTCAAATTCACATTTAGGTCCTTCATATTTAAAAAATTATGAACTCATCCAACCGATCGATTCACGTGGGTTCGATGGGTTTGCCTAAAAATTGGCCTGTTTTTTTGGTTCATCGATCTATTTATGCATTTTCGGTTTCTAAGCTAATCGGACCGGACATATGTCCGATTTTCGGTCTGACCGGTCGAACCGTCCGATCCAATTCAGTTTTGATAACACTAGTCTAAAAGGAGGAGAGAGAAATTGGAAAAGAAGAAGAGAGAAGGAGATGGGGCCAAATTTAAAATATAAAAAATATTAGGGCCTTTTAAATTTGCAAGTGGGCCCAAGATACATGTGTCAGCGTTTTATTAGTTTGTCCATAAATGACATGAGGTCATTACACCATAAATCGAGTCATGTCAATCGCTTCGTCAATTTTGGACGAAAATAGTTATGACGGAATAGATATGTAACATAACACAAATGCTGAGTATTTTTATTTAATTTTTAAAGTATGTGATAAAATTGAGATAACACTTAAATGATGTGATGTACGGAGTAATTTTTCTAAGTATATAACAATTATGTCTAGTTTGGGAAAAAAAAACAAAGCCTTAGAATGAGATGAAAAAATAAATAAATATTGATGATTAAAAGAGGACCTTTTCAAATAAAAATTGAGAAAATGATGAAAATAGAAAATCAACAAAAATTTCAAGACCAGAACGAATAATAAAGAAAAATAAAAAGTACTTAAATATAAAACGATGCTATGTTATCGAATGAAAATGAACTAAAAAGAAAAAGACAATGGACTAAAACAAGAAAGTAATGAAAGATAATGGATTTAAATAGGGAAAATGCATAAAAAAAAATAGAAAAATAGTTAAGCCTGGTTGACTAAATTGTAATTTTAAATGCTTAGCTACGAATCTTTTATTGGAATTATGGACCTCTGATCGTTTTTGGCCCATTAAAGAGGCCCAATAGAATAGAAAGTTACTGACTTATCATTCTATAATTCTATAGATTAAATTGTATGCAATTAAAGCAATATCAAGTATTGACGCTGGGAGAATTTTACTCATTAGTGAACCGATCCGATTCGGCTAAATTAGTCGAGATCCATTGGCCTTTCAGATATCAAGGTTCACACCGAAAAAAAAAATATCATGCTCATAACCTTAAATAAAAATGGAAACCAGAAAAAAAAAATGTAACTGAAAAAAGAAAAAAAAATCCATCGCTTTGCAGCACATGAAAGGTCACTGAATACGAGAATAAGAGAATCGTAATTACAATTTACCCATAACAATACGATGTTTCTCATTTTAAATCTCCTCATACAATTTACCATGATATAGTTAGTGAAATGATGTTTACACTCCATTCAATATAACCTACTTTCACATTCATTAATTTATTTACTGCCTAAGCAAATGGGAAAGGAGCCCAATTACACTACAATTACACAGTAATTATTTAATTATGGTGTTCCATAGCTACTCAGGATTACCCTTCTACTATAAGCATTGTACAGCAGTATGATTGAGTCCTAATTGCTTCCAGAATAGCCCATCTAGACTAGAGCTCATAAGTCATCCCCACCTTAAGCATCCTCTTGTGAGGTATATCAAAGATCTTGTCACTCTGTCTCAAATTCTTCTTCAGGAAATTGTAAGCATAGTCTATCAACACCCTCTTCCCGAGCCCGGCCCCTTTCCTAGCCACCACCTCGCTCTCTCCGATCAAGTGTACCACTCCTGTCTGCCACGCCTTCTCCACCATATCTAGGTCTCTGTCGACCTGCTCCTGGGCCCTTATCTTCGCCTCATCATCCACTCGTTTCTCCGTATCCTCCTCATGATCATTGTCATCATGATTCTCTAGCCCACGATGGTTATCGTTATCTTGTTCTCGTCCATTGCAATGGAGGACATAGAATTCTTCTCTTACAAACTCCATCAGTCTCTCGACAAGCATCCCCTCAAATGACTCACGCTCGTTCCTCACATCAGTGTATCCATACCTGCAAGGATGAACACGGGAAATTGTAGGAGCAAACCGGAACAAGAAATGTCAAAGCTGAACCAGCAGAATAAGAGTTTTTTAATCTTAGGTAAATCCATTCTGCAATATATCTAAGAACTTTCTAGCAGGTATTTCCCAAATTTAAGAAAATCATTCTCATGTCCATTACCTGACTACGCAACGGAACACATTCAATTCCATTGGCTCCACCCTCCGGAAAAGGAATCGCTCTTCTGTCGGGACTTTACTTATTGGTAACGACTTAATGGAAACAAAGACGAGTACCGAATGAAGGGATGGTACATTTGCCACATAATGTTTGAATATTGGAGGAATGCCCTGGACAAGCTCCGAATAGAAGATTGCAAGCCCTGGGATCCGACAGAAGTTCGTGTCAGCAGATATCTCCTTGAGCTTTTCCGGGGAGATCTTGTGCTCAAGCTCGTAGTAGTATTTCCTCCGGTACACATCATTCCAGACATACATTAAGGTCATCAGAACTGCTGCGAATGCAAGAGGAAGGTAGCCTCCCTGGTAAAATTTGTAGAGGACTGAGCTCAAATACAGAAGCTCTACCGTCCCGATGATCAGGACATACGAGATCACAAGAAGTATGTGGGTTTTCCATATCATGATCATAATGAGCACCAAGAAGGACGACGTCAACGTCATAACAAAAACCACTGCAATCCCTGCGAAAGATCAACGCATAGTTCTTAAAAAGTGAATCTCATGTCATGTTGCGCCGGATAAATCATGTGGTCATATTATGTCACTGATAGACAGTTTGAAAAGGAAAAATTTCTCGCCAGCAAAGATCATAAAAGTCGTTGCTATAGAGCCTCAATTTAAATCTTTATGGGGAATTGATAAGTCAATTACGTACCATAAGCATTGCCGATTTTCTCAGTGGTTTTGAACCCAACTGTGACGCCGATACAGGCGAGCATGAGAAGGTAGTTGATTTCAGGAATGTAGACCTGGCCTTCGTACTTGTTCGAGGTGTGGACTATCTTAACCCGAGGGAAGCACCCAAGGGAGAGGGATTGCTGGATGATGGAGAAAGTTCCAGAGATCATTGCTTGACTTGCTATAATCGCTGCCATGACGGCTATTGCAAACATTGGCCAGTATAATGGATCTGTAAAATGTGTTCGGATACATCAGACCATCTGTAATATGATCAAAATGATTAAAGTATTTCAATAGAACTGATAATACAAAACTACAGGAAAAAATGTTTTCCACTTGCCTTTATTGAGGAAAACTAGCAAGGAAGTGAGAAAATTTTGCCGTATACTTAACTTTTTTGGTACATACTATTTACTATGTACTCATTTACCTGGAACGGACTTGAAGAATGTTTCAGAAACAAGATCCTTATGCTTCCTGAGGAACGCGCTCTGTCCCATATAAGCTAATAGGAGGGCAGGATACGTTACAGCACACATACTTATTTGTATGGACCGAACTGTAAAATGCCCGACATCCGCAAATAAAGCTTCAGTTCCTGCATTCAATCAAATTCAATATCACTTAATAGAAAGGAAAAGTAATAAATTGAAATTCTCATGACCAGGCATATGAGCGAGGGACAACTGCAATCCAAATCAGTAAGAGACGTGACCAAGCTAAATGACCTGTTATGGCGAGCACGACACCGCCCAGAGAAATCCATCCATCTTTCCCATTCCTCTTGAAGTACTCGATGATGTACATCGGGTTCACCGCCCTTATCACAGCAGGGTCGAACTTGAAGAAGTTGTACACACCGATGCTGCCAATAAATGTGAACCAAATGCAGATGATCGGCGGCGAAGCTGTACCCGACTTTGTCAGTCCCGAACCTTTGGACCATGAACAAGCACACCAGTATCGCCACTGATATCCAAACAATTCTATCTGCATAGGAGAAAGAAAAAAAGGCGGTCAAGAAGATATAAATTTTTCACGTTAAAATGAAAATAACACAATAACATATGAGATTTATTGCCACGAAAGTAGAGGATAACTTGTTACGGGTCTTGTCAAAACAAGACCGTTCTAATAAGTATATCGTGACAATGTTATATTTGGTCACAATATCTTAAAACTTATGATGATAAACTTATTTTCGCGATGAAAATGTTATACAATGTGTGTCACAATATATGAAAATATGTATATACGTATATGTTAGTTATTATGGGAATACTTGATTTGTGGCTCTCACACAATATTGAAGATATGTGTATAATATATATGTATCTGCATACATATTAAGCATGTTCATTATAAGACTTTATTTAGTGTTATTTAACATTCTTATCACAATATATAAATTAATTATGTATATACATGTATATTAAGTATGTATATACATGTATATTAAATATGTATATACATATATGTTAGTTATTATGAGAATATTTAGTTTTCACCACTCATAGAATATTGAAGATATATGTATACATATATAGATATGTGTTTATATACATATTAAGTTTGTGTATTATAAGATTTTATTTAGTATAATTTAATATTTTTATCATAATATACTTTTCTTGTGATAAAATTTTTTTCGTAATAATAGAATTTGTCACGACATATAAAATTTCTCAGTGTAATGAGTAGAATTACATTATTGCCGCCCCACTATTTTTTTTTTCAACTTTATATATTTTCCCTTGACCTTTTTATACTTCAATATTCCTCTAGCAATTTTTTTTTTCATTTTAAACATCTATAGTCCAAATATTGTGAGAATCATTGGTCTGATTAAATTCTTATCATAATTATCATATACAAATGTTTGTGAATATAAAAATGTATATGTACATGTATCGTCAACAAGGTAAAGAACATTTGCAGAAAAATAAAACTTCCCGATATTCTAAGTTTTTTTATATCATCATATCGCTTCAACTGAAAGCGCATTTCATTTGTTACTAATTTCGAAAATTTTTAATATGTGCTAAATATAAAATATCCAACTTCAAAATATACTTTTAATCTTTCAGTTATTGGAATTTTTTCTTTTACTCAACTAAAATACATAAACGAGAAGTATTCATCGGATAAAATGCCTAAGTAAAAGATATATCTATATATATTGATAAATTATCAACATACACAACGCACATCGTATCGCTGATTATATCGTATTAACTAATTAAAAAGTGCAGAATACCCATTGCAGTACCTTCGGTCATAGCCGAAGTAGCTTGCTTGATCCCTCCCACAGCTGACAGAACTGTCATCACCATATCGAAATCGGTGAATAGAGAATTCTAAACAATAAGATTAATTAAATTAATTTTAATAGTTATACATGTTTACGCCAAACGGATATGCTAGGGAATTACTGAACCTGAGATGCAAGGAGTGAGGACTCCGTCTCCGATGACCATGGAGGTGCCGAGCATGGTGGCAAAGAGCAAGAAGTACTTGGCAAACCGGCTCTGCTCCAGCTTAGACTTAACTCGTGAAGCTCGGCGCAACCGATTGTTGGGCAACTCGAGTTGAAAGTTGGACACGTCTTGGTCTTCAGCCTGTTGGCTCGGGATCAAGCCCACCCTCGTGTACCTGCATATCAATGAGTACAGAGCGAATGTTCCACCTGCAAACCGAATTGTTAGCGGCAAAGTTCACCTTAAATACTATATTCTTACCTATCAATTAAGACGCACAAAATTAAACATTGCCACATTACATTGGAACATTCTCATGGACCAGATATAAATATTTATATCTATACTACCATACAAAGGAAAAACTTATGTTCTCGAGATCTTTTTCCAAATTACCCTCTTTAACCTAGCTAAGAAACAAAATGTCAAAAGGATAAATACTAATAAAATTATCATCGAAGAAGGGGTCTTAATGTAGTGACACAAGACGCCGCTCGATACCAAGAGATATTGGGTTCAATTCTCACCAATGAAAATGATGTATTTCTTTATTTCACTTTATTTCCTCTCCTTGAACTAGGAGCATTTGCCTCCCTTATTATCGAGAAAAATAAAATTACCCTCTCGAAAATTACCCTCTTTAACTTTAACTTTCCAAATTACCCTCTCAAAAAACTAATTTCTTTTTCTTTTTCTTTTTTCACTAATAAAAATTTCAGATTTTCCATATAAGGATAAATATTAATTTGGAAAATTTCATGGTGTAATCATAAAAAGCAAGGGCAAACTCAAGTATTTTACAAAAAAGTTAGGTAAATTTCTCTCAAAATCCATGTGATCTACTAACAATAGTAGTAAAAATTCTTCGAAATCCATGTAATTATATTTCAAATATATGCAATTTACTTAGAATCTAAATAATTTACTCCCGTTAATTTCTCAGAATATGTACAATTTACTCAAAAACTATGGAATTTATTTAAAATTAATTTACTTAAGAAAGTCTAAGGTGCATTTATTTTAAAAGTGATTGCACCATACATGCAAGTAAATTACTTAATGTTAGAGCAAAATAGTTTAATTTTAGACAAACTACATGTTTTTCGAGTAAGTTATAAGATATATTTTAAGAAATTAGTTGGAGCAAATTACTTAGATTTTTAATAAATTACCTACATGTAAAGTAAATTACACGATTTTTGAAGAATCTTTACTAATATTGTTAGTAAATTATATGAATTTTGGAAGATCTTTATTTTAACTTTTGCTAAAATACTTGAATACACCATACCACTACTTTTGATGATTGTACCATAGAACTTTTCCATTTCGACCGTAAATATGAATATATCTCTTTAAGTCCACAACTTTTAATTTCCAGAAACTTCAAAATTTTCAAAAATTGAAGTATAATTTCGAAAATTGAGGGCGTGACGGTGGCTGCCACAGCTAGGTTCTCTCTGACCTGAAAGTTGTCCTCTCTAAGTTTTCTTTTAATTTTGAAATAACTTTTTGAATTCTGAACTTCACAAATAAAAATATTACATAAAACACATAAGGTCTTATAAATTTTTCGTTTACCGCTAGCAAAACAATAAATAACTTTTTACCAAACTTAATAACTTTATTTAAGCAAAAATAAATGTTGCCGCCTTAAGATAAAACCAAGTATTGTGATCTAAATTGTACCTATTTATCCCTTTTAATCATCCATTTATTTGAGAAGAACAAGGAACCTATTTATTCGTGGTCGATAGAAGGGCGAACTTGTACATGCTTAGATTTTGATTTAATTTTGCAGGTAGTATGGGTGCAGAATCTGATCTCTAATAATTGCATCGGCCTTGAACACAGCCACGGGAACCTTGAACACAACCACCAGTTCCCTTTGTGGCTAGGGAGTAGAAGCAAAAGAAAACATAAATAATTATTATTACTCTTTCATCATCTTTTGACGTAAAATGACTACACATGTACATAATATATATATATATATATATATATATGTATGTATGTATATACATGTGTATGTTATGTATCCTTTGTTTACTCCCAATAGGATGACGAACAAAGCAAACCCACAGTTGTTCCTACTATAAGACGCTAACATTGACATTTTGCATTACTTCATGGGCTTCTTTTCAGAACACAAACTTTGACTTTCAATTCTCAGCAGCCAAATTTTTATCTTTGCATTTGCTAGTTCACGGGACTCGTCTCATCCGTCCACTAAAAGCAATTAAATGGTCAGCAAAATAAATTTGTCTCTCCTATACCGACTTTAAGAGTTTCCTCTTCTTATCCTAATTCGGCTCGAACTGAATATCAAGGTGAATCCGTTTTTCAGATATCAAAGTGCACATTTAAAACAAAAATCCTCTCATTAGAAATTGATGCTCCTTGATTGATTTCTAATATACAATTTTAGTTGATTTAACAAGTCCAACCCGAATTACTAGCAGCTCCAGAAAAATGACGCTTGATTAAAATTTTGTATTATTTTTGGAAACTTAGAAAGTCGAGCCAAAATTAATTGGCAGCTCCACAAAATTAGTGCTTAATTGACTTTTTCTATATATAATATGAGTTAATTTAGAAGGTCGGCCAAAATTAATCAGCAGCTGCAGAAAAGGTTTAGAACTTCTTCCACCGAACTAGCGGTTTCTCAATTTTTCATCCGAATATTATTATTCAATTAATCGTCAATTGATTTATTAATTCATTACAGTGAAGCACTATCTTTAGGCTTCTGCTCTTCCGTATTATAAGGGGGAAATAAAAAGGGAAAAAACAAAGACAGTGAACCACATGGGTTGGAACACAACGTATTTTTCTATTGATAAGATCACTTTATATAGTATGCTTTAGTTAATAATCGAGAGCGTCCAGTCTTGGCTCGGCTATAATTTATATAGTGTATTTTTTATTAATAGGGTCAATTTGTATAGTGCATAAGTAAACTAATAATGACAAATCGTCCTACGTTTCATTTTATTAGCACTTTATAGGAGAAAAGCTTACCAAGCAAGAATGATTAATTGATGAAACAAAGTGATGAAGATTAATGGGATTTCTGTCTTTTCAAAGTAGTGACCTATTACGGCTCGTAAGATGTACAAAGATCATATTAATTAAGATAAGTCATATTCGTATGAAGGCTCCTGACAATCAGTGGGATCCTAACTTGTGATATTTTTCAGTTTATGCGCAGGTGAATTAAAAGAAACATGCATGTACGGTAATAAGAATGGGCCCGTTAGTTAATTTTGAAGAGGCGTTTAAAATTACCATCGCCATTGTCGTTGGCCTGGAGGACGATGAAGACGTATTTGATGAGAGGGATCAAGGTTATGGTGTAGAAGATGAGGGAGAGGACCCCCAAAATGTCATCGTCGTGTTTGATCCCTTTGGTGAAGGTGCTCGAGTACACGTATAGCGGCGACGTCCCGATGTCGCCGTACACTATCCCAATGCTCTGAAATGCTAATTGCAGTATCACCGACCATTCTCCACCACCCTGCATACATATATATATATATATTTATATATTCAGTTCATGAATATAAGCATCAATCAATCAATCTGTATCATTATGTTATGCGCCAAGAAGTCGGTCGAATTTGTAACAAACGGGCTAGGGTAACGATGATGAATGGATGAAGATTACAGCGCCGTTTTATTGGGTAGGATTAGAAGAGAGCAAACCTGTTTGGTGCCATGAGCACGGTGGCTTGAGAACTTGGCAGATTCGATGTCAAGAGAGTCGTACCTTCTCAGCTTCTGCCTTCCCGATTCGACGTGCCCTTCCGACGAAGCTCTTTCCAAGCTCTCTTCTTCATTTGAGTGGTCCTGGATTCGATCCTCTCCGGACATTTCCGGGCCCATTGAGAATGGTCAAAGAAGGAACCACTGAAGAGATTATTTTCCCCTCTCTACTCCTTAAAACTTCTGCTTTAATTCCATAAGGAAGAGAGGAGCAGTGGAAAATGAAGAGGCACATCGATCTCGGGGATCGGTACTTATAGAGACAGATAACCATCACTAATAGTCATTCAACAATATTTATTTCCTAATTTTCTGGAAAAAAAAAATAGAAGATTCAATTTACAAGGCAAAATATCAAAAATTTGCAACCCAAGGTAAATTTACTATGTCATATGTGGCACAGTCAAACTGTGCCGTCAAAAGATGAATTTATCTGGAGTGTAGAGGTTTAAAATTCACTTGAAATACTTTATAAACAAAACAAATTGAAACCCGAGTTAGGATCACGTTTAACCAAAAAATCAAGCACCTCGTAAATAGTACTCTTAATAAATTTTCCCAAGTTTACGTTATATAAAAGTTTATTATGAGATAAAATTTGTCATGCGATTAGTCAAGAAAAATCTCGATATTCCTCGTTATTAAGAAAAGAAATAATTGAATTGGCTAGGACAGTTGAATTTTAAATTAGTTATCTTAGTCGTACCAGGAGATGGTCACGTGTTAGACAATATAGCCAACTTCCTAGGAGCTCTTCCCATTTTTTCTTTTTCCTTTTTTTTTTATTATATAATACCTAGGATTCTCTTTGTGATGCAATACTTACAGTTTATGAAGTTCATCACTCTTACCAAAAAAACAAATGAAGTTCATCACACATGTTCGGCTTTTATTTTTGTGATTTTTATCTAAAATGACCCATAATTTATTCGTTTTGTCAAATTTATCCTATACTTTTTTTTTGTCAAATGTATCCTATGGTATACTTTTTGCATCAAATCTATCCCGGCGTTATCTTTTCCGTTAACATCTAACGGCCGTGCTGACGTGGCACGTGGAGAGATAGTGGGCCACACTTGCCACGTAAGCGCCACGTTAGCACGGCCGTTAGATGTCGACGGAAAAGATAAAGCCGGGATAGATTTGATGCAAAAAGTAAACCAGGGGATAGATTTAAAAAAAAACATAAAATAGATTTGACAAAACGGACAAACCATTGACAATTTTAGATAAATATCCATTTATTTTTCGGTGCATGCACCTGGGTGGTCTTCTACACTTAAAATTAAGCCTAATCTCTCATGAGCCAGTCCAGACAAATCTTGCATGCCAGATTCAGCATGTTTACAAGATATATTACTGCTCCGAAATTCCAACAGGATATGAATTTAAGACTTGGGTAAAATAATTGTTCCTATGATATAAAATTCAATAAATTGAAAAGAAAATGGTGATTTTTGTTTTTTTTATATGCACCGTGATATTTGAAAGTCCAATAAGTACCAACTAATTCAGTTCGAGCCCAATTGACTTACTAAGAGGTAAAACTTTCTTAATTATGAATTTTTTTCATTCACAAGACTTGAACCCGAAAAATTACTTAAAGTGAATAAGTACTGAACCGTTTGAACCAACTCATATAAGAAATTAACTATTATATGTGATTCTTGTGTAAAAACTAGTTGATTCTTGTAGACAAACTAGTTAAAATGGTGGAATAATATTACCAAACTATTTTGAAGGAATAGTTATTTCAACTATTTAGATATGAAAGATTATCAAAATGGAATGTCCATACCAACTTAGAAAGAGGGATAACAGATGTGGAAATGGAGTGAAAGGATGGGAAAACCATTTTCTTTCATTCCATTTCATTCATGCTTATCAAACACAAGCAACTTTTGAAGGGTAGACATAAGTATTATTATGTTGAAAATAATGATATCGTACATGCAAATTAAGTAAATTAGTTCAATTTGTACTAAAGATTATGAAATCGAATAAATTATTTACGCTTGAAGTAATTATACATACTTGAAAATTACTTGAGAGTAAATTACTATGCCGGTAGCTATCACCCCTGAGTTGAGGTTGCCAGCAAGAGGAGCGGCAGCAAGAGGTTCGCCGATGGCCACCACCCCCTCAATTGGGACTGGCCACAACCTCAATTGTCGCTAATGAGGCCCATGCACAAACTAAAAATATATATAGTGTTAAAGGGAGAGTGGAAAGTAACGCAGCCCCATCGACTGTCACCGCCACCCCGATTGGAAGCGCCAAGAGGGGTTGGGGTTTGGTGGAGCTGGTGGTGGTAGCACAGCAGGCCCCACTACGCTCTCCCTTTACCCTTCAATTTAAAAAAAATAAATAAATTCCAATTAATTGGGCCATGCCCTACGGCCAACACCTCCAGTCTGGGTCGTTGGTGACCCTGTTTGGACACTGGCTATTGACGGGACCCGCCTCCTTATTCTTTCCCTTTGCTTCGATTGTTTTTTCTAAAAGAAATTCAGAGCGGTTAGATCCTACCACCGAACCTATGGGATCACCAGTGACCACTAGGGTCGCCAACAACTCCGACTAGGGTGGAGGTGGCCGTTAGGAGGCCTCCATGTCGGTTGCCCCCACTTTTAGGTTTTTATTTTTCCCCTTTGCTTTTTCTTTAAACTTTTTTATAATAATTTTATTAAAAGTTTGGACCAAGCCCATTCTATCAATTCTAATGTGACACGTGGCACAATTAAGTGCCACATTAGCAAAATCCGTTAAAAGTGACGAAAAATGTGACGTCGTACTAGACATAATAGTTCGTGTTTTTTTGTACAATCTTCAAAAGGTTAGGTTAGAAATAGTACAAAGTTTGTGTTTTTTATTTTATAATTAATCTTGGAAAGATCAGTTTACAGACTCGATCCCTCTGATCAAAGGGCCATAGATAATAGGCGAGCTGGTAATCAGTTTCTTTTCTTAAGAGAAGACATCGTTCCCAGGTTGGGGGCATAGATGTTGTTGACCGATGTGGACATGACCTTCCTTTTTTTTCTTTTTCTCTTTTTTGTAGTTTTGCTACTTTTCTATTTCTTTCCACATTTTTTGCGGTATTCGACTCTTTTCTTCTTAAGAAAAAAAAAGTATAACCTAATAAAAATTCGTTCGCGACTTAGTACTACTATTAAGATACAAATTATTTGGGTAATCCATAATCTATATCTATAATATGTATATATAGTTGACAACACTCTAACAAATTGAGGCAAAACAGTAAATTCATTACTAATTCATATGTTAATATTATATATATCGTTAAAAAAAGTGGCAAAATAGTAAATTCATTACTAAGTCATGTGTTAATAAATTATATAGAAATTAAAAAATAACAATTCTACGAGAAAAAGTTAATAGTTAACATGTTATAGTTAATAATAATATATGAATATAAAGAAAATATTAAAAGAGAACATTTCAAATTTCGGACACTCATTGCCATTTCATTGATAAATAAATACATTCATAATATATATATATATATATACATATATAAAAAGTGGTATCCCGTACATTAAATAGGATTTAAAAGGTAATTTTTAAATATTATAAGATCATAAAAGTAAATGCGTAAATGATATTAAGGATTAAAAGATACTGACTCAAAGAAAATAAATACTATAAAGCCCGCACATTAAATGGGGTTAGAAAGGTAATTTTTTTAATATTATAAGATCATAAAAATAAATGTGTAAATAATATTGAGGATTAAAAGATACTATCTCAAAGCAAATAAATACTATAATGATATATTTACATAAATTAAATGCAAATAAAGAGTGACCAAATTGTAAATATATATACAATTAAGTCACATATATACTAAAAAAATAACTTTTTTAAAATTATTGTCAAAACTTAAATAATTGTATTAGATTTGATTAAAAGCAATGTACTTTGATCTCTCATGAAAATAATTGGGTCATTTAGCTAAAATTATACAAATTTAGCTACTTTATATATATTTAGATATATAAACTTGACTAAATTAATGGATTTGAGTGTATATAGTCTTACGGTTAATATACATACCTTATCGGAGAGATATTATATATATATATATATGTGGAGAAAAACAAATTAAGGTCAATAATTAAAATTGTTAAGTATGATAACAAAATATTAAATTCCACCTCCCAACATTAATAAATCGGCTATAAAAGATGAATTCTACTAATTGTTTGTATTAAATGGTCTCACATTAGAATTTTTATCATCAACGCAAATGCCAATTCAATGTAAATTTTACCGTTAGTGTTGTATAATAAAGGGGCATAATATTAAATGTACTGTAATTTATAGATTAATATGTTAAATAAAATTTAATTAATAATATAAATATTGTAAATAATAGTACCAAATATGAATATGAAGAATATATTAATTTGAATCATTACTGTTATTTCAATAGTAAATAAATATTCATAATTGTAGGAAAATAAAAAATAATAATTACATGAATTTAAACTTTATTGAATAATATTTTAAACTATTGCGAATCTTATTAATCTCAATTACGTAAATTTCTCATGAAAATAATTGATTCATTTTAGCTAAAATTAATCAAATTCGCGAAATTTAATATGTGAGATTTGAGTAAGAATAGAACAACAAATAGTGAAAATTAACTTTTTGAAAAATAAAAAATTATCCTCTAAACTTTTTCAGATAACCTATCAAAAATCTCAATTAAGAGAATAGTGTAGAGTACAACAAAGCGATCAAGATTTTATGATGTTAACCAAGACAATAAAAGACAACAGATAAACAAATGAAAAAAATATAGTTACTAACGGGAAATTTTATGGTCTCAAACAGGCAATTTTATGTTATTTGGGCGTTTTTACATATTTTAGAAAAAGTTTATTTCTTTCATTGCAATTCACTAAAATAGTTTATTTCCTTTGTCCTAAAATAGTTTATTTCCTTTATTACAATTTCGTTTCTTCCTATTTAAGCAATGTAAACCCTAGGGCTAAAGACAGTTTAGTTTTGATGAATAAAATTTCAAGAGAGTATTTTCTCTATTATCCTAAATTTGGCATTGATTGAATCAACGAATTTGATACCTATTCCCTAGTATTCGTAGAATCAACAAGTTATATAAAATTATTTTCTGGCATTCATGCGCGAATCAATAGATCACAATTGTTCCTTAGTTCCACTGCGTCAGTTGGAATCAAAGCCGCGTTCGCTCTTGGATCAGCGATGCCTCCCCGAAGAACAACTAATCAACATCGTGTTGCGGAGGAGGATGAACTATATCGGAGGATCAAGTAGATTATTTATACTCGGCTGGTGCGTAGGCTAAATGTGATTCTGAATCGCCTAACCGAGAGGATGGGGGCGGTGATGGAAACCCGACAAGAGGTCAACCCAAGGCGCCGCTGAGTCCCTAATCCAACTACAGACTTGGAGCATGTCGAGTATGATTTCTATTCTGAAAGGGACGCAACTTTGCTTTTCGAAGAGAATTCGTCTGATGCCGCATTTTTTGTAGCGGGAGGCGATGGAGAGTCCGAGTTCAATGAGGAGGAGGATGATGATGAGGATGATGAGGGAGATGATATGGGTATGACGAGAACCTTTCTTAGTTCCGTTGCGTCATGTGGCTGGTATTGGAACCACCGCCCCTGAAATTTGTGCTTTCTATTTCTCTTCCCGATGATGACTGATCTGGCATGGTCCAGGACAAATTGGAGCCCTTCCTCTAGTATTAAAAGATTTGGGTCAAAAAGTGGCCCCGGGGGGGGGGGGGGGGGGGGGGGGGGGGGGGGGGGGGGGGGGGGGGCCGCGGGCGAATCAAATATTGGGATGTCAAGGTAAATATAACACGAAGGATTTCAAATTCTCACACTTTACATATTTCTCAATTAAAAAATTTAACTTTAACTTAATTCAACACACTACACAACAAAAATACACATTTCTCAAGTTAAATTTATAATCACATTTTATTTGTCCTTTTTCACGATCAAAATCAAAATCAAAATCAAAGTAATTTTAACTCTGAATCCAAACGGCCGTATAAATGTCAGTTTTGGTTATTCTATAACTTGTTTTACATCATTTGTTGCAATGTCTTTAGTTGGGGTTCGACTGTGCATGCAGCCTACATATATATGTGAGATGATATGGAATAATTGCAAAAAAACAAATTGAACTTCTCTGTCTACATTATTTTAACCTTTTATAAGATTTTAAAAATGAATGTATCAGCTCTATGTGTGTGTGTGTGTGTGGTGTTATCTAACAGTTTTCGTTCGTAGGGATCATAATATGTTTTTTGGTAATAATTCCAAGGAGGGTGGCAAAAGTTCTATGAACAAAAATACTTTATTTTTTAATGTCCGAAAATAATTGGCACCCGAGGTAATTGTAAATTGCAAGAAAAGTATATGGCATGGCACAAACTTTTTAGAATTATTTTTTAAAATTGAACTATATGCTATTAACTTTGAGTTTCATGTTAAATGTGACATTATGTTACTTAATCATTTGTTACTTTTTAGGTGTACACGTGGTGCGCATGTTGACAGGACACATCAACACTTCCTTCAATTTTTTAAGGATTAAATAACAGCGTGTCACATTTAATGCAAAACTCACAATCGGTGCCTTGTAGTATAATATTAAAACGATTTGTCATACTTGACACGATTCTAAAAGATTGTGTCATGCCATGCCATGCATGCGTATCTCCCTGAGTAAAAGATGGCAACTAAGCTTACAACTTTGAAGATTCAATTGTTTTTTTTTTATCTTTCTAAAAAGAAAAAGAAATTGTGTATTTTTCCAACTTTAGATTTTTCGACTCAGAATCCAGAGGAAGCTTCACGTGCAAAGACGGGCATTGTCACGTGTATCTTGTTTTTGCGCCATCGCAATATCCTGGGACGTTCCTATCTGCTTGACTAAGATTAAATCATTAGTTAGTCAATTATAGCTCAATCAAAGTCAGACTTTCCCTCACAGTCCTTAGGAGGACCATTGAAACGTTCGCCACTGATGTATACATGTAGATTTTCTTTTCTCATTTCCCCCGGGATAATAATGAAAGCAACAAAACTTTTGCAACGGACGGGGCATGAAAGTCCAGTTAATCGATTTCTCCATGGAGGAGGGCTTCGGTGCCTTCGGGAGGGGGAGAGAAAGGGATAGATCGACGACGCATGTTGGTTCTAAGAAAATTCAAAGCATTTTCGATCAACTATCGAACGCATGACTTACTCTTACGGAAATGTAAAAGAGTCTTCGATCGGTATATCTGGCAGAGAGATCGATGGTAGGAGCGCGAGCCCCTTGTGATATGGGCAACTTTTCATCCTTTTCCACAGTTCTTTTGACTAGCCTTTCTTCACTTAAATCGACTAACTAGCTAGTTTCAAATGCTTCATAAATTTTGGGTCTCGGTTTTCGGATCTTGGTCACGTGTCTTACTCGCGCGTCTCACGAATGACCTGTAAGAGGGGAGATCGAGAGGGAATATCAATTTCCCTCTCCCATAGTTAAATATGAATGTATCAAAACAAGGTAGAAGAATTGAACTTAGGATTTAGAAGTAATTGAAAAGTATTTATATAGGTTGTGGGATATCCGTATATATCATATTCTGTATTAAATATTCAATTGCATATAACAGCTAGACATACTTGTCAAATATTGGATTAGAGATAGAATAATATCTTATAAAAATAATCATAGAATATTGTAGAATACCTAAGAAATATATCGAGGATATCAATAGATATATAAGAGATAATCGTGGAGATATACTCATAATTAGATTTCATTACCAATTCAGGTGTATCAAGGTGGACTCAAAATGCCAAATCGAGCCTGGCAGATAATTTTATGATCCCTGACAATATATAAACTTCAGTCCTTACCAACAGAAAATGCTTCGTACACTTAATTTGTGCATTTTACCCCTCATTTGCCAATTCTAAGTACACTTTCGTATTCAGAAACTCAATGAATCCTGACTAATTCAGTCGAATCGGATCGAATCATTAAAAGGTAAAAATCTTCCGACGTGAATTTTTTTCATTTACAATACTCGAATCTGAGATGTTATTTAGAAAAAAAATAAGCGTCGAACCGCTTAAATTAATCTATATTGATTCCCATGTTTTTATTTTTATCTTAACGACTCACTGAGAAATTGTAAATACCATTAGAATAGTCAACAGACGTGAATAAGTTTGCCATCATACATTAAATTGCTTCTAGACCCTTCAGATCCTACATGATTCTTTGTTTGATCCGCAACACGCATGCAGAGGTCCTTTTAGTTTAGTCAATCAACTCTAATTACATGGGAACAAAATGGTAAAAATATATTTTAAAAAGGACATTTTGGACTTTCTCTCCGTCGATTACAAGGTGTTCGTGTTCCCAATTAATTTATTAAGACTAATTTTTAATAAAATATCACTTTGATCTAACCACAAAATGCTTTTAGTAAACTGCTTCTCAAATTTTTTGTTATATTTACAGTCCATCCATAAACAAAATTTACTTACAGCGCAGGCATTCAAATTCTATTGGCCAGTACTTTGTAATCAGGACTAATCAACGTTCGAATGAAATTAAAATTCTCAGCTGTAATAAGTTGAGAGCCAATGATTTCATCAAAAGAAATCCCTCCGCTAATATTATAAATCGCCAGCCGTATTACTACTCATGGTAAATTGAAGTCAGCTCCATATTTATTATATGCAGCGCCACTTCTTATAAATTTCTGCAAACGTCCATCTTGCGCCGCCATGCATTACCTGTTGAACTGTGGCTCCGAATTCGAACAAGGATTAGAGATTCGACAACTTACAAAAATCGATGAATGAAGTACTTCTTAATGAGATATTAAAATGTTACAACCGTTTAGTTTAAAAGGTTAATATAATTAGATACAGTGTGGTTGGTTTATTTATTTATTCTCTTATATATATACTTCCCCTTACATGTTAGCAGCAATAGTTTTGAATACATGTCCTGTGAAATTTCACTAAATGGGAAGCATACGTGTGTGCAATATCTCGAACTTACACTCTGATACCACGTGAGATTTTAAAATATTACATATATCTAATATAAAATGTTAAAACTTATTTATTTATTCTCTTATACTTAAGACCCTGGAAAAAAGTATGAATATATCATAACATAGGAAATATCTTGAGAAAAGGAGTTTTTGTGTAATGTCATTGCTCTTGAAGTATAATTAATATATCAGGTGACAATGTTATAAATCAATAAAGTTCTCTAATTCCTCTTGATTTTTAATAATATCACAAAAAATATTTCTGGTAACAATAGATTTTTTATATATCTAGTAAAATAATGACACGTGATATACTTGTTACTAGATGTGTGCACAGGTACCGGGTATACTTGGAACCGATCGGAATCTACCCGTTAAGGTAGGATCCGGATAGCTCGTATTGAAAATAGGATAGGTTCCGAGTATTAAAATCAGGAACTGGTGAAAATCGTTTCTGATTTCAATTCCTGCCTATAGGGTATCGGAACCGGTTATTTATTAAAAAAAAGAGAAAAGAGTAAAATTATTATCTCCTCTAATGAATCAGAACAAAAGCACTTTATTGTGTGAGATCGTAATATGAATATTTAATTTTATCGATGGATTGATGAGACATATTTTTGTTGTTATGGATTAATCTAAATTTTGTTGATATTCTTTGGCGTGATTACTGATTATAAATGTGACATTTTCGATTTTATTTAGCGAGAAAAAAAAATTTACAGGTTTCAACAGAGTACCCGAAACCTATGGTATAATACAAGTTCTAAGTAGGTTTCGATTCCAGGATTCAACAAGATATAATCCGATTTCAAAATCTTGAAACATATTCCTTACAAAGTAGGATCCGAGTGTCATGAAAAATACAAGGTATTCAGAACCAATCACTCCTGCCCGTTACACATTATCCTTTCTCGGGCGGTCATCTCCGATCGTACGTAATAATTGTTTCATTTTATGTGGTTTCTTTTCGATGAGAAAGTGGAAGCAATTTCTTCTTTGACCCCAGAACAGGAAAAAGGAAAACTCTTGAAGTGCACACTTTTTTCTTCCTCGAGTGTGATGAAAGCAAGTAGGCAAGGTGAATGTGTCAAAAGCGACCAGTCTACCATGCGATAAAAGATAATAGAGGGAAAAGAAAAACTGAAAATGCAGCACCTATGCGAGCGAGACAATTGTGTAATCCAACAGTTGCTATTTACTTTTTGCAGTAATACGACGAAGGGTAACGTAAAGACAAATAATCAGACATTATTTGAGGGTCTCGACAATCTTAGTACAAAATTTAGTTTATTCGTAGAATTTCATATTAATACTATTTAGTTATGCATTAAACCTACAGAATTTTCATGAAATCGAAGATATAATTGTTAAATTTCATTGGATTTATAAGCGATGGGACATGTTTTCAATCCAAAAACTCGAGATTATAAGTTGTGATAGCCAATATATTATGAATTTATTGAATTCTTTTTAACTTTTTCATGTAGGATTCTAAACTCTCAATAATAATTAATAGATGATTGGCTAGGGGAGAAACTAGCAATAAGGATTCTCACTCTCGCTTAAGAGAAGCCTTATGGAATATAATGGACTCTTTTTTGGTGGATTTCATATCATAAAAAATTGATATTAAACCATATAAATATAATGGACAGTTAAGGGATTGGAACCTTCTTCGAGAGTCCAAGCATGAAAATAAGATTGTAAAACCATAGGCTACCTTCTTAATGGAGAAAAATATTGCTAAACATAATCCTCCTTGGAAAAAGTAACATAACTCTATCTTTCAATTTCTTTATTTGTTGTTAGTATTTCGTAAAATGAATTTGTGAAGATTAACAGGATGCAAAATTAACAGTTACGAATCAAGCGTGCTGTTGATTTGTAGAGCATTATTTCTACATTACAAAACAATAGGAATCAGAGAAACTCAACTAGCACATTAAAGTTCATATACAACTTTAATTTACTGATATGGTAGAGATGAAATCCGTAGTTCAATTTGAGATTAATGATTAAGCTTAACTAGATTTACAGTCGATATATATCGTGTTGCTTGCATAAAAATAAATTTATAAGAAATGGCGAAAATTTATTCTCAAATAAAGTGAAGAATTGCAATAAGAAGAAAGGTTCTGTCTTTCAGTAAACACATCAAGAAATAAATGACACGGCTTGTGATAACGATGTACTATTACACTGTATATAAAATGTAACAATAAAACCTCCCCTGCATATTTCCACAATCTGAAGTACCTATCAAACGTGTAAACGAAGAAAACAAAGAATAAAATACCTATCAGCTCATGTTAAAGCAATTTCCAGATAAACATTTTTGGAAATTTAGATTTTCTGAGCTAACTACTTCTGCAATCAATCACTTTTCACAAAATAACGATATCTGAGACAAACATCCCATAAACATAAATTTCTAGTGCCTATTTTGAACACATAGTACTCGAACAGAACCCTCAGTTGCCGAGGGAATCAAATCACGTTGTTGGAAAATCAGACCCCGGCTTAATTTAAGTTGTTCTATTCTTAATTTGATTTGTGGATGCTATGCTAAAGGTCCATCAGCATTTCGTTAGATCTGCCCATTCACAAGAAAACAAAATGTAAGGTATGGTAATATAAACTATAACAAATAAGGTATACCTTCCAAGAAAAAGCCATGGCCTTTGTTCGCATTATTCAAAGTCGCTTTCCAAAGTGACACTGCAAAATACATTTATCATAAACAAAAATTGTGAACCCGAGAATATTCTGACACCTTATGCCATTTTTGGTAGATGAAAATGTAATTATGTTCCTAAGATCTCACGTGGATCTTGGGTAATTACATGTCTTTGGTTTTTCCTCTGGTAGACTTGTGAAGCTTCATTGTATAATATCATTTCTTTCCGCGGAGGATGAGGTTGACCAATCGATTAATATTATGCCTCCAGAAAAAGACCAATATCTATTATCTTCATAACTTTTTTACTAATCGGATCACTTTCTGAAACTATTTGTAAGAATAATGAATTTTTCCTAAATATGCAAATGAAAAATAAGTAATATAATTTCAATTTTTTTTTAAAAAAGTATGGTTACTCAAAGTCGTTTTTGGTCCTAGGACCAATAACAATAACAATAATCTTTAAGTGATTTTGTTATTTTTTCCCTAAATATTTTTTTCTTTACTATATCTTGTTCTCAACCTGATTTCATGATGTCACTTTTCTCCCTTCTGTTAATTTTCAGTCAGAAACATTACTTTTTCCATCCGAATTTTTTAAAATATAAAGTTGTTTTTTAAAATTAAATTTAGATCAATTTTTTTTAAAAAAAGTAAAATCACCAGAGGGAGCCGTAGAGGAGGGGGAAGATGGAGGCCTCACTAGCGGCCACCATTTATCAAATCAAGATCGCCAGTACTGGGCGGTGGTGCCTACCTTTGAGGCTCCACTGCCCTTCACTTCTCCCTCTTTCTCTTGTCAATTTTTTTTAATAAATAAATTGGGGGAATGGTGGCCTCATTAGCGGCCACTACAGTTTAATAGGATCATTTACAATTACTGATGTCATTGACGAGCCCAATTAGATGGGTGTTGGCCACTCCCGGGCCCTACCCCTCTGAAATCGGTATCCCAATAGAGCTCGATTTTGTTCGAGTGGATTACTACCTAATTGGGGTCACCAACGACCTTAGTGATTGAAGGCTATCTCCCTGGGCCAGTGGTGGAAAGAGAGACTGCCAGGCCCCCACACGGCCCCCTCCTATCCTATAAGGTGTGGCCTTGGACCTTCATTACCTTGTTTCCTTTTTAAAAACTTTTGTATATTTTCTTTTATTTTTTGAAATTAATATTTATTTAAAATTCAAGCGGAAAAGTTAATGATTTTTATTGAAAATCGACGGAAGGATTCAAAGTGACTCAATGACAGAAGATTGCAGGCGAGGACCCAAAAAAATTCTTAGGATGAAAATGACAAAAACACTAAATATTGAGAATCAACTATCAACTTTTTCTAACAATAAAAATCTTCCTTCTAATCAAATAAATAAATAAAGAGCGAAGATAATGGTGAAGCCAGTGAACCGACAAACCTTGGTAATGAAGATGAACATTACTAAACATAACGGATCATTCATATCGATTCTTTCATATTCTTACTAGACTATTTCAATTTCCCAATCACGAATAGATTAATTAGAAAATGGAACCTCCTGCCAAACTCTTTAACTATTACAATTACAAACCTGAAACTCCTGCCTAAGAGTCATTGACATTTGACAATATTAGTAATTACATATCTATCTATTCTATGTACTTAAAATAAACTCCACGGTATAGTGTGCTCAGCGATCTCTATTTATTTTAGGGTAAAATGCACTCTCCCCTTGAAATTTAGAGAAATAATATATAATCCATTTGTTTAAAACATAGGCACTTAAAATCATTTGTCTTCTTTGACCAACTAGTATTTTTTATAAGAAAATACAAATTTGGGACATAATTTTTGAATCATTCTCTTAAGGCCACGCATTTATTATTTTATCTAATAAGGCCACCATGTAACATAAAAAATTCGTGTAAATCCTTTCTTACTTTAAATTATATTCTGTAATTTTGGAAATAAAAAATTAAAAATTAAAAACAAAGTGAAAAAAAAAAAGAGAAGGTGGATGACGAGAGAGGAGAAAGGCCTCCAAAAACATTGTTTCAGGTGGTAATCATTGATGGGCCACTACTATTGCATAATTATTTGCTGCGATTACAAAGTTCAAAAGTGCTACGTTTTTTATTGGATATGATTCTTTTGATTGTACAGTTTCCATCCTTGATGGCTCGCCTTCAGCCACCATCGTGCAAGATGATGTCTTTACGAGCAGCGGTAGCCGGTGATGCGTCAACTGCCTCCTATTCTCTTTACTTCTCTTTGTTCGTAGTTTTTATTTTTTTTTTGTATTTTCAAATTTTTTATTTTTCAAAATAAAGAAAATATTTCAATAAGAATTTTATACAGTGAGGGCTGTATTCAGTAAAACATATATGTATGGTCTTAAAAAGGAGAAATCCAAAAGTTATGACCTCATTTAGTATTTCTCCCAAAAATAATGATTTGATCAAATAAGTCAAATGGGATTAAGTGTATATTTTCTCAACAAATGGGGTTGAGTGTCACTTATCCAAAGATCATGGAAAGTAAGTTCAGCTTACCCTTTATTTTATGAAAATCTATCAATCGGCATTTTGATAATTTTGCGATTCCCTTCCTCGACATTAAAATACAAATGTTAAATGAATAACCTCTATCAATAATAAATTCATTAATTGATAATATAATATATATATATATATATAGAGAGAGAGAGAGAGAGAGATCCACTACTATTAGAAAATATATAAAAAGATTATTTTAAAAATAACTAAAAACTAAAAAGGGCCCTGCATCAGCTCGCATTTATGGTGACTAATCTATATATATACTATTATAAAAACAGAGGTAACAATTCGGACGATGCCACGTAAAACTTAGGAAGAATGTTAATGAGTGACTTGAGTTTTCACTAATCACCATGTGATAATTGGCATATGATTATTGTCCCACATTACTCTTGAAATTTAAAAAATTCTTACTTTTGGACTCGAAAGTCCTGAATATATAGTTTTGAATAAACTCAAAATATCCAACCAAAAGTTGAAAAGATATAGAGGAAAAGTTATAATGGATATATGCTCTCAATATCTTCACAAGAAAAGAAAAAAAAGAAACTATCATATCCTTACTGTCCATGAACATCTCAACACGCTCATAGCATCTAGAAGTAAGGGGAAAAAAAAGAAAAATGAAGAAACTTAAACAAAATGGGTTAATTTTATCAAAAATAATGAATTTTCACTACATTTTTTTTTTGAATCTAGCAGCAACCTTTTTTTTTCCCCCAAATCTAGCAACAACTTGCCGACGTTAATCCAAATCTAACATCTGTCCCCTACTCCTTAAATTTTCTGACGGGACAAGATAATGGCGGGTGACGTGGCTAACTATTTTTAAGCTCCAATAAAACAACGACACATGGACTTATGGTCCCACTCGCTTTTTTAAAAAGACCCTAAAATTTGTTATTTTTTAAATTTGGCCCCATATTCTTGTCTCTTTTTTCCATTAGCACACCCATCGATGGACCTGTGGCCGAAAGGGAAGGAGGAAGGAGAAGGAAGAGATGTCGGCGGCGGAGTCGAGTGGTCGAGGATCAGGGGAGAGTCCCCAACCAAGTCGACCCCCCTCCCTTATGCCTTTGTTTTTTAATCAAAAAAGCATAGGGATAAGGGAAGGGACCGACCCAGCTGGCCCCTTACCCCACCGATCGTCGATTCCTCAGGCGACAACCTCGCCTGAGGGGTCTAAAGTAGGTGGGGAAACCTCCAGTCGGGTCGGCCCCCCTCCCCTCCCCCTTTGTTTTCATTTTTTTCGGTGTAACCATTATTTTCATATATAGATTCAATGTGGGGGTTCTGTAAAAGAAAAAAAATGTTGATTCTTGGTGGGTCTGTCCTATTTGATTGGAATTGGGGGTTTTAATAGGGTGAGAGGACTATGCAGGAGATGGAAGTTAGGGGTGAAGCTATCTTTCGGGGCACAAGGAGAGTCTCTGCTTCGCGGGGTGGAAGATGGACGACGACTTTACTACCCTTATCATAAGAAGCGATGGTGATGTGAATGAAGATGCGAGATGGCGGAGGGATGCGTGAAGAATAGAGGACGAGCACAAAATGAACAAGAAAAAGAAAGGAAGAATGGGGAGAATAGGTAAGATGGTGATGAAAGTGATAGCAAGGGGAGGGAACAGCCTTGTCTACTGGTCCATAGGGTGTGGAAGAAAGAGAGAGATGGCAAGAACCGCTACGTCGGATTCCATTAGTATGTCAGTGCTGTTAACTTACCACGTCAGAAAAATTGATAGACTTATGGACCAATGTTAGATTTGGACTAGCATTGGCAAGTTGAGGCTTGGGGGGCAGGGGGGGAGCTAATATGTTAGATTTGGGAAAAAGGTGAAAGTTCATAATTTTTGATGAAATTAAACCTAAAGAAAATATAATTAATAAAAGGGTAAATCACACCAAAAATCATGAACTTTCACAGTTTTCTCAAATATAGCGTCAACTCTCTATTTTTCCAAATCTGACAGCAACTTGCCCACGTTAGACCAAATGTAGCATTCATCTCGAATTCCGTCACGTATTCTGACATGGCAAGTAACGGCAGCCGATTTGGCCCGATGGTTTTAAAGCTCTAATTAAACATCGACACCTGGACCAATGGTCCCACTTGATTATTTAAGAAGACCCTAATATTTCTCATTTTTCAAATTTGGCCCATATTCTTGGGGCCGAGTCGAGGAATCAAGTAGTCGAAGGAGGAAGGAGGAGGAAATGACATCGACAGCGGAGTCGATGGGTTGAAGGGTAGTGGAAATCATAGTCAAGCCGGTCCCATCTCCTCAAAAAACAAAAGGAGAGGGGAGGGGGCGACCCAACTAGGGCCCGCCCCCGTTCGCCGTTGACCCCTCAGGTGAGGTGGGAAACAACGTGACGAAGATATGATGGACGAAGGAGGTGGATGAGATAGTGGTGCAAGGAGACGAGGATAATGATAAGGGAGCTGGATGGTGAACGACAAATGAAAAAGGAAGAAAAAAGGGAAGGCTGATGTGTATGGTGGATTGTTGTTACCAAGGAAGTAAGAGGGACAGGGAGTTAAGGTGGCTATGGAGAGAGGAAGAAGAAAAGAGGGATGAGAGCAAAGATGAGGAAAGGGAGAAGGAGATAATGAAGTTGCGGTTGTGGTGATGGAGATGGTGATGGTTAAGAGGAGAAGGGAAGGTTATTTATGTATGTGTTGTGTTGTGTTGTGTGTGTGTCTGTGTGTGAGAGAGAGAAGAAAAAGCCAGTGTTATCAGAACCGGATCGGACCGAGAACCGAACCTATATTCGGTTCGGTTAGCTTAAAAATCGAAAATGCATAAATAGATTGGTGAACCCAAAAAACCGGCTAGTTTTTAGATAAACCCATCGAACCCATTCGAATCGGTCGGTTGCACGGGTTCATAATTTTTAAAGGAAATCCAAATCGAATCCCCTTACTCGAATAAAAAATGAGCAGAATTGAATCTTAAAACCCTAGTTTAGTCTTCATCTTTGAGCTCAGTTTTCTTATTCTTCATATTCACTCTCCTTAGTTCAGTCATCGCTCATCATCACTGATTTATACTTCGAGCTCGAGCATCATAAGATTCCTCTTCTCCTTCAAGCTCGAGCATCGCAAGATTCCTCTTCTCCTTCGAGCGGCAGAGTCCAGAGTCTCCAAAAGATTCCTCTTCTCCTTCGAATCGAGTAGAGCCTCTCATACTGCATCAATCTGTTGAACACTTGAACTGATTGAGTAAAGCCTCTATTGTAAAGGAGCTTCGATTCGAGCTTCCTCACTGTCTCTATTGAACGGATCGAGCATCAACCTTCTTGTCGATGTAATCAGCCTAGAATCAGGCTCGGGCTCTATCGTAGGGATTAAAAGGGAGAAGGCAGACGGGAGCCTTGTTCTTGTTATCGTCGATGTACTAGAGGATGACAAAGGACTCGAAGATGGATTTGCCATTGTGGATGGGCTCTGTTGTAGGGATTGAAAGGGAGAAGGCGGGCGGGAGTGTTGTTCTTGTTGTCGTCGATGTACTGAAGGATGATGAGGGACTCGAAGATGGGTTTGTCGTAGGGATTGGAAGGGAGAAAGCAGGCGGGAGACTTGTTCTTGTTGTCATCGATGTACTGGAGGATGATAAGGGACTCGGAGATGGGTTTACTGTTGTGGATGGGCTCTATCGTAGGGATTGGAAGGGAGAAGGCGGGCGGGAGCCTTGTTCTTGTCGTCGATGTACTGGAGGATAATGAGGGACTCGGAGATGGGTTTGTTGTAGGGATTGGAAAGGAGAAGGCAGGTGAGAGCGTTTTTCTTGTTGTCGTTGATGTACTGGAGGATGATGAGGGCTCAGGGATGGGTTTGCCGTTGTGGATGGGGTTCATCTAGAAGAGCAGGGGACTCTTGTTTGTTTCTTAGGTCCTCCTCCTTGTACACGAGCTGGATTGAGCGACGGTGGACAGACAGAGCAACGAATGAGAGAGGGGGAGTTAAGGGGAGAGAGATATGGTTATTTTTGAAAAAATAAAAAATTTTGGGTCTATTTTTATAATAATCATGTATTGTATAATTTTTAATTAAACGTGTAGTCCGACCCATCGAACTCGTGAGCTCATACCTTGACCAGTTCAACATTTGGTCTGATTCTGATAACACTGAAAAAAAACTATGTGTGCTGAGGATGGAGGTAGAGGCTAAGGAGGAGAAGGGTGAAGAATATGTTAATGATGGGTGCTGGTCATGGAGATGACCCTGCGCCACTCTACATCTGATCATCTCTCATTGAAGAGCCACTTTTTGCTTAGTCTCTGATGGAGAAATCTGGGTACGGTCGAGATGGGATATTCCTGTCGAGTTGATGTTGGGAAAATTGAGAGATGATGTTAGATTTGAAAAAAAGTTAAAATTTATGATTTTTACCGTGATTAACTCTTAATAAAAATAAATTTTAACAAGCATGCAGTAATTTAAAAGCAGTTTTCTTACAAACAATTTGAAATCAATTTTCTTACAACAAACCTAATGATGTCGTTGATAGAACTTTATGTTACTAAAACTCTCATTCCAATAGTACTAATCAGTTTTTTTTTTCTGTATGCTCAATTACCTCTAGCCTACGTGAACGTGTGAACTTTCATCTAATTAATATAATAACAGTCATGATGATGAAGATATGACGATCACTTATAAGCAAAATATATCATATCAACTTCGCATATGGTTTTTTTTTTTTGGTGCCAGGGATTTAGAGTGAGAGTGTCATTTATTTTTCTTTTTTCTCTTAACGGAGTGTCATTTCTCACAATAGCAATTCTAGAGCATTATTTTATCAAAAAACTAGTCACATAAACGGTGCGTTGCATGAGTATTTAGTGATATTATAATTTTATAATACAAAATATTAGAAATAAATAAAAAATATTGAGAGTAGTTACATTAATTAATATCTCTAAAAAATTATAAAAATCTCCTTAGGAACATATAATAAAATTATAAATATATTATGAAAATTTGAAAAAGAGTAAGTTTATATTAATGGAGAGATTCGAAGAAACGACTGACCACAAGCTAAGAGGCAGGAACGGGAGAATTTCACGAGTCCAATATGCTAACTTGGAAAACCATCGTTGCACAAACGGAAAAATTTCATGGAAGTATGCTAAATTAATATATATATATATACTAGCCCTTATACCCGCGCTTTGCATGGGATTAGTCCTTAGTCATTTTGAAGAAAATTTTCAATTAATAATTCGTTAATTCTTATATTGTAATAGTAATTTTTTCCCTGGCAATTAATCCATTTGGTGAAAGTTGAAATTTTTTTGATGATGATGATGATAATAACAACATCAATAATACTAACTGCATTACCGTTGTGATATGTTCATTGACTAATGAGTCATATTTTGCTGCTGATCAGAGAGTAGGGACTGAAAATGTACACTTCTCTAGGCTAATTTTTAGGTTGCTACCTAGCTCCTTACCGGAAACATATTCTGGCCTTCCAAATACATGGAAACTTACAAATTTGCTCAAGACATATACGCAGCACAAAGATTGAGAGCAAAAGCAACTTGATCTATCATGGTTATTGCATTTTCATTCCTTCCCATTAAATTCAGAAATGTAAACGATTACATCAAGAAAAGGCACAAGTAGCGACGGTCCATCAAAATTGGAGGCAATCGCTTTGATGATGATCAACAATACTGCTACGATATTGTAAAGCCATATTTTCAACGCCCAAAAACAAAGACTGAATACCATGGTGCGCACACAAAAAAAAAAAAAAAAACATCGTTCCATCAGTTTGACATTGACCCATATGGCATGGATATATACACTCACTATGCTATGGACTACACTGAAATTGAAAACCACCGAGGTCGTACAGAGAGATGAAAAGGGAAATTCGTCCCTACGATTGGTAATCACCAAAATTTGTAGTGCAACCTGCAACTTGAGGCTCAACATCTGTGTCGGTAGGGACTGTCACTCTAAGCGATGCTTCGTATAGCTTTGCCAGCTACTTCTTTAGACTGCATTAGCCTTTTCAAATATCTCCAAGAAACAAAGAACGTGCGGCAGCAAAAGTATTACAAGTCAAAGAGCGCAAAAGTAGGAGGTTTTAGAACAACTTACGTTTGCCATTGCTGATATTGTCCGAGGACTCGTAGTCGAAACAGATCGTTTGGAAATATTCGACTAAATGATACATGGTATCGAAATATCCGATTGCTTAAATTATCAGATAATGTGCCCTTTCTACTTGAAGGAACCTTACAATAATAAATATAAAAATAAAGCAAAGAAATGAAGGAGCCTCATAGCCTAGTTGTTTAACTATTCTCTGAATGAATAATTTTCATACCTTAATCTACAGTCTTTCAGTCGAACTCGGGCACCATATCTATTCGGACAAAGATCAGGTAATTTAGTCGTTATAATGCGCAAGCATGTCTCGCACTCTGAAGATGACAAGGCCCCGTTGCAAGCACCATGTGCGTACGCCTTCTCCGTTTCATCAGGAGATTCAGCATAATAATCGTATCCGTTATCTGCAGTTTCAAATACCACATCCTCGAGGACATCTTCTAGGTTACTGCTAAAAAAACCACCATCAGCGTACTCTTTAGGGTTGCAGATATAATCCACGAGGGTCGTGTCTTGACTACCTCTTGCAATGCTAGCAAGAGAAAAGAAACCCATAAAGATGGCGATAATGATTCTTCGTGAGGCGATCATGATCGAGTACTGCCTATAAGCTTTGTTTGATTTTTTACACTGACAATTTCTTTGAGTTATATACTGGAGTTTATTCCCACCAATTTGCAGATGCGCTAAATTCCTTTGTAACTCTCGTCATTTGCGAATGCTTCCAAGTATAGATTCTATCGTCTGCCGGCAATTCAGTAGTTCCAATGGATTATGGCCAAGACTTATTTGTAAAATTATAACATAACTGCTTTTCAAAAAATCTAATTTTCTATCGGAAAATATGACCACAGGACTAAAGTGGTAAAATTCCGGTAGATTGAGCACAGAAAAAAAAAAAACAAAATATAAAGATTTAGAATGAAAATGGCGAAAGCGTTAATAAGGTTATGACATAAATCGTCCTTTTTTCCGTGGCCTTTTGGTAAACCAAAGTTATAGTTTCTCACAAATTTGAGTATTGTGAATCGAAAAAATTCACGCCGTGAGAGATTTACCTCATATGAGCTAACTCAACTGGACTGAATTAGTCGGACGCCCATTAGGCTTCTAAATACCAAAGTGCTCACCAAAAAAATTGAGCTTAGATATCCATGTGGGGAAAGCTTACGTATGCCAAATTCAGAACCGAAATTTCCAAATAACTCATCGTTTCATATCAACTTATACTAAACTTTATAGGCTAAATTATGATAAAAATTTTACAATAATTATTTCATTTATTAGCGGCGTTTAGTGCTTATCAAATAATTTTACTATATAGATTTCGTATATTGTCTAACCTAGGTTTACTCAACATGGTAGAATGAGATGACAAGGAAATGAGAATAAATGCGCTATGACGCCATGTCTCTATCTTAAGTACTTATGCAATCTCTTCTAAGTGCCCGACTAACAAGATGAAATTAAGAATGTACGAAGCAGAATGAACTTTCTAATGAACGTACAACTTCGAGAATTGCCGTAGCATGAATTCAATGTATGAATATGCCCATATTTTTTTTTATCATAATTTACAACACCGGCACCGTGCTTGTGTACAAAATTGGTGCACGTAACAGCAAAGAACAATAATTCCATAATATACCTTCTTTACTGGGCTAAGTTTGAATTTGATTATGTGTTCGCATTCCTCCTAACTCTGTCGAAGATTGGATTTTGTACCAAGTCTTTTGCAGAAGGCCGCTGCCTTGGATCAGGATCCACCATCATCTATTGAATATACGCAATGTCAGGAAAAGAATAGTCAGATTCAAAGTGCGCAGAAAATTCTACCCTGAACTAGTCTTGTAAACCAAATCTGAAAATTGTGTCCGGAAACTGAAATCAAATGACTGCCTGCCAAGCAGTGATCAGATGGGGTGGCGGTGGTGTTCAAAATCTCAGCTTTGCAGTTCCGGATAGGAGTTCAAAGTCCATCGCAGAATTAATAACTGCTTTCGCATCCCATAAAGTTTACAAGGAAGAGTGTAATTACCTTGAGTAAATTCTGGAATTGCAACGAATGGCCCGGAAGAAGAGAAAGTCTTCCCTCCCTAAGATTTAGAAACTGCGGGCCTGAATCCGGTAAAGGAGAACCCCTCACAAGCTCATAAATGGCAGCCCCCAGAGAAAATATATCGACCTTGCTCAAATGATCATAAACATCATTCAGGATTTCTAGGGGCATGTAGCGGGCATCACCCTCCTCTATAGGAAGACTCTTATCCAATGGAGTTGCACAACCAAAGTCACCAAGCTTATAAACACTGTTCTTGACGTAAATATTATCAGGCTTCACGTCTAGGTGGGCAATACCTCTATCGTGTATGAACTGCAATGCCTTTGCAATCTGTTTAGGAAAGCCAGACGAAAATTTTGTTAACAAACAACGTATATTTCATAGATGAAATGCAAGTATCTAGACTGAGGGAGATATCTTTTTGGTAATTCAAATGAATAGTCTAGTTTCTCGACACTTCCAAGTACAACCACAAACCATGAAGACTCAATGCAGAGCTCCATAAACTCAACACGGAGCTTCATGTATTAAGTTGTTCAACAAAGTGTTTCAACCACAACACATGGAAGCTGAACTTTATCTTTTGCATGAATTAGATAAGAAAATGTCAATTTTCTTAAATATACTACCCACGTTCCTTATATCGCCTTTTTTCCCAGCTGAACATCAAACCGCTTAGCTGGAGAGACATGACTAATAATCTTTCTGAGATTCTACGATGACCAATTTGAGTATTCTCTGATTTAACTAGTGCACCAATTGTTGGCAAAAGATCCATTTTTGTGAGTTAACATATCAATAGAAGAACGCATATGAGCATATATACTAAACATCACATAAAATATGTCAAGTTATTCTAAATGGATCATGGACTCACTGTCATAGAATGCAGAGATTCCGCAATCCAAATCGCAGCACCAACCAATTAACAAATAGAAGAGCTATACTGTAGAGATGCTCATTTTCATTCGTCGTTAATTACGCCTTTTCTTTCACATAAATGGGTCAATGACTCTAACAAATAGAAGAGCTATACTGTTGGATTTGCTTATTATAGGCCAGAGCAATCAATAAATCATCAAAGATTCTGCTTCACTGTTACCAAGAAATAGCTCATATAAATGCACTGACATCGTGCAACAAAGTACAATTTAACTATCGTGTCAAGCAAATCCTTTATATATGATATAGATCAACAGAACTGCACCTGATATAGGGCTTTCAACGCTTCATTCTCAGTGAATGATTGAGAAGACTTTCCAACAGATAAGCTGTAGTCACAGAGCTCCATCTGAATGTAGAGCTGCTCATTTTCAAACCAAGAAGAGTAGTAACTCGTGATGTTCTCATGAGACCCTGTGAACGAAGATACTATAAAGTTGTCAGAGGGAGATTATGCTGGAAATATGCAATTGATGAAAAGGGCTACTGTCTTCACCTAAAGCAGCTAAAGCTTGAACTTCCATCAAAGCTTTTCTCCTGCAAAAAGGGGGAGAAAAAAAAAGTTTAAGAATCCCAAACAAGAAACAAATATATGATAGCGCCGATGAACTACCTTTCCGTGTCATGATGTAACTGCCTTGTGCTATGTTTCACAGCGTATAAACAGCCATCAATCCTCTTCAAAACTTTGAAAACGCGACTGAAGTTCCCAGTACCAATTTGCTGTAAGAAAATCAGATTATTAAGTCACAAAGCGCCAATTTGTTCATTTAAAATAATGAACACAAAGGATAGATTTTAAGCACTTCAGGTAGGATGAAGACCTCAATTTCATGGAAATCTGTATGATAACGTGAGAGCCCATCTCCACCAATTATTGCAGGAAAGAAACCTGCAAATTGTGACAGTAGATTATAGTTTCAAAACATCGGAAAATTCCAAACATTAGAAGAAATAGCACCGATTATTCTCTTGAGGAAGATACGACAAGAAATCCAATATGCCGTCTAGCATAATACATCAAGGCGGTTCACCTGCACATTTTGATCTTCGATTACCAAAAGGATCTATCTCTATATCTGAACCTTCATTGAGGTATGGGTTCTTAATGCAAGGAGGAGGCATCACCCGGCAGCGTAAAGCAACAGCAGATTGTGGCACATAACTGTGGACCTTTTTATTCCCCTTCACCGATGTTTTCTCTGTCTTAGCTTCATCTCTTTCAAGAGTATCCTCCTCAAGTTCTTCTATGTGTGGACAACCAGATAGTGAGGGACTCAATGGATTTAATGAGATGCTATCAGTTCCTGCACAAGTATAGCATATTTATTACAAAGAAATTAATGAGCTAGAGCATGGAAACAGCACAACCACACGGAAGTATAAGAACCAATAGGATAAACAAAAATCCCCCACTAATTGTTGGACATGACAAAATATTTGAAGAAGCTGCAAATAAAAGAACAAAGCATGGAATATGTCGTGCCGGGCTTCCAAGTCCTAAGTGCAGTTAGATCAGACACAGATGATCTTCCCGAACTCCTCCTTAAGTCATCAAGTTAGACCAAACTTTTCCATCTCAAACATATGTTTAACTTAGATGAGAACCAGTAGATAGCTCGAGCATACCCTTGAAACTCAATACCCTGGCCTAAACAGCCAAAAAGTTCATATCTCCAGATAAAGTTGGGTGGCATTCTGAGCAAATTGTTTCTTTTACCACATAATGGAATGTCAAATAATAATTTTTTGGAGCTAATATTGACATAATTCATCGAAGCCAATATATAATCAACCTGATTCCCTTTTTTACAATTCAACAGTTGAGAGGAAAGCTTTAGTCTCCTATTCTACACTGCATGTACAAAACAACAGCACCCTCCTCCAACAAGTTCATTAGTTGCACATTTCATAGAGAAACAAGCTACTTCTTTTGATACCAGATGTGTAAATCTAGCTCCTTCTAGGAACAGGAGTCAACGTTCAGATTAATATTGAATGTAGACATACAATGTCCCTGAAGAAATAAGCACGCAGAGTGAAAAAAATGCACAGAAATTGGAAGTCAAATTATGAATCTGAACAAATTTCTTGTAGAAAATAAAAGTACCCTCCTCCAATAACTTCATTATTTGCATATTTCACATAGAAACTCAAACAAGCTACTTCCTTTTCATGCCAGATGCACAAATCGAGCTCCTTTAACCGACGGAACTCAACTTCTCGATTAATATTAGCCGCAGATATAAAATAACCCGGAAGAAGTGAACACTCTGAGCAAGAAATTGCTAACCTCGTCCACTTGTTTTGCTCGCAGTTTTTACTTTCTCCGGTGACTTCGGGCAAGGAGTGTTCTCCTGCACAAATAAGAAACTTACTCTGATAAATCCACACATTCAATCATAGTATGATGGAGCAATGAACGGCTTAAGAGTCCTCTCACCTTATTGAAATTGACACTGTTCAGTAAGTTCTGATTATCCGGCGTGATGTAATCGGGAGTGCTGCAATCAAAATCAATCAGAAACACTTCGGTTATCATCGAATACGAATGGGAATAACTAATTGCCGGAAGTAACTAAGACACTGCCTTGATTTGGCACAGAAATGTCGACGGGATCGATTACCAGAAGAAATCCTGACTGAGGATGAAATCGAGGTTGGCGTCAGGGGCGTCGAAGTCGTGAGCTGGCATAGTATGCCGGTGAGGCTCCAGCGGAGCTGAATCCGAGTCTTGGAGGCTCTGAAATGGGGGAAACGAGGGAGGAGGCGGCTGGGGGCGAAGGGAGAACAGCTGAGCCTGCTGACCAGGCTGCAAGCTCCTCGACAGCGGTCCCTTCGTCTTCTTCCGCCCTCCCGTCTTCCCGCTGCCGCCGCCGCTCCTCTTCAAGTTCTTCCTCTTCATCTCTCTCTCTCTCTCTCTCTCTCTCTACAGTCCCTTCGACTGGTTGAGGAGGACGAAGACACGATTTAAATTGCGCGGGGATTCGATTATTTGGTGAGGATCCGGTGCGATGCGATGTAGATGTTCTTGCATCTCAGCCATTGAATACGTGGAGGATGGGATTGGAAAGGAATCTGCAACCGTTAATTGATGGTTTTAGGTGGGAAGCTTCCGTGGGTGGCGTACCATGTAAGCTTCATCGATTTTCAGCGGACGACAGAATATGTTTCCTCCCAACATTGGAGGGGAAAAGGAAAACAAAAAAAAATTAAGGTGGTGTTTGCTAACGAAATAGTGTATGGTTGTATTTAACTTCACAAGATAAAGATAAAAGTCATTGAAAAAATTTATTATTAAAAAATTAATTATAATAATGAAAAAGTCTGTGAAAGAATTATTAAATTGAAAAAAATAAAAAAATAATGATTATATTGTCGAATTGTGAGAAAAATAATAAATAATTTTGAGAATTTAATATTAAAAAATTACTTATAACAATGATTAAGAAAAAATACGTAAAAGAATTTATTATTAAATTAAAAAAATATAAAAGTAATAATTATATTATTGAATTGAGGAAAAAAAAATTAGAGTGAAGTGGAGCATGATTTAACTCCATTGCCAAACAATTCCATCCCAAAAACCAAAAAATTAGATTTGGAAACAGTAGACTAAATTATTACTATATATACCTAGGGGTGATCGGTTCCGGGTACCCTGTATATTTCATAATACCCGGACCCTACCCTGTAAGGGACAGGTTCCAAGATTTTGGAACCGGACCTTACCCTGTTGAATCATGGAACCGAAACCTACTCGAAACCTGTATTATACCACAGGTTCCGGGTATCCTGTTGGAACCTGTAAATTTTTTCCTCTCGCTAAATAAAATCGAAAATATCATATACATAATCAGTAATTATGTCAAATATATTATCAACAAAATTTAGATTAATCCTTAATAATGAAATAATAATATGTCTCATCGACCCATCGACAAAATTGAACATTCATAATACGATCTCACACAACAAAATGCCTATGTTCTGATTCATTAGAAAAAATAGTAACTTTACTCTTTCCTCTTTTTTTTTAATAAATAACCGGTTTCGGGTACCGTGTAGGCAGGAACCGGAACCGGAACCGATTTTCACAGGTTCCTAATTTTAATACCCGGAACCTACCCTATTTTCAATACGAGCTACCCAGACCCTACCCGTTAGGGTAGGTTCCAACCGGTTCCGGGTATACCCAGTACCCGTGCACACCCCTATATATACCTATATATATATATATATATATATATTAGATTTACCTCTAGAAAAAGGAAAAAATAAAAAATAGGTTGCCGTTTTTTTGGATAAGTAATTAAATCAGTTCGATTTTGTATTTCCTTGATAAGAAATTTCCGCTAAGAAAGCATACCCGTTATCGGCCTATAGGTATGTCGTTTCACGATCTAGGATCTGTTTCATACAAATTCTACAACATATGCATGTATTAATATTATATTATATTATATTATTTGCAAATTGTTTGAAATCTGAATATTATGTGAATTATGAAATTTATTAGATGATTCAATAACTTACTTGTAATTTAGTTAAACTTACTTAAACTTAAAGTGCTTATAAAGTCCAGATAATTAATTTCCGAAGGGCTTGCACACGCCTCATTAAATCTAAGTAATTAAGTTACAATTTAAATTGGAAAGTTATTTTAAGAAGATTTAATTAAAATTCAAAATCGACTTTTCAAGTGGGGAGTTAATATGGCGGTATTTAATTAATTTATTTTTTTAATTACATTTTAGAGAACATTAATACATTTGTGAATTATTTTAACATTTGTTTTATAAATTTATGACGTTAATTTATAATTTTTAAATGTTACAATTTTATTTAAGATAAAATAATAAAAATAAAATATTAATAGAATTATAAAAATAGTGCTCCGCGTATTGCATATATTTCTTTTAAATAATTTTCGGATGTGTTTAAAATAAATAATAAGATAAGTAATATAGGATTGAAAAATTTAATTGCAACAATCAAATCATGCAAAAAATAATATTGTGAAATATACATAATATTGCTTTATTATGAAAGGAAAACATACCATTAAAATGAAGAAAAAATTGCAATGATAAGAATAAGTAATAATTTGATTTGTATAAGATTATTATGTCAATCAAACATTACAAAAAAAATTATATTATAGAAAAATATATTATATACGGGATGTAAATTAAAAATATAACATAAATAGTTTTTAAACTTAAGTTTAAAATACGTAATAGCATATCGATCATGAGAGAAACAGCTTGACATAAAGTGTAAAGAGAAATAAAAGTAGAAAGAAAATAGTATCGAAAATGAATTTTGTCTATGCTCTATTTATAGGACATATAACACGTTGAATTTAGAAATGCATCATATTTCGAGAAAAACTTTTAAATTACCGAAAGAATTTTAATATTTCAAAAATAGAATATTCAATTATACCCTAAGTACAAATAATATAGACAGATATTTACAATTCATCGAACCAATGCATACAAAATCTTCCAAATTCATTTAAATTAAATTAAATTAATAAATACATGAATATATTCGGGTACATGAATCTTTTTTATTAGAAATATAATTTTTCGAGTAAGCGAAGAGGCAATTAACCACGAGCTGAGGGCTATTAAACGGGATGATTCGAGACCCTCACATTATTTAATCAAGAGCTGGGGTTCTCGAATAAAATTTTTACGTTCCGCTCTTCATATTTTTATAGTATATATAGATATATAGATTTGAAATACATTGTTTAAACGAAAAAAAGTAACAAAACGATAGAAAATGGACGTATAGAATAGAAAGAGAAGAAATGTAGGGACGGGGAGAGGATGAGAGTTGAATAGGTATTAAATTTATAATTATAATCTTAATTTAGTTATTGTTTGAATATATTTTTTTATTAAGGGTATTTCATATTTAAAAGTGAGACGAATGTTTTCCTAGATTAAATGCAACGGTAATTTTGTAATTTTAATTCCATGTTTTTCACCCCAACCTACCATTTATCTTTTCCTCTTTTCTTCAATCAATGTCCATTCCACCTTTATTTTTTTATTTCAACTTTAAATTTATTTTTTTATCATTTTTCTTTAAAATTAAATTTCATAATTTTTCATATAAAATAAACCATTTTAAATTTCACATGTAATGCACAAAGCAGGTTCAAATCTATTAATTCACATGAAATTAATATTTTATTGCATCAAATAATAATGTCTATCGTCCACATGTAACTCAAAATCACACTCAGTGCCTATACACAGTTTTACAGATTGAAATTAAATTTGATTCCCTCGCTCTTGTATGTACATATATATATATATATATAGTATAGATATATAGATTAACTCTCATTAAAGAAATTATTATTATTAGGACCCAAAATCTCTCAAATTTGGAATATATATATATATATATATATATTAGATCTTATCTAGACTATAATTAATTTTTAGATATATATTTATGTCAATTTAACTATGTTGTAATTTTTCCATGGACCTTTTGAAGTTGTTAAGGATCCTTTTCGGTGGTAAGATTTTCAGAATATATATATATATATATGTATATGTGTAGGTATGGATTATGTGCTACGGACGTACTGTTTCTATGTGCTTCTCCACAATGGACTCAGGCTTCTTGCCTGAGTTGCTTATCCACCGCATACTCTTCTATTTGCCCTACAGGGAAGTCGTGAAGCCGACTGCCAAAATCGGTGAATGGTTCAGGTAATTCCTCTCGAGTATCCCGATATTAGAAGATTTGACTTTTGAGCACTGCCTCACATTGAGAAAGGAGATCCTGTCACCACAAATAAACAAGAGCTCGAGCTGTCGAGGTTGAGGTCATAGCTGCCATGAATTGAGGAGATATCTACATTACCACTACTCCTACGATATCGTAGGAGCCATGAAGGGCGGGGAGAAAAACTAAAGAGTAATCTATTGAAGTTGACGTCCATGTGTCCTTTGACCTGTGAAGTCGTCTCCTTTTATAGACATATTTCAGGCGGTTATTCTTCCCATTTTGCTCTCTAATTTGCAACACGAAAATCAAGTAACCACCCACTAGCATGATTTAAGGAGACAACTGCCTAATCATCAAGAAAGTATGTTCCTGAAGCCTCCACATGTTACAAGGCTTGTAGACGTGTTTTTGAATGAAAATAATATGCTCCACTCTCTCCCAAGAAAAGACAATACCCGTTAGAAACGTGACTTGACTCAAGCGGTTCGATACTTGTTTCGATTAAGTAAGGCCTTCAGTGCGAGTCCTTATAAATGCAGAAAATTTACGCTGAGATAGCTTTACCCCTGAATAAGTCGACTCGGCTCGATTAGATTAGTTAGGGCCAATTGAACTTTTAAAAATCAAGGTTCATACAGAAAAAAAAAAAGACAACACTTGTTTTGTAATCTACTCGTGCCCATGTGGCTTCATAATGCCATCAGGAGGCGACCCATGTTCCCGATAACATTTTCCAAGAAAATTAAAATTGTACCGGTAACACCGGGGGAATGCCATTCCACGACATTATAACATATGTCTTTCAGTTCCTTTCCCATGTCATTCCTAGGGGTGTTCGGGTCCGGGTACCTTGTGATTTTCATGATGCCCAAACCCTACCCTGTAAAGAACAGATTCCAAATTTTGGAACAGGAACCTGTATTACACCACAGGTTTCGGGTACCCTGTTGGAACCTATAAATTTTTTTAATCTCGCTAAATAAAACAAAAAATGTCTCATCCATAATCAGTAATTACGTAAAATAGAATATCAGCACAGATTTAGATTAATCCACAATATATCTACAATAAAGAGTAATACGTCTCATCAATCCATCCACTAAGAAAGATAGACAGAGAGGGGAATATGGTAAAGTAAAAGGGAGAAATATATCTGAATATAACTAGAGAAAATTATTATCGAGTCTAGGTACCGGTTCCGGATATCCTATATGCAGGAACCAGAACCGAAATCTGTTTTCACCGGTTCCTAATTTTAATATCCCAGACGCTACCATATTTTTAATACGAGCTACCCGGATCCTACCCTAACGGGTAGGTTCTGACCGGTTCCTGGTATACCCAGTATCCGTGCACGCCCCTGGTCATTCCGCACGGATAGAAAGGATTTAGATTGAGATTTCATTATTTGACGTTGATCGGCCGTGACAAGTCTCTTGAGGCAAATCCGTTCCTTTGAAATCTCCAAGTAGTCAATGTTAATTGCGGTCCAGATTTTAAGGATTTCATTGTGGAAAAGCTTTTTTGCTGTTACGAGTATTACTATGAGTTGCATACAATGCAAGACCGTCGCATACAAGACCGTTATCGAATAGTTTTTTTTTGCTATTACGAGTTATGGAATTGCAACGAATGACCCAAAAAAAGAGAGTTCTCTATCCCTAAGATTGAGAAACTTCGAGCCTCAGGAATATATCGACCATCCTCAAAGATTGATCATAATCATCATTCAAGCTTACTCTCAGCTAACTCGGCCATTGGCCCTTAGCTACTGTTTAGTGTTGCCTCACCAACATCCTGCTCACATCAATTGTAGCATTGCCCTCGTTAAAAGCTTCCACTCTTATCCCTTCCTCAATCTCTTCATTTTGAAAGAAAGTTTCATCGATCTCTATCAAACTGCCATTGGTTGGCATGTGATTGGATACATCTCCATCAACCTGTCCAGCATCCACCTCAAGATTCTTGGAAATATTACATGTCACATGATGCAATAAGTCCTTGTTGCCCTCACATTATCATCTTTGGTAGCTATTAGCAACTCCTCTAATGCTTTGTTTGTTTCAACAAGCAAAGTTGCTTCAGGTAACACATATCCATACGTTAAATATAAATTTCTTTTAAGTAAAGAAACTTAAAAAAGAAGTAGGAAACACTAGAGAGAGAGGAGGGAGCCAAACTTACTTTGCCAGCTCAATGCCACTTTCTCAGCAAATTTCATACAGCTTATAACTATTTTCAACACTAGAGAGAAAATCTACCTTAGAAATGAGGGCCCAACCTTCCATGCAGCATCGCATACACTTCCCACGAAGTGTGACAACTCATTGTAGGACATATCAAGGCTTTCACAAAGCTTTTAGCTGCCTAGTTTGGTGTTGGGGAAGTGGAACACTAGAATATGGATCACATATTAATAAGTTTGCGACAAATCATTTAAATTTCGTTAATATATTATTATCTCAAATAATTCAAAATAATATCTTTCTTGCAATAATAATTCACTAAATGGATACTCAACTCGGCATAATTAACAAACATCAACCTAACTTCTAACCCAAAATCAGCTCAAGCAAGTAAGAGAGGAGCAGCAGATATTCTGGCATTCGCAAAACCATCCATGAGTATTTAACTCGACGAAATTATCAAATATCAACCCAACTTCTAACCCAAAATCATTTCAAACAAGTCAAGAGAACAATAATAGACATTAATAATCAAGAACAAGCTTATAGTTCGCAGTGTCATCCATGAATACTTAACTCGATAAAATTATCAAACATCAACCTAACTTTTAATCCAAAATCAGCTCAAACAAGTCAAGAGAGGAGCAACAAACATTAATAATCAAGAACTCGCTAGCAGTTCGCAAAATCATCCATGGGTACTCAACTCAACAAAATTATCAAATATCACCGCAACTTCTAACCTAGAATCAACTCAAACAAGTTAAGAGAGGAGGTTTGAAATTGGATTTTTGTCAAGATAGCTAACTCAGAGAAAGAATCAAGTATAGTGGGTCAGCATCATACATTAAGAATCATGTCAAGAATGACACTTAAATTCAGAGTTCTTCTTGCGGATAGTGTAACAATGATCATGAGGTCAACATCCAATTAGCTTTCACACCATCTTCTCTTGGGGCTTTTCTCACCCTCCCAAACAATTCAAAGCATTTCCTTAAAGCAATCAACTACATATGTGCAAAATCTCCATAGCCAATTTTCCATTTTTGATTATGAAATCATAGGGGGAGGATGCCTTTGCTACTATTCTTATTTCACACGATCCAAGAACTTCCATAATCATCCACAGTTGTGCAGGGAAAGTAGAATCGTGAGAACATGAGGAGGAGTTATGAGAAGTAAGGAGGACTGAGGAGGAGGAGGGTGCAGTTTGTACTCTCAAAAGGCGTTCAATCTTTCGTTGTTATTGTTTACCAGAAAACAGTTTTTTGGGAGGAAAGTTTAATAAATGTTTTGTAGAATGACTGAATTTTCAGTCAACTGAACCCAAGCCATATTCTGTTCCATAACATGTAAAATCTTCTAAAATTTCCATAAAAAATAGTGAGTCTTTATGACTAAGAATAGTTAGGCTATTATGATTAGGTATAGCTAAACTTTATAACGCGTTCGGTCATCCTTTAAAGTATACAACAGTAAAAGAAAATTATAAAGGAAAACTAATCAAAAAGTCTAGCTATACCTAGTCATAATAGCCTAATTATTCTTAGTAATAAAGACTCGCCATTCTTTAGAACAATAATTCTTCAAGATTCTTTCTTCCGTTCAAGTCACTTTTCATGTCATCTTTTTCTTTTACTCTTTTCTTTCTCTCATCATGACTCTATAATTCATAGGAAATTGAGAGTCCTGGCTTTTACAAAGTTTTTAGTTGCTTGATTTGGTATTGGGGAGGTGGAATACTAGAACATGAATCGCATATTCATAAGTTTGCGACAGATCATTTAAATTTCGTTAATGTATCATTATCTCAAATAATTCAAAATGATATCTTTCTTGCAATAATAATTCACTAAATGGATACTCAACTCGGCATAATTAACAAACATCAACCCAACTTCTAACCCAAAATCAGCTTAAGCAAGTAAGAGAGGAGCAATAGATATTCTGGCATTCGCAAAACCATCCATGAATATTTAACTCGACGAAATTATCAAATATCAACCCAACTTCTAACCCAAAATCATTTCAAACAAGTCAAGAGAACAACAACAGACATTAATAATCAAGAACAAGCTTATAGTTCGCAGAGTCATCCATGAGTACCTAACTCGAAAAAATTATCAAACATCAACCTAACTTTTAATCCAAAATCAGCTCAAACAAGTCAAGAGAGGAGCAACAAACATTAATAATCAAGAACTCGCTAGCATTTCGCAAAATCATCCATGGGTACTCAACTCAACAAAATTATCAAATATCACTACAACTTCTAACCTAGAATCAACCCAAACAAGTCAAGAGAGGAGGCTTGAAATTTGATTTTTGACAAGACAGCTAATTCAAAGAAAGAATCGAGTATAATGGACCAGCAGCATACATTAAGAATCATGTCCAAAATGACACTTAAATACAGAGTTCTTCTTGCGGATAGTGTAACACTGATCATGATGTCAACATCTAGTTAGCTTTCACAACATCTTCTCTTGGGGCTTTTCTCACCCTCCCAAACAGTTCAAAGCATTTCCTCAGAGCAATCAACTGCATATGTAATATCATCCACGGTTGTGCAGGGAAAGTAGAATCGTAAGAATATGAGGAGAAGGATGAGTAAGGAGGAGTGATGAGGAGGAGGGTGCAATTTTAACTCTCAAGAGGCGTTCAATCTCTCGTAATTATTGTTTACAAGAGAACAGTTTTTTGGGAGGAAAGTTTAGTAAATGTTTAGTACTTGAGGATGATTGAATTTTCAGTCGAATGAACTCAAGCATTATTATGTTCCATAACATTTGTATAATCTTTTTACCCTTTTTCAACCTAAAATTACGTTGTGACGTAACTCTAGAATCATGTTAGTATCTCATTTACAATAATAACTAAGAGGTACCTTTTCTCTAGATAACTTCCGTTCTTGGTCCCTTTCCAAATTAATGTATATGTAATATTTAAATAAATCTTTTCATAACAAAGAAAAGTAACTTTTCTCTATATAACTACCGTTCTTGGTTGTGAAGATGGAGAAGGCCACCATCGACTGAGACATGGAGCAAAATCTAAAGAAGGCCAAAGACATGATGGCGAGGGTGAAAACAAATAAACACGTGGAGATATTTGAGCAACTAAATCGAGACCAAATGGAAAAATGTCGGAAATTAATGTGAGCGCATAGATGTAATTTTTGAACTGGAAGAGGGAGGAAAAGGAGGGACAAGGGACAAAGATTGTGGAATTGTTCATCACGAAGGTAATAGTAGGAAAATTCTCCCCAGAGAAAATAGTACAAAGCGATAATTTAATGCAAGTAGTGAGAGAGGACCACCAAGGTCATTTCCTAGAAAAAAGAACAACTAACTAATGACACATATTATTAGGAATATATATGTGATATCTTCACATTATGAGACTTCAGTGTAATTTGTATAGATGACTCTCTATATATAAAGAATACAACTACCCATATTGGGTACATAATACATATAATTTCAAGACTGGCTACTTCTATATTGATGGTAAAGATGCAAAGCGAAGTCGAGTTATATATATAGGTGGTAAATCTATCCAAAGGAATATATATATATATCAACGTTTGTTGGTTTAAGCGGTTTGACTCTTGTTCTGCTTAAAAAATATTTCAAAATTCGAATCCTTGTGAATGCAAAAAAATTCATACTAGAAGAGATTTATCCTCTATTGGGCTGATTCGACTCGACTGGATTAATCAAGATCCAATTGGGATTCCGGATATCAGAGTTGACATCGAAAATATATATATATATATATATATATATATATAGGCAGTGAAATGGACAAAATTGCATTATCTTAAACTATACATCAACTTGAAGGGATACTTGAATCTTGAATATTGGGTCATCATCCTGTTCATTCTTCTTGGCTTGCTAATTAAAGTTAGTTTTTGTATTTTCAAACTTATCACCAAATAATTTTCTCTTTGAATTGGAGAGCTCTAAGCACCGCATGGGATTATAGTATGACCATTGCTCTGCTTCACCCATTGTCGTAAAATGACAAAATCTACAAAAGGTAAACCGCCCAATCATTAACCATTTTGCAATTTAATTTCAACTTGCAAATAAATAAATAAATAAGGCAACACCAATTAGATTGTGTTTGGTTTTAGAGTTGAGTAGGGTTGAGTTTAGATTTTAATTGGTTTGTAATGATTGTGTTGTTGAATTATGAGAAAAAGTGTAAAAAAGTAATGCATAGTTTAGAGGAAGTAATGCATATTTTAAAATCAAATCTCAATTTTACTCAACTCTAAAATCAAACACAACTTCATATTTCAAGCAATCATTACATTTTTCTTGATTTACAACTTGCGTTAAGTTTTTTTGTCTGTGAATGGGGAGGACGGAGCCTAGAAGAAAGTTCAACTAACTTATATTAAGTTTGAATATTTGGGCTATGTGGTCATGTTTGGTACAAAAGAATATGAAAAGGAATGTAATGAGACTCGTAATATTCCTCTTCATTTTCTTATTTGGTGCCACTTTTATGAGTTTAAAAGGAGCATCCCGTTCCTACCGAAAATAAAAGAGCATTGCATTAGGAATTTTTATCTTCAACTATAAGGAATGAACTTTCGTTAAAAAAAGTTAAGTAATACTCAATTTTTATGTAGATATAGATTAAATTATGCTATCTCATTATAACCGAAAAAAAATTATGCTACCTCATTCCTACTAAAAAAAATTATACTATCTCATAAATCTATCATATAAAATATCTCATTAGATATCACGAATATATATAGCTTTTTCAATGTTTACAATTTTATTTTTTATATTTGATGTATATAAAAACTCATTTGCAATAATACTATATTAATATTTTAAAATATAAACTAATGTACTTAATAGAAAATATAATACTATAACTCATGCTCACGTGCCATGATCGTAATTCTTTATCAGTATATGTATAACAATATCTTATCTTTTGATTTTTTTAATCATAGTATTATAAATCTTACTGAGTGATCCTATATATTTTGTTATTCTTTTACTTACTTCTGTGAGTATTTGAGTTTGGTACAAGACACATTTTTAAAGTCGTACTCTCTAAGTAGAGACGGACATAGGGATGGAAATTAATTTTTTATAATAAATATTTAAAGAAAAAAAAAGAGACGACGATAGAAATAGGGAAGGAGATTTCCATCTCTAAATCAATCTTTTTTTAAATAAAAAATATTCCTTAAATTTTTACATATAAACATATACAAAATTTAAATGATATTTCAAATAATGTTGGGCAATTAGATATTACAGAACTAATAGGGGGCAGAGACTGCCAATTAGGCCCCTCAAGACCCCCAGTTCGAGAAATGGGTGAAAGATCAAGGGAAAAAGACATAATCAATTCAGTAACATTTGATAAAACATCCATGATCCTGCATAGGGTATAAGATCACCACTTTCTAGCTTCTATGCATATTTTTCACATACATGCATAAAGTCGCTGTACGCAAATGCCAAACTGGAGGAACAAACAATACGTACCTTTCCTGCCATCATATTCACGCAACTGCATAAGTTGAGACTTTGTTAATGGTTGAGGTTGAGGGTGCTTCCTCGGCTTCAGATTTTCTAAGCTTTTCGACAGCCGCTATTGTGATCATGCAACACATCAGTATGTATAGTATTCATCAACATAGAGGGATGGCTGAATATTAATCATGTGCAGTCCATTCGTATAGAATAAACGAACAGATTATCAAAAAAAAAAATAGAAATATTCGTACACCGACCAAAGATTCTTGGCGACAGTAAAATTACCCTTCCAATATGCACGGCAACAGTGACTCTTGGACACACTAATAAATAACCTCCGAACTAGAATGATCAAACCAATGTTTGGGATTAGACCGTCCCAAATCAGGAGCAGCTGATACAGTTCCACAAAAAGACCCAGAAGGAATTAACTGGAATGAAGCATGTATCCAGACGTGTCTATCGCATTGCAACGCAAACGTCCCAAATGGGCCGCGATACGGCTCCCATCGAGACAAATATCAGCATTTTCCCATTATTCAAGCAAATGCCAATGCAGATGCACGGTCTCCCCTAGTAGCCTCAAGATTTCAAGAAGCATAAACCACCTAATTAATAACTAGTTTGTAGTTCGAGTTCCATCTAGCTAAACCCGGGTTAGTGTGACAAGAACCTTAGGAAAAACATTACGCATCATCACATATGAAACCTAGCAACTCACTGAGATTCGTCCACTTGAATTGATCTCAATTTTCTCCACTGAGCTCAAGCCAGGCTTGCCCGATGATCCACAATCCCGATTGCTTCGTCACCACGAGTAATACCCCCACCACCACCACCAAATTAATGGAACAAGAAGATTGCACAAACAAATACAGGGAATAGAGACCAATTCATTGACTAATACTCACTCGCGAAACCTGCTTCCACTACAGACTCTACAGCCTCCAATTTCACCCGACTGCCAGCACGGGCAGGGCGTCTCCCAAGCTGGTGCAAGGGACAGCTTCCTACGTCAAGTGTCTTGATCGTTGTTAAATAAAACTGCAGCGCGGTTCACATGAGAGGAAGGAGCGCGTCTTTCGTATCTCCTACCAGATCGAGTCTGATATTGCAAATTGTTCTGCAGCCCTCAATTTTAAAACTCTTCACTTTGATCATTTTTTTCCCTTTATTTCAATCTTACCCCAAACTTTTGGGATATTACACGCAGGGGAGGAAGTGCTTCGTAAAGTAAGAGATTGTGGCAACAATCTCGGCACCCTTTTCCAAATTCCAATGCGGTTGTCATGGTCCAGAGCCTCTATTCCGAGGGTTGTGGTTGGGGGGGACGAGAGGGTTGCATTTGGGTCGACAAAGAGATCAACTTCAGTGTTTCAGATCGAAGCAGCAGCCACCATCGTAACTGCTGTTGCTCCGCCGAAGTTGGTTGTGGGGCTAGTCCATGTCCATGATCCTACGTACAAATTATACTAAGCATTAGTTTGAAGCAAGACATTGTACTTATATAGATGTTGGCTACTTAAAATGGACTTCATAATAAGAGGAGCATGCTTTACTCAATAGAAAAAGTTGGCCTCTCAAGAAGATGAGTACTTCTCGATCGATGGCTCGACCGGATAAAGGCAAGATTCTATTATCTTTCTTTAATAAAGAAAAGTTTTGACGAGTACTTGAAATCATTGTTCAAGCACCTCTTTCGAAGAGTTTCATTGAATCTACAAGAGATGTAGCATTAATATTCTCTCTCTCTTTTTTTTTTTTTTTGGCCTTGATGTTGTTGGAGAAGAAAATGTTAGGTTTAGCTAGCACAGTTGATACCTTGATCCGATGAATAAACGTAGAGTTATTCTAAGGATAGACTTGATTAGGTCAATATCAACAGCACAGCTGGTTTCATCAACAAACATGAGGTAAATTGGAGATGGGCCTCCTTAATAGAATCCGATGCTTTCAATTTTCGGGCCAGTACTTGTTACTTGTAACTATATAAAAAGAGCCTATAAGAAGTTAACGGTCTTATTTGGTCCTTTATGTCTGAATAAGTACAGGCCCCAGATAAGGTGCGGATTCGAGAGAAATTTATCGAGAAATGAGACATACAAATCAATTGTACCCGAACAACATCGTTTTTCTTCATTTTTTTGATCTTTTCGGGACAGATACTTGCACGTGCTCCTGCATATACCATTGTTGGCTAGGGCCGGTAGCCAATTCATGAAGATCGTTGCCTCCTTTTCCTTGATTAGTCTTTGCTAATCTATGATAACTGTTGGTGATTCATGATAAGCCTCTAGTCTAATTGCACATTCCACATTCACGATGTACATGCATAATTTTTTTAATAATACACGCAATTTTTTTGTTTTTAGGAAATTATCTTGATAAGCCTCTAGTGTAATCAGTATACCTATTCCAAGTTTTTTCCCGAACTCATTTTCCCAACAAAATTTTGGAGACGATATGTGTCCTATTTTGCCGTTGTTCTTAATCAGATAATAGTTTTCAGCACATTATTAAAATCTGAAACATATATAGTACCAGCATCCATGAAATCTCACAATATATAAGCTACTTATATATATATATATATATATATATATATATAAATATGTCGTTATACATCAGTTTTATGAGATGATAAATCGAGTTATGTTTAAATTACGATTTGCAGTTAACAAAGCAAATCTAAACTTTATATTTTCGGTAACAACTCTCTTTTCTTTTTCGGTTATAAAAGAGGTCAAGGCCAAGTAAAAATCTCTTTTTTCGCTTCTTTAATTTTTGCACCATGCATGAATATTGTTGGTTTATGTATATCTAAATATCTGCAAAGTAAATGTATCACAGAAATTCCCAGAATACAGGACCATGAGTTTCCAATTGGAAAAGTCTGTCGTGGACCCCGACTTTTTCTCGTACAGAACCTTGTCAATCGAGTGACATTTCTTGGGTGTGAATCTCAGTATCCGTAAACTCAACTAGGTCCCGACTAATCTAATCAAACCTGGTCGGCCAACTAAGAGGTAAAATTCTCTCAGCGTGAATTTTTTATATTCACAAGAACTCAAACTTGAAACCTTATTTAAGCGAAATAAGAGTCAAACTGCTTGAATCAACTAATGTTGATAGATAGAGTGACGTATGTGCAAACGAAACATCCCAAAACACAACAAACACTAATACAAACAAACGATTTCCTTTTAACAATATCAATGATATTATATGCATATATATTATATATATGGATCAGAAAAAAGAGAAGATATTCCAGTGAGAAAGCACCCGATAGTGGAAGGTCTGTTCAACAGCTGAAGAGATGGAGACGCCCACGTGAAATTCAACGATTTTGGCCCCGTGTGATTTGTGATGCTGTGATTTTCGATTTGCACCACCTGCAAATAAGTCTCAACTAATTCAGATTCGAGTAAGGTTGGCTAAGGAATCAATCTCTTCCTATTATGGATTCGAGTTTTGATTCTCTTCATTTACGCAAGATTTGAAATCGAGATCTGTTTTAAAAAAAAGATGTCATATCACTAGAACCAGCTCAGGGTGGTTGATCTTCTTGTATTTGATTTCATGGCAGAATGCTTAATTTATAACCCTGCTAATTCCATTAGAAAACATAAAATGGAAAATTATAACTTGTACATTACGTGCTATCTCATATATCGTGACTAGCATGCCGTGACAACATCCGAAGATTTTTCCATTTAAGGGAAAATGCCCCTACTTCTGCTGATAGTTACGGCCATGCCAGTCATTAACCTGATGCTGCATATGCAAAATTCGTAAGGAATATGCCTATTAAAAAAAAAAGAATTCGCGAGAAATAGCAATATTACGAGTTGGAAAGTAAATTTCCTAAGATTCAGTCCATGTCGAATTTCTTTAATTGAGAAAATAACCCTACTTATGCTGGAAGTAAATGTGGTAATTATTCTCATTGCAGTGAATGTGATTTGGCATCATGAATTCCAAAGACATAGAGAAACATGTTCAAACATCGTTCGGAAAGTTCTTTGCTATCCTTCATTCAATTCAGGATGACACTATACATATGTAATGCTAATGTGGTTCAATAAAAAGGTTTTTTTTTTAATGCGGTGAGATTGCTGACGATCACCACGGTTATTGCTATCTTCTGACCAGGAGTGGAGAGTCCGCCGCTGGCCACCGACGGCCCTAATAGTCATTGATGACCTCGCCGAGCTATGAGGACAGCCAATCAGGCACCCACCCTCAACCTCTACATGCCTCGGTCCCTTTCTCCTTTCTATATTTTATTTATTTTTAATTCAAAAGTGATTTTTGTTAAAAAAATAGGAGGAAGGTGAAAATGAAAATAAAAACAACTAAATGTGGTGGCCGAGAAATCAACTAAATGTTAGGGGGCTATATATTTAGAGCATTCCAGAAGGGCCCCAACCAGGCATGCTCCCCCCCACTTTGGCTATAAAATTGTCCCCTCCGCCCTTTCATTCTCATACCCTCGCATCGAACTTCTCTCCTTTTCGTCTTCTTCTTCTTCTTCTTCGACGACGATTGTTTGATCCTCTGCGGGTCTCGTGGTCAGTTCTCTTTCAGACATGGCGGTCATGAAGCTCTACGGCAGCCTTTTGTCCACAGCGATGGGGAGGGTGGTCGCTTGCCTCTACGAGAAGGGCTTGGACTTCGAGTTCATCCCCGTCGACATGAAATCCGGCGAGCATAAGAAGGAACCCTTCCTTTCCCTCAACGTCAGTCCCGATTCCACCTTCTGAATTGTTTTTTTTCCCTATGAATTTTCTTTCGTTTTTTTAAATTTTTTTCTGATGTTTCTCCAATTTTGTATCATTTTTTTTAATTTACTGATCATGGTATGACTAGAACCGAGAAGATCTTGATAAAGGAGGTATAATGCAGTGAATTGCGTCTTTACGTGGGTTCAATTAGCGTTCGATTAGTGTCAATCGGACTTCCCGAGTCAATTTCAGATGTTCTGTCCGAACTGCTTAAAAAATCTGACATGTCTCTGTAAATGTCGGATTTGGTGCAGCCGTTTGGTCAAGTTCCAGCATTCGTGGATGGTGACTTGAAGCTCTTCGGTAAGAATTTCATTTCGTCGTGGTTTTAATTATTGGTAAATAAAGGGCTATGGATAGTCTCGCCAAATGAAAATCTGAGTATTGAACTTTGGAAGCTGAAACACTTGTTCCTTACGAACAGAGTCGAGGGCGATAACCCAGTACATAGCCCACGAGTACGCCGACAAGGGGACGCCGCTGGTGGTGCCGGGGAAGCAGATGGCGATCGTGTCGGTGTGGATGGAGGTGGAGGCCCACCAGTACGATCAGCCGGCAGGAAGCTCGTGTGGGAGCTGGGTTACAAGCCGCACTTCGGGATGCAGCCCGACAACGCGGTGGTGGAGGAGAACGAGGGGAAGCTCGGGAAGGTCCTGGACGTGTATGAGGCCCGACTGTCCCAGTCCAAGTACATCGGCGGGGACACCTTCACCCTCGCCGACCTCCACCACCTCCCGACCCTGAGCTACCTCATGGACACCCCGGCGAAGAAGCTCATCGAGTCGAGGCCCAAGGTCAGCGCCTGGGTCACCGATATCACTTCCCGGCCCGCGTGGTGCAAGGCTATCGAGTTTAGGAAGCAGCAGTGAGGCTTGCTTTCTCACATATATCATAGCAGTAGTTGTTGTTGTTGCTGGGAGAGTGTGGTTTTTGGGCGATGGACTATGGAGATCGCTGATGCTTGAGTCTTCAATGATGAAAGTTGGGGGCATTGATCGGTAATAATACTGTAAACGAAAGGGCAATCCTGTACTGTCGCTGAATTATTTCTGTTCCCCTCAGAATTATTACTATATATCCAATAATGGCTATGGAAAATCAATGTCATCTATCCATTTCCTCCAGATCAGCACCCCACGAGCGTTGTCATCCAACTACTTCCTGTTCCTTTTCTGTCCATCCCGTCGTTTGGTTCCGTATAAAGTTTCATTTTACATTATCAACTTCACGGCGTATCTTACGGTGTTAGTAAGCTAATCATCACAATGACTTTTTCAGAGTTAAAATTTTATAATAGTGGATGGTAAAAATTTTACATTAAACACATAGAATTGTTTGATTATAATGGAATTTATAATTATGAGACTCATGTCTGTCTTTGTAAAAATAAGTAGATGTTATATTATTATTAACATTTTCGGTAATTCAATAGAACTTATTAAACATAACAATCTAATATTTCAGTATATGATTCATGAATAATTTCATAGTTAATTTTTTCCTTTAATCTTTACTCTCTCTGTAATTAAACAATACTCGAATCAACGCCTTTTAGTGTACTTTTTCTTATACACGAGAATAGAACGAAATGGAATAAGTTTCATAAAATAAAATAAAATGTGATCATATTAAGAGTAATATTTTCCATTTATTCTTGATTTCATGAATATGAAGGAGCTGAATCAAAAAGATGAATTTATTTACCAATTTATTACTGTATAGATACATTTTCTGCAACATTGTATAGATAATTTTTAAATACATGAAATTCAAATAGTAAGAAGCTTATATAAAGATTAGTTGAAATGATAGATAATATTATTTAAATTTTTTAGAGGAAAGCTCATTTCATCAAGTTAATTATAAGTGGTCTTTCTAATAAAATGTTATTTTGATGGAGCAAAATGATGAATATTTATTTCATTTCATTCCGTACCAATTCATCAAGAATGACCTTGATCTTTTGTTACCATATTTTGCACGTCCGCACAAATGAAATATTGACCTTCGTATTAGCTAGATAATTGATTTGCTGTACCAACATAATTTATAAAAATATGTTATTTTCTATTATTTAATAATGAGAAACTAAATGCTAATAAATAATCTACTCTTTTCTTCCTGAGAATAACAATAATCTACTATGAAAATCTTATTCAAATAAAATAAAAATTTGAAACAAGTAATTAAGAGCACCTCCAGCGGCAATGCCTTCCTAAGTGCTAAATGCCACGCGGCACGCCTATGGGCTTGGCACTAGAACCATTGCAGAAGACTCGGGGCAACAACATAGCGCCTCTACTCACACACAGTTCCCTATCGGTGCCCCACTGATAGTGGCAAGCGGCGTTGCTTGCTCGGGACCACGCGGCTTACTGGTTTTTTACTTTTATTTAATTTTTTTTCAACCACTTCCTTTTTCACCTTTTCAAATAAAAACTATGAAGCCCTTAACAAGTGCTTACCACTGGAGTAGGGAGTGCCTCTTCGAGTACCGGTACTCCATCGGGTGATGTGCACCTACATGGAGCTAGGTGAGCCCTAAATGACATTCAAGTAAGTGCCCTCCATTGTAGATGATCTAAAGAAAAAGAAAAAACGAATGGGGAGGAAATACACGTTGAACGTGAGAATGAGTTTTATTTATTGGGAAAAGTACAAAAACCCCCATGTACTTTGGAGTTGGGACAAATAACACCATGTTCTTCTCCCAGGAACATATAACACTCTGTTCTGTACTCTGTCAGATATTAAGGGTACTTCCGTTCATTTTTCCATCAAAAATTTATTTTTTTAAAATAAAATATTTCAAAATTCTAATATTACCCTCATATGGTGCAACTCGTCCTAATACAAAACAACAATGGTGCGATATGTCCCAACCTTAAATCACAGTGGTGCAATTCGTCCTAACCCCAAATAAATAGTAAATAAATACATATAAATAAATAAACAATGTTTACGCGTTGATCCGTCCCCAAATAAATGGTAAATAATCACCCTATTCATAAAAGGAGATATGTGCAAGTAGACAAGATTGAAAATAAAATAATATTTTATTTACATGATCACTTGTCAATATTATCCAAGTTAACATCACATGGGTACTGTTCGGGGACCAATTAAGGCATAGTAAATATATTAAAAAAAATCAAAAGTTTCCCACTACCCATTAAAGTAAGGTCTTAGTGGCAGACATATCTTTACAAAGTATGCAAATCAATCTTTACAAAAGCTTCCCACTACCCAGTCTTTACAGAAGCTTCCCTCTAAGCGAGATGGGTTGTCTTTTGTCTCTTTTTTGTAGTGCTATCTTCTCCGGCTGGAGCTGACTTCCTTGAAGATCTTGGTTCTTGGATAGATGCAGCTCTTTTTCTTTGCACTGGAATCTGCAACAACAAGAACACGAGCAGGTATGAAATCTGAAGCGTATGGTGTTTGTGAAATCGAATAAAATACTTTCTTTTTACCTTTTTCATGGGTTCATTCCGGGTGCTTCGAGTCGTCTAAGTTGAGTTATTTGCAGGTGGATCTGCACCATTTGCTTGTGTATGAGGTATTAAACCCCTATCAGCAGCCCAATTTGCTTCTTTTTCCATTTTCAACCTCGCTCTTCTTTGCGAGGGCGTCTCTCCTTTGATAGCTGCTCTGCAACCCATAACATTATGCCCAATTCTTCCACAATTGCCACACTTGACAGGTATGTTGGCTCTAGACATCTTGTAAGCATTTTTTGCTTCACCAACTGCCTTTTTTCTCACCTTTCTAGGCCTACTAGGTGGTTTTTGCACAATTGGAGGGTTTATTTTTTGGTTTTTCCCCTCCCAAATACTCTTATCTGGTAGTGAGACAATAATATGACTATATGCCTTTAAATATGTCTCTTTAGAGTAATAAGAATGCACATAATGTTCTAGAGTCTCTCTATTTTTGTAAATGCAAGCAATAGCATGACCACAGGGAACACCAGTAATGTCTCACACCTTACATGTACAAGTCTTGACATGCAAATCCACAGAAAACATGTTTGTATGACAATCAACCTGAAATTTTTTCTCCCCGACAGGTACTACTATGCTGTTTCGACTTTTTACCTTATTTTCCTCAAGTTTCTGTTGAATATTAGGGGTTATTGGGCCTCTATATTGCTCCATCCCAGTTTTTTTTCACATAAAATCTCTTCATCAGCCTTCTCCTTATCTATTCAAACATAGACAAAATAGGTTTGTCTCTAGCTCTAATGATATAGGCATTGAATGATTCAGCTAAATTATTCACCAACAAATCACACTTACAGTTAGATTTGAAATGACACTTGGACCAAAGAGAAGGCTTCAGTTTGCATAACCACGAATGGGGTCCTTTACCCTCTTCACATTTCCCATTTGCCACCTGCTTTTGTTCAAGTTGTAGCATCTTCTTCATTGTAACTTCAAAACCTTTGACAGTTGTTGCAGATGCTGCCTCCCATACAATGTCCACTTCTTGCTTCCCTTTCCACTGCTTCTTGAAATTGTCCACTAGGTACTTCAAACAATACCTATGGTCTAGCCTTGGAAAATGCTCCTTAAATGCCTGAGCCAGCCCCTAACATTTAAAATATCCTGCAAAGTTAGCACATTACAATTGTATAAAGTATGTGAAATAAGCAAATACATGATAGTAGTTACCTTTTGCATATCAGACATGAAAAAGTTAACTCGAGAGTTTCACTTGAAATGGCATCTAATAAGTTTGTAAGAAACCAAACCCAACTCTCTCTATTTTCTTGCTCAACTACAGCCATGGCCACGGGAAAAATGTTCTCATTGCCATCCTTAGCTATAGCAGAGAGTAAATGTCCTCCATTGTATGATTTTAGATGGCAGCCATCTAAACCAATAAAGGGTCTACACCCATGTATAAGGCCGTACTTCATGGCATTAAAGGAAACAAAGAATCTGCCAAAGAAATGAAACTTTAAAATTACTTGGCCATGCTATTGGAAATTCATCATAAATGACAAATAAACAAATTCATATTACCTTTGGAACCGTGGGGGCAATTCTTTTGGAACTCCATCTACGATGGTTGGAGGTTGAGGATCTACACAAACATTAACAACACTTCCTCTGTCTTTCTCCAGAATTATAGCTGCATAATCCCTTATTATACAATACTGCTCTAAATGGTCTCCCTCAACATTTTTTATTGCTTCAGCTTTGGCCATGTAGATCTTTTTTAAACTAACTTCACAACCCAACTCCCTTTGTATTCTGGCTTGAAATGCGTGAACATCTAGCTTTGAATTCTCCTTGAAGTCATCTTCGTATCTTTTAGCTAGGTATAAGGCAGACACCAAGTGATTAATGTTCTCACGTCCGCATGTATGTTCAGGTATGAAAGTCCTTATCTGGAAAGTACTTTCATCAGCTAACTTCACAGCATAAACTCTAAACTTGCAAATTGACCTATGTTTGCAAATGGCAGTATACCTTGTACCTTCATTATACTGCCATTTAAAATCATAATTCCTCCTCACGCACCATTCCCTTAATGCAGCCCTAAACTCATTGACATTTGCAAACTTCATTCCAACTAACAATTATGGGTTTTTCATACCTACACATGCAACAAACTCTGGGTACCCATCCACCTCCCTTTCGTCATATGATCCCCTTAAGTTATGGAAATCATCACCAATCCCTTCTTCGAGAAATTCATCGATATTCCCATCAAGGTCACATGTGTTGTCTTCATTTTGAATATCATCATCGCTCTCAACATAAAATTGGTTCAATTGTTCGAGCAACTGACCTAACCCGAACACATCATCATCTTCTGCTTCAATTCCTTTATTAACCCCTATGGGGTCTTCATTATCTCCCTCATCCTCATGTGATTCATCAGTGGAATCCCCATATCCACCATCACCATCATCCTTATCATTTGCAGGAACCTGCCTAGACACTTCTTTTGTATAGCTACAGTTAGGTTCTTATGTAATCACAGTAAGGTGTAATTCCTCACGAGTAATCACAGAAGGCTCCTCCTCAATAGAATTCTCTTTCAATGAAGTTGACATTTTGGTCTCTGTAACATGAACAAATAAATAGTTTAATATTTCAGTACAATCAAACAACAACAGCAACAGAACAACAACGGCACACTTGAAATTAAACTATGCGAGCTGATTTAATTTATGTACTTGTACTAGATTGATTCTTCTGAGAAACTTCTTTTAACATTTAGGGGTAGCCAAGGCCACTGAAATGGACCACATGACAGGGGGGATAGCTTCTGATGCTTGCAAGCAATAAGAGTCCTGATGATGCCAGAGTTTTGGAGACATTTATTCACTCGGTATAACAGAATTTATGCTCCTTTGATGTTCTAATCGCATACATCTTCCATGTTCTAATAGTTTTAATACTAAAAGTTTGAATTATCATTATGTCCCGTAATTATAAATTCCCAATTTTATTTTGTTCAACAAAAGCAAAAGTGCAATTAAAATTCTCTGTTATATCCAATTCGCCAAATTGCGGATTCAACTACTATTCGCTCGAGTTCCTAGTTGATGTGCTACGACTAGGCTATTCCTGTTTCTCGCTTGTATTGCAAGAAAGGAATTATGCAGATAAGCAGACATGAGACCTGATACTACACTTGCTCTTTCATGCAAATGAAGCATGGCATAGTGCACTAGATCATTGGAGAAAGTCAAATCTTAAACTCCGTGCTAGATCACGGGATTTTTTTTGCAGCAGAAAGATAACTGCAACTCTGTAGACTCGCTTTTGATACATCATAACACAACATTTGCAACGTAATGAAAATTAATTTGTTCACCAATAAGAGTCATTTCCACATTATTCCGATCGCCTGCACACTTGAAAAGCAAGAAATACAGAACAGTATTGAAAAGCAACAGAAAGAGCAAGAAATACAGAACAACATTGAAAAGCAACAGAAACAACAAGAAATACAATAATTCTGCAGAACAAATGAACACATGCACACACAGATATGCAAACGTATATTTCAGTGAAGTTGACATTTTGGTCTTTGTAATATGAACAAATAAATCGTTTAATATTTCAATACGATCAAACAACAACAGCAACAGCACAGATCAGATACAGAATTGAAACAACATTGAAAAGCAACAGAAATAGCAAGAAATACAGAACAACATTGAAAAGCAACAGAAACAGCAAGAAATACAAAACAGCATTGAAAAGCAACAGAACCTTCACGGCAGCCTTGTCAAGTCCTTCCAGAGGTAGCTTTCCAATTCCTTTCCGATTTCAGCAGTCAAATTTCGCAGAAGAAGCTTTGCCCTATTTCAGCATTCGAAGTTTTCCCGTGAACCCTAAAGCTGGTTCTTAGATTGGAACACCACACGAGAAATTCATGCACGGAGAGTCCAAAAACAAATATCATTAGCAAACACAAAATTATGAAACGTTGGGAGGAAAGACGAGTCGTTGCACCGGAATGATAACAAGCAAAAGGGACCTTACCTCCACTGAAATTCTCTGTGCCGAAGTCCACGGATTCTTGATCGGGGAACCTCTCCTTGCCCTAAACCTTCATGGCAGCCTCATCGAATCCTTCCACAGGTAGCTTTCCCGTTCCCTTCCGATTTCAGCAGTCGAATTTCGCAGGAGAAGATTTGCCCTATTTCATTTCAGCAGTCGAAGTTTTCCCCCAAACCCTAAAGCTGGGTTCTCAGATTGGAAAACGAAAGAAAGAGGGCAAAATGGTCTATTGAAAAGAAATTTAACGTCGTTGCCCCTAATGTCTGACGGAGTAAAGAACATGGTGTTATATGTCACTGGGAGAAGAACATGGTGCTATTTGTCTCAACCTCAAAGCACAGGGGGGTTTTTGTACTTTTCCCTTATTTATTTATTTGTTACTTTTTTGATAAGGTGAGAAGGAATTCTGTAAATTCTAAAATAATTTTTTTAAAATGATATTACGGATACGAACATTCACAGAGATGTACTATTTGTGACGAGATCGACAGTTCCAAAAAGAGAGTGGGCAAATAGCAGCTCACTTTACTTTCGGTACTTTGAAGGAAAACTTTTCGAGAAAATATGATTTTCCTTAAGCATATATTTTAGGCGCTGTTATCAAAACCGAACCGGATCGGCCTATTTGACCGGTCGAATCGGAAACCGGACCTATGTCCAGTCCGATTAGCTTAAAAATTGAAAATGCACACATAGACCGATGAACCTAAAAAAATTGGACAATTTTTAGGCAAACCCATCAAATCCATGTGAACCGGCCGGTTGGATGAGTTCATAATTTTTTAAACATGAAGGACCTAAATGTAAATCCGAAAAATAAAAAACTCAAAATTAATGAAACCCTAGTCTTCGACAATCGGCACCAGTTCTCCTCTTCTCTGTTGGAGAGAGAGTCAAGATCGCTTAGAGAGGAAGAACTCGGAGGTTGTCAAGATCGCCTAGAGAGTCGGGCAGAGATCCGTTGAAGGAATTCTTTTAGCAAATTACTAGGTTTGCTGCTATGGTACTACCCAGAGCTCGTCGAATTTGAAGGCCTTGGGGATGAGGGTTTTGTCCATTCTTTCTGCAGAGTAATAGCTAATCTAAATGTTTGTGAGCTGCTCAGCTCCACGGGCTTCCTCGGAAGCAACATGTCCTTCTCCGATTTCGACTTAGCTTCAATTGAACTGTTAATGGCCATTGCCTATCTGCCTAATCGAAGCAACAAGGTTTCGATCGAAGGCTTGCTATAGTGATTTAAGCCAAAGAAGCTTCAATTGTTGCTGTGAAGCCTGAGGTAGTGGAAAGATGGGTGGATTTAGGGTGGACGGACATGGGGTACAAGAACTGAAGAAGAGCAGCAGAGAGAGGGAGTTGAGGGAGGGTTATTTTGAAGGAACAAAAAAATTTTGAGTTTGTATTTATAATAATTATGTATTATATAATTTTTAATTAAATGTGCGGTTCGAACTCATGAACTCATTCTTCGATCGGTTCAATATTCAATTCGGTTCTGATAATACTAATTTTAGGAGAATTTAGCAATTCTTTTTATGCGGAAAAATGAAAATAAAGGGGAAAGTGTTGCTATTTCTTCCGAATTTGGCATGCCGAACTTGGCCGACGAAAATATCCCGATTTCATATTTAGAGCATTCCAGAAGGTCCCCGACCAGTCAACCTCCCCCCCCATTTTGGCTATAAAATCGTCCCCTCCGCCCTTTTATTCTCATACCCTCGCATCGAACCCTTCTCCTCTTCATCTTCTTCTTCTTCGGCGACAATTGTTTGATCCTCTGTGAGTCTCGTGGTCAAATCTCGTTCAGACATGGCGGTCATGAAGCTCTACGGCAGCCCTTTGTCCTCCGCGGTGTGGAGGGTGCTCGCCTCCCTCTACGAGAAAGGCTTGGACTTCGAGTTCATCCCCGTCGACATGAAATCCGGCGAGCACAAGAAGGAACCCTACCTTTCCCTCAACGTCAGTACCGATTCCACCTTCTGAACTGTCTTTTTTTTTTTTTTGAATTTTCTTTCATTTTTTAAAATTTTTCTGAAGTTTCTCCAAAATTTTATTTTATGAATTTTCTTGGATTTTTTTTAAATTTTCTGATTGTGGTATAACCAGAACCGAGAAGATCTTGATAAAAGAGGTATAATGCAGTGATACGCATCTTTAGTTCAATTAGTGTTCGATTATTCTCAATCGGACTTCCCGAGTCAATTTCAGATGTTCTGTTCCGAACTGCTTAAAAAATCTGACATGTCTCTGTAAATGTCGGCTTTGGTGCAGCCGTTTGGTCAAGTTCCAGCATTCGTGGATGGTGACTTGAAGCTTTTCGGTAAGAATCTCGTGGTTTTAATTATCGGTAAATAAAGGGATATAGATAGCCTCCCTAAATGAAAATCGGGTATTGTACTTTGGAAGCTGAAGCACTTGTTCCTTATGAACAGAGTCGAGGGCTATAACTCAGTACATATCCCACGAGTATGCCGACAAGGGGACGCCGCTGGTGGTGCCGGGGAAGCAGATGGCGATCGTGTCGGTGTGGATGGAGGTGGAGGCCCACCAGTACGACCCACTGGCGGGGAAGCTCGCGTGGGAGCTGGGTTACAAGCCGCACTTCGGGATGCAGCCCGACAACGCGGTGGTGGAGGAGAACGAGGGGAAGCTCGGGAAGGTCCTGGACGTGTATGAGGCTCGACTGTCCCAGTCCAAGTACATCGGCGGGGACACCTTCACCCTCGCTGACCTCCACCACCTCCCAACCCTGAGCTTCCTCATGGACACCCCGGCGAAGAAGCTCATCGAGTCGAGGCCCAAGGTCAGCGCCTGGGTCGCCGATATCACTTCCCGGCCCGCGTGGTGCAAGGTTGTCGAGTTTAGGAAGCAGCATTGAGGCTTGCTTTCTCACATATATCGTAGTAGTAGTAGTAGTTGTTGTTGCTGCTGTTGCTGGGAGAGTGGTTTTTGGGTGATGGACTATGGACTATATAGATTGCTGGTGCTTGAGTCTCCAATGATGAAAGTTGGGGGCATTGACCAGTAATAATAAGGTAAACGAGAGGGCAATCCTGTACTTTCGCTGAATGCATTCTGTTCCCCTCAGAGTAATTACTATATATCCAATAATCGCTATGGAAAATCAGTGTCATCTATCCATTCCCTCCAGATCAGCACTCCACGAGCGTTGTTATCCATATACTTCCAGTTCCTTTTGTGTCCATTTCGACGTTTTGTTCCTTGTAGAGTTATCATTCTACATTATCAACTTCTCGTATTTTAGGGTGTTTAATTGTGAAGTTAATTATTAAAATTATTTTTTCTAGCTAAAATTTTATAGTAGTGGTTTGTAAAAGCCTTGGATTTAAAATACATAAAATTATGAGATTATAATGAAAATTACGATCATAAGATTAACGTCTTTTATCTTAGTAAAAATAAATAATGTATTATATTATTATTAATATTTTTAGTAATTAAATATAATTTATCAATATAACAATTAAATATATCAGTTTATGATCCATGAATAATTTAATAGTTAATTTTTTCCTTCAAATTTTACTCTGTAATCAAATAATACTCGAATTAAACGCTCTTTAGTTTTTCTCTTGATGATAGTTTTGGTTTGGAAATACTTTGTATTCCGGTCTCCAGTTTGCATCCATTCGCTCCGGTATTTTTGAAACCATAAAAGCTCTTCTTGGGCAAGAATATCATCCAATTCATTATTCAATTCAACTTCCAGCCTTCGGAGAAACCTATTAGGCCGTTCTTGCATTGCTCTTTGCAGCCCTTTCAGTCGTGCAAGCACCTTCCGCTTCCTTGACTCTATATGGCCAAAAATAACTCTATTCCATTCTTTGATTTTTTCACGGGAAAAAGCAAGGCCCGTTGGTACGTATTGATGATTATTCCATTCCTCATTGAGGAGACGTAGGTAGTGCGAATTAGAGTGCCAGGCTGCCAAGTAACAGAATGATCGTTTGCTCGGATCACCTTGTCCGCACCTGTCGAGTTTGACAATAATAGGGTGATGGTGATGAGCTCACGGACTAGAAATGGAGAAGAAAGAAAGGTGCAAAGTAGATCCAACTAAACTCATTCGATAAGATAACTCGCAACGAGTAAGAAAGTCGTTTTGATTCGTTAAGCTCAATGATGAACTATAAGAATTGGAGTTTTTACCGCTAAATAAGAAACTTGTTCATATAAGAAAAGAGAGGAAATGTAAATATTCATGCCCTTCTCATTGATCAGAATAGAGCTCATATAGTGCTCTTACAATCACTTCAACAGTGACAACAATGGAAAGTAAATACAACTAGTTCCCAAGTATAAAGTTTAAATGAAGATGATTGAACAAAAGTCTCCAACCCCATCCAGCTTAGTGCAACCACCATTATTTGAAGGAAATTCGTTCAAAATGCAGGTGGGTAATTAATGAGCCACCTGCTCTACTTGATCAAAGTGTTTGACCACCTATTTCCATGCACTCAAGTATGGTAATGGGTACGGGGCGAGATGCAGTAAGTTTCTTGGCCTTGAAATGCGTAATAGGACCGAAACTAGAATTGACATCGTCCTGAATTGCATGCTAGGGCACATCAAATGGTCATACTTGACTCGAGGCAAAACCTGCATCAATGCCTCCTGCAAAGTCATCCTCCATGCCGCATTACATAGTGCCCGATCAGGCCTTTTGCAAACTTGATCGTAACCCCGAGATTGAGAACCTTTCCAGGTGTAACAAGGTCCACTACTGCCCCTATCCAAAAGACCACAGCTTTCCATCGTAGCTCGAAAGTAAACTGCTGAACTTGGACCGAATGGAGCTCCCCCTGTCTTTTCACTAGCATCTAGAATATCATTAAAATAGCCAAACGCGAGCCATGCCCTTCTAGTAAAGACCAAAGCTCCTTTCTAGTAGTTAAGGTCGGATGAGCATATACCGGAGTAAGTAACCATGTATGGTTGCCGTAAGATACACGAAAATGAAAAGCTTGGGCCTGCCTCTCGATTCTAGTAAGCTATAGCCTCTTAGCCTTCCAAAAGACCCATAAACCTCCACAAAAATCACGAGCCTCTATACGAACATAAGAAAACCCCGCGAACCGCTTACAAATCCTCTCTGCCTTTTGGCTGCTACCCCGTGGCTCCGCAAATAACAACGACGTCAGGGTTCTCAGCACGAATGTAATTTTAACTGCACCGGGGGGGAGAGGAGAGCATCAGAAGTTCTCACATCCGCTTGGAGCCGGGCCAGAATTCTGAAACATAGGTTTGACCAGGCCTTTGCCTTTGTGGACTTCTCCACCATTCTCCCTTGGCACTGTCTCGGCCTTCTTCTTCGAAGCCTCCATGCTATTGGGCTTTCTACACTTATTGGGACCTGATGGGCCTGGGTCATCTTGCTGCTGTTGAACGGAATCTCGCTGTACCTCAGCCGGTGCCGGTTGATCGGAGTGTTTGCCAGCTGACCTAGAAATTTCTTGTTCCGGACAGACATCAATCTGTTGACCCACAATTAAAAAAATACCAGGTTGATACCTTCATAAGAAATGTCGAAAATCCGTGTTGATGTCAATTTTGATAGTTCGACCAATAGCATCCCCAATTTCTCTTAAACAAGCCTCATTACAGTACTCGGTGGGAACTCCGCAATGCGGATCCAAAAAGCAGCCATCTCGATCGTTGCCTTCGATGGTCAGAGATTAGGTACCCAATTCCGAAAGAAGAGGTAGTGGCCCAGTATCGTCCAAGGTCCATCCTAAAGAACTCTTATCCCGATCTTCCATGTCGCTGAATTTAGCTGTGAAGAAATCGTTGCCCAAGCTAATCAATTTGAAGTCCCCCTTAGGCTTCCACAATCGTCGCAGTCTTCTTCGAAGGTACACATAGCCTACTTTCCTTCCTAACACTTCGATGATGAGAGAGCCCCACCATGGCGCCCGCACCTTCCGGAGAAGCTCCTTCGAAAATCGAATCACTGGGCAATCCTCCGATTCGGGCCCATCATCGTCTTGATCACAGAACTCCCATGTCCTCACTGACCTGCACCGAGATTTGAATGGGATGGAATCCTTCACAATAACCTCTTTTGCACCCCGACCAAAATACCATCTGTTTGAACGTGAGTTTCAGTTTCCCTCCATTGGCATCCTCAGGCTCATTCAAAGCTGCATCAGACCCATCCACTCCTCTCCCATTTGTCTCCTGTATAGAGTCCTTTTCACGATTGCGAACTATTTCTCACTCTCTTGCTGTTGCGATTGGTCTCCTCCCCGGCGGGAGGGTTACCCGCCGCCGCCGGCACCAGACTCTCTGTCGTCATTCACTCACATTGAGGATTTACGATGTGCGGGCATTTGAAGACACAATGTTAATACTCCAACTTAAAAATTTCAGAATTTGTATATCGAATGACATATAAAAGAGAAAAAGAAGTTACACTTAGGCACTTCTTTTCCTGAAGGCGGAAGGGATCCGATGCACTAATTTCATCTTCTACTTTTTTATATCTACTAGCGGACGGTGCACCCGCACTCCACACGACAATAAAAGAAAGATGCAATAAAATACGACATATTATATTTTTTCGTTTCTACTATACCATAAATGAGTGTTTGTGTATTGATAATCAAATTTATGAAAAATCTATAAACATATATAAATCTCATGCGTTAAGGCGAGTCGAAAAATTAAATTGCAACATTTGGGATAATCAAATTTATGAGGATACAGATGAGAGTAGAAACCAAAAATTTTCAGAGAGCACTAGATAGTGTCTTTACTTTTTTTTTTTTTGATCACAGAATTATGGAAAACATTACTCTCAAATTCCAGGAGATCGAGTATTAGATGTTATTTCTCCTTCTAATAAGTGCACTTCCCGAGACTCGATCTTGTATTCTCATTTTTAATATTACAAAATTGTGGAAAACATTAACCTCATAATTCTAGGAGATTGAGTATTAGAAGTTATTTCTCCTCTCAATAAGTGCGTTTATTACAAAATTGTGGGAAACATTAACTTCACAATTCTGGGAGATTGAGTATTAGAGGTTATTTCTCCTCTCAATAAGGGCGTTTCTCGAGTCTCGAACTTGTGTTCTCCTTCTTACGGGGATTTGAACGGCTTAATACTAAACCAACATTTTGTTGGCGTGTCCTTATTTTTTAAAACTCAAAAAATTTATGTAATGCATGCGAAGTAACCTTCATCATCCCACCCACTCCTTACTAATGCTATCCAAATAAGTCGATTATGTGATTCTGCAGGCTTAACTACACATAATGAGATCTTATCATCTTATACTTACAAATATTTAATAAAAGAATTTTTATTTCATTGATAAAGCGGAGGGATGTAAACGTTCTAGGGGAAACTTTTCCGAGAAGAAATAATGAAATAAGTGGCCAATGAAATAAGCGGTCACTCAAAAAGAAGATCGATAGTGGATGACATTTGCACAGACGAACGAATGAACACGCAATATTCAGAGAAAACAACGTTTTAGCAACCAAAAAAGGGAGATGTTCCCAACAGGAAAACGCTCATGGAGGAAGGGTTGATAAAATCTAAGTCTTCAATGAATTCAAAGGGAAAAAAGAAAAAGTAAAAAATAATAATAACAATATTCAACAATAAAGTTTTTTATGGTGAAAACGACCTCAGCTATACATTTTATTTAACCAATTCTATGTTTACAATATTATATACATATTTCATATGAATAGTTTCACTAGTGAGATTCGAAACATAAATCTCGTGCCACTACACTACATTTTTCCTCATTTGGTATTAAATTGAACATAAGATGAAGATTTGACATATTAATAAATGCGGTAGCAATAATTCCCATTCCCGAATATGCAATATAATTTTTTTTTTCCCAATCTCAAATTTCTTTTTTTTACCCCAATATTGGGAATATTCCATCTTCCACTACCCAAAATTCATGATAACATAATAACGTTTCTCCTATCGACTTTGGTCATCCAAAGCAAGAAAACCAAACAAATGTCCAATAGTATTATATAATTTATTATCATAGCGTTCCAATAGGAATTGAACTCGTCAGGCTGCCCTCAAATAAGTTCAATCACCCACTCCCTCCCTATAAAGAGTCCCCTCCTCTGCTCCCCTCTCCCACCTTCACTCCCATCCCCAATATCTTTCTCAACCCTTAATTTGATCTCAGTATAAGCTTCTTTAGTTTCAGACATGGCGGTTCTGAAGGTCCATGGCAACCCCATATCCTCAGCCACTTGGAGGGTGCTCGCCTGCCTCTATGAGAAGGAGCTCGACTTCGAGTTTGTCATGGTCGACTTGAGATCCGGCGAACACAAGAAGGAGCCCTTCCTTTCTCTCAACGTGAGTTTACTAATTCCGATTTCTGCTTCCTTCTCCTAAAGATAAGATTTAAAAAAAAAAAAGAACATACCTTGTGAAATTGTTCATCTCGTGGTGCAGCCATTCGGTCTAGTCCCCGCGTTTGAGGATGGAGACCTGAAGCTCTTTGGTAAGTATTCCGAAAGTTCATTTATTCATGATATGTTGAAATTAGAGTTTCGATCCTATTAGATGAATGTCCTAAGCCCTCGGGCCGGTTTGATCTTCTATGGTGCAAACACGATCGTGAAACTTAGAGGATTATTTGATTTCTCTGTAGAGTCGAGGGCGATCACCCAGTACATAGCTCACACATACGCGGACAAGGGAACTCCGCTGGTGATCCCCGGCAAGGAAATGGCGACCGTTTCCGTGTGGATGGAAGTGGAGGCCCAACAGTACGACCCAGCAGCGTTGAAGCTGCAGTTTGAGCTGGCGATTAATCCCCTGCTGGGGATACAAACCGATGCAGCAGTAGTGGAGGAGTACGAGCACAAGCTCGCAAAGGTCCTGGATGTGTACGAGGCCCGCCTGTCTCAGTCCAAGTACCTTGGTGGGGACTGCTTCACCCTCGCTGACCTCCACCACCTGCCGACCCTGAACTACCTCATGCCCACCCAGGTCAGGAAGATCTTCGACGCAAGGCCGAAGGTTAGCGCCTGGGTCGCCGATATCTCGTCCCGACCTGCCTGGTGCAAGGTCCTGGAGATGATAAAGCCAAAGTAAGGGGAGTCCTCAGCCTGGAAATGGAGTAATTTCCCAGCAGAGCTCCTCTGTATTTTGTTGCTGTTGTTGGTTGTGCTTGCGAAGTGGATATTTTCATGTTTATGAGGATGCTTTTTAACTTTTGATGTATATGGAGATGCTCTGCTTGTGTCTTCAATAATGGATGTTGAGGGCATTGCCATTAATAAAAGGATACAGGGGAGAAAAACTTTTAGTATCGGCCACCGTTTACTGTTTTGTACCTTTTTTAGTGAGATCGTGAGATGTCCTAACGAGTTTATTAGTTGAAAGTAATCCTCGGTCCAGTGTCAGCTTGATGCAGTCGCCACGAGATGTTTATCACTGTCTTCTGCTTTATCCACCAGTAGTCCGTTTCTTGCTGGGGGGTGGTTATCTAAATATTAAAACTTGCAATCGCATAGAAAAACAATAAAAAATGTAGGAAAAAAGAAGTGGGAAAAATAAGCTTCGGAAAAAGACCAAAATTTCAAAGTAGCAGTTGAGTTATTAATGAAGGTAGGAATTGCAGTTGAGAATGACCTGGTGAGAGTGGGAATTATTGCAGTCCGCTACTAACCCAGTAAGGTAAGAAGCTAAAAGTCGAAAGAAGAGATGAATTAATGTGTGTTTTTGACAATTTTTTTAAGCTCATTTTTCATGAGAATTGATTAATAAATTAACTGCAAGCCATTTTTGTTTCAAATGGTTTAGTTGGCGTGGGTTGCCTGATGACAATAATGATGGAGGTTTTCCCTTTTAGATGATTAATTAGTTTATTTTGCGCAGCTGGAGTGGGAGAGCATTTGGAGCTCAATGTATACTCCATGTTTCTCAGAAATATTTTATGACATATGAAAAAAGAAAAAAAAAAAGTAACAACCACTTATTTTTCTTGAAGGGAGAAGGGATCCGATGTATTAATTTTTTTTTTCTGTTTTCATGGCCCGATATTTGGAAATTCATTAGACCCTATTAATTAAAGTTGAACCCAAATTAGCCTACTAAGGAGCAAAATTCTCCAAATCATGAATTTTCTTCATTTATAAGAGTCAAACTTATAGATTTACTTAAGAAAAAGAGACATTAAACCACTTGAATCAACCAATGTCGTTACTCTGTACTAAATTCATATGTACAAATTATTATGGACTGAGAAAGGGTGCAAGAAAAAATGTTAGTTGAGTGTTATTAATTCACGATGAATAAGTAATACCCCAATCACAAATGGGATGGCTCATGTCCCTGTAGTTAGCTTTCCATTTCTTTAAACTAGCTTATAAGCTGTTCTTATAATTGAAAAAAATATATGGATTATCCACTAATAATTGTTAAATGGACGAACATTCATTAATGTATTGATCTGATTTAAATATGAAACATTAAATTAACCCTTTAATTAATTGAGAACCTTGGAAGCTCATAATCTTTTAATTATTTTTAATTATGCAATTTAGTTTTGAATTAAAAATAGTTTTTTAATTTTCAAAGTTAATAATTTTGGGTTTAAAAAAATTAAATTCAACGGCTACTTTTTTATGGATGATAAAAACTGAATTTATTAATTTTATTAAAAAATTTCTCGGTTAGAAAATAAAATCTAATAAATTTACATAATTATTTTTTAAAAAAATTATTTCGGCGAAAAATAGAAATTAACAAATTTATATATGAATTTTTTAAAAAATATTTATCTGGTCTGAAAAGGAAATTTGTGAATTTTATATATGATCAAAAAATTTATTTCAATTATAAAAGGATAAATTAGAAAATACATTTGAATAAAAAATAAAAAAATTGCAAAGGGCCGTTGGAACCCATTCCAATGGCTCTTCGCAATTTTAAAAAAATAAGAATAAAAGGGAAAGAATGGCAAACATGATGTCCACGTGGCACGCTCCTATTGGAGCATGCTGCACACTTCGCGGTGAAAAAAATGACCCGGCCCAAGTTGCCACGTGGAGATAATTGGGCCCTATTTTTTTTTTTTCCCAGCTCTGCAGATGCTCTTAGCGTCCAAGTTAGAACCTGGACTAAGCATGTCCTGGGCGAGGTGGGGTGGGACGCGTCTGACAACTTCGTTAGGCTTGGCGACGCTACGTTGACTGGCCCTTATTCTTCAAAGGATTGATGTGTTGGATCCACAAAATCATCGCCTAACGATCAGGGATACAGGGGAGCCATGGTTGAGTCGGGAATATGAAACATTGGAAGTAAACGAATTTTTTTTTTAAAACAATCATGTTATCCATGGTCTCTGTCTTTCGGGTAGAATCTCGTTAACGAGTGATATTTGCACGGACGAATGTAAAATTTCATAAGGAAAAAATTTGGAGAAAATATGTTAGGCCTTATGCCTCCTTCGGAACCAAATCATTTTTTTCTTCTTTTGTTTGTGGAGAAAATGGCGTTTAACAATCAGAAAAAGATCTTCCCGATAGGAAAAACAAAGAAATAAAATAAATCCAAAGCCAAAGGTACAAAGAAAAACAACTAAAAATTGACCGAAAGAAAAACAAAAGAAGAAGAAATGCAATATTCAACGACAACTTTCCACAGAGAAAGCGATGCCAGCCATTTAAGAAAAGTCCATTCCATGCACCTTTTTTTCATCCAAGGAAAGACCGTTGGAAGATAAATAGGAAATATTTTACTCTCGTTTGATTTTAAAGTAAAATTTTAAAATTTTACTTTAATTTAATTCTATCTAATAGAGAAGATTAGCATGAATCATCATCATCAATGCTTGCTATGTATAGCTTATGTATTTTAGTCGTGTATATATAGTTTCCATATCTAGAACTAACTTCTATTTTTAGACCCTTGTATACGACTATTTATTTTCAATCAATTTCACCTCACCAAGTAAGTGAGGATTCAGCCAATTCTTCTCAATCTTTATGGTATCAAAGCCTCAAATCAGGATAACACCCGTATTGCTCTATAATCCTTCCTGATCCTAATCTATGATTCTTCTCACAGCTTTTCTTTCTCACATTCTCTATGGCTGACAATAATTCCGCACTCATCTCCTCTTCATCCTCGTCTGTTATCATTCAAACACCCTCTAATATTCCTACTATCCCTATCAAATTGAATGGCAGAAACTATCTCTATTGGAAAGGTATCATGACCCCTCTACTTGCTACCTATGGATTGCTGGACCATGTTGAAGGTCGAGCGATTGCACCAAACAAAACTATCACAGCAGTTGATGGCACTATAGGTGCTAATCCTGACTATCTCAAGTGGGAGTCCAGAGACAATTTCGCACTTACCTGTGTAATGTTGGCAATAACAGAGGAGATCGGCGTCACCATTCTCACTGCCAGGACATCACAGGAGGCATGGACCTCCCTTGCGACCTCATTTCTCACCCAGACCGACGCCCAGGAAGATCTTCTCGACCAACAGTGGCGAGACCTAAAAAAGGGCAATCAACCAATGGCTAAATTTATCGGAATGGTGAAAGAGCATGCTCTTCGATATGCCCAAATTGGAAAACCAAAAACATTAGCAGACATTAATCGACGCATATACACGGGTTTCGGCCCCGATTGGGAACCGATTGTCCTAGCACAGTCGGAACGGATGATTACCCTCACCACCGACAAACTTCAATCTCTTCTCGTTGGCCACGAAGAGCGTCGCCTTTACGCTCAGGGAAGCCAGACGATTGCCGCACCTTCGAGCGCTCCGCTCTCGGGTCTGCTCGGCGCAGGACCCATAGAGGCTTTCTACACGGACGGAAGGAAGGGAGGCAATGGCGGCAAGAAGAACTCCGGGAAGGGTTACGGCGGCAAGAAGAACTCCGTCAGCAAAGGAGGCTCGGGAGGATCGGGAGGCTCGGGTGATTTTCTCTCTGGAACGTATGGAGGAAACCCTAATTTTCAGATTGGGGGAGAAGTCGGGCAGAGAAGATTGGGTCAGGCCGGGCAGGCGAACTCGGGTCAGAACTATCTAGGTCAGGTCAACTCGGGCTCAATCCGAGACCCGCGCTTCGGCCCAGGTTCCTTCGGGCCTCAGGGTAATTCTTTCGGGCCTCAGGGCAGTTTTGAGCTGTTAACTTCTGGCCGGCCCAATTCAGCCCGTCACTCTACCAGAGGCCCAGCTGCCTTTGGCAATTCTGGCTTTCGGCCCAATTCAACAATTATTTGCCAAATCTGCAACCGTCCAGGACACACCGCTCCATTCTGTCAGTCTTCTGGAGCACAGGCTCATCTGACCCATGGTGCTTATCCGGGAATTCATGATTCAGACTGGTACATGGACTCAGGGGCAACACACCATGTCACATCTGACATATCCAACCTCAATTTTCATGATGACACCTCACACTCAGATCACATTCTCGTGGGTGATGGTAAATCAATTCCAGTCCTTGCCTCTGGTTCCTCTAGTCTTAAACTCTCTCAACGTCCTTTACACTTAAATCATATTCTTTATGCACCACATATTTCTATATCTAAATTCGCTAGAGACAATACTTGATTTTTTGAACTTCACCCAGATTGTTTCATTGTGAAGGATCGTCATACACACTAGGAGCTTATGCGTGGACCAGTTAAAGATGGACTCTACTGTTTTCACCCGAGAGATAGGCATATCAACCATCCTCAAGCTCATCTTTCTGTGTCCGGATCTAGTGTTCTCTAGCATCAACGCTGGGGCATTCGTCTTTTCCAATAATCCGTCGTGCTTTAAGTACTTCCTTTTCCCTTAATAATGATCATGTTGGTCATATTTGCTCCGCCTGTCAAGAAGGAAAATTAATAAATAATTCTTTTCCATCTACTCTTCACAAAAGCACCTTTCCTTTTAAGCTTGTTCATACTGATATTTGGGGTCCTGCACCAATTACTTCTTCTACTGGTCATCATTATTACATTCACTTTTTTGATGATTACAGTAAATACTCTTGGTTTTATGTCCTTAAATCTCGATCTGATGTACTTAGTGTTTTTCGAGCATTTCGTCTTCAAATTGAGAATCTCCATGGACGTCGAATCAAGTATTTTCAGTCAGATGGTGCAAAGGAATTCCTCTCTGCAGATTTTCAATCTGAACTGCAGAAAAATGGTATCTTCCACCGTATCTCATGTCCTCATGATCCCCAACAGAACGGCTCTGCTGAGCGTAAACACTGTCATATTGCTGACATAGGACTCACATTACTCTTTCACTCTTCCATTCCACCAAAATTTTGGGATTTTGCCTTTGAAACAGCAGTATATCTTATTAACAGATTACCTACAAAATCTCTTAATTTTCAATCTCCTTTTGAGGTGCTTCATGGTAGTCCCCCTGATTACTCTAACTTACGAGTGTTTGGGTGTCTTTGCTATCCTTATTTACGACCTTACACACGTCATAAGTTAGAATCTCGATCTCAACCCTGTGTCTTCCTTGGGTATCCTTATCATTACCAAGGGTATCGATGTCTAAATCCTATCACTGGTCGAATCTTCCTATCTACTCAGGTTGTGTTCGATGAGCGTTCTTTTCCTTTCAGGACAGGTGAGCCTATCTCGGTGGATGACAGTCGGTTCTCTTCTGGTCCTGCACTTGCTACTGGTATGTCTATTCCCTCCTCCTCTAGTACCACTTCTACTTGTATTCCCATTCCCCTCTTGAGTCTTATGTTCCTGCTCCTGAGATTCATGACCAGTTCGCTGAGTCTGGAGTTTCGGCTGAGGTTACTGAGGGCAATGATGTTGCACCTATTACTCAGAATACTCACAGGATGACAACACGATGTAAGGATGGTACGCTGCCTCCTCCTCGGTTCGCTATATCTCGCCATCCCTCTGCTTTCTCTGTTTCCGCTGCTTTGCTGGAACCTCAAACTTTTGCACAAGCGCGCAAACACTCCACTTGGCGAGCTGCAATGGAAGAGGAATATCTGGCATTACTCCAGAATCATACATGGGATCTTGTCCCACCATATTCTACACAGAATGCGATTGGCTGCAAATGGGTTTATCGCATCAAACAGAAGGCCGATGGCACCATTGATCGTTACAAGGCTCGTTTGGTGGCAAAGGGTTTCAATCAGAGAGAAGGAGTTGACTATTCAGAGACGTTTAGTCTAGTCATCAAGCCGGTAACCATTCGGACAGTACTATCTATTGCCGTCTCCTCTCAGTGGCCGATTCGTCAACTAGATGTGAAGAATGCATTTCTTCATGGGCATCTCACTGAGGAGGTCTATATGTCTCAACCTCCTGGCTTCTTAGATGCTTCTCGCCCTGATTATGTTTGTCGACTCCGTCGATCTCTCTATGGGCTCAAACAAGCCCCCCGGGCCTGGTTCCAACACCTCAATACATATCTTCAGAGACTTGGATTCTCAGACTCTAAAGCTGATCCCTCACTGTTCATTCTTCGAGGATCTACTTATCTTGTCTATCTTCTCGTCTATGTTGATGACATCATCTTGACGGGAACTCCAGGTGCACCCTTTGATTCCATAATTATTGCCTTACATCGGGAATTTGCCATGAAGGATCTCGGTCCTCTTCACTACTTTCTTGGGATGGAGGCTTGAACTAATGGTACTGGACTCTATTTGACACAGTCCAAGTATATTCATGATCTTCTCGCTCGCACTTCTATGCTGGAGTGCAAGCCTATTAGCTCTCCAGTCTCTTCAGGATCCAGACTTTCCCTTCATGATGGAGATACCTTTTAGGACCCTTCTCTCTACAGAAGTGTGGTAGGCAGCCTTCGGTATCTCTCCCTCACTAGACCTGATATTGTCTATGCAGTAAATCAGGTATGTCAGTTTATGCACTGCCCAACTACTGCTCACTGGATGGCAGTGAAACGTATCCTCCGTTATCTCAAGGATACAATTACTTATGGTCTTCATATTCGCTCGGGCTCCATCTCATCTATTCATGGTTTTTCTGATGCTGATTGGGCCGGTAACCCTGATGATCGTCGCTCTGTCAGTGGTTTCATAGTCTTTTTTGGCTCCAATCCCGTCTCTTGGAGCTCCAAAAAGCAGAGGACAGTTGCCCGGTCGAGTACTGAGTCTGAGTATAAGAGCCTTGCCAATGCCACTGCTGAGATTTTATGGCTTCAGTCTCTCCTTCGGGAACTTGGAGTTTCCCAATGTCATCCTCCGACTCTTTGGTGTGACAATATCTCTGCGATCTATCTTACAGCGAATCCAGTTTTTCACGCTCGGACCAAGCATATTGAGATTGACTATCACTTTGTACGGGAGCGCTTCATGAGCAGGCAACTCTCTATTCGCTTCATTAACTCCGATGATCAACTCGCTGATGTACTCACCAAAGGCTTATCTTCTACTCGCTTCATTGACATTCGCTTCAAGCTTCACGTGGCGAAGTCCCCGTTCGGCTTGCGGGGGAGTAATAGAGAAGATTAGCATGAATCATCATCATCAATGCTTGCTATGTATAGCTTACGTATTTTAGTCGTGTATATATAGTTTCCATATCTAGAACTAGCTTCTATTTTTAGACCATTGTATACGACTATTTATTTTCAATCAATTTCACCTCACCAAGTAAGTGAGGATTCAGCCAATTCTTCTCAGTCTTTACTATCGATAAAAAAACAAAATAATTCATATAAAGTCAATGGGTGAATCCCATTTATATCACTCTTTTTTAAAATCAAAATCAAATAATTCATACAAAGATAAATGGTAACCCTCATACATAACCATTTATACCACTCTTTTTCAAAATTAAAATCTAATTTTAAAATATTACATACAAATTAAACGCAATAAAAATGTCATTAACAGCTTCATAGAAATGAAAATTGAATATGAAAAATCCTTATTTCCAATAATACATTTTTTGCAACAGGACATTTTTTTGTCCAATCTGGAATATCCTTTTTGTACAATATATCGAGAATATTCCATTTGCCACGACCCGATGTTAATGATAAAATAATCACGTTTCTCCCACTAACTTTGGTCACTTAAGGCAAGAGAAAAAAAAATATCAATCAATATAATATCTATCTATATCTATACTAGAGCATTCCAGAAGGTTGAACTTGTCAAGCCCTCTTTCATGACCCGTCTCTCCCTATAAATAATCCCCTCTCCCTCCTGTTTTCACTCCCATCCCCTCCCATTATCTGATTAGACTCTTTATTTGATCTTAATAGTCTCAAGGCTCAAGCTTCTTTACTATCAGAAATGGCGGTTCTGAAGGTCCACGGCAACCCCATGTCCACAGCCGCCACGAGGGTGCTGGCGTGCCTCATCGAGAAGGGACTCGAGTTCGAGTTTGTCATGGTAGACATGAGATCCGGCGAACACAAGAAGGAGCCCTTCCTTTCCCTTAACGTGAGTTTCTCTATTCACTTCCAATAAAGTCTCTCTCTGACATAATAGGTCCAGTGAAAATTTAACAAGATATCCCACGTGCTCTTATTCTTATGGGTTTGGCGCAGCCATTCGGTCAAGTCCCAGCCTTTGAGGATGGAGACTTGAAGCTCTTCGGTAAGTGTTTCGGAAGTTCATCGCATCATGGTAGTTAAGCTTTGACTTTCGATCTTATTATATGAATTTTCTAAGCCCTCGATGTGGTATAGATCGTCTGCTTGGACGGCGAGTCTTATAGTGTATGACGCAAAAACGCTGGTGAAACTTGAAAGATGATTAATTGATTTATGTATGTAGAATCGAGGGCGATCACCCAGTACATAGCTCACACTTATGCGGACAAGGGGACTCCACTGGTGATCCCCGGCAAGGAAATGGCGATAGTTTCCGTGTGGATGGAAGTGGAGGCCCAGCAGTACGACCCGGCGGCATCGAAGCTCCTGTGGGAGCTGGCCATTAAGTCCTTCTTGGGGATGCAGACCGACCCTGCGGTGGTGGAGGAGTACGAGCCCAAGCTCGCAAAGGTCCTGGACGTGTACGAGGCTCGCCTGTCTCAGTCCAAGTACATTGGTGGGGACTGCTTCACCCTCGCTGACCTCCACCACCTCCCGACCCTCAACTACCTCATGCGCACCCCGGTCAAGAAGCTCTTCGACGCAAGGCCGAAGGTCAGCGCCTGGGTGGCCGATATCTCTTCCCGACCTGCGTGGTGCAAGGTCCTCGAGATGACGAACCCCAAGTGAGGAGGCACTGAACCATTAGACTTGGAGATTTTAAATTCCTGCGGATCTCTTATATATGTATTTTGTTGTTGATGTGTGTCTTTTAAAGTGAGACGTTCATGCTTCTGAGGATGCTTTAGAACGTAATGTATTTGGAGATGCTCTGCTTGTGTCTTCAATCATGAAAGTTGAGGGAATTACTACCAATAAAGCTAAGAGAGTAAAGTTTGAAAAATTTCGTATATCCATCAGTATTTTGGGAATTTCTTTTTAGTAATGTCAACTGAACTTATTAATTGAGAATAATTCTCCTTCGAATGTCAATTTGATCACGGCAGACACTTACCACTATTTTAATTTGTGGTTTATCCTCGACCCAATGGTCTGTTTCTTGCTTTTCTGGGGTGATGACCTAAATATTAAACTTGCAATTTGCAAGAAAAAAATGAGAAAATGAAAACAAAGAGAAAAAGAGGGGAAAACGCTTTAAAGAAAGAAGAACCTTTAGGCCTTGTTTGGATTGTAAGTTTAACTTTAATTTTAATTTTAATTTAACACACTACACAATAAAAATACACATTTTCTAAATTAAAAATTTTAATTTTAATTTTAACTCAACACACTACATAACAAAAGTACATGTTTGCCAAGTCAAATTTATACTTTCATCTCATTTGTCCTTTTTCACAATCAAAATCAAAATCAAAATCAAAGTTATTTTAACTCTGAAACCAAACGCACCGTTAGAGTCAACAGTTGATTTCTTGTGACATAATATGGAATTGTAGGTGAGTGTAATGTGGTAGGAATGGAAATTGCAGTGTGCTACTATAAGAAGCTGAGATGTGAAACGAAAAAAATGACATGAGTTGATTAAAACGATTCGGCATTTTTTTTTCAATAAGTGAGGTTTAAATATCGACCGAGTCTCGTGAATGAAGAAATCCATACTACCTCTTTAATGGACTGATCCGACTCAAATTAAATTAGTCAGGATTTTTTGGACTTCTGAATATCATGACACACTAAAAACAAGTCAGAGGAAGAGAGATGATCTTCCGCTAAGATTGCGACAGATTTTAAGCTCAATTTTAATACAGAGCTTATTCTGTTGCAGTTTGCGTTACCAAACTAATGTACATTATAAAAAAATGTAGGATTCTCTACCACCGGAAAAAAAAAACAAATGTACTATTATTATTCGCATTGCTATGAGTAGAGCAGTTTAAATACGGATTCATGAAGGAATTTTTGTTTCGTACATCACCTACTTCATCAATGCTCTGTATAAATTAGATTCTTGTATTTCTTGGCATTTTGACACCAATAGAGTAATTGAAACAGAGGTGCAGATTACTTCATTCTCTGTATGGCCTCAAACAGGCTCCTTGAGCGTGGTTTCAAAGTCTCAACACTTCTCGAGCATTTTTGCTTCCATGACTCAAGGGCAGCTTCTTCTCTCTCTATACTTTGGCGGTCCTCCAATGTCATTTTTCCCCTGGTATATTTGGATGACATTATCCTCACTGGGACACTGGGCGTGCCTTTTAATACCATCTTAATAGCATTACACAATGAGTTTGCTACGAAGGATCTTTCTCTACATTTTTTCTTCAATGTGGAAGTTTAGTCCGACTCCAGTGACCTATATCTCATGCAGTCCAAGTGCATCCATGATATTCGTACCATAACTGATATGTTGGACTGCAAACCCATAAGCTCTCCTAATTCGCCAGGATCTCGACTTTCTCTACATCATGGTGATTCTTTTGATGATCCCTCTCTCTATCACAGTGTGGTTGGGAGTCTTCAACATCTCTCTGACACGACCAAATATTGCTTATGCTGTTAATCAAGTCTGTCAGTTTATGCATCGTCCTTCCACAATACATTGGCTGTCAAGAGAATTTTGCGGTATCTCAATGGTACTATCATCCATGGCTTCACATTGGACTTGGCCCTCTTTCGTCACTCCTTTTTTTTTTGATGTTGATTAGGCTGGGAATCCTGATGATCGGCGATCTGTTAGCGGATTCGTCATCTTTCTCGGCTCCACCTAGATTTCCTGGATTTCTAAGAAACAACACACGGTTGCAAGGTCTAGCACTGAGGTTGAGTACAAGAGCCTTGCCAATCCTACAGTTGAGATCATTTGGATGCAATCATTGCAATGGGAACTGGGTATATCACTTCGTCACTCTCCAATTTTTTGGTGTGACAATGCCTCTGCAATCTATCTCACTGCCAATTCTGTTTTCCATGCCCGAACTAAACACATTGAGATTGACTATCACTTTGTTAGGGAACGATTCGTGCGCAAAGACTTACTTATCCGATTCATTAGCTCAAAAGATTAGCTGGCAAATGGTCTCACGAAAGGACTTTCATCCTCTCAATTCTCTGATATCCGGTCCAAACTTCACATGGTAGCCTCCTGTTCAGCTTGCGGGGGAGTACTAAAGTAATCGATGATCAAAATAATCAAAGACCGTAGCTTTCCATATATACTTAGTGTAATTTTGTTATGTATATTAATACCTTTGATTATTACTCTAGATAGATACATGTACATGTCTATATAATGCAATACATTTCACCTCACTAATCATACGAGGAATTCAGAATATTTTCTTCTAATTTTTAGACACGAAAATTTCTTGTAAACAAGCTAATATAATATGCAACATCAGTTTTATATTTTAGTCTATAATTTAATGTTCTAGGTTGGAGAATCAAAATGTGAAGTCACATGCGGGGACAGATACATTAATATAAGATAATGCACGAATAATGGACCTTTTTATATTATATCTTCAAGGGTTTTATCAATAAATTTTTTTCTACCCCTAAAAATATTTATCAATTAGTCCGAAAAAAAGAATAGAAAGTATGAAAACATGGAGCTTTTGATGTCCCGCCAGTGATACGGTACCGTCGGTTTTATAGCCGTTGGATCCGACATTTTATTTATTTATCCATCCAATGGTTATACCACTAGCAATGCCATACCATTGCAGGATGTCAAAATCTCCCCTAAAAATGAGGTCTCCACCAACCATTTCGGACATGTTCTCCACTTCCCCTTGGCTATACCCAATCCAACCACTATCATTAGGGGAAATTCTTAGTCAACTGGCTGGACCTTCCATCCCGTTTTGTCTTTTTTGACGATGTCGCACTCCAGTTCATTTGTATCGTACTTCGATTCGTAGTCTCTTCAGACAGTCGACTGCGTACCATCGGCTGCATTGCATATAAAACGACGTGATGGAGTTGACAGTATGCACTTGTAATCGACTGTTTGAACAGTCTATTTTTCGAAATATGATACAAATGAACTGGAGTACGATACGAGTACTAAGCGCTCAGAAAAGACAAAATAGGCTGGCGCTTAAGTAACGGAATTGAAGAATTTCCCTAACTCTCTAAAGTTATGCCACGCCATGTACTTTTCTCAACTATAAATTATCACATGAAATATTAGAAATTATTCAGTCACGTGGCTAGAACTACAATTCTATTTTGTCTTTTCTGAGCGTGTCGTACTCCACTTCATTTGTGTCATACTTGAAAAATAGATTTTCAGATAGTCAATTGCATGCGCGTGATGTTGATTGCATCACGTCATTTTGTATGCAATGCTACCGATAGTACGCACATGTAGTTGACTGTCTGAAGAGTCTATGAATCGAAGTACAATACAAATGAACTGGAATACGGCAACAGTATGACACACTTAGAAAAGACAAAATAGGGCTGGAGGTTCAGCCATGGGACTAAAGAATTTTCTCCTCATTAGTCGGTCGGCCAACCCCATCTTATATTAATGGGAGCTTATACGGTATTCCCGATGTACCATAACCCTCTACTCAGGACCATTAATTAAATAGCTTAGCTTTTTTTTTTTTTAATTTATTTTCCCCTTAACTACGATAATTGGATAGCTCAGCTTAGCTTTTTCCTATTTTTCCATCGGTATGGTAATCCAACGGTCCAGGACAGAGGAATGTGATAACTTGGGGACCATAAAATTTTGGTAAATTACTTCTCGTGTCCTAATATTTGGGGATTTTCTCGAGAGACAGAGCGGGAGGCCATAAATTGGAGAGGGGGGAGCTTCCGTCCTGCCCCAGACGAGGTGGTCAGAAGGCCGAGAGGTCAGGTGACCTCGGAGTGGTGGGAAGTTATAATTACTATTTTTACGCGAGTAAGTTATTAGTTAAGTTTTATACAATCATGTGATAATACAATACTCACAGAATATTTTATTAAAAAACTCATTGAAAAATATTAGTTGAGTGTCACCTATTCGCTTTGAATGAATAACATGCATCCGTTTTACTAGGCATATAAAAAGAAAAACCTATAAAAAATAGTGTAGCGTAGTGATGCATGCCCTCATCAGCAACCAAGAGATGTCAGGCTCGTTACTCCTAATAGGATTATTCGTGTCCCTTTATTATCTATATAAAATTTCTATTTATTTTACTAAGTGCATGGACTTTTTTTTTTTAATTTATTTATCATAATCTGTATTCCAACCAAGCTTCCCTGAGCCCGATAGGCCAGTAAGAGTGCTGCCCAAAATAGTTGTCGTCCGTTCAGAGGGCATATTCCTTACCAATGAACGGACATCCTGGACAAGTCCAGACTGGGCTAAGAGATCAACCATAAACCATAAACGGATAATGTTTCACACCAGCACCGATTGCATCAGGGGTCTCTATCTCTCTTTTCTCTCCCCCCGTTTATCAACTGATCCCGAGCGGTACCAAGCGAATGGGCTTTCAGTGTTACCCATAGTGTCACCATATACAAAGTTACGAATCCACAAACTCCTGTCCACCACGTCCAAAACTCGTAGAGGCGCTTGCTAATGCATCGACAGAGATCAGAGATCACAATCGATTCCCCCATACTGCATCTTCACAACAGTATGCAGAGCTATTGACGAAAAAATCTAGTGTCTTTGCCTATCCACTTTCTGTAAGTAGCTTTCACTTTCTTCTTCTTCTTCTTAATTGTACTTTTAAGTTACAGGGTATCAAAAGAATATTGGTTGACTCAATGAAACATTTAAATCAATAACGCCTCTTTGTACTAGGCTGAAAATGTAGAAAATACCCAAAAGAAAAGCTTAACCCTGAAATTCATTCTCTCTAGATATTTTTAATTAGCAGACTTAATACTGGAAAATCACATGGATTTAACAAAACAATGGTAAAATAATATTATAAAGCAAATTTTTAAAAAGAAAAAAAAAAAGAAAAGGAGAAAGACAAACTGAAACTCAGCATGCGCATCCAGGGAATCGAACCCTGGTCAGTACCGTGGGAGGGTACTATGATACCACTACACCAGATGCGCTTCTTGTGGCATCCCGTTGCCACCTTAATCCTTAGGCCATTTGTCATTTTGTACAAACCGAAGCTGTACTATGAAGCAGGTTTTAACAGAAAAAAAAGGAAAGCATGCATGTTTTCATAGGCATGGAGTGGAATGAAGAAGCCTAACTTAACTTCGTGATGATCCAGACTGGCCTCTCCGGTGAGATTTTGGCCTCATAGCCCACGGGTATTGCAGGCTAAGTTTGCGCTGTGCTTCCCCTATAAGTCATGCCACCCTAGGCGAACTTCACATCGACCCTGGCTAGCCAACCTAGCTGGCATTGCCCTTGCATTATGTAGTCGAGCCCCAGAGCTGACCAATGAGAGGCCAGGATGGCGATTATGAGGCCAGATCCGGCCTCTTCCTGCGAAGGATGCCAAGGGGACGCCCTGGTTTTTGCTACCTCTTGTTCCTTTTCTTTCCTACTTTCTGATTTAATAACTTTTTCAATCATATATATATATATATATATATATAAACTTGATAATAGAATAATAAATCGGGTCTTAACGGTAAATTTTGTAATATCATAGGGATAGAAAGGTAATGCATTAAATGCGTAATTTTAATGGAATATTGAAAGAAAACAAATATATGAAAAACTATTTTAATATGATCTATAATTTTATTTTAAACTAAATAATAATACATAGGTTAGGCAAATAAAATATAGCCAATTAGTTTTAAAAATTTCATCACATATGTACATATATATATTTATATATAAACTTCACAACAAGAGAATAAACAAGGTTAGAAAGATAAATGTGTAAATAACATAAGGTTAGAAAAAGTCAATGCCTCAATAAATACTATTTGTAAGGAAAATATAAATTATTTATTTTATAATGCATTAAATGCAAAACTAAATAGAATATTGAAAGAAAATAAATATATAAATTTTTTTTGGCTCAACGTTAATGAGGATCATTCATTAATATCCAAACAGATGCATCGATCCACTACAAAAGTGGAAACACATGAAAAGCTATTTTAATATAATCTTCACTTTTATTTTAAAATCAATAATATTATATAGGTAAGAAAGATTCGATCTTGGGATTTAATAAATAAAATATAGTTAATTGATTTTTTTAATTTTTTTTACATATCTATATATCTATCAACATATAAGTTTTACACCCATGCAATTACGTATTCATAAGGGAAAGCATTAAAAAGATTCAACCTTAAGGTTTAAATAAATGAAATTAGTCAATTTTTTCTTTTAAAATTTTATCATGTCTATATGTCTGTCAACATATATAAGATTTACTCCTATGTGGTTAATTGGGATAAAAATAATCCTAAACTTAATTTCATATATATCTTTTTTAAAGTATGTATATATATTAAAACATCTTGATTTAATTATTACATCAAGCTTCCTATTTCAAATTTTTGATCTAATGATTGTGGGATATTAATTTTGTTAATTGATGAAATATTACAATTATTTTTATAAATCCCAATGTATCATATATCCCTTTTAACATTTTTTAGTTTAATACATTCCCAAGAATGCACCGTATTCACATTTCTTGATGCACATAAATAAAAAAATGCAAAAATTGAATTAATTTTCAATATTAAATAGATCATGCAAAATAAATTTTCTCCAATCAATCAACAAATAAACTGTATATATATATATATATATATATATGTATATATAATATTATATACTAGTTATATTACTCGTGCGTTGCCCGGTATCATACAATAGATATTACTATTCTGAGCAATTATTTTCCACCATAAATGAAAAGAGTGTATGATATAGCAAAGAGCAATGAACTTGCAAGGAAATAACAAAAATAGAAAGGTATTTTTAAAAATTGGTAAACCTTCCATCATTTATTTTATCACATTATTCATAAATTATATTTACTTTACACGTGTGTGAGGATGTTTCTGTTCTAAAAAGTATAACATGTGAATTCGTTTAAATTCTTTTGATGATTATATTAACATAAACATCATAGGGTTTAAAAGAATTTAGGGCAAATTACACAAAAAAACCTAAATTTTGTAAAATGTCTCAATTTTGTCCTAAATTTTGTTTTGTAACAAAGCAAACCTTAAATTTTCTAAATTGTCTAAAAAATGACATCCGTTGTAAATTCCATCAATTTTGCATACATGGACTGTTAACTTCAGACATAAATTAATAAACAAATAAGATAGGTTAAATAAAAAAATTCAAATTTTCAAAAAAGTCTCAATTTCATAATAAATTTGGTATGTAATGAAAAAAAATCATATGGTTTATCAGATGATGTGTAAACTTTGTGGATCCCGTGAAGTCCACGTAGGCAAATAGACGACAAACTTAACAGAATGATAATGAGAGGTCAAATCTGAGACGATTCTCAAAATATGTGGTTTTTTAGTTACAAAACAAATTTTAAGACAAAACTAATACGTTTTACAAAACTTGGGTTTTTTTTTGTGATATTTGTCCAAGAATTTATAAAAAGAAAATATAATCAATTCTAAAAGTGAACATTTTTTTTCGAATTTGCATATTTTCTAGATATAATTTAAATTTACAATAAATGTGTGGAATTATATAAAGTGAAAAAGTTGCATGTCATTTCGGTAATATGAAAAATTCAAATAAACCAACAAATATAGTAAATTTTACACATTTGAACAATTATACTAACATTTTTCTATTAATAATTATTTAAAAAATTATCAAAATAGATTTTCCTGTATATATATGATAATATATATTTTAGAACATGCATATTTATTTTTTATTTGTTCATGTGAATTAACATACATATTTATTTTACATATGTATATATATGTATATTTTCAGAACTTATATAATTGATTTTATTATTTATTTATTTATTTGATAAATATTTTGTTAATGCGAATTAACTGTATATATATTTACAATTACACCACTAACAAATTCGACCACTCTAGAGGCCTTTCAAGCTCACGTAAAACAATCGGGGTGGTAGTTGAGGGCAAGGCGGCAGTCGTGGTGGCCGAAATACACAGCAACAGCGTGGAGGTCGCACAGGTCAAGGGGGCGGCAGTCCTCCTCAATTTCAGTCAGGTCGAGGCTATAATGGTAATCAGACACAGAGTTCTCGTGGTCGTGCTAATAGTTATGGTCGGGTGTCTACTATAACTATGCCCCACTCGGTTAGACCAAACAATTATTCGTCTCCCACTGCTAGTGAAGGAGCACCTGGGTCAGGTCCTTCCAATTATATTGTCTGTCAACTCTGCAATTCTTCCGGCCATAATGCTATCCAATGTATGCAAATTTATCAATTTGCTAACTCACAAGAGCTTCCCAAGTCGTTGGCTGCTATGTCCATGGGTGATATTCCTTCGATGGACACTTACATGGATTCCGGTGATTCTTCACATATGGTCAATTCGGAAGGTATACTCACTAATCCTTCCCCTTTTCTAGGTTCCAGCAAAGTCATCATTGGCGATGGGTAATTGGGTCATGACGAACCCGAAGTGAGCAAGCACTAAGCCTAGACTTGGAGGGTTTTAAATTCCTGAGGAGCCCTTATATATGTATTTGTTGTTGTTGATGTGCGTCTTTCAAAGTGAGACCTTCATGTTAACTTTTAATGTATTTGGAGATGCTCTGCTTGTGTCTTCAATCATGGAAGTTGAGGGCATTACTGCCAATAAAGCTAAGAGAGTAAAAGTGAGAAAAATTCCGTATATCCATCAGTATTTTGGGATTTTTTTTTATTTTTTATTTTTTCAGTAAGATCAATTGAAATAATTAAGGGAGAATAATTATTCCAATTCGAATATCGATTTGACCACGATCACGACCACGACCACGACCATGAGATGCCTGTCACTATTTTGTGGTTTATCCTCGACCCAATAGTCCGTTTCTTGCTTTCCTGGGGTGGGTGGCCTAAATAGTAAACTTGCAATTTGCAAGAAAAAACAAGAAAATGAAAACAGAGACAAAACGAGGGGTAAAAGCTTTTTTTTTTTTTTTTGGAAGTCAAAACTTCAAAGTCCGCAGTTGGTTTCTTCTGACATATCATAGACTTGTAGGTGAGAACGATGTGGTAGGAACGGGAATTGCAGCCTGCTATTATTATCTCAGCAAACTAGAAGCTAAGAAGCTAAAAAAAGAGACGATATCTTGCGCCGTGAATCACGACTTATTTCAAGCTCAATTTCACGAAGTGCTTTTTCTGTTGCATTTTTTTTTTGTGTCACGAGACTAATGCACGTTAAAAGAAATATGATTCTTATTATCATTTCGATGAGCAGAGCAGTTTAAATACGGATTCATGGAGGAATTTGTTTCGTATATATGGCATCACCTACCTACTTCATCAGTGCTGTATATAAATTAGAGTCCCGTATTTCTTGGCATTTTGACACGAATATATCTTGTAAATAAGATAATATAATCTCCAACATCGATTTTATATTTTAGTCTATAATTTAGTGTTCTAGGTTGGAGAATCAAAATGTGAGGTCACATGTGGGGACATATACATTGATAATAATGCATGGATGATGGATCTTTTTATAATGTATCTTTAGAGGTTTTATCAATATTTTATTTTCCTACCCCCTTAAAAAATATTTATTAATTTCTCCGATATGGGGACATCTGCATCGATAACGAGGTCTCCACCAACCATTTCTGGACATGTTCTCCCTTCTCCTTTGCTATACCCAAGCGGCCAGCCCAACCAACATCATTAGCCAGCCGGCCAACCCTACTTTATATTAATGGGAGCTTATACGGTATTCCCTATGCAACGTGACCCTCTAATCAATACCATTAGATAGCTTTTTTTTTTTTTTTCTGAATTACGATCATTGGACAGCACAGCTTAACCTTTTTTTTTTTTCCTTCCCGCCCTCCCTTTCCTTTCGCTTTTCTCCATCGGTATGGCAAATCCAACGCTCCTAGACAAGGGAATATGATAACTTGCTGTTGGGATCATAAAATTGTGATGTATTACATCACGTATCCCAACATTTGAGAAATTTCTCTCGAGAGAGATACAGAGGAGAGGCAAATTCCGTCCTCCCCCAACCGAGGGGATCAGAAGGCTGAGAGGTCAGGTGACCCCTCATTAGGGGTGAGAGAAACTTTCAATATTATAGTGACTATTTTTATACGCGTTGGTTATTAGTTGGGTTCTATGCAGTGACATAATTATATGATGTAATTACTGGATATTTTCTCAAAGAAATCATATCTTATACACATTTTACTGAAAACTTATTGGTTGAGCATTATTTATCTATTTTGGATGGATAAAATTCATTTTATTTGATAGATATGAGAAGAAAGACCTATTAATAGACTTTGTCAAGTTCTTTATTCATATATACTGATCAAAATTTCGTGCTATATCCTTAATATATGCATTCTAGATAGTTCATAACACCTTTACCTTCAAGATTCGATGTCGATTTCAATTGAAATACTTCCAGCTGAGTGGTTATTATTGCTCAAAGTACGACACCCAATTAAATTATCGTCCCACTTAGGATAATAATACATTATACACTGATGAAATAAGATACCATCTTAGGAACCTATTCAAAAAGGAATAAAACGTTAGATGCCATATTATGAAATAAAATGAGACTTTTTTGCATCAATCAATTTTGATATATAAGTGCGAGATATGGGAGTTCATTTGGCTAACTCTAAGCTTACATAAATCTCTCGATTTTTTTTTGTCATTAATACAAGGAAACTGATAATTATGCCTGAATTGCAGCTGCCTACTTCTGCCGATTGAGAGTGCTTAGAAAATTCCCATTGACTTTTGAATTATTATAGTCTATGTCATTCACTCTTGTTTTCGGCATATGTAGGCATACTCAGTCGGCACAAATAGCAATGCTCTTAATATAATTATGATACTTAATTATTACATCAAAGATTATAAATTTTTAAATAATTATTAAATATTTTTTCGAAAAATATTTTTTCAGCAAATCAAAACACACTGGATAAAACTTATTTAAAAGTTATCAAAAGAATGTGTAGCTCAGTAATGCACGCTCTTGCCTGACAACCAAAAGATTGCAAGTTCCATATACATTGAGATTGTCTATGCCTCTTTATTAGTTATTAGTATTTTTCTTTCATTGTATTAGATTTATTAGTCTCCTTTGTAATTAGAATAAAAAAAAAGTTATTTAAAAGTTTGTTGTATATATCATTACACCGTTTTACTTAAAAAGTTGATAGTCACATTTCCTCATTATCACTTTTTTTCTCTATACCATGTTGACTATGGCGAGGCAAAGAGCGCATGGAACTATATCTACTACAATTATTTATGGCATAACAATATGGCGCTAATGCTAATTTTCCTTTGACATATATAGAGTACCTCTATAACTTAAATTAGACAAAAGGCCATGAATTCAAAAAATTTAAATAAATTTGAAATTTTTTTAAAAAATTGCTAAATAACTCATAACTGTTTTTTTTTTGTTTTTCTGATTTCAAAGTATATATATGCATATATCTATATACTACCATATGTTATCAATTAAATTTATACGTTAAAATAAAATTTCAAGCAAAAACTGAAAAATTTACAAAATATTCTATGGTCGGATTTATGCCTAATTAACATGATACTACTCAATTAATCCTAAATGGGACAGTAATTACATACGATTAGCAACCTACTAGACTAATCTATAAAAAATGCAAGAAATATATACATATTGACCGAAATATGAGCTAGAGAGCTCAATTTCGGTGCTGACCAGGGGCATATGATACCTATCCTACCTTAGTTCGGACACATTTCGGGTCACCGAGTTCAGAATAATGGGAATCCGGGCTAAATTTTCAAGAATCCTACTATTTATATGAACTATAGGTGGATTAATTGAATTTTGGGGTGATTTTGGTAAAAGCTCAGTACGTGAAGTTGGCCAAAAGGTCCTATGTTCAGAAAACCCCCCTCTATTTATAGACAAAGAGGAGTCGGAGTCTAGTTTGCAATTTTCGTAATCTACTAGGGCAAAAATCAAAATTTTTCAAAAAGATCAGAAGTCGGACATGTACCAGCTGGCAATGCTGATGGCCATTTGACCCTTGGGCGCGGTTACTAACTGCGCCCAAGCTCCCAGGTGCGATAGGAGGGGCAAGTGTCATATGCGCTCGCATTCTAAATTTTCACATTTGATGGAAATCAGTTGTACTACTTTGAACTGAACTGGTTTTTTAGAAATAATAGCGTGTCCACCCTCAAACTTGTTAGAAAATTTCAATTTTACCATTCTTTAGAATTTTAAGCACATTTGAGCCGAGAAAAATTACCAAAAAATATTCTCAGGTTTAGAAAATGATTTCTTGATTGGAGCACCCCGAAATAAATATTTCTCGCTACGTGAGAATATCAATTTCTCCGTTTCGATCCCTTTTCCTATTGAATAAATTATGGGAATCAAAGAGTTTTAATCAGAGAAAATTATGATAATATTCTCTACAAAAATACGAGTAATTAGGGTTTAAAACGAGGTCTCCAGAGAGGACACGTCACGTTTCAAATTCGTTTTACATGTGCATCCATTGGGGAGTGAGAAATTGCCAATTACACCATATTAATTTTAAAATGGGCACTAGAAGAGAGGAATTAAATCGTTGACACTCGAGGATTTATCTGATATGTCTCAATGATCCATCTTCTATGTTTTGATTCCTCCTGTGCTCCTTTTGATTTTTCCGGCTGTCTGATCCCAGCGTGCTCCTCAAATTGTTGACCTAGCCTAGGCCGGAACGAAGTTCTTATACACACAAAAACTGCAAAAGCTTTATGTAGATATATATATAACCATCGGGGAAATAGGACAGCTTACATCAGCGAGGAACCTCTCCACTCCAGCTCCCTCATCATCTAAGGCCGCTCGATCGACCCAAAAGAATCTGAAACGTACTTGACAGAATACTTTTCCTCCAGCTGCTCCAGGGATCTCGTAAGGGTCGAGAAGATTTCTCTTGCATATGTAGTACATAAGGAAACTTGCGGATTATTTTGTTTCAAGGCAATGTTAGTCCATCAGCTCAACCAGTATGATATCGATAGTAGGGTACACTCTTGGCAGAATAATTTTGTTGTAAACATACTTTTCTGAACTAGGTGCTTCGAATTCATCCGGTGCAGTAGATCCTCCGTGGCAAAACATGATAAGATCTGCAATAACTCCCTCTTGAGACCAGATAGATGATCTTCATTGGTCAATTAGCTGGTACATTCGACTTTGGTCTTTCATTTAATTGAAACCTTTGCTTTTGATTCTTTGCTTTGGCTCTGTGGTTTGTTGGGAGCTAAAGATGGTGCAACCTGTTGAGATGATCATCTTGAATGCTTGGACCCAGTCTCTTATAAGTACGTAGTTGTGGGAAATTGCATATCACCGGCCTTTTTCTCTTTCACAGACGATTTTGTTTGCACTTCAATATTGCAACAATGGATCTTATCTGCCAAATTTCCCTATAAAATCGGGTTTATTTAGTGATACATGTGATGGAAAATACATGTATATGCAAGTAAAATTACTTCTATTTTTTCAAGTAAAATACTTGACCTCCAAGTAATTTACTTGCTTTTTTTTTAACATAATTCACTTGAGTTATAAGTAATTTACTTGAACCATACTCGCATGTTACCATACATGCACTTACAAATTTTTCCTGTAAAATCTGTAATTTTTAAAGTACATTATTGGTTGCTTTTAGATTCTCATTTTTGTTCACTCTTGATTTATTTTTATAGTCGAAGCCCGCCATATAACCAAAACCCATATCAGATTTTTTTTTTTACAATTATAATTTCTTTTGGCCACTATATTTTTTATAATTAAAAAGAAAAAAAGAAAAATGTGGCTCGCCAGGATGTTAGGGTCGGGGAAATTCGGACACTATCTCTTTCTCCCGGGTCGGTGTGGCTCGCCGTGACGTTCTGTTTTTCAATGTCGTTTTTCTGACCGACAAGCAGGTGTCAATTTCCGTCTTTGTCCATTAAAATTATCATAGTGGAATGTATAGGGAATTAGCTCTAAGACTGGGAATTTGGCCTCGTATTGCTGATGAGAGTACGAGCTCGAGTTTTGCTAATTTAAGCTGATTTTCTTCCCGCAATGATATCATATGCCAGAGGAGGGTAGTGCCCCGGTCAATTAGACTCGAGGATGACTGTCACCTCATGGACATATGGTGGCTCAATTCATGGACATAATTGATTAATTAATAGTAACATGCAGTCGCATGGCCTGTGTGCCCTTGGTTTGTGAAGCTTGGTTTGGGCTTTTAGAGTTTTGTTGTTGGCCCATGCTTCAATGGACCTATTGGGCATATGATTTATTATAAATGAAGAGCATCACTAATTCATCCAAAAACAAATGTAACATGTTGTTCTCTTTTAATCAGTCGACGCTATAAAGTGGCTCTCTGAGGACTGCATCTTATTGGGATGAGTCGGATGCAGACCCAATGATATGGCGGAGTTTGTTTTAGCTCCGTCTGAAACCAAACCTGTTGAGGAATATCTTTTACACGTGATTAGCAGCACCATCGACCAAATTCATATGGTTCAACGTGTAAGTAATTTGCTTTTTTTTTTTTCCATAATCCAAAATTATAGTCCCACCTTATATCCATGTCTAATATTATTTATCTCTTGCTTCAAGGCTTCCGAGTTTCGCCTCCACTACCATGACTTGGAAATTGCCGATTTCGATAGGGCAAGTCCGTTTGGAAGACCATATCTGGTCCTTGACTTCGTTCAGAGATGGTAAGTGTAGTTCTTTCTTAGCTCGCAACTAATGTGGAGGGATTCAAATTTCTTCAGTCTTTTTTATGAGATGAAGTGATCCACTTTCGTGTTCTGCAGCAAGGCGGCCTTTTTTGCGCATAGAAGAAACTCAACTTGGATCCATTATCTCAGCTGGGCACACGATCGGGTGGATAAGGAGGCCGTGTATGTTCGCTAGCAAGTTGTTTCCAACTATCTACTAGTGATCCAAGCCCAAGGTTTGTGGATTATAACTATCTTTTGTATTGTCGATTATAATTCCATTGAGTTGTATTCCTTCTTGAGGAATAGGAGTTTCATCTGGTGTCTCATGACAAGATTCATTAGTTGGTTTAAAAGGTTTTTGTGCGACACTGAACAAAGTCTAGTTACTCTGATTTTATTCAGTCATTAATTGATTAATCGATTATAATTTTCTCAATTTGTATTCCTTCTTGAGGAATAGGAGTTTCATCTGATTTTGTTGAGTCTAAGAATTGGTTCAAAAGATCACGTGTAGCATGAACAAAGTCTAATTACTCTGATTATATTGAGTAATTAATTGATTTGTTGATTGGTTGGGTGGTTAAACCCAACCTATCATTAGCAATGACAAGTTTTTGCTAATGATGGATAATTAGTTTCCAATAATTATTAATTCTCAAATGATTGAGAATTTAATTCATTGGAAAGGAGATGAAATCTCCCGTATGCAAATCTCTCCAGCATTCCGATAAATGGAGAGATGGTTGCATCACGATAAAGAAGTGATTAGTAAGGATTCGAGTGATAAATTGAATACGAGATTTCTCGAGAAATTCTCAGAGCTATCTAGTGAATCGACATTTGCATTGTGGAAAGTGGGTGTTTTTCGTCTTGTGATCATACTCCGACCAGCGACATTGATCGAGTAGGTGATTGAACATTTCCTGGTTGGTTTCAATATTCAGCTCGACGGTTCGGTAAGTTTGATTTAGGGGCGAAGCCAGTGTGTTAGCAGGGGCGGCAATTGCCCCCCTGAACTTTTATTTGTTTTCAATTTTACCCCAAAAGTATGAACTTTTCTATGTAAAATTTGTATTTTGCCTCCTGAACTTTAAAGTTTTGAAATTTTATCCCAAAAGTATCAGTTTGCCCCCTGAATAAAAATTCTGGCTTCGCCCCTGGTTTGATTCAAACCAAACCTGAGTTTGATTATTCTAACGTTGGTATCAGAGCCCGATTTATTGTTTCCCAGCTCTTTGATGTGTGGTTTGGAGTCTATGTGTTATTTGGTGCTGACATGCAATGCCGCTTTGTCAGGCGTGATTGGGCATTATTGGCAAGGTGCGGCTAGACCGACAAGCCATGGCTGGACTAGGGCACCCATTATCAGTGCTACTTGGATTGATAAGAACTTGGCTTAGCTTGGCAGTGGCTCAGCATGGCCTAGTTGGCTTGGTTCGGTTCGATTTGCACGCGACGGCCCTATTTACTCTGTTTTTTTTTTGGTAGTAATTTTTAATTTGACTATAAAAAAAGGAAAAAAAAATATTTTGCCTTCTACATGTTAATGAATTCTTTGACCAAGTAGGAGTGCCTAATTCAAAATTTCACATTTCTTGAATTATAGAAAATGAGAAAACTCTTGCTTGTGATATTTGGTTAAGCAATTATTATGGGTGATTTGCTATTGCTTTATTTGCATGCATTGAAATGAATCGAAATGGCAATCTAGGTTGTGGCCGACTATAAGAAATCTCACGAAATTTTACAGATTGATAAAGTTAAACATCTGGATGATAGGAGATAATTGAGAACATAGTGAACTTTCGATCTTGTCCCACATGTTTAATTTTATTAATTTAGCATGAAATTTAGTTGGAAGAATAATTGTGTTAGTAATGCTAGCAACTAAGGTGCTTGTTATGTCACTCTCGCAGCCATCTCCATTGCAAACCGCATTGTGCTGACGGGCCAGATGGAGGTACCTTGGGAAGACATTTTGCTGATCACCAAGGTATATGACGTCGTTAGGTTTGATTACGCGGTGCCACAAAACAGTGAGGCACTCATTGGAGAAAAGTCCCGATCCAGGGTGCGGCTGTGTGCGAGCAGTTGCACATTGTGTTCGTCGCTCATCCCTTTGGTAAGAACCTCATTGTGCTTGCTTGGGATGAGTTGGTTCATGGATGAGTTGGTTCTCTGCGTGTGTGTGTTATGAGCTTTTCTGTGTTTTTAGGTTGGTTTCGGAGTCAATTCTGTGTTTCTTGAGTCGATTCTTGGACTATGGGCGAGTTTTAGGGTTTTACCATGGACTATGAACCAGTTTTAGGGTTTTACAATGGACGAGTTAGTTTTAGGGGCTACCTAAAAATGGTTAGTTCTTCGTTTTTAGGGATTTACTCTGCACGGATCAAGGATGTGATGCGTGCAGCCAAAAAGGTCACGAGAGGGCACAAGATGTCTGTCGCGATGCGAGCTTCCAGGATATTAGGGTTGGGGAAACTCGGACGCTATCTCTTTCTCCCGAATCAGCATGGCATGCAGTTGCCACTCCTCGCTGTGATGTTTATGTCGATTCTCTGACCGACTGGAAGGTACCAATTTCCATCTCTATCCATTAAAATTATTACAGTAGAATGTATAGGGAGCTAGCTTTAAGGCTGGGAGCTTTGCAAGGCATTGCTAATGAGAGTACGATACCGAATTTTACTGATTGAAGCGCATTTTTGTCCCGCAATAATATCATATGCCAAAGGAGTGGTAGTGCCCGGTTCGATTAGACTCGAGGATGGTTGTCACGTCATGGACATATGGTGGCTCAATTCAGGGGTGTGTCTCCTACTATCAAGTTCTATGAGACTATATCGCCTAGTTGTTCGTTCTCAAAGCGAAATGGTTCTAGAACCTCTCATGACTGACATCGATGCGGATAAGGGAGTCCGCTTTAGATCAAAACGTCTGTATATATATACCCAAAAGTTTTACCAATTTATGTATAATCTACACTGTTGGTGACCATGGGAATTTTGCTACCGTGGCAAATGAAAACACTCATTATTGTATCTACACCGAATCCGGTGGAAACGTTGTGCATGACCATATCTACAAATCATTGGGCCAACGTTCCCGACCAAACAGTCAAAAGATATGTTCTCTTCATTTTTTTCTTCTTCATAATATTTTTGCTTTCTTTTAATTTAAAACATAAAAACTTAGATTTTAAATTTTTAAACATTGCCATGTCAGCAAAGTAACGAAAAATGTAACTGCAAGATCAAAGCGGTAAAAAAAGTTGAGGATTAGAATAGCAAAATATAAAAATTTAGAACCAAAATGACAAAAGCGCGAAGGTTGAGGAGTAAAAGTGTCTTTTTATTTTTTAGGTAATTGAGTAATTATTATTTTTTCGAATAAGTGGTTATGCTGGTTGAAAAATTACATTATTTTTCAGATTTGTTTTGGTGCATGAAGTGATAATTACAGGGTTCAGATTAGCAAACTCTCAGTGGTTACTCATAAATAAAAAGTAGTTCAAGCTGTGCGGGTTTTTCTTTTTTATATAAGTAGTTGTGTGGCTTGAAGTTATATTCAAATCCTTTTCGATACATAAAATAATACAAAAGTCTCTTAATTTAAAATCTCACTCACTCTACTAAATAGCTCTTATATATTGTGTAATTACAACTCATATCATTGTGAGTAAAATTTTAAATTATAAGAAATTTTAGATTAGTTATTAGGAGGATATAGCAACACCCAAAATAATAAATAAAGGGCACATTGAGTTGCTAAACCTTCACAACTCATAATAATTTCTCGTTTGTATGTAACTTAGTATCTGGAAGTCAACGAATTTTGACTAATCTAGTTCGATTAGGGTTGGTCCGCTGAGAGGTAAAGCTCTGTCAACATGAACTTTCTTCATTTATAAGACTCGAACTCGAAACTTTATTTAAGAGAAATAAGCGTCGAATCGCTTGAACTAACCCATATTAGCTCGCAACGGAGCACTTTTAATTTAGATAGCTACAGAAAACTTTCCTAGCAAGGCACTAGCGATACATATATACTAGAATTAAGCACATCATTCAACAAGTGTAACGTATCATAAATTAAAGGGTTCAAGTGAGCGAGTATTCAAGGAATGGGACTTGATGCAGTGGCACAAGTCGCCACTTGAAATCATGAGGTTTTGGGTTCGATCCTCATCATAGTGGGACTTTCGTGCCCCTTTATTTAGCTTTATTATTTCTATTATTGTACTAAACCATATGCTTCTTTTATAATCGGGGAAAAAAAGTTAGCAAGTAGTCAAACCTCACGAACAACAGTTTTAATTGAGATAACTATATTATCGAGAGAAATCTCCCATCAATGCACCATGGGCATAATTATACCCGAATTAAGCACGTTGGACCTCACAATCGACAGTTTCAATTGAGATAGCTATATTATTGGGAGAAATCTCCTGTGAATGCACCATTAGCATAACAATACCCGAATTAAGCATGTCTTCTGACAATTATAACATGACATATGGAAAACTCTTACTTTGAGTGGATCGCACCTCATCAGGAACTTTAAGCCCGATTCTCTGGCAATTATAACATACCACACCTTCTTACTTCTAGAGGACTATAGAGGTGCGGAGACGATGGCCGGATCTTGAGATTCTAGGTGACCAACTCAAGTAGGTGTGTAAGTAAAAAACCAAAAATCCCAGAACTGATCCGAGCAGACGATACCTTAAAAACCATTTTCAAGTTCAGAAGGGTTAACCCCTCTTATTGGTTTTCAGGTCTGAAAACTCGACAGACCCTAATTAAAACAAAAAAAGAATTGAATTGTGTATGTCTTATTTAACAAAATGAATTGATCGTGATCAAAATGTGTGTTGAAGTCGTGGACTTGTAGTGAATTGAGCCCCGATGGTTTACCATTTCTATGTTTCTCTTGAAATTTCAAGAACAAAACTTTGGACCAGACCGACTCGGAAAAGGCCAAAAACAAAATCCTCGCTTCAAAGGTTTGCTCCTATTGTATGTCCATTGGATTATACAGGCTTGGGCCAATTTCCACTTAAAAGCTCAAACTGATAAGTGATGGTATCCAATCTTTATGTAAAGCCATGATTATTCATGTATTTTTTCAATGTGAGATTAGCATCCTTAATACCCGCCTTCACGTGCAATGTGTGGTCTATTGTTGCTTACACGTTCTCACGTGCCCTTAAACACCAGCCCTTAACAACTGACCTCGAGCCGGGCTCATCTTCTGTGCTCGAGAAATGGGAAACTTACACAAGGCGTACTCTTGACTGCACTAGAACATTGGGCCAAGCATGGTGTGGATGCGCATGCGCGCGGGGACATGCATACGCGTAACCTAAGCACTGATGCCATGACAAATTGCCAAAGATTGGGCAATTTTCATCTGTTCATTATCAGAAGAGTACATCCGTATGTAATACAAGAGATAAGGACCGAAAACCAAAAGTTATAATATTCTACTAATACTATGCCTATATTACCTATTACATGTACATGGGATATTATACAATATCTTGACATATCTCCAATACTCCTCTCAAGTTGGAGCATGAATGTCATGAATGCCCAACTTGCGAAGGAATAGTTGGAATTGATTTCGTCCAAGAGCCTTGGTGAAGATATCCTTAAGCTGTGAGCTGCTAGAGATATGGCATGTAGCAATATGGCCATTCTTCAAATGATTCCGAATGAAATGACAATCTATTTCTATTTGTTTCATTCATTTGTGGAAAACTGGGTTTGTGGCAATGTGAAGTGCCGCTTGGGTATCACAATAGAGCTCATATAGGTGTAGAATGATCAATACCAAAAGACTGCAATAAGCTCTAAAGCTAGACCAACTCAGCTATGGTCATCGTCATGGACCTGTACTTGGCCTTAACAGAAGAACAACTGATTGTTGTTTGTCTCTTCGTTTTCCAGGATATTGGACAATCTCCAAGTGTTACAAAGTAGCTCGTAATCGAACGTCGGGTCATAGGACATCTCGCCCAATCCGCATCACAATATGCTTTGAGTTGTAGCTCACTTGGAGTTCGCATCCCATGTTCGAGACTTTGCTTCAAATAAAGAAGGACTCGGAGGGCAGCATCCCAATGGGGTTGTCTTGGTGTCCGCAAGAATTGAGAGAGAATATGTACGAAGTACTACAATTCAGGCAGAGTAATAGTTAAATAGAGTAAACGACCAACTAGCCGGCGATATTGTTCTGGCTCAGCCAATGGTTCTCCAACATCGTCTCGAAGCTTGTGATACTGCTCCATTGAAAATAAAACCGGTTTGCTGCCAAGATTTTCACACTCTAATAGAACAACGAAAGTGTATTTCTGTTGTGATAGAAAGATACCTCGAGGACTTCGTGCCACTTCAATGCCAAGGAAATATCTTAACAAGCTGAGATCTTTAATTTTGAATTGTCGAGCTAAATATTCCTTGAACATCGAACTAGCATCAGGATTATTGCTTAACAAGATGATGTCATCGACATAGATGAGAACAATCAGTGAGATACCATTTCGAGAATAAGTGAACAATGAATGGTCAACCTCTGATTATATGAAGCCGTAGGAAAATAGAGCAAAAGAAAATTTTGCATACCAGTTTTGGGAGGCTTGCCTGAGCTCCCCTAAAACTAGGGGCAATTGCATATAAACTTCCTCATCTAGCTCTGCAAGAATGCATTATGGGCGTCAAGCCGGTGAAGTTCCCATCCGCGAGCTAAAGCAACCATGAGAAGACAACGGATGGTGCAAAAGTTTCTTGATATTCGAGACCTTCAATTTGTGTGTATTCCTTTGCCATAAGTTGGGCATTGTACCTCTCGACACTCCCATTGAAGTTTTATTGGATTTTATAGACCCATTTGCACCCAATTTCCTTTTTCCCAAGTGGAAGTGGCTGAATACTCCATGTGCCATTATCCTCAAGAGCTTCTATTTCTTGAGCCATTGCGTCTCTCGACCATACATCCTTCATTGCCTGCGTAAATGTTCTCGGTTCCTCATTATTCTCTGTTGTAGCCACAAATCTTCGATGTTTATCAAATAACCGAGCATGACTAATATGTTCTTGGAGAGGGTGGACTGTACCTGAAGAGCTAATGGCGCGAGGTGGTAAGTGAGGGGAGGGAGGTGTATTTGCAGACATTACGAAATCCTTAAACTTGGTAGGAACTTTGGTGATGCGAGGTGGATGAATACGACCTCCTTGTTGCTCTTCCTAGTCACTGCATTCCGAAGGCCCTCCTTGCTCCTCCTCCTGATCAGCATTGTTAGATGATTCTATCGATGTAACTGGTTCATGAGTATGATCTTCGATGGACTTTTGGTCTGGATGGACTTCTGCCTGTTCTCGTGAATCAGTGCGCTGACTTGATGATTGATCAGATCCGACTCGTTCCTCTGTATATGAGTCACATGGCCCATGCTGTGTTTGGCCTCGAGATACTTCACATGTTTCGAAATCTTGCCATATACGATCTGATTGCATAAATTCTAATTTAGACAAATCTACACTTTCCTTCTGGCTGTGCAATTATCTCTCTTCCACAAACGGGAATTTATCTTCATAAAACGTGACATCTCGAGAAACAATGAGTTCCCTTGATTCCAAATAAAAAACTTTCCATCCCTTTGGACCGTAAGGGTAGCCTATGAACACGCACTTTCTCCCTTTCTCGTGGAACTTGTCATGAGTTCGGAACTTCCAATGAGCATAACAAAGCGTTCCAAACACACGCAGGTGATTGTATCTTGGTGGATGATTGAATAGAACCTCAGACGGCGTCTGTCCGGATAGCAATGGTGTATCAGTATAATTAATAAGAAACGTTGCTATCAAGACGCATTCCCCCCAGAATTCAATTAGAAGACCTGCTTGAAACATCAATGCTCGTGCCACATTAAGAACATGGCGGTGTTTTTGCTCGACCCTTCCATTTTGCTGCGAAGTATTCACACATGATACTTGGTGGATTATCCTATTATTAGAATAAAATTGGTGTATTTTGCCCAAATAGAACTCCTTCCCATTATCGCTCCTCACCATTTTGATAAATTTCCCAAATTAAGTCCTAACCATTTTGTGGAAAATAACCATGAGATCATAAACTTTTCCAACTTTTCTCTCATCAAATAAACCCACACGCTCCTACTACAATCGTCCACTATGGTAAGAAATTATCGAGCACCTAAAAGAGAAGAGATACTACAAGGAGCCAAACGTCTCAATGTATCAAATCAAAAACATTGGGAGCTTTATTTTCATTAACTGGAAAAGGTCTTTGAGTTTGTTTTGCTGGAAAACACGCATCACAAAAGTCTAAAATATAACCGTTCTCAATATCTTGAAATAAATATTTCATGGTAGATGCCCCAAGCATCGATGCCATAACTCCTAATATTTAAACTTTGCTGCCAGCGCACTTGTCTTCAGTCCCAAGTGCCAAAGGCAGTGGAGCCCGCACCAAACCCCCCCGGGTCTTCAAGGCGAGGTCCTGTAAAACACAGAATTTCGACAAAAAGGTTACTGAACATTGTAAGTCTTTAGTTAATTTCCCAATGGAAATCAAGGTTACTGCGCAAGATCAGTCGACACCACCACTTCTGGGAAGAGTAATTGAGAAAGCCTTAATCAACTTTCGTCGTCTCCTAAGAATTAGTGAGTTTCCCGTCATGTGTGAAGAGGATACTGAGTCTAATACCCATTCTCCGTCACATGAAATTAACTCCTTAACCGAGAGGCGATCGGTAGGTCCCTTTAATTTGCTGACAAAATTAAGCAGCTATTGATATTGATCTGCAGATAATCTCGGAATTGATGACTCACTGCCTTGTGCGGTTGGGGTGACTTACCTCCCAACCAATGCCATTGGGCCACTCCCCCTGGCGATTGCACCTTCAGGTTTTGCTACATAAGCTCCTAGCTCATTCTGCTATGCTAAATGAGCATATTGGAAATTATTTCCAGTTCCACAGCCTTTCGATTTGCCCTTATGTCTTGCCTTCTTCGGGTCCCAATTAGTTGGGTATCTGTGCAACTGCCGACACGTGCTCTTCCAATGGCCTGTTTTGTGGCAATAATCGCAATAAGGTGTCTCTCCCGATTTCTTTCCTGTAGATGAACCAGCTGAGAAGGCTGCAACATCCACACGGTCATCTCTCTGTAGAGGAACTTTGCGTTTCTCCTCTTGATTCACCATTTGAAAAGCCTTGTTCACAGTAGGAAGTGGCTCGGTATTGACAATCTGCGAGACTGTCGGGCCATAGATCTTAGCGTCTAAGCCCATAAGAAACTGATGCAGCTTCTCCACTTCCCTCCTTTGAGCGTTCCCTTGCGAATAACGCTCCTTCAATTCGCACTGATCCCGAATTGTCCGAAGGACTGAGGAATAATGGAGACAAAGGATCGACCGGCTTCTTGTCCACCCCCTTCCCTTTGCTATCGCCATCGAACATCCTTGGGCTAGGGTTTGATTACATGAGCATTGGGCTCTAATACCATATTAAAATTCCATTTGATTATACAGGCTTGAGCCCATTTTCACTTAAAAGTAAGTGGTAGTACCCAATCCTCATATAAATCCATGATTATTCATGTATTTTTTCCTGCATGTGGATTATTTTTGTTTGAAGTTGTTGATTCTTTTTGCATTGCTTGTTTTTTAAGGTTATTTACCCAGGAATTTTGCACTTTCTTCGGTTCCTGGGGAAGAAGAAGAAAAACCCACCCAGCTGAAAGAAATTCGGTTCCACCAGAATGGCATTTCTTCTCCAAATCCGATCACCTCCCTGGCGGCAGCGATGGACATCATCAAGACGCAGCAGATAGCGGTGAGGCCGATTGACAAGGTGATAGTCCTCCCTCTTGTCCTCCCCAGCATCGTCGATAACTACAACCGCGTCGCCAGGGACACCAGCCAGCGCGTTGTCGACGACCTCCTTGGCAATTCCTTCAAGGGCACCATCGATGTTGCCAACAGCTACGCAGGTGTCCAGCTCGCTTTCTTCTCTTCTTTGGATTTCGTTAGTTAGCTTGTCTCCTTGCTGCTATGTGTTGTGGTTAAGCTTAAAGCAGTAAGACTTTAAGATTAATTCTACTTTCGATATTAGAGCTCCCCATTGACGGGTCTCAATGGGATAATTAGTTTCTTGGACTTATTTTTGGTTAACTGGTTGAGTTCTATTATAGAAATGTGCGCAGTCCTGTGGTATATGAGTTCTATTGGGGATTAGATATCGTTGGAAGAGCCTCATGCTGTAAAGGGTACTTGCTATGAAGAGTATATAGGGTTTGGGGATTAGAACCGTGTTGGAAAGCTAAAATAATTCATTTGCTATACTAAAATCGAGTTTTAACGCAGGAGAGTAGATTCTCGCACGGAAATTATCTAGATTGGAAGTACTCACCCGTGATTGGTAGCTGACCTTTCAGAAGGTGATCTTGCCCTTTTCTCTGAATTTTGAAGGATTCTTTTGTTTAAAACCTTATATTTTATCTGGACATGAAAGCAGCACTAATTCGTCATCCAAAACAAGTGATTTGCCCCCAGTTTCAGTATTGTGGCGGCTACTTAATTAGAGGTCTTTTCCCTTAGTTTTACCATGGCGTGTTCTCTTCATTCATCTAGGAAAGCTATTACTTATAAACTTCTCTGCATTGATAACTGCAGACTTAAATTTACCAACAAGGGGGACCGTTCAGTTCTTCCAATCTGGTTGCTGAGATTTCTGAAAAAGCACTTATTTATATATATATATGATCGTTCTTACTGAAGTTAACCCGAAAGCGACATCCAGCAGGTAAAGTATAATATCCACTCCAGTTATATTTGGTTGAGTGTAATAAGCGTTCCATTACGATCAATTACGTAAGTGATACCCATTACATTGTTTGTTTTCATCCGTTGTCGTAATAACAATTAGGGGTGTGCGAGTCCAATTACTCTATTTTTTTAAGACATCCGGACCCTACCCTGTCGAGTACATGTTTCAAGATTTTAGAGTCAGACACCTCCCTATTGGAATCTGAAACCGGAACATACCTGAATTATACTACAGGATCCGGATACCTTGTTGAAATCTGTAATTTTTCTTTCTTTTTAAGCACAATAAATGAAATAAATAACTAAAATTGAAAAGATTTCATTCACAATCAAGCAAAATAAATAAATATCGGCATAGATTAATCGAATCACATTTATCCACAAAACTAAAGGATTACGTGACTCTCCTTAAGATTATATATTATACAAAGTAATTACGCAACTAAAAGATTAAGTAATTATATGGCAAAAAAAGAATGATATAGCTCTTCTCAGTAGATAAAGTAAATAAACTCTCTTTAGAATTTTATAGTTACTACATCGCATATAGAGAATTATGTAAATATAAAATAATTTTTTTATAAAAAATATAGATCCCGGGTACCGGTTCCATGGGTACCCCGTATGTTGGAACCGAAACCGGAACCAATTTTTGCCAGTTCTTTAAATTACTATCCGGACCCTATCTTATTTTCAATTGGAGTTACTCGGACCCTACCCTAACAAGTAAATTTTAACCGGTTCTAAATACACTCGGTATCCATGCACGCCCCCAATTAACAATTACGGTTGAGTCTGGATATGTACCAAATGATGAATAGTTATTCTCCACTATCACTCATGTAGCAGCAATTCTCATATAAGTGTCAAAATTGCTAGTTTCCTTCACTATCCCATCAAAAATTTGAATCGTTCCATTCCTCTTGCCAACCCTTCCACCGCCGCTGCTGGACTTCCACCTCCAGCGAAACTGACACCTTCCTGCATGTTCTCGAGCCGGAGAAACCCGATCAAACTTTGGTGAGGCTAGATTTGGCCTCGACGAGCCAGATCTGGGTTAGATCTCGCGGAGAGGAGCGGCGTAGAAAGCTCGTTGAGCTTTCCCTTCATCCCTTGCTAAGCCAAGGTCCCAGGTCTCCGAGTCAGCCCGCGCTTTTTCGAAGAATCCTGCACCCATGGGCATACGGCCTATTCTACTATTTGGTCAGGACGAATGAGTGGCTGTGAAGCATGCTCCGGAGGAGATTGACCTTTCCCCGAGTCAGTCCAGTCAGAAAGGGGAGGTCCCGCTGTCTAGACTGCATTTCGGGAGTTTGATGGCTTTTCCCGGATGAAATGAAAATCGGATTTTACAGGCTGATGACTCCCAAGAGCTCTTATCGACGGAGTCGTTTGGCACCTCGATGTCGACTCATCACATCCTGGGGTTGAAGAAGGTCCCAAGAAAACCCCGTAGCTACTTGTACTAAAAAACAAGTAAGCGTAATTCCTCCTAGACAATAAAATCGAGCAGTCTGAGCAACTCGAGGTCTCAAACAACCTAGGGCTCGGGAGCTCCATGGATGGGTCAAAGACACCGACGCAAACCTAGCCATTAGGTCATGGCTCGGGAGCCTAGTTAACTATGGCGAGTCCTGCTATGCTCAATTTTTTTTTTTTGGTATTTGTTTAAAAGAGTCAAATGCTCGTTATATTTATATTATTTCAATAATAATAATAATAATAATAACAATAACAACAATAATAATAATAATAATAATATCAATAATATGAATAACAATAATAACAATAATAATAATAATAATAATAATAATAATAATAATAATAATAATAGGGGGCATTTTTTACTTTTGATAAATCGTTCCAAATGTTGATTCTCAATTCCTTACATCGTTCTTACCTCCAATTAAACAATCAAAGTTTTTCTGCATTCTGATTCTATTTCCCGTCGATTCATATTACATCTCTATTCCATTATTAGTTAATTACATTACAACAATCCAAACATAGCATCAGTGTTTGAGTATGCCTATGGAATACGACTTAGATTTGCTTACGTGTATATATAAATGTTGATTGTTGATAATGCTATTTGATATATGAACATAAAAAAGAACGATAAGAGAATGAGAGACCGGAAAAAGAAGTGAACTAGACAAAAGGTCAATTCAGAAGATAATGGTGAATATACTCCGAAACTTGCAGTCACAAACATGCCACGAATCTGCCATGAGCCATTTGCTCCAACTTCATCTCATGCGCTAGGTCTGATGTAAAAGTTCAACTTGAATAGTTTTCAAGAAAAGATCATGGAGTATGCACTGCTGAAGAAAGCAGGAAAACTTTTACCGCTTGTTTGGATCACGGATTATGAATGGTTATGGAGGGAAGAGTTATGGAGTGTTATTTTCAGCTAACCCCGGTGAAGACGAAACTGGCCATCAACCAATCCTTGATGGATATTTTTTATCAGTTTGCATTAGGTGCATCTAATTCCTATACTTAGGACGATTTTAGGTAAACCTGTTGCTTTAATGTTTGGTATGGTATTACTTATAATCAGATCAAATAATTAGTTGTGATTTTTGGATATTCGGGTGCAGTTTTAGTAACTCCCAACTGCACCATGCATATATCTATATATACGTCCGACACTACCAATTGTCTTCTAAAATATAGCTCACACAAACGTAAGGTGATCAACCATTTACTTGATGGAAGTTGTAGAACCAGTTTGTACTGGTTAGCATATCTACAGGTCCCATGAACATTAAAGTCTCATGTATAACGGGTATATCACATGACATTATGTCACATGACACATAAAAAAAATTATTTTTGTCAACAAAAGATTTTTTTTTATAATACTTAAATAAAAAAATAATAAATTTTGATTGGCTTGTGACATTCCCACGTGGTATATCCATTACATATAAGACTTTGTCCTCATGAGCAACCGGAAAGCTGGTCCTTGTAGTTAATACATATTATATAGGAAAAATTCTTAAATTGATGCAGTTTAAGAATTTTAACTGACATGCAATTCTCGATTTTACATTTCAGCTCCATTAGGTAACAATATTCTCAAAGAAAAGGAAATTCACAGCTAACTGGCTTGCTAAATTTAGAATCAGTAGGGATCAAGAATTTATTGCTTAATGTAGTGTTCATATCTTTTTTTTCCCTTTTTGTTCTGTTACGCTCTTCTTCGTGTTCATGGGATGATTCTCTTTTACTCATCTATGTATATCCGCTTGTGAACTATCGGATTCCCATTTGACTACTGTTTCTATTATTAATGGAATTAACTTAAATTATCAAAAGAAAAAAAGAAAATAACAGATGCAATAAGAAAGAATCAATCAAATTTTTACAATCAGATGGACTAGTGGCCCGACCATTTCCTCATACCATTTAAGGAAGATATGATGGCCCCATAAATTTTTTTCGAACTCTATAAGTATATAGATATTTGATAAGCGTTTCACTCATCTATATATAATTGAAAAGTAGAATTGTGGTTGGTTTGGTCCGATGGACTTAGAAATGTCCTATTTCTAAATAAAATTTTCTCGAATTTTTGAGTTTTTTCTTAGAAATAATTTATTTTAATTTTTAAAATATATAATATAAATTTGTAGGACCAGTCACTATTTTCTTGATTTTTGAAATTTTTTAAAAAAGAATTATTTATTTTTTGTTCTTTTCAAAATTTTTGAAACAATATAATTTGTGGGACCTATTGTTATTTTCACAATTTTCAAGCATTTTTTAGAAAGCAAATTTTCTGTTTTTTAGCCCATATAGATATAGATTTATATAATCTACCTCAAAATATTATATTCTAATGATAATGGAATTTTTTATGTATTATAGACATACTATTGAAGGTATGTAGCCATCACCTGTGTGACATAAACTATTATACATATTTCAATTGGGAGGATCTTATCTATAATAATATATCATACTTGAATTTCAAAAGAAATATTATTATATTATACTTTTAAGAAAAAAAATTATATCATATTTTTTATGGATATGATGTGTTATTTTCTATATAATATTTTGTATGACACGTTATGATATGATGTGTTATATGTTCTGTATAGTTCCATTAACCCACGATAATATAAATTGTTATGTATATCAAAATTGAGAAGGATCTTATCTATAAAAATAGATCGATCATATTTGTGTTTCTAATGATCATATTTTTACTACGTCTAAATTGTATAATAAAGTTGGCAAAAAGGAAAAGTAGAAATATTTGATTATTAACGTGTAATATATGTTTTTATTGATGGTAAATTATGATTTATAAAATTTCAAAACACACATATAATATATAACAAAATTGACAAATACATAATAATTGGACACGTATAATCTCATACAACGCATGCGCTCTGCGACTAATTACAGTATAAAATCAACGTGGATTGGTTTAAGCAATTCGACGCTTGTTTCACTTAAGCAAAATCTCGGATTTGAGTCCTGAATGCAGAAAATTCACGTTGTGAGAGCTTTATCCATTAGTTGGTTGACCTGGCTCGTCTGGATTAATTAGACCCAACTGAACTTTCGGATATCATGATTCACACCGAAAAATTACCGTATAAACATCTCCATCAGAGTTGATGAAAAATTACGACTTTGCAATAGAGAAAAAGAAAAAAAGACATCAACCCGCAACTATTAAATTTTGCAAAATCTGAAATGGAAAGAGAAAATATAAAGTAGGTTCTAAGAAAACAAGGACTGTAATTTGAAAATTTTCCTAAAAAATAATTAAAATCTCGATTACCCCGTCATTGATAGTTAAGTTCACCTCCTTCAGTAGATGTGACGTTTTCTTATTGTACTTCACACAAACTTAATGCATATATAATAAATTTAGATTATTTAGAGAGGCAAGAAAAATGCCAGATTAATTATTTTCAGTATATCAAGTTACTTGACGTGTCTGCATTTTATTACTACAAACCCTCACTGCAATCAATTGCTGTACGATATATACAGGAGTCCACGGAGTCTCATAGATGAGAATCATGTCACTGTCGCATGTCGAGAACGATAGCATTGTATCAAACTCCCTTTCTGAATCGCTCTCTCTCTATATATATAGAGTAGCGCAATTACATCCACAATGTATTGTATCATAAGACCATTGTCAGCCATGAGAAACCCCTATTCATCTTTCTCCACATTTCTATTCGCAACCTCGTTACTTATGTTGGAGCTCCAAGTTATGGCCATTAGCTCATCAGCTCCTCCTCATTGTGGGCCGCCACTCCCGGCGAGTGATGCAGACCAGGTTCAGTTTGCAATGAACTTGGAGTTCTTAGAAGCTGAGTTCTTCCTATACGGAGCTCACGGGGAAGGGCTAGATAAGTTCGCCCCATATCTGACTAAGGGCGGCCCGCCTCCGGTAGGTGGACGGAAGGCGAACCTTGACCCACTTGGTTTTAAGATCATCGAGGAGTTTGCTTATCAGGAAATTGGCCACCTCAGGTGAATCATTTATACTAATGGTCATTAGCATGTAGTTTAACCAGCTTATATTCCGGATCAATAAAATATAAGTCGTAGTTGTATATAATTTCTACGTCTTGTAGGGCAATCTATACAAGAGTCGGTGGAATACCAAGGCCTCTGCTCGATATAAGTAAAGAAAACTTCGCAAAGCTATTCGATCAAGCAGTAGGTTACAAACTGGTCCCTCCATTCGACCCTTACGCGAACACGATCAACTATCTCTTGGCAACGTATGTGATTCCTTATGTTGGACTCGTTAGCTATGTCGGAACCGCGCCTTATCTCCACAACTTCACCACCAAAGCCGTAAGCGCATGATCTCTCTACTTTGCTAGATCCGCAATTGCTAGTTAATTCACCACTAACACACATGTCCGGAAAATGTGTTTGCATAGTTGGTGGCGGGTCTATTGGGTGTGGAGTCAGGACAGGACGCAGTAACGAGGACATTCCTCTACGAGCGGAAGGACTTGAAGGTGCTGCCCTACAACCTGACTGTGGCTGAGCTCACCGACAAGATGTCCAAGCTGCGGAACCGGCTTGCAATGTGTGGGATCAAGGATGAAGGTCTGATCGTGCCGCGAGAGCTCGGGGCAGAGGGCCTGATCGAAACCAACATCCTGTCTGCGGACGACTACTCACTGTCTTACGCCAGAACTCCGCAGGAGACCCTGAGGACGGTGTATGACACCGGGGACGAGCACGTGCCTGGTGGGTTCTATCCGCATGGTGCCAATGGAAGGATTGCCAGGATGCTTCTTAAGAATAAAGATTAGTCTGCGGTCAATAACTCGTAAAGAAAATAGATGCGAGAATTCAATAATTATGTAATCGTCAGTTTCCGCTGGGCGGTCCGCCGTGATATCGAGTGAATAATTGTTCTAATTTTCTTTTTCCGAGTTCTAGTTTGTTACGTCTCATCAAGAAGGGGAAAGAAAAGTTTGCTATGAAAGAGAAGGATGCGCAAGGAAGGTATTAAATACAATGTTTAATAGTGTCTCTTTCGGTGTACATTGATATTCAACTAATATGATTAATTTAATTCGAGTCAGATTGGCCACTGACGGGTAAAACTCTCTCAATCAATTAATAGTCCCTCTTTGAAGAATACGCCAAAGTTCATGTAGCAATATGATTTGGTTCAAGCGTTTCAACACTTTTTCCGTATAAGCAAGGTATTGGTTTCGAGTCATTGTGAATACAGAAAATTTATATTGGGCTCCTTAGTGGGCCCACCGGACTTGAATTAATCGAGACTCAATTGAACTTATGGATATCAAAGTTCACACCGAAAAAAAGAAATCGACTAGAAAAGGATTTATCGGGTCGTAACAAACCAGATATTGCAACAAATATATGATCAAATCACCAACATGAGTGCTGTGAAAACAACGTTGTTTCTCGAAGAATATCCACAACAAGAAATTTAAGGAATGAGGATGGCAAAATCATTCTCAATTTCATCCCTATTCCACCTATAGAGACGGAATAGAGATGAATTTCGTGCCGTAGATAATTTTAGTGTTGCAAATTAATTGACATGGACAATTTTGCCACTATGTATTGAGACGGAATTGGAATTGAACTTTGCAGACGGGTCAAAACTGTTCATAATTAAATAGAGATAGAATGTGGATGAACTTTTCCGTCTCTATGGTATTCAGATGTTGGTCTACATGTCCGTCTCAATAGGGCTATAAAGACGGAAATTCCCGTCCCTATTCCTAATATTTCTTGTAGTGCCAAACAGACTTAATTATAGGATCGTGGAGAGTGAAAGCTGGACGCTCTGGCCGTACGAGGACGACCCTTTCCATGGCTAGACGTGTGACTCTCGTTAAATCTGTTCTTACAAATATGTATTAAGCTGCTATACAAGTTAATCTATTACACGTATTAGAGTAGGTCATAACAAACCAGACATGGCAACAAGCGTACGATCATTTTTTTCCCCAGTGGACACCACTTGGTATTCAGCCATCTAATGGATCCCACTAATTCAGATTCAAGTCTACTCGACTCACTAAATAGATAAAAAATTTTCAAATTTTCAATCAGGCATGGATTATTTTTTTATTTACTAAACTTAAATTCGGGACCTAACTTAAAAAGGACAAGCAACTGAATAAGTCCACCTTGGCGTTGACTAAATCAATTTTTTTGTCTGTGAACCGAATCATAAATAAACAAGCAGCGATCCCGGAGCTACTGGTTCTTGTCAGTAGGTATCTCACAGTGTGATATATATGGCTTCTGTAGAGCTAAAAAACTAAAAGGACCAAAAAGAAAAATCAATCAAACATAGAGGATCAAAAGTATATATACTTATCCCAAATGATTAGGCAATGAGTTATGATCAAACTAGGAAATAATCCACGCGACGCCGTACTATCAGAAGATTCTGTCAATCATACCGTTATTACATGTATTCAAGTTATAATAAGTGCGTCTATTTTTAGATTATGAATAACCCAATTATTAAATAACTAAACTCTTTTAGATTTTATGAATGAGCATATTGAATAATACATGCCAAAAAAAACGAACACTTATTTCGAAGCATAAAATTTAATTCCACTCTCTCTTTTAAAATAACCATGTTATCAATCATATATATTAAAATAATTTTTAAATTTTAATCATACAGTGATCTCATAAGTTCTATGAATTCTTATAAACTCGAAAATGTATATATTAGTTGGTATTTGTTTAAGAGTTAATTAAATTAAGATTTTTTATTGTTTAATAGTTGTCATGTTAAAAGAATGTCACGAGTGTAAGTTTTACATATATATTTATATATTTTTTATAGTAGTGTTTAAACTATTGTGGAAATTAGTTTGATCTTTTTCCTTGTTTGGATTAATGCGTGCAAGTAAGACAAATGAGGCATAACTGGTGCCTTCATTTTGCGTCCAGGGAGTTTTCTAGCACAAGAGGTTGTCCATATGGAGATTGCTAGAAGATTCAGCAAGCAAATCGTCACAACTTGGTAATTTTCATACTATTGGCTAGGTGATAGATTTTGTTTCCTAGTTTCGCTAGCTGTTTGGACAGCACGAATTTTATTGCTTTATGTCATTTATTTCCTTAGAATAAGGCCGAGATATGCTCTTTAGAGTCCGCCCTACAAGACTAGACGGTGCCATTTGTTGTATACCTCCGACATCAATCACAAAACGGTTACGTGCCACGTACCTTTATCTTTATCTTTACTTTATCGCACCGCACTTCAATATCTATCTTTTCATGCCCCCTTTCAATACAATGCAATAGCCTTCCGAGGCACTCCCGCTGACGGCATATCCCTTCTACCCTACTTGGTTCCTGATCAAGGAAGTTGCCATGAGCTAAGGTTCCGGCCTCAACTCGTCCTTTTCGCCTAATCTAGTTGGACCTAGTGCTTCATTCAACTTCCGGCTAATTCGACCGTGAAACCACACAACTATCTCACGAGCCAATCCCGTCTGTGTGCTCACTAAAGACCAGCTTCTAGCTGTCTCTCTCGGTGTCATCTTATTGGTAGCACTCACTTGTATTTGGGGAGAATCTTAGTTGCCAAATCCTCGGGCTGCATAATCGTCTGAATGTCATTGTCAACCACTCCAACGACATCTCTCCTAAACCCAATTATCGACTAAACCTACAGACCTCTCTAACACGGTGAGAACGGTTGGTGGTTTCGCTACCAATCATTCGGACTGCGTCCTGGCACGCCTAGCAACACCCTAATCTCATGAGAGATTCAACTAGCTGGCGTCGAAAGTGGGATTGTGTGATTCTACGCGAAACAACTTTTGGCACACTTGGTGGGACTCCATCGAAGTAATGCTAACACCGACATGAACGACTACAGTTATTCATCGTCGCCATCGACTAGCAAATCGTCGTCGTCAAAATTTTATGATTATAATCCATCAATCAGCTATTCGCCATTGATCCCATCGACGGACTATTCGACGTCGTCTACATATTACAGGCCTCCACAGCAACAAGCGGCCAATATTCTAACGCAGCCAACCAGTCACCTAACACTCTCGGCTGGTCATCCAATGCAACTAGTTATTCATCCACAGTCGGCTAGCTATTCATCACAGCCAACAATTTACTCGCAGCTGGCTAGTTGTTCCACGTAGCCAGTTGTTCATTCACAGCTGGCTAGCTACGCAACACCTCTTGCATCGCAATATCCTAATGCGGATTAGACACACGCCCAAATGTTTGTTGACGAATTTATGCCCAGCGTGATCGTAGCTCTTCAGCATAACAGAGTACAGCTTTCGGCTAATGAAGACGCCGAAATTTCGTCACCAGCTAAAAAGCTAGTTCAATTTCTACTGCAACATCGGCCGACATGTGGGTTCGCAGCTAACATAGTAACTGAGTTAAATGCGCATTTTCAGCGAGCCAGGATACAGTTCTCAGCTAGCCTACGAGCAGAGTTGTTGTCACTAGCTAGTCAGCTAATTCAGCTTGTTCAACAATAACCCACATTGTAACTAGAATCGGTTGAACCAACGGCACTTTAACAACAGGCACAACCAGTGCCGGTTATTATGCAAAAGCAACCATAATGTGTGTCAGTGGTTCCAAACAAACAACCTGTGCAGCTAGTCCAAGAAGCTTTAACTCTCCACGGGTCGCCCACACAATCAGACTATGCTCTCGAGCAAAGGTAGAAAGGGCAGTGAACTCCACGTGTAACGAGCGGCCAATGAAACATCAATTTTCTCCAATCAGCCACGAGCAAGGGATGGCATAGGCTGACTCTTTTTATTCAATCGTGCACCTGTCTTCTCTATTTTCTCTTCGGCCATGCACTTATATATATATGCCAATTAGTCCTTAGGATTATTTAGCAATAATTCGTAATTAATTACAATTCGCAAATAAGTCCCAATAACTTGAGTAGTTTCTAAAACCATTCGTGAATTATCTCATAACTCACAGTAGTCCCAAAAGCGAAAAATTGTTATACACTTACTAATATATAGTAACTTTCCATTTAAGGACACTATAATATCGAATATGATAATTTCTTAAACAAGTCCACCTCAATGTTGGATTTGACTTCGGGATGTGCTAGCACTTCTGCAACTGCATTGCAAGTCTAATCCAATAATTGATTACTAATTAACTACCTTAATTAGAATCAACTAGTTCTTTGCTCAAACACGTTATATTGTGTGTGACTAACTAAGTTCATCACTAAATGGCAATGAGACTATAATGTCAACCACCTTGACATTATCAGAAACTCCTTTCCATAACCAAAAACACAATTTCCAAAATACCCTTGGCTCCCAAAGATTATGAGTGACACCTAACAACATATCGTGATAATATAAATAATGACGAATGTACAATTATGACATTTTGATGAACCTGTGACCATATATGCCATGTATTCAAGTCCTTTCATTACAGATCTTCATCTAGCCATGAATATAGTTTATTTCAAACCCTATAGGAACCTCTGAGTTTCTATTTATAGATCGATAGAACTTAAACTAGAAACTCTTTTCTATTTAAGTCCATTCACCTTGGCTAAGGATTTCCTGATCTAGAATAGAACTGAAACCCATAGGATATTTTCATGTTTATTTAAGTCAATGAAACCCATCTCGACTGGACACTTACCTTCATACACAACCAACTAAGACCACCGTCTGCCGGATACCCATGCTTGGCACAAGTATATAAGTAAGAGCAAATCCTAACTACTCATGTATGAAATAACTGTGCCATCACGGGTCTAAGGACTATATGAACTAATACAATCTAAATAATATTTATTGATAACAGTAAAGCACCACGTGAGTATTATCTGCGCGTTATAGTTCGACTCACTTATCTCTACAAGTGTCCACATGTTTGTCTCAATATTAGATATCGAATATTATGAGACACACTACTCCATCTTTATTAGTATCTCTATAATAATCATGGATACAGACAAAGGTGATGATGTATTTGGAATGATAGTGTCCAACTAAGATTCCTATGACCACGAATAGTTTAAAGAAGCTTGTACCATAATACTCCGTAACTCATATTCTCAACTCTTTGAGAATGAAGTATCTTTCAAGTATCATAAATATAAATGATTTATGAATAATAGAATAAATATCATTGTACTAAATAGCTCTAAATGACGTCAGCTCTGAGCGAGGTCACCAGGGGGGAGTGGCCGACCGGCAGAGCCTGCCCCTCCCCTAATTTCTCTCGATTCTTTTTTTTTTCTACTTTTAAATATTTTTGTTTTGATTTAAATTGAAAAATTAAAAAATTAATTTTTTTATTCTAGTTGTGACATTGGTAGAGTTAACAGAAAATGTAACTGCAGGATCAAAGTGACAAAAACGCGAAAGATTGAGGACAAGAATAGCAAAAATAAAGGTTTAAGGCTAAACTAACAAAGCGTAAAAGATTGAGGACTTAAAAGTATGTTTTCCCTTGACTAATAATTTCTTCTTCTTCTTTTTTGGTTTGATAAGTAGTCATGCTGATTGAAATAACGTTACTCAGCAAAAAAATGATTGAAATTACATTATTTTGCAGATTATTTTTGGGTGCATGAAGTGACAATTAAAGTATTCACATGAGCAAACACTCAACAACTTCTACATAATATAAAATTTTTCGATACATAAAATAATACAAAAATGCTAAAGATTTTCTTAATTCAAAATTTCACCCACATCTACTAAATAGCTCTTCAATATTTTGTAACAACAACTTTGTCATTGTAAGTGGGATTTTGAATTAGAAGAAATTTTAAGTTAATTATTATTAGAATATAGCAACACTCAATAATAATAAATAAAGGGCACATTGAGTAGCTAGACCTTCGCAACTGACACTTTTAATTAAGATGGCTACATCATCGGGAAAACTTTCCTATCAAGGCCCCGGTGGTATACAGATACTAGAATTAAGCCCATCTTTCTACAAGTATAACATATCAAATTAACGAGCAGTCAGATCTCACAATCGACAGTTTTAATTGAGATAGCTATGTCATTGAGAAAAATCTCCCGTCAATGCAACATCGATATAACAATACCTGAATTAAGCACGTCTTCCGACAATCATAACATGACATATATGTAAACTATTACTTTGAGAGGATCGCACCTCACGACGAACTTTTACGCACGATTCTCTTGCAGTTATAACATACCACACCTTCATACCTCAGGGTGGACTATAGAGGTGAGGAGACGACGCCCAAATCTCGAGATTCTAGGTGACCAACTCAAGTAGGGGTGCAAGTAAAAAATCGAAAACCCGAGAACCGACCCAACCTAACGATTCTCTGAAAACCATTTTTTTTAATTCCGGGGGGGGGGGGGGGGGGGGGGGGGGGGGGGGGGGGGGGGCCCTCTTATCGGTTTTGGGGAGAGCCCCAATGCGGACCCGAACCGACCCGAATTATATATATATATATATATATAAGAATTGAATTGTGTGTTTTTTATTTAACGAATTGAATTGATCGTTGATCAGACTGTGTGTTGAAGTCGTGGAGTTGCAGCGGAATATTGGAAAACGGAAATTGTAGTTTCGCTTTATTTGAAATTTGTTGAACTTTGATTAAGGAAATGTAAGTTCGTTGTTTTGCTTTTCTTGTCTTTTTTTTTTTTTAAAAGAATTCAAGATAGCCGGGGAGTCGACCCGGATAACCCGACTCACAAGCGATCGATTTCCTAGATAATTCTGGTTCGTTTTAGGTGGGTATTATCCCTGAGCCGAGCTGACCCGAGAATTTGATGCATCAACCCGAATTAGAAAAACTCGAACCAACCGGACCCATTTTCACGTTAGTCAAGTCGTTACCACTGTCGCGGAGCCCCGACCGATGGTTTGCCATTTCTATGTTTCTCTTGAAATTACAAAAACAAAACTTGGACCAAACCGACTCTGAAAATACCCAAAAACAAATTCGTCATGTCCGGCCCATATTAACCATATGGCCCATATATAATAAGCCAGCCTCGTCGTAGTCGTCCCCTTAAACCCTTCATTCTATTCTAGGGTTTGTTCCCTCCGCCGGAAGCTCAGTGTCACTGCTTTGGCGGTGCGCCCTCTCTCTCTCTTTCTTTCTATCGTTCTCTTCCACCTCTGCAATTGCAGCTGCTCGTTCTGCTGCCGCCGCCTCTCTATTACTGCCCAGGTGAACAACTTTATAGGCTTTCGCTAGTCTGTAGTTCTTCTTGACCTGCCCTACTAGCTAGCTGAACGATTTGATTGATTTCGCAATTTAATTGTCCGGGACGTGACGGTGAATCCCAATCCAAGCAAAGGAAGAGCTTCAATTTTCAGTTAATTGATTCTGTCGCGCAGCCTGGAATCAGCGCATGATTGATCGAGTGTGGAAAATTGCAGCTTTTCCATCGCATGTGGATTATCCTCTGTTTGAAGTTGATTTTTTTTTTTGCCTTTCTTGTTTGTCTGGGGAAATGTGAAAATTCATTTGGTTATTGTCTTCCCTTTGATTGTTGCGAGATGTGTAGGATAATGAATAACCTTGAAAATGGATTTGTTATCGCGATGGGCTATTTTATTGAGTTTGCACAATTTTGACTCTTTATCTATTGCGTGCTTCAGAGTTGCTTAAAGATGGTGCAGTACAATTTTAAGAAGATTACTGTGGTTCCCCCCGGGAAGGACTTCATCGATATTATCCTCTCCCGTACCCAGAGGCAGACTCCTACTGTCGTTCATAAGGGATATGCTATATCACGTCTCCGTCAGTTCTACATGCGTAAGGTCAAGTACACTCAGCAGAATTTCCATGAGAAGCTGTCTACCATCATTGAGGAGTTCCCCAGACTGGACGACATCCATCCTTTTTACGGGGATCTCCTTCATGTGCTGTATAACAAGGACCACTACAAGCTTGCTCTTGGGCAAGTCAACACTGCGAGGAACCTTATTAGCAAGATTGCCAAAGACTATGTGAAGCTGTTGAAGTACGGTGATTCTCTGTATCGGTGCAAGTCCCTGAAAGTTGCTGCCCTTGGAAGAATGTGTACGGTGATTAAGAGGATCGGCCCTAGTTTGGCTTACCTCGAGCAGATCAGGCAGCACATGGCTAGGTTGCCTTCCATTGACCCTAATACTCGGACGGTCTTGATCTGTGGGTACCCGAATGTTGGGAAGAGCTCCTTCATTAACAAGATAACCCGGGCTGATGTGGACGTGCAACCTTATGCTTTTACGACGAAGTCGCTCTTTGTGGGTCATACCGACTATAAGTATCTTCGTTACCAAGTGATTGATACTCCTGGAATTCTGGACCGCCCATTTGAAGACCGTAACATAATTGAGATGTGCAGCATTACAGCTCTAGCTCACCTCCGCGCCGCAGTTTTGTTCTTCCTGGACGTATCAGGTTCTTGTGGATATAGCATTGCTCAACAGGCAGCGCTCTTTCACAGTATCAAATCCCTGTTTATGAATAAGCCCTTGATCATTGTCTGCAATAAAACTGATTTACAGCCGCTGGAGGGTATATCAGAGGAAGATATGAAGTTGGTCATGGAGATGAAGGCTGAAGCCATGAAAACTGTGTTGGGTCAGGGTGGAGAGCCCACAAATGATGAGGGGGTTCTCCTGACTATGAGCACGTTGACGGAGGATGGTGTGATTGCTGTGAAGAATGCCGCCTGCGAAAGGTTGTTGAATCAGAGGGTTGAAATAAAGATGAAATCCAAAAAGATCAATGACTGTCTAAATCGGTTTCATGTTGCGTTACCAAAGCCACGTGACCAAAAGGAGAGGCCGCCTTGCATTCCACAGGCAGTCATGGAAGCTAGAGCAAAGGAAGCAGCAGAGAAGGAAAAGAGGAAGACCGAGAAGGACATAGAGAACGAGAATGGCGGTGCTGGTGTATACTCTGCTAGTCTCAAGAAGCACTATATCCTGTCGAATGAAGAGTGGAAGGAGGATATCATGCCTGAGATTCTCGATGGGCATAATGTCGCTGACTTCATTGATCCCGACATACTGCTGAGGCTGGAAGAGCTGGAGAGGGAAGAAGGGCTGAGGCAGGCGGTGGAGGAAGATGATGATTTTGAGATGGACGGGAAGGAGTTGACTTCAGAGGAGCAAGAAGCATTGGCTGAGATCCGGAAGAAGAAGAGCTTACTCATTCAGCAGCATCGGATCAAGAAGAGCACAGCTGAAAGCAGGCCCATTGTGCCGAGGAAGTTCGATAAGAACAAGGAGTTCACAACGAAGAGAATGGGAAGACAGCTCTCTGTATTGGGGCTCGATCCCAGTTTGGCTATTAATCGTGCCCGCAGTAGGTCTCTCTCTAGGAAGGGTCGTAAGAGGGAGAGATCCCCAGCCTATGATGGTGGTGATGCTATGGATGTTGATGTGGACACACCCAAGAAGAAGCTGCGAGCAAGGTCCAGGTCTCTGTCACTGTCTAGGTCAAGGTCGAGGCCACCAAGTGAAGTCACTCCAGGTGAGGGCTTCAAGGACTCCGCTCAGAAGGTCAAGGCAATTAAACTTGGCAAGAAATCTGTCAAGATGAGGAACAAGGATGCACGTCGTGGAGAGGCTGATAGAGTTATCCCGTCTCTCAAGCCTAAACACTTGTTCTCTGGGAAACGCTCCATTGGGAAAACCCAGAGACGCTAGAGCATTACTGGTACATTTTTAATTTGAAGTTCTATCTATAAATTTCGATCAATTCAAGTTACTTTTGAGTGCTTCGTGATGGTACAATATTATTACTGTGCGACGATTATTAAGTTATGTGGGTCAACTCCTATATTGTTTTCCTCCCAGGGAATGGACGGGGGAGTAATAATGATGTGCTGCAATCTTCTAGACAACTTCCGAAGTTTGCAAGATCATATGGAGGGTCATCGAGTATCAGGTTCTTTATCAGGAGATTCATGGTGGCAGCTTCTAAAGAAGCTGGGAATGCATTTTGGTCTGATAAGTTCACATTTACCAGTTTTAGCTTGCCTGGATATATGTTGTTCTGGCAGTTTTGATAGCAGTGTCGGTTTACTTGTTTTGTGTTTTTTATGATATGATATGAGCCTTTTTGGTACATGGAGGAGACTTAGCCTCTTGTACTTGTTACAAGGCATGTCAGTACTAATTGGGTCTTTGGGGAATTAAATGGTTCATTCGTTAGAATATGTATCTCGTAATGTCTTTTCTTTAGACCCCTCGATCCCTTTCCTTTAGACCCTTCATTTCACTCCAACAGCAGAATCGCATCATACGATCAGGTCGATGCAGACGAAATGGCTGCATTTCTATAGTAGAGTACCGAAACAAAGTTTTAGGCAATATCGCTTATTCTATTGGATTCTACCGGCGGTTCATGTACGAAATGATGGATGTAATCCTTCATGGATCATAGGAAAGATTGTGAGTTCACCATCAGTTTGGTCCTGATAAAATATCGGAGCCAATCCGTTTGGTCCCTGACGGATCATTCCATCTTAGTCCAATTCTCATCCAGCTGTCGTCTGCACGTGCGGAAAATCAATGTGGAGCCTACATGGAGAGGATGACGTTAACAACACCTTTTGTGTTAACCTTTTATTCTGTTCCAATCACTGTTAACACCTTTTATACAAACCTTTTAGGGTTAATTATATCAGGGAATCAAAATGTTTCAAAAATGTAATATTTTGATACCGAAAAAAAAGAGTAACAACTGAGTACGCAAAGTTGAAAAATATTTCAATCAAATGCATTTTGACCTTTTCGATTGACGCCGTTAGCAAAATGTTGGTGTGATAATTGACGTGCAACGAACATTCAATCTAGCCTAAAATTTAAAATAAATTTTTCAATTTTTAAAATTTGAATAATAAAAATTAAAAAGAAAAAATAATGATCGAGAGATTTCCCTCCATCGGTGGAGGGAGATCTCTCGATAGATTGGGCATCACTACCACCCCCCCCCCCCCCCCCCCCCCCCAAATCCGAGCCGAGGTCACCGGTGTACTCTGAGTCCGCCGGTAACCTCGATCAGGGGTTGGGATAGCCAGCAGGGGCGCCCCATCCTGATTTTGGGCTCCTCAATTTTATTTTATTTTTTCATTTGTGTGTGTATGTATCCCCCCCAAATCCGAGCCGAGGTCACCGGTGTACTCTGAGTCCGCCGGTAACCTCGATCAGGGGTTGGGATAGCCGGCAGGGGCGCCCCATCCTGATTTTGGGCTCCTCAATTTTATTTTATTTTTTCATTTGTGTGTGTATGTATTGTATGGTACCCATCATTGGAGCTTCCAAATTCCACTGACTCATGTGATTAATTTGCTTCCATTGAATTGAATTCTGGTTATGGACATCGAGAGATCGTCCCTCTGCAGTTGCGTGGTGAACTTCTTGCTGAAAGAGAACTACTTCCTCACCGCATTCGAGCTCCTCCACAAGCTCCTTGACGATGGCTGCAATGGTCACGCCATTTGCCTCAAGGAGTTCTTCTCCGATCCAGCTCATTTCCCTCGCGATCAGATTTCTCGCTTCAACTCTCGCAGATAACCTTGATCGTGGGGTGTGTCCCCTTCAAACCTCCAGCTTCCTCCTTGTCATAAAGACCAAGATCGGGGAGAGGATGGAGGCGTCTTTGGTGGCCACCCCCCTCGACAGAGTTTTATAGCGGGAGGTCGCCGGTGGGTTAGACCCTGTCGACGGCCCTTCACCGTTGCCGGAGACGGTTCACGAGGGGAGAGAGTTCTATGAGAGAATTTTTTTTAAAAAAGGTCTTTTTTAATTTTTTATTATATTATTATTTATCATTTTTATTTTCATTTTATTTTATTTTTCCATGCCACTATTTGCCAACAGGATTAGTATAAAATTGACAGTTTATTTCATTGAAACATTTTTAAGTTTCGTGTACTCGGTTGTCACGTTTTGTTCTTTTTGTACCGAAAGGTTACATTTCTAAAATATTTTGCACCCCTGGTGTAATTAACCTAACTTTTTACTTTGTTCCCAATCACAGAATGGCGTGGTCTTTTTACCTCTTCCATGCCCAAAATAAACCCGAAATGAGGTTTTGGGATTCCTATAATAAAAATAATAATAATTTTTCTTAATAAAAGGGTCGAGAAGGAAAGCTCGATTCCAGCATTGCTCGACAGGCAGCACTCTTTCGCAGTATCAAATCTCATTTTATGAATAAGCCCTTGGTTGTCGTCTGCAATAAAACTGATTTACAGCCGCTGGAGGGTATATCCGAGGAAGATACGAAGCTGGTCGTGGAGATGAAGGCTGAAGCTGTGAAAACTGTGTTGGGTCAGGGTGGAGAGCCCACAGATGATGAAGGGGGTCCTTCTGACCATGAGCACCTTGACAGAGGATGGAGTGACTGCTGTGAACAATGCAGCCTGCGTTAGGTTGTTGAATCAGAGGGTTGAAATAAAGATGAAATCCAAGAAGATCAACGACTTGTCTGAATCGGTTTCGCGATGCAATACCAAAGCCACGTGACCAGAAGGAGAGGCTGCCTCGCATTCCTCAGGTACTCCAGGAAGCTAGGGCAGAAGGAAGCAGCAGAGAAGGAAAAGAGAAAGACCACGAAGGACATAGAGAACGAGAATGGTGGTGCTGGTGTATACTCTGCTAGTCTGAAGAAGCACTATATCCAGGTGTCTGCATCAGGTTCATCATCAAGAGATACACGGTGGCTGCTTCAAATGAGGTTGGGAACGCATTTTGGTCTGAGGAATCATGTTTATTGGCTTCAGGTTGCCTGAGTATTAATCTTGTTCTGGCAGTTTTGATAGCATTATGGCTTTACTTTGTTTATGTTTTTATGACATGATCAGAGACGAGCCTTTTGTACGTTACAAGGCACTTCAGTATTTATTGGTTCTTTCTCGTTATGTCTTTCCTTTAGACCGCTTGTCTCACTATTAAGTTCAACAATGCATTATCACTTATTGGATGTGATCCTAGATCATTTGGTTGTGAATTCCGATTTGGCAGCTAGGGACATCTCTCTGCACGACTCAATCAATAGTTCAAGTCACACTCCCATAATCCATTCTCTTCGGAGAATTCATTTCACTAGAAGTATAGAATAATTGTAGTAGTGAAATGCTATTGTTCCTCCTTGAGTGATAAAGGATTGATTACAAATATCTACGGAGTATATTCTATAGTAAGCTTTTAGACCGTACAATACAAGGGTTTATAAACAAAAAATTATAATAAAGAATTGAATTTATGAATATAAAATAAAAAAATTAAATTGAGTAATCAATGTAAAATTAAAATATTCATTAATCTCTTTTGTGAATATGCTTATTGTATTAGTGGATAAATGAGGAAAACTAAAATTTTTAAAAACCTTCAAAAAAAAAAGATATACACAATCAAATTGTATCATATTTTCTTTCAAACATAAACTATATAATAAGAGCAAGAAAATATACAGAATCATCTTTTTTTTTTTGGTTGAAACCGCACGATCCACTCAGCTGCTTGAAATCTAAATCCATCATGTGCTTGATAATATGCTCTATTTTATGTAGGTCTTATGGAAATATACCAATTGCACCATACTTAAAAAAGAAAAGTCAAATTATAATTTAAAAATCAATTGGTAGAAATTAGTTACTTTATATTGTAAATATTTTGCCCAATGAGGAGGAAGACCCAAGCCAAGAATGACATAACAATCTCACCACTTGCATATAAACTTATATAGAGATATCTATGACATGCAATTAATTTTAACAATTTAACATGTAATAGCCATAATACTACAAATTTATATATTATTGCTGTTATTATTATTTAATTTCAAACAATATACTAAATTGTGAAGACATTTACTATTATGCCCCATTTATTAGGGTGTAGTCAAGTTTATATATATATATATATATAAATTTATTTATTATTTTATATAAATTTACAATTTTACTCCTATTTATTCTGGCTAGTCAAGTTTATACCATATACAAATTATGGACCAGAAATACTTTCCTCACGTATCATTAGGAAATGCATTGAAATAAATACAACAATAAGAAGAGGTAATTGCAAAAATGTCTAAACTATAAAAACGAGTCAAAGAGGATTATTGGTTCGACGGTAAGCAATAACCATTTACACTAACAATGTGTGTGGGAAGTGGGAATCGAAGTAGATTCCAAGGAAAATTAACTTAAATTTCCTGGACCCACAAGATTCACATGTTTGGTTTGGACATGGGAATCACATTCTCACACTTAACATTCACACTTGAATGGTAATGTAGATACTATAAGGTGGCGTTTGGTTCAGTGTAATCGAGTTGGGAATTTCGAATTCCCACCTAGATTACGCCCTCATTACACTGTCTGGGTGTAATTTCGAGCCTAAGAATTTTATTTGGGCTTTCCTATACCTTATGATCTCAAAATACCAAACTTAAAGTTGGTAATTGGAGATCATTCTTATATAAATTTATATATATATATATATATATATATATATAAGATCAACATGGAAGATTTATTCAGAAACTTAGCCCATGATGGGCTGAAGAGAGTACATGATGTTTAAGAAAACAAAAGAAGACATGAGAAGAAGAAAAGAAAAGGAAAGAGTCTGAAAGAACTCAATCTATGCTTACACTGGAACTTACACACAGAAGGGAGGTTGGGAAATCCGGGTTATGGGAGCCGGATGATTACATATTAGAAGAAAGAAGAAGATAAGAAGAGAGAGTTATCGGCGGATGAGTCCCCCCTCAATGCTGGAAGGAGAGTCCTCTTATAGGCAATGGTGGATGCCTTGTCGCTGTGCAGCTTTACATTGTGCACTCACATGCGGGGTACTGTTGACTCCAGTGGGAAAGAACTGTAGCTACAGTTCCTTTTTTGTCGCAAATAGTGACAGGAGGCTGCTTTATGTCGGGCACCCTCGCCGAAAGGTTTTTTGTCCGTTGTGGTACCACTGTGAGGAGTGGTGGGACGCTTCCGGAAATTGCGCTGATTATGTGGGGCCTAGCCTTTTGAGCCGAAAGGTTTTTGTCCGGTAATGATCCACGTGCTGTTGCAGTGGGCGGACGCTCTCGGATTGTGGAGGCTTGTCAATTGTACCTTTGGGAATCCATTAAAAATTCCTCTTCGAATTTGTCAAGAATTGAATCATGACGAGTGCTGATCCTTGGTTGGATCGGCATGTCGATGAGGGAGATATGAAGGAAAACCCTTTGGGATGTGCCTGAGAACTGGAGAATATGCTCTGGCTATTTACGCCATTGCCATTCATTTACCTGAACCCAAGCTCGCCATTTGCTGATCTGAGTAACAATTTGTCCATCTGCTGGCCAGAACTTTGCCTCTGGGGTGAGAACACTTCTGGAACTTACCGGAGAGATAAAGATGTAATGGATAGCAGGTTGAACTTTTATGGGGGAGATCCACTCTGGTGGAGAGGATTCAATGCTGATGAAGAGGCTGGAAGATCGATGCAAGGACTTTTTGATTAGGTCCCAAGCATTGTTCCCAAAAAGGGAATGATATTATGGCCGATGTTCATCCTCTGGTCTTAAAATCATGGATTTGAGAACTCCGTATTTCAGAAGATCACAAAATTCGAAATGATGTTTATAAAATTTATCCTTTAGAGGGAAAACATAAAAACTTATCCTGGGGATCGAGAATTCCAGGATATGTCTGCAACCATCCATGAGTAAGATGTCAGCTCTTTCAAATGCATCATCCTTATCGTGTTGGTCACAGGGTTGTGGAAAATCATTTTGAAAATTTTTTCTTTCCCAATTCCAAAACCATCCATCAATTCCTTTTTGTGTGCATGCACAGAACTGAAGGAGTCTTTTAAAAAAGGAAATCATGGCAGTAGTAAAATCATGAAGGCTTATCTCAGAAATTTTTAAGACAATGTCTTCAGGAAGTTTTGAAAGATACATGATTTCTCCTGCACGGGGGAAAATGCCACTGAGAGTCACCTCAATGGGTTTTTTAGAAAACATTTTTTTAGTCATATTTCCGATGGGGGGAACTTCTGACTGAGTTATCGATGGAGTTGATGACGACTCCAAAACCTGCTTTAATTTTTCATTTTCTTTTTCAAGAGCGTCTTTTTCTTTGAGGCAGGACTCAGAAAACTCTAAGACTTCTATTCTTTCCGCACAGAGGCTTTCGATTTCTTTTTTGAAGCCTTCATTTTCTTTTTCAGAAATATCTCTCCTTTTTTCGCTCTTTTTTTAATTTTCTCTTCAGAGCATGGTTTTCTCTTTGCATTTCTGCAAAGTGCTCTGTGAAGTTATCGAACTCAACTAACCTGTTCTGGAGGAAAGTATGAGTCTGAGCTTTTTGGAGGGATAGCTCTTGTTGCAGCGAATCGATTTTCAGACAAAGTTCCTGCTGCATGGATGCTTTGCTGTTGCTTTGTTCTTCCATGTGGAGAACCAAAGCATTTATGGATTCCTCACCCTTTTGAGGATTCTTTATGGAAGACCATAAATTATCCAAGATGAGTTGTTGCCCATGGTCAGGCCGCCAAGCCGTGAGGCTGGACTTTATGCAGAATCGTTTTTTTTTTTTAGGCAGATCCTGAAGTTTATGTGTTTTGCTCCTAGAGGAGGAGCCTTTGCAAACCTGGTCAGACCAGGGGACATCCATGTTCCTGTAGGAAAACATGATCAGGGATTATGGCATGTTTATATCAAGATTTATGGGAATTGGCTCCTGGAACAGATAATGGCCAATGACTAGCTCATAATCCTCCCGGGTTTTTAAAGTGGAGTTAATATGTAAAAAACATGTTTTTTTATCGCAAGGAGGGACTCTCTTGCAATGCCTGTTGAAATGAGCACACAACACATCAGACACAGGATGATCGATGAGGGCACATATATTATGGATATATGACGTATAAATACGATCCATAGAGTCTGTTTCCCCGTCCTGTATATTATTTTGTATTTCCTCAAGACTGTCGTCTTGCAACAGTTCAAACAGCCAATGGTGTAACCACTCTTGAGCAGATTCCACGGCCATTTCCTGCATAAGATGCATTAGTCTATCTTGTAAACACATTTATCGGAGATGAAATGGAATTTTATTTTGTTTCCAAGCTTGTGCGTCTCAATGCCAGATGAAGTGACAAGAAACGGTTTTAAAAGCTGGATGAATGGGGTTCCTAGTATAACCTTATGACTAAGGCTTTTCACTAGGAGAAATGAAGTTCTGTACCGGACTCTATTCTGTTCAACTTCTACTTCACTCAACTTGTACTGGATGTCGAGCTTAGTACCACTGACCGAAGAAAGTGATTCAGTTGTTTTTTCATAGAATCTGGCAGGGATGAGTTGTTCACTAATGTAGTTTTCATCTGCACCTGTGTCAAACAGAGCAGTGGCATTAATAAACAGATTATGGTTTATGACTAGCGTGATTTTGATCAACCACCTATTAGGAGAGAGATCCCCTATCATGGTTAAGTTTTCCTGCTGGTCATTTTGATCCAGGGCCAGAGTTTCCTCTGGGTTTTTATCCTGTCTCATGAGAATTTGATCAGAGCTGGCTGAGGGTTTTTGTGCCCCAGTGATGAGCTCTTCCAAATGGCTTATTATGGTGGAGTGTTGTTGCTGCTCAATCTTGAGACAAACAATTTCACTCCTGAGATTATCGATTTCCTTTTGAGCATCAAACGAGGTTTTATGAGCTCGCTTCTGGTCATGCCTTTTAAGGATTTCAGAGAGGTTGTAATTAGGGGTTTTGGTCTCGCTGTCTGCGAGAGTGCCCTACTGCAACTTCTCAAGATATTGTTTTCTCAACAGAGGGTTCTGGATTTGATCCGCTACTTCAAGCAGGAATTCCTGATCTCTTGTTAAGACATTTATGGATTTTTCATCGGACGACCAATCAAGTTTATCAAACTGCAGGCACTCCTCACTGGCAGTTGAGAACTCTGTCTCAGAGTCAAAAGATTCTATCAACAGATTGCAAAATTGGTCTTTTATGTCATCATCAATTTCAAGTTGATGAATCTTTTTGTTGAGGTAGCAATACCTCTGGGTATGGCCAGTTTTCCCGCACTTGAAACACTTAAAAGAGGAGCTGGATTTCATCTCACTCTTACCAGTGGTCTGTGGTTTTGAGGGAATCCTAGGTCTTTTATGAAAATGTTTGGGCTTATGTTTTCTGCTGCAGTCCCCACTGCAGGTTATGGTTTTTTCGACCTTTTTGTCGACCTGAAAAGAGGGATCGAATTGCTGGCAAAAACTGCCAAGCTCTTTCCTGGTCTGGGCCTTTTCTTTTTTCAATTGTTTTTGAAGTTTGTGCTGAGTACACATTCGGATACCTTCCTTATGGATGAAGCTGATGAGCTCTCCAAAACTTAGTTCTCTGTAAGGTATCTGGCCATGATTTATGGATTTGATCTCATTTCGGACTTGTTCTCCTAACAAGGTTGGCAGACCTGCTAAGAATTTTCTTTCCAAAACGGCTGGTTACAATCCTCCCTAGACATGACCCTAGTGAGGAAGGTATCTTTGTACTGTCTGAAGTCAGACAGCCTTTTGCATTTTAGGTTTGACAACAGCTCTAGGTTTTTGTCTTTGAGGTGAGAGGGGTCTCCTACGAAATGTTGGGAGATGGCAAAGACTAGAGTTGCTATGGCGTCAGGGAAGTCTTCGTTGTTAGCATCTCAGATGATCTCACCAGATTCATCTGTTTTGACGCCGGTCAGGATTTCATTTTGTTGAAAGGGCGATAGGTAGTTATCCCACCATCCTTTCAGTTGGCTAGTGAACCCTGCTATAAGCATGTGTGCTATGGCTGGGTCAGACAATCGGGTCTGGGTCTTGTAAGCATTTGACACCATCGTCATTTGCTGCAAGACGCTCAGAATGTTATATTCAGACTGCCCGTCTATGTTCCACTCATAGATGGCATTGGCACTATACCTATTCTGGACAATATTGGGTTTTTCTTCCAAAACTAGGTCTGGTGCACTTATGGTAGTGTAGTAGAGTCTTGCTGAGTTTGTCTGCCTACTATTATTGTTAAAACCAGGTACAGCAGTTGGGTAAGGTATGTGCTAGATCTTGCAGGGAAACACTGTGTGAGGTGGGATTTCTGCCATAAAAGGTATGCCTTAGATCTTGATCTTGAGAGAAGCTGGGTAGGAGATTTCGATACGGTATAGCATCTTCAAACCACTAGGCTATTAGTTCTATTTCACTGTAGAGCTTTCGTCTAGGATTAAGTTTGGAATAAACTAAGGGTAAGGAACTGATATGCAAAAGTATGGAAAGTCTTGATAAATGTTTGAGAGACTGGAAGATTTATTGTTTTCGAAATATGGGAAAAAAAACCTTTGGTTTAAAAGATCAGATTGAAATTTTGAAATGCAAAGAACCACAGAAAGAATTTCCTTTTTTATGGTTGAGTAATTCTTCTGGGTAGGGTTCCAATGTTTTGAGGTGAACTGCACAACCTGTTCAGTTCCATTTTTGGATTGTTTCAAGATTCCTCCGTATCCTTCATCAGAGGCGTCTGTTTCAACAATCTTTTTTGCAGATGGGTCTGCCAAGTGCAAACAAGGCAGAGTTTTGATTTGAAGCTTGATTTGCTTCACAATGTTGGTTTGTTCATCCGTCCATGGTGGAGGAGAATTCTTTAACCTGTTATGGAGGGGTTTGCAAAGCTTACTAAGGCCAGGGTAAAAGTCTACAACATAATTGAGACTACCTAAGAACCTTTGTAGCTGTTTCTTATCATGGATTTGGTCAGGGAACCTATCAGCAAACTGGATGGACCTGTTGATGGGGATTATGGTGCCCCTGCTGATGTTGTGCCCTAGAAATCGAATTTTTGTTTGGAAAAGGCAGACTTTAGTCGGAGACACAATCAAGCCATTTTTTGATGTGATTCTCATAAAATGTTTCACATGTTTGAAATGAGAATCAATGGTTTTGGAAAATATGAGAACATCATCGATGTATACAATTATGAAATCGGAGTATGCACCAAAGATGTCATTCATGATTTTCTGAAATTCAGATGGGGCATTCTTGAGCCCAAATGGCATTACATTCCATTCGTACTGGCCAAACGGAACTGTGAATGCAGTTTTATATTTGTCCTTTTCGGTGATTTGAATTTGCCAAAAACCTGACTTCATGTCGAATTTTGAAAATATTTTTGAATCATGAAGCTTTTGTAGCAAATCTTTTTTGTTAGGTATTGGGTACCTAATCCACCGTAAGGCTTGGTTCAATGGTTTGTAATTGATTACTAACCTGGGGACTCCTCTCTCAAGCTCAGCGTTTTTGTTCACGTAGAAGGCTGAACAACTCCAGGGAGACTTGCTAGGTCTAATCAATTTTTTGTTCAAGAGTTCTTGGATTTCTACTTTGCAGTTTCTCTCCAACTCTTGATTCATCTGAATGGGTCTGGCTTTTGTTGGGATATTTTTCTCATCGAAATCCTTTTCATAAGGTAAATCAATGACATGTTGCTTCCTATCCCATGAAGCATTTGGGGTTTCTCCACAGACTGTCCCCTGGATCAAGCTGTTGAGATTATCGATTTTTTGTCTTAAATCTGGTTTTTGGAGCAGATTCTCGACTTTATGGTATGAAAGTTCATCTTTTACCCAGCCAATTTGCCTCTCAGTTGCCTGTATTATGTCCAGATTCCTGGTTACAGGTTTTGTGACGAAAGGAAAAAGGGTTTTGCTTCCTAAGTACACCGTCTTTATGCCAGAGTTGGTGAAAAGGAAGGGTTTGATGAGCTGAATGAATGGGGTTCCTAGGATGACCTCATTTTTCAAGTTTTGGACAACTAGGAAACCAGTTTTGTATGTTGAATCTTCATTTTTGACTTCTGCTTCCTCAACTTTTCCAGTGACTTTCATTTTGTTGTGGCTAGCAGATCGTAAAGATTCACGTGTTTTTTCACAGTATTTTAATGGGATTAATCCCTCCCTCACACAATTGGCGTCTGCACCTGTATCCAACAGGGCAGTTGCTTCCACCTGGAAGTCATGTACCTTGATTGTAGGTTTTAGGAGGTATTTCTGATGGGTAAATTCATGGTTTTTACTCTCAGGTTTGGGTTCAGAATCATCCAAGGTCTGAACCAGCTTTTCATCGTTTTTTAGAGTTATTACTTCTTTATGCAACTCATTGAGTTTTTGGCGAAGCTCTAACTCTGCTGAACATGAGGATCTAAACCATGGAATATCGTAGGGGATCTTAAAAAATATAAATATAAATATTTTAAAATTTTTATATATTATATATATTACATTTATATTTATATATTTTTGTAAATATAAATATTTATGTTAAATTTGTTTTATTTATATATTTAATATAAATATTTAAATAAAATATTTTTATAAACATATAACAAATATTAATATATAAATAGATTTAAAATTAAAAAATGATAATAAAATTAAACTTTTGGCATAATAACCATATAAAGAAGGTGGTATAATTTTAAAATTACTTTACTTTCCAACCAATTTATTTAATATACAAACGTAACAATCTTAAATTACCTTATGCTTAACCAAATACATAATAACTTACCAAACACAATAATATCATATTTCGTGTATTCAGACATTCGCGAGCTTTCCCTGCAATCTATCATTCCATATAATATGAGATTAAGCGAACTAAATGCCCTCTAAGAGGGGTGGGAATGTGGATTCCAACATCGGTGCAAATGTACATTATAAGTAATTAAATTACCAGGAATCCACCAAACACCCAAAAGGATTTGGTTCGAAGGTCAACACGGCTACGACCACACCTGCAACCCAAGTTAATTCGCAAGGGTTTTTAAAAATGTCCGCGAGGCACAAATGGAATATGTGCTGGTTCACCATCAGGACCGCTGACCATCGATGAACTGATCGGATTAACCAACCAAAGTTAATCGCTTCGATCATTATGTATTGAATATTAGCAAAAGCCTCAGTGACAACTTGACAGTAGTGAAATATCATATAAAATCTCGTAACTGCTTCTGCCAAAAAAACAAGTGACCGTACTTTCTCTCGTAGAAAATAAAATATTATTGACATGAAGAGGAACATATTTACTAGTTATATCATGTGCAGTCGCCTAAATCTTGACACATTCTTCGAACCAATCATTGACTTTATTGAGATAGGCAAACCAATAGCAATCCCCATTTGACGGCTGTATCTGAGAATTTCATCTCGTATTAGATCAAACAAAAATGTTCAGATATTGCTTTGGTTTGCGAGGGACGTGTAATAGAAAATTTTGAAATTTTGCACTCGACCTTTTATCACATCTCTGAACACGTGAAGGGGGTTAAAATTCAAAAAGTACATCTGTGCTTATAATGCAAAATTATCAAGTCAGCTAATTTCTGGGCAAGTTCGGATTCGCGTGGACCAGACCGCTCATTCATGATTCGGGTTCACCGGCTGAACGAAAGAGCGAGCTAACGTTCTGAAAGACACATTGCAGCCATCGAGTATCAATTTATCTTCATCTGGTCTCAACTTTTCGATCCGTACCATTCCATTTTCATTTTATGCACGTGATTGTCACTAAAATTCCCCGACTACGCAACTCCTATAGTGAACAAAAATAGAGACCAGACGCATTTCAATTGAATAATTTTAGGACATACAATCTTTTTGATGATTTTCAAAAATCCCCCAGGAATTTACCTCTCATTCTTGGCTGGGTGGGCAGACGGCAGCCCATGGCAACATCAGCATAGCGAAGGTCACCAACGCGATTTGTTGGCTACAATTGCCTTAAGGCAGCCTGCATCATTTTATTGTGATAGAGAAATGAACAGACAGTCGAAAACAAAGAGTCACACCGAAACACACGGACAAAGGCCGAGCATACCAAGGATCCCCCGACTACAAGTAAAGAAAGGGGGAGCTGCCTAGGCCCCTGGGCTCCTGATCAAAGCCACTGGTTAACCATGCCAGTTACCTTGGCTGCTGACATCCTAGCACCATTACCTCAGATATGTGGGATTACCATGCCAGTTACCTTGGCTGCTGACATCCTAGCACCATTACCTCAGATATGTGGATTGGGCCCGGAGAGGTCTCTAGAGCAGCCATTCAGCTACCACGACCACGCATCTACCATGACCATAACATTGATAGCACCGCAGCCCACAATGTCATACGATCCACAGCACGGTCTATCAGCCCAAGGCGAGTCATCCGATATGGTTATTGTATAAATGTAGTGCGTATTGGCAGAAATCGCATAAAACTCCGAAAAAGGACAAAAATCACCACCAACAAATACAGCATTGAGCTCAACTTCAATGAAACACCACAGAAGGAAACTACATAAAGGCCAAAGATACTTATTTGATCAATCAAATGGTATGTACAGCGCAGAAGAGAGGTCTAGGGGTTGTCGGAAATGACTTCCTCTCTCAATCTATATCTATCTGATTGAAGGAACAAGTTAATAAATTACGTTGCCGATGAGAATGCGAAATCAGAAGCAGCAGAAACCTATATATATTACAATGGTGGGGGGCGACGTGGGGGCCCGCAGCATCGAACAGCTAGCCGCCACCGCTTTTTCTTTGAGGCAACAGACGTATTATACCATAAAGCTTAGCTACAACCCAACTGGCGCCTATACATTTAAAACTGAATCTTCCCTACATGAAATAGCTCAGAGATGCCTTCTTTCTCGAACCACCTTCTCCGTACAAATCATTCCACTGAACAAGCTCGTTCATATTCACCGAGTCTGATGCTACACTAGCACATACCTGCAAAATCATATCGCATTAAGATTTTGCATCAGAAGAGCTCGACAGTAAAACAGATTTCACCAGAAAAACCAGAGCAGCACCCACAAACACATTAATTCCACAAAATAATGAGAACAAAGAAAAAGCTTATCACCTGATCATGAGCACGTTTAAAATCTTCCATCTTCAGAGGGCGAACATCAGAGCTGCTATACAACGAAGGTACAGGTCTGCTATCAGCAAGAGCCAAAGTCCGCTCCTGAAAATTTGTACCCCAACAAAAGCAAAACGTTAATCACATGGAGAGCCCTCAAAAGCAAATGTATGTGCGAAGATACATCTGCGGGCCTTTGGTCAATTTGCCAACAAGTTCATTCATTTCAGCTATGTCCAGCAATATAATAAAGATCATTGAAGAGAAATCATATGAAAACAATACAACCATGTTGTTCTCATGAGATCACGTTTCACCATAAAAGTTCCATAAAATTAGAGTTATCCATAGCACAATCAAACAGAAGCATCATAAATTAATACCAAATACCAATAGCTACATAATGCTAAAAACTGATCCCACCAACCTTTCTTTCCTTCTCCAAAATCTCTCTGATGGGAAAGTGCGCAGCGCTCACACAGAGATTCTGTAGCCAAACAACAACTCTAAATGAGCCCTGAAATTGCCTGCCAGATTTAATGAATATACAATGTCCTAACTTTAGGATTAAGATTACACCTTCAAATCACTCCCTGAATAACCGTCGGTCATGCCTGCAACTGCCTCTAAGTCAACATCTGGGCCCAATTCTTCTTTAGCAAGTATCACCTTAAGAATTTTTTCTCTGTTGAAAGCATCAGGCAAGTTGACCATTAATCTGCAGATGAGAAATCGAGTCAGGCACCATGCAGAGAAGACGAGCATGGATTTTGCAAGTCAAAAGTGACTAGCAATGAAGAAACAAATTATAACTAACAATCATGTAAATAGCAGGCAAAACTAGATTGTACAAATTAGATATTTCCTCTACCTCCTGGGGAACCTCCTTATAACTGCCTCATCAAGATCAAAAGGTCTGTTGGTAGCACCAAGTACCAGTACCCGCTCCTTATCCTTCGTCCGGAGCCCATCCCAGTTAACCATAAACTCATTCTTCATCTTACGCATAGCCTCATGCTCTCCAGGATTTTCACGTCTTCCAAGCATGCTATCAACCTAACAGCAAAAGAAGATTATAATAAGATTAATGCTCTAAACTACTTCACTTCAGTGAGGAAAGCATAACTCAGAAAAATCCAATACCTCATCAATAAAAATAACACTGGGAGCGATTTTACTAGCAAGAGAGAACACCGCCTTCACATATTTTTCGCCTTCACCAAACCACTGCACGAAATTGACAGATGTATTGAGAGAAGATGATCATGATTAAAGCCCCTGTTTAGATATATCAACATATTGAAGCAACAAAATTCTTGGGTACCTTTGAAGTGATGCTTGACATGGATATGTTAATGAAGTTGGCGCCAGCCTCAGTAGCAACAGCCTTGGCAAGCATTGTTTTTCCTGTCCCAGGAGGTCCGAATAGAAGGATTCCCTTGCATGGCTGCAAAAGAAATCAAGATAATTCAGTAATAGATAAGACTTAACTTGTTTATGTAACAAGTAGAAGATAAAGCCCAGAAAAGAAGGAAAACCTTAGTAAGCTGTCCTTTGCTAAACAACTCGGGCCTTTGAAGAGGAAGCATAACCAACTCCTTCAGAGTATCCTTCACGTTTTCTAGAGCTCCAATATCATCAAAACTAACACCAATATCGGTAGGTGGGATGACATCCGTGAGAAGTTTCTTCTCAAATTCATTTTCAGTAACAACATCCTGTGAACTCCTCAATGTTAAATCCAACATATCTAACAGTTAATGTCAAGATGCATGTTGAGTCATAAACCAATAAATACTAACCTTCAAGGACTTCTTTGAACTCTTGCTTTCACTTTGTATTCCATGAAGGATATTTACTCCATACTTGATGCTGAAACACAATCAAGACAGTTTATCAGTAAGAGAATTGAGTTTCCCTATATTCATCTATTCCACATATTCTACTTGAATCATATGTTGCAGAGATGTGTCATTAATACCTTTCACAAGAAATGACCAGTTTGGCATCTAGGACAGAGGCTTCAGAAGTAGACATGAACTGGTGGCTCACAGCCCAGCCAACTATTTTCTCCACACCTAATATATAATACAAAAAGGAAGAATGGCATTGGTAATTCACCAACGGGAGATAAATTAGAAAATTAAATACGCTTGAATTGAATATACTCACTTTCACTTGTTAGATTTTGATCCTTGATACTCAGAGTATCCAGGTCGGGACTTTCCAGCCCATTTCGGTTCAGAATCTAGAGAACATAAAATCAGATAAATTGATTAGCAATAGCAAACAGCCATACCACGCTAGAAACTGAACAAGAAAACATAAAGCAAGACCAAAAAAAAAAAAAACCTATAAACCAAAAACTAAAAACTAGTATTGCACAACAGAGACAGACAAACACGGTCAGAGAGGGAGGGGGGTAGAAAGAGACAGTTTTAAGAGGAAAAAAGAAGGCATATTAGGCAATAGATGATGACGAAACAAAATAAGCCAACACATAAAGTGAAAACACCTATCTCCAGGAGAAGTTACTAACAAGTCGCCCTATAGCATGCTCAGAATAAAATTATACATGAATAGCACTTCTATGATACTGACCGAGCGAATGCTAGCAATGTTAGATTGTGCTCTTAAAGTTTCAATATCACGCTCCAAACGCTGCTTCCAGTCCAAAAGTAAAGCTTCATCCTGCAATAACCATCATCTATGTTAGATTTTCCTGAGGAAAACCGCATGAAGTTAATTTGGCATTAAAAGGTAGTTCAGCTCCATACCTGAGGCAACTGGATTGTCACCTTATTTGGGAAAAGCTTAGACAGTTGCTTCATCCCTTTGGGGTTGTCCTTTCCCCTTTCATGCAGCCTCCCAAAGTTTTCCTAGAACAGAACCAACGTTAAGGCATCCAACAAATTTTTATGGGTATAAATCAAGTCAACCACAATAACTTGCCAAGCTCAAAGTTTTTTATTCTATCTATATTCATCAATGCCTCCTTTAAAGCATGCAACTGGAAGTAACTTACTTTAATTGAAGGGGTAAAAGGCTGGTGGAAAAGGTCAGACACCAGCAATAAGAACTGGAGATAAGCTAGTATTCAACCAAGTAAGCAGTAGGCCTGATTTTACTTGGATGGAGATATTGTGCATAAGATGATCGAAATTCAGAACATCAAGAAAGAGATCTGTATTTGTTGTAGAATAAGGTATGTATTAAAACCCTAAAAAAAAATGCTCATAATCCCAAAAAGTAACCCAACGTCTTCTAAATTTCTCATAGTACCAAGCAATAAAGTTTTCATTCACCATAATCTCCAGCTTTAAGCCCCATCTAAGATTCTAAAGGCCCATCAATTCGAACAGACGTGAAGATAGCATTCAAATAGTTAGAAGTAAAATCTTTGGAATGCCTTTTGCAGTGAAGAAGTAATGTCACCCAAGAGAGGCTTGATTATGATGCTTCTATGAGAAAATATAAGAAATAGGATTATCTTGTTCAAAATGCTCTAATTACTATAATCACAAGGTTCAGATACCAGACTGCGGATAACAAAAGTTGAAGAAGAAAGTCTAGCAAGACAAAGCATGTGTCTGGCATTACCGGAAATGCAAGATCTAACAATGCAGTGGGATTGCCTCCAAATTTCGTGAACAAAAGGCCACCAGTATGAGACTGAAAATAAAAAGGTAAAATTGTCAAATAAGCCAGAAAAGTTTGCTGCACAGCAACTGCTTAAATTGTCTGAGATTAAATACTTATTACTTGCTCACCTTTTCTTTGCGACTGTCCATCTGAGTATGAGACCCAATTACGACAACATTCTCTGGTAAATTTTCAAGTTTGCTCCGCAATGCATGACTCACGTCTTGGTTCCCAACAATAGTCTTCTCCATGTCTTTCACAAACAATATTAAGGGACAGCTTTTACTTGCATTTAAGGCAACCTAAAAGTTTTTGAGATACAAGATTAGCATAAAAGTGCCACAAGCACGAGAAAACAGGATAAGACCTTTTTCATGTGAAATCAACACAGCCTTTACCTCAAAAATTTCATCAAGTGCTAGACTATCTGCTTCTTCCCCTCCAGCATTCTCCAAACAAAGTGAATTCGCTATCAAATTGAAAAAAGCATAAGATATGAAGATGAACAAAAAAACCGATCCATTATTTCTAAGCACAAAAGAATCAAAGACCAAGCAAATTACCAGAGCAGAAGAAACCATACTCCTTTTCACAACGACCACCAAGATTATTACCATCAAGAATTGGCTTATCAAATCTGACACCAATTTTGGCTGATCCATTATCGTTTTCTTCAAAAGGGAGCACTACTTTGCCTCGAGAACCATCTGGTGGGCCCCTGTCCAATAGTAACAAGACACTTAAGTATTAAAGAATTATGACAATTTCATCAGAAATTAAAACATGAAAAACCCAGATATAACAGAATGGCACATTCTATCAGCATCAATTGATAAACTGTAGAGACCAGTCCACCAACACCATCATGGTACTCTTTGAGCATGGAGTTGGAAACTATGATTCAAAACCTTCAGCAAAAGTAAGATATGACTTTCATAAGTCAATGAAATCTTGGAGAATTACCTCAAAGGCTGCAAAATGGATAGCCCAGAAGATGTTGTTCCAAGGTATCTGACTCTATCCCCTGCCAAGATCAGCAAGTTACATAGTTACCATCCATCTATTTATTGCAGATAAGATTTAACACTGCAGCCATAGGATAAGCCAAATCATCACCTTTATCTTCTCCTTATATAATAAGCAAAAGATATCATATTCAAAAAGATGTAGTAAAACAAAACATACCTTTCTTAAACTTGTAGTTTTTGGATGTTGCAGTCGAAGTTTCCTGCTTTGGCTGAGCTTGGGAGCTCATGGTTGAACCACCAGTTATATCTGCCTCAACACTAGAGGTTGGTTTTTTATGCTGCATTGCAGCAGTCCGCGAAGAACGCTTTGTGAAAACAGATCTTTCAGGCTTCATACTCTCTCTCACAGTATCCACATCTTTTGTGACTGGACCCTGAAAGTGGCCAAAACAATGCACACAAACCTAAGGACATTCCATGTCGATGCAGGAAGCTAGAGGAAGTTCTAGAAATAAAAAGGTGCTTATAAGTCAGAAGCAAAGAAGAGACTTCAGAAAATGCATACCCCAGGAAGTAGAAGAGAATCAACAATTAATAGTCTAGCACCAAAATGTTTTGCCAGTGCCTTTGTCAGCGTCTCCTGATATATTTCAGAGCCTGCAAATCAATGCAGAAAACAGTCACGTTAACAGTTGTATAGAAGATATGCGCCCAATTGCAAGACAACGGAATGCAACTTTTACCTGCAGGACCCGATAACAATATGCGTGGAGAAACAGTTGGGAGGTCTGCAGTGTACTTCACAAATTTATTGCACTTCAAGCGTATAAAGGTCGAAGCAATCAACACATTCTTAGTTGAATCGCTGCATGAGTTGAAACATTTAAAATGTGAATGGATTGTGGCAATCATTGGGGGGGAAAAAGAAAAGTTACCGAATAAGCTTCAAAGGCAAACGGGTACAAGGTTAATATAAACATTTAGTCTTAATGAGCTGTAGAAAAAGATAAAAATTCAGAAGCCTCCACATATTATACTGTCAAACTTCAGGACACATTTTAAGGAAAGTTTATTACAGAAATTTCACGCTTACAATTTTCAGTTTAAAATCATCTACATCATCTTGGATAACAAATGTACAACCAATATTCCCTGCACACATCATAGGAAACCGTGCTGGCCATCTAAAACATAATTCTTGAAGGTCAATTCCAATGTGTATCTTAAATTGGGGGAGAGAGAACGGAGGACTTTTGGTTGACTTAATTTCCCATGTGTTTAACCATTTAGGCTTCTATCTCTAGTGTGCGACCAGCCCAGTGAAGTTCAGGTCTCTGCTTGCCTATCTACAAAGCGGCGTAACAAATATCTCTAGTCAACATTGCCCGCTTAATCTTGCTGCCTCCCTCTGACTGGCGTTGCTCTTAGACTCTGTTAAAATTTGAGCAGTTCAACCCATCTAATCTTATATCACTAAAGGACGGTTCAATTTAATTTTGGGAAATAAGACTAGGAAAAGTTTTAAAAGATAACTTTAAATGCGCCATTTACTTATTAAAAACAAAGGGCAAGATGTCAGCACATCAACGGCTCCTGCAGAGACAGCTCACAACCCTAAGCTTGAGCTTAAATACCTTATCATCCTATTTTTATGAATTTTGCAAAAGGGAAAGTGAAAGTTGAAACAAAGATTAAATAAACCCAGATCATGAGACTTTTCACCAACAGTTATGAATGAGAGTAAAGAAATCAGCACCTTAAGAAATAGGGGAAACTTTCAAACGAAACTTCAATCTTGTCAGGATCAATAATTGATTGCTCTAGGCTGTCCTTCAATGCCTTCTGCCAATCAGCTAACGGGTCAGATGGGCTGCCGTCTTTCTTAAGTTCTCTTCTGGAACGTCTCTCTTCAAATCCTCTAGAAATACTGCGACTAAACTCAAGAGCAGGGAAATTTCCCATTTTCCCATACAATGGCGGAAATTCATAGCTTGATCCAGGAAGCTTTCCATCTACAACATCCTTATTAGTATCCAAACCTTCATTTATATTTTCATCAGATGTAGCAGCAGTTTTACCCCTAGGAGAAACCCCAGAAGCATCATCATTGTTAGGGTTATCTCTCATGTCCACATCTGCAATATGATCATCTGACATACCACATACAGATGGTACAATGGGAACTTCCGAATTAACTGCACCACCTTTAGTAGGTGGAGGAAGGAGGGAAAATTCCTTCTGTAGATTCGATAACGATGCTAATATTGAAGCACCTGTGACAGCTGAAGGATCTCCTGTCCTCGACTCAATGTGAATCCCCTTTATAGGGTCACTTTGAGTTTCCAAGATACTTACGGAAGAAATTGCTGGGTCAGCCAAACTTTCATTGTCAAGCTGCTGAAAAACCTATAAATGCATTAAGGAATTGTTCCAACAGTACAATAATTGTCAACCATCTTCAAGAATTTCAAAAGCATGCAATTTGGGAAATAAAAAGAGCAAATTCCTTCATGTTATTCCCAGTTTAAATTTTCCCAGTAGTTCCTATATCAATGAATAACAGGTAACTAGAACAGCAGTAAATGAAACGCTAGCCAATGCCAAAAAGAAAAGGATACGTAAGCATGGTTGCCTGTAGAACTGAAAACCACCTCATCACCTCCGCACAGAGGAACACTAGTGTTCTGCAGGTAAGTCTTTCCATTTACTTGGACAGCACCTTTCCCAGTAATTTCAAGCGTTGTTGCCGATGACCCATCAAGCTGCAAAGAAAATTAACATTTAAAAGAAGATCACAGGCCACCAGTTGCAACTCAGAGGGAAGTTTTCAATTTAATCAAGGCCATATTAGACAGATAAGTCCAGACTGCATTACTGTAATTGTACCTCAACATGCTTCAGCTTGCACAATGTTGTGCCAATCGATGGATCTTCCAAACACAAGTTGCATCGACGACTTTGACCAACAGTGAAAAGACTACCTCGCATCACCATGTGAGGATTCTGAAAGAACATAAAATGCATGAGCAAGAAAATGAAATAACAACTTAATAGGACTACAATGGCATCTATCCTTTACATGTTGGTAAACGAACTCAACCAGCTTTTCTGTTTCCGTGTAGTACAAAAGTATGTGGAGAAGCATCCCTAAAATCTCATACATATACTAGACGAAGAAACAGTTGGGCGAGAGGCACAAGGGAAATAATACATAGGCACATCTTTGCTTTCTATAACACCAACACCAACACAAACAAGGCAATTATACATATAGGCAAACGGTAGCAGTTTAACCACATCAAAAAAAAAAAAACCCTAACCCGGCATAAATTGGCAAGCTCTGGGTGGAAAAATTATACCAACTTCTAACATTGGGCTAACCTCGAGTGCTATTGCAAAGGACCAAGAACACTGTTCTTTTAAAAATGCCAAAACTGTGCATCATGACCAAACTTTTCTAAAGAAATGCCAGCAGGCATATATTTAATGGGATCCGGCAAGTAATGCAATCACTGAAAAACAATGAAATTCCATCAAATGATCTGACCATAAAAATATCGATTTGTGTAAAATGCCTTGTGATTCACGTATGTTGCAACTGATCTGCTAGAAGCATGCATAGCCTACACAGAAACATGAAAATCTGATCTATGAAAAGGCTGAAACAACAGGATTTCTCTTGATTGATACATTGATGGAAAGGATAATGGAAAGGTTCAAGATAATAAGATTGGCCCATCCAACCAGTATGGCCAAATTAAAGCCCAATATTGACGGCAGGGGGGTAAGCAAATTGTTTCTGCAATGAATGGAAGCCAGAGGTTTATGTAATCCGGAAATGGCAACAGCTCATCCAAGCAGCAGTTGTACTTTCACTGTGCCCATTGTGTGGGATATCTTAATGACTGGATAAGTGAATATACAAGTCATAACTCCTGCATTTTTATGCATGCTTGCTAATTAAATGCTCAACACAGTGATTCTTTGCTGGAACTTGGATAAGAGACACATTTTCCTCTCTGTCTCTCCATTTCACGACAGCTAGCAATACGATGTGCAATTTGGTGCAGGTTTTGCCAGTGGATTCTCAGTTGATAACTGGAGTATTATTAACTCTCTCACCATTTATTCATCAGTAGCATATTCTGAACATGTGATAAAAACATCACAAGGGAAAGCAAAACAACCCCATTTCACACATGCCAAACACCCATAATGGGGCTAGGCAGTTCAAACACAAAGTTGTGTTCATAAGGGTGGTAAAATATCTCAGTCTCCCCTATTACAAGTTCTAAGTATGCAGTTACAAGATCCAACTGTCAACAAGCTCCTTAATCAGATAGTTTTAAACACTGTAGAGGGATGGTGCTTAGCACTAGTGGAAAGCACTTCAAATTTGCTGGAATACTTGTTGTTCCTTTCCTTGATTCCAAGTGAAGTGTTAATGAGGCTAGAAGACACCTAGACACAGGCATGCTACTTTCTATTGCATGCTGTGTACATAGGGAAAAAATGCAGTTCATAGATCCAATATTTTCAGCTCTTCAACATTGCTATGCTATAAAACAGTCGCCAGGAATTCTCCAATCAATAGAACAGCAGGAGCACGCCTTTGTAGCCAAAACATTTTAGCAGCTATTTGAGCATTATATTGACTAATGGGCCAACAAACCAACAAGATAAAATCCCACCTCTATCTACTTCACAATCTTAAACCAATGAATGAGATGTAACTGTGGAAGACAGCTTATGAGCTTTTCACTTCTTTACCAGTGGCAAAAAAAACATTAGGCGGAGCAAGACCACAAAGTAAGAGAACAAAAACACACCTGACTACACTGGGAAAGAAGTTGTCCCCAAGCAGCAGCCTTTGAGTTCTGCTTTGTCAGCTTTGACGGCCGTTTCTTCTGAGAACTCGATTTCTCAGCATTCCCTGCAATTAAACCCCTATAATGTCACCAACTTAAAGAACCACAACAAACCCACCACAAAAGCCAACAACTGATCTACCACTCTTCAAGCAGAGAATGGAATAATCAACTGCATGCCACCAACTACTGATGTTGAGTCAGCTCCTATGCCGCTGGCTATGCCCTGCCCAGTCCCTTTGGAATTCCTACCCTTTTCTCCCCTCCACTTCCCTCCATTTACTCTTTTTCTTTTGGATAAGTAAAGGAAGTGTTTTAAGTCTCTACATAGCTTGTATATTCCTCATACAGTAATGATCACTATATGCAGCCGGTGTACTTCAGAGTTCAGTAAAAGGGTGCAATTCTTTTCCATTTGTACGTAGCTGGCATGTCATCCTACTAAACCCTTGAGCACAGGAGGAATAGAGATCGAACCTGAAGGCTGGGGCACGGCAAGCGCCCCACTTTCCATGGGAGAATCGGACGATTTGTCCGCTTCGCATGCATCAACGGTCTTGGCAGCATCGGCACTCATCGGATCAGAGGACTGAAGCTCAGACTCCCGCGATTCAACCTCAGGCTCGGGCTCCTTGTCCACAGACCGACTCTCAACGGGCAAATCGGCGTTCGAACCCTCCTCCGTCTGATAAGCCCAAGGACCAAAATTCAATCAATCAAAGCAGACAAACAGACATAACAAATCTGACAAATCTGAGAAGACCCAAAATAAAGGGGGTCACAAGATAGGGTTTTGCAAGCAAGACAGCAGGCAAGCAAGCAAGAAATCGAATCAAGGACTCGTATCGAATCAAGAAAGGGGATACCTTTACCTTGGACCGTTTGGTCTGAGAGGGCGGAGGAGAGGAGGCGGCGGGGGAAGAGAGGGAGCGCTTGTTGGCGCTGCGGCGGGTCTCGACCATGGTGCTGGCGGTGATTGGCGATTGGGATTCCTCCTTCCTCGCTCTCGCTGCTTTGCTTCGTTCGTGATTCTGATCCGACCGAACAACGAAGAAGGTTTTTGTTGCAGAGTAGAGAGAGAAAGAGAGGGTTGGGTGTATGATTGCGGGAGATGGGTTACGAAAAGGTTCCTGTATTCTCTTCCTTGCTCCCTCGGTATATAATAGATATATATACACACATATATCATACATCTTTTTAAATTAATATTTCGTTTATTTTATTCTTATTTCTATTTCTATGCATATACACAAATATATTTATAGATATAGATGTATAATATTTTATAATATAATTTTTCCACTAATAGTTATATAATCTCACAATTTAAAAAGTGATTTTTAAAATTTTGAATTACTTTTTTAGTTAAAATAGGTAGAGTAAGAGAAGCCGTTTCTTTCTTCTTCTTCTTTATTCATCGAAAGATGAATAGATTAATTATATAATTAAGATAAATTTATTAAATAAAAGAAAACGAACCACAATCGTAAGAATATGGAATTCAATTCGTATTCTCCCAACGACACTTGAAAACATTGATATATTTATATAGAATATATATAGATATAGATATATATTGTTAAAGTTATTATATCATAAAATTCCCCAATATGCCATTATTTTCATGTAAAGAGGGATAGGCATGGTGAATCTCTTTGCCGTATCTCGTAATAATCTTGCCATTCTAACTCGTATTTCGTATCTCGTGTAGTATATCCATTTCCGCATTTACCTTCCATGGACTTCATATGTCAAACAGTTATGACCGACATAGCATTTCTTATTATGTAATTTCGACACTTGCTTTCTACGGACTTACTACCTGACTATGACCGACTTAGTATTTTTTACCTTGAATATTGTATCAATGCCAGCACTTACTTTCCCTAGACTTATTATCTTATATACTGCATCAATTGCCACGCTTACTTTCCATGGACTCATTGAGTGAATGACCCTAATTTAATATGTGAATGTGGGGGAGACCATGGTTGTTAGCATCATGATTCTACGACCCGAGGACTGGGTATCGATTCTTATTTCAATGGAGGGATTGAAAACGCTGAATTGAAATGAGATCGCAAGTCGGGTTGGTGAATCGTAGGATCAATTCGATCCGGACGATCCTACGATTCAGCCCAAAGCTCGCAAAATTGCCTGGCCCATTCACTAAGTCGGGTCGAATTTCTTTTCTCCCCTTTCTCTTCTCTGATCAAAATTGCTTCTCTGATCGAAATCGAACGAAAAACAGCTGTCTTCTGCCCTAATTTCTCCTTTGTTTTTCTCGTGCTTTTCCCCTATTGCAGTCCTCATCCTTTCTTCTCATCCTTTCGTTCTCTTTTCTTCTCAAGAGCTGCAAACTTAGAGCTACTGTGGAGGGATTCGGGGATGCTGTGTTCGATTGAGCAGCGAGTTGACATACTTGTATAGGGTTAATTGGGGTTACTATGTCTGCTAATTTGAAGCTGATGTCGGATTGCCCTTTTTCTCTAGGTTCGAGCTACTCTGGTTCGGTCGTGGAGGCGCATGGCTTGGCCTCAGGTTGCTGAGGTGAGTGGATGTTGCTTCTATGTGCTGCATGTGTGTTGTTTTGTGCTGCTTCTCTTTGTTGTTTGGTCTATGTTGTTTTGTGGTGCTTCTATGTGTTGTTTGTGTCTATGTTGTTCGGTCTACTAAGGATTGCCTATTGTTCCGTGCTGCTTCTATATGCTATGTTTGTGCTGAGTTTGGGTTGCATTGCAACTTGTATCAGAGATGACTTCTGCAAGTGGATTTGGGAGTACATCGGCTAGCAATATTGGAGTGGCCAAAACTAGAAAAAATGCTAGTGGACTTAGAGATGATCAGGCATGGTCACACGACTATGGAGTTCTAAGAGAGAGCAAAATATGAGATTGACTTTTATTGAACTTGAATGAACAAGGATCTTTTGTGCTAAGAAAAATATGAAGTGTGCATTGTAAGATTAATATTTAATCTAATAGCAATAAATTACGTAGCGGAATAAACTGACCTCTAGCCATTGCCTTGATGACGTCGATGATTTTCCACGTGTCTCACAATAGACCTGCAAATAATACTGAGAGTTTCTTCTAACTCCTAACCTCTCCGTCTGGGACGTCTAGATGGAGACTCAGGCTTTTTTAATTATGCGAAGTTAGGGACCCCTCAGAATATTATTTCCTTATATCTCATCACATCAAAAGGATATTAACTGTAATCCACAAGATATGGAATATCTCACTCAAATAACTGAATATTTTGTAACATGAGGACCGCATAAATAAGAGATTATTTCCTTAATTATGTAAATACATAATATATTCTTACATTCTCCCACTTGGCCCCATGACACATATCTATGAGTGATAAACTTTATTTGGCCAAACTTGATATTCCTTGAACTGAGGAAACCTCTCACTTACCCTGAGAATGCTACACACGAACCATGGCGGCGATACCTGGTGAGAGAGTACTTCCCATCCATGTGTCACGATGTACAACACTCCCAAAATAAACACTAAAGGGAAAAATTTGTAAATTAAAATAAGTTACATGGGTCCTACTTTATATCCAATAAATTCAATACTTTATTTGCGCAACTGATGGGAAATAGAATTCAACTTTATTCTCTAAAATAACAAAAGTAATACATAATTGTCCAAAACATATAAAGAAAAAACTATATTGCGTATAGGCTCATACATCCAACATGACCAATGAACTATTTTACCAGTAAACCTTTAGTCATTAGATCCGCAATCATAGTATCTGTACTGGTGTGTTCAATAATCACCACGCCTTTCTTGATATACCCCATCACACTGAGGTACATGATATCGATATGCTTACTTCTACTGCTACTTTTATTATTCTTAGAGAAGAACACAGCAGCTGTGTTATCACAATAGATCTGGATTGGTCTCTATATGGTATCAATAACTTGAAGACCACTTATGAAATTCTTCAACCATAGTGCCTGTGTTGTGGCTTCATAGCACGCAATAAACTCTGCCTCCATAGTAGATGTAGCCACCATAGATTGCTTGATACCCTTCTAGGAAATGACTCCTCCAGCAAGAAGAAACACATATCCTGAAGTAGACTTTCTAGAATCTACACATCCGGCAAAGTCAGCATCCGAATAACCAACCACTCTCAAATGGTCGGTATGCCTATAGGTCAATCGGTAGTCCTTGGTTCCCTGAAGATACCTCATCACTTTCTTTGCAGCAACCCAATGTTGGATCCCAAGATTACTCTGGTAAAGTTCCAGCAATCCAACTGCCGGACATATGTCAGGTCTCGTGCAGACCTGAGCATACATTAAATTCCCAACTGCGAATGCATATGGGATGTTCTTCATCTGCTCAAGTTCCAACTCATCCTTAGGTGATTGGTCATTATTGAATTTATCCCCTTTGATTACAAGGGCTGGACAGGGCTGACAGTCTTTCATACCGAATCTCTGCAATATCTTATCAATGTAGGCTTTTTGAGACAGTCCTAAAGTTCTTTGTTTCCTGTCTCTATGAATCTCTATGCCAATGACATAAGAGGCTTCACCTATATCATTCATTTCAAAATTAGCAGAGAGAAATTGCTTAGTCTCTTCCAACAAGCCTAAGTCACTGCTTGCAAGAAGTATGTCATCTACATATAGGACTAAGAAAATAAACTTACTCCCATTGACCTTAAGGTATATACATTGATCAACAAGGTTTTCAAACAATCCGAATGAAGTGATGACCTTGTGAAACTTTAGATACCATTGACGGGATGCTTGTTTTAGTCCATATATAGATTTCTTTAACCTGCACACTTTATGACTATCATCATTAAACCCTTCAGGTTGCTTCATGTACACCTCCTCATCAAGATCCCCATTAAGAAAAGCCATTTTCACATTCATCTGGTGTAACTCTAAGTCCATATGAGCCACCAATGCCATAATTATCCTGAACGAGTCCTTCTTAAAAATCGGAGAGAAGGTCTCGTGGTAATCTATACCTTCCTTTTGAGTAAAACCCTTGACGACAAGTCTAACCTTATATTGTTCGACATTACCAGAAGCATCTCTTTTGGTTTTATATACCCATTTGCAGCCAATTGCTACTGCCCCTTTTGGTAATTCGACGAGATCCCAAACTCCATTCTTAGCCATAGAATCTAACTCATCCTTCATGGCATCTAACCAAAATGAGGAGTTATCCTCACTCATGGCCTGTGAAAATGTTGTGGGGTCTTCCTTAGGTCCAACATCGAAGTCGAACTCCACAAGGTATACAAGATATTCATTAGAAATAGCAGGTCTCCTAGTTCTTGAGGATCTCCTTAAATCAACTTGTTCAATGCCCTGAATAGTACAAGTTGGCTCTTCTGGTTGAACCATAACTTCAGCATGAGCAATTTGTTCTTGATTTGGTTGCTCTCTATGATCGATCGATCGATTATGCCTTAATGCAACCAAAGGTATTCTAGGTACCGAAACACCTTCTCGAGTTTCTTCAAACTCAATAGTTTGAGTACCATTACTCCCACTAGGTTCAACATCCTCAAGAAACCTTGCATTATTCGATTCAAAAATTCAGGGACTGTGTGAAGGACAATAGAACCTGAAACCCTTGGAATTTATAGAGTAGTCAAAGAAAAAATCGCTAATAGTCCTTGTGTCCAATTTCTTTATGTAAGGATTATACACCCTTACTTCAGCAGGACAAGCTCATACGTGTAAATGATTCAGACTAGGTTTCCAACCGCACCAGATCTCAAACGGTGTTTTAGGCACTGCCTTGGTAAGAACCCTATTTAATATATACACAACGGTCTTTAAAGCTTTACTCCATAATGACAGTGGCAACTCAGAATGGACAATCATGCTTCTTACCATATCCATAAGCGTTCTATTTCTCCTTTCAGCAACACCATTTTGTTGTGGTGTGTCAGGCATTGTGTATTGAGAAACTATACATTCACTTTCGAGGAATTTCGCAAATGGACCACTCATTTGTCCATTATGTGTACCGTCCGTAGTGCTCCCCACCTCTATCAGATCTAACGATCTTGATTTTTCTTGTCTTTCTGTTTCTCTACTTCTGCCTTAAATGATTTGAAAGCATCAAGAGCTTCCGCCTTTTCATTTAGAAGATAGAGATACATATATCTGGAATGGTTATCAATGAAGGAGATAAAATATCTCTGACCATTAAAACAAGGAGTAGGAAATGGACCACAAATATCAGTATGTATGATTTCGTGAAGCTCAGAACTCCTTCGAGAACCCTTAGATGTCTTGTTAGTCTGCTTTCCCTTTATGCAGTCCACACAGGTCTTAAAATCAGTGTCATCTAGAGTCTTTAGGACTCCTTCTTTTACCAATCTCTTAATCCTCTCTAAAGAGACATGTCCCAACCTCTTATGCCACAGTAGAGAGGAATTTTCATCCACATGATTTCTCTTAATACCAGCAGTTGCATGCAAACATAAATAATTCTGCTCAAAGTCGGAATGTAAATCAACTTTAAAGAGATTATCAATTATGGTACCAGTACCAATTTCAGAATTATTTCTAAAAATTGTCAATTTATTCTCAAATAAAAATTTGTAGTAAAATACAACCAGTTTAGAAATAGAAATCAAGTTTCTAGAAAAGTCTGGAATGTAAAAGACATTATTCAAATCTAAAACATATCCCGAAGACAAAATTATCCTAAATGTTCCAACTCCAATGACTTGAGAGCGTCTCTTATTTCCTGAGTAGACGAATCTCTCACTTTCCGTCGGATTCATTAGGTTGAGAAAGCCCTGCATGGTGTTCACAATATGGATTGAAGAACCGGAGTCAATCCACCATGTATTCTTAGGAGCTTCAACAAAAAATGATTCATGACATACTAAAGAAATTGAGATACCTCTCTTTTCAAGTCATTTCTTATATTTGGGGTAATATTTTTTTACATGCCCATCCTTCCTGCAGAAGAAGCACTTCACCTTACTTCCATCCGTCTTGGGTGGCACCTTATACTGCCTCTTCCCATGATCTTTCTTGCCCTTACTCTTTGGACGGGTAGCAAGATAGGCAACTTCAAGCTTGTCATGCTTCATCCTCTCCTCCTCTTGAACACACATGGTCAAGAGTTCTGTAATGGACCACTCCTCTTTATGTGTGTTGTAGGAGATCTTGAAAGGTCCATACTCGGCTGGTAAGGAGTTGAGAATGAAATGAACCAAGAATGGCTCAGAGATATCAATCTTCAGCGTCTTGAGTTGAGCTGCCAAGTCTCTCATTTCCGTAATGTGTGCACGCACACCCTTTGAACCGTCGAAGGTCTTGCTAGTCAATCTCTTCATCAGGGTACTTGCCAAGGCCTTATCTGATTTGGCAAATTGTTCCTTAATTGCCTTCAGAAAATCTGTAGCTCTAGTCACATCACCAACAGCTCCCCATATGCTTTTACTTACACGAGACATGAGCATGAGGCTTAAGCGGTTGCATTTCTCCCACCACTCATACTTCTCCTTGACCTCAGGCACATCTGTATCCGTGGGAGCAGGTGGCTCCTCCTCACGGAGCGCACAGTCCAAGTGTACCCCAGAGTGAAAAGAACCGACTCCTCCCAGTCAGAAAAAATTTTGTCCATCAAGTATAGGAACATAAACAATATTTTCAAGAACAAATTGAGGAAGTGTTGTAAAGATCAAGGACATCAATTAAGTGCTATGTAAAATAAGAAATAACCATATATAGTAAATTCCTCCTCCCTTTGGGGATAGGCCGCAAAAATGCATGAATTTACTAGTGAGACAAGCGAATTTGATAATTACGATGAAACTATTCCTTAATCATTTGGGCATAGAACAATCCCACCATAATACCAAAATTTACCTTTTCAGACTAATCTAAGTCCCAAGACTAATAACTACCTTTCGGGGCAAAGCGATTAATCTCACGACTCGATTACAATTTGATGCTAATAACCATATTGTAGTTTAAATATACGTGATTTGCTTTATATAGGGTGCTTTGGCTACTCCTATATCCTTAAAACTAGGGGTGTGCATGGGTATCGGGTATATCCGGAACCGGTCGGAACCTACCCGTTAGGGTAGGGTCCGGGTAGCTCATATTGAAAATAGGATAGGGTCCGAGTATTAAAATTAGGAACCGGTGAAAATCGATTCCGGTTTTGGTTCCTGCCCACAAGGTACCCAGAACCGGAACCGAAACCGGTATCCAGAACCGGATATTTATTTTATATAAAAAAAAAGAATACCAAAGAGTAAAGTTATTGTCTGTGAATCTTAACAGAGGCACCGTGATCGTTTCGAGCGCTCCTCCGAACACTACGCCTTGTTCGACGGATACACACGATTCATCGTTGTTTGATCATCCCCACATCCCACCGCAAACTCCTCTATGGGATTACTTATGTCTTTTCCACCCTATTGATCATCAAATTTCCTTCCAAGAAGGTAAAAGGTTGAATTCAAATTGGGGGCTCGAACACACTGATGACCTAAGGAGGCTTAGGGAAGCGCAGGGGATCAACAATCTCGAGGAAGATGAAGGGAAGGCTTGTTCATCTTCACATGGGACAAGAGAAGACTCTTCAGTATTCGGAAAATTAATTCGACGAGCCTTTCCAAGGTCATCGCTCTCGGCGACAGCAGGTACGTGCGTCCTTAAGGGTTTATCGACGCTTTAGTTACGCCGTTACTACGACTACTATACTTTCTTCTTGTCGCTACTTGCTTGTCCTTTTGAATTTCTTCGCATCTAACTGGGGGGCAGCTCAACTGTACTGATTTGCGATTTGGTTCGATTCTAGGGTTGGGAAGATGCATTGCAGAGCAGTGCATTTTATTTGTGGTGATGCATTTCAGTGCTCTGTTGATTGTATTTATTGTAGAAGCTCGATAATGTTGATTGGTGGTGATTTCTTCATGGAGTTAATGCTTAAACTAAGAAATTTGAGACTCTGATTGATGGGTATTTTTTGAGATTATGCTAACTTAAATTATACGGTCATCTCTGTCAAACATACTTAGTCCAGGTTTGAGGAGCTTGCGGAGTGGATTTGCGACATATTGGTTAGTTTTATATTTCTCAGTCTTGTGCTATGCATATAATTTATATTGGATCCAAAGTTGTTTGATAAAATGCCTGAACTAGTATTTTATGACTTACTATTTATCTGTTGAAGACAAGAGTTGATTTTGCAGTCTTGAAGTTGATCTAAGGCTGAAGCCAATCTAATCTATTCATTGTGCTTTCCTTATCTTGGAATTTCACTCATTTTTTCTTATTCATCATGCTTGGCTTCTGCATGCGTGTTGCATAGTCTTGCTTTAGTAGAGTGAGATCCATGTTCTGCCGGTTATGAAGGCCAATTTAGAAATTTTGTAAGTAACTAGGCATTGATCAGCTGGGAACTGAGAAGTATAGATAAAATGTGCAAGAAGCTCGAGAATGGCTTGTAGGATATGCCTTCTCATACATGTATATTTTTATGTTAGCAGCAATGATGATGAGGATGAGGATGATACAATGGCTCTGCTGGAAGAGCTTGAACGGATAAAGAAGGAAATGACAGAGGAGAAACTTCAAAAGGTAAGTCAATTCACTTTTGGGACTTGTAATGAATCGAGTAGATTTCAAACCGGAACAAAAAAAATTTATAAGTTCTAACAGGATACTCGGAACCTGTGGTATAATACAGGTTCCGGGTAGGTTTCGGTTCCAGGATTCAATAGGGTAGGGTCCAGTTCCAAAATTTTGGAACCGGTCCCTTACAAGGTAGGGTCCGGGTATCGTGAAAAAAACAGGGTACCCGGAACCGTTCACATCTACTTAAAACCACACTACATAGCATCAGAACCGGACTAGAAAATGGCTGATCCAGTCAGAACCGGTCAGAGTTACCCGAACCGGTCAAACCAGGATCTGCCAGTCAAACTAGTTATTGAACCCATCAAACTGGGTCAACTGGGCTGAGTTTGACCTAATGGGCTTGAGCCCAAGCCCAGCCTAGAAGAACTAAAACTGGTGTGGGCCAAGATTGGATCGGGCGAGACCGAAAACTGAAACGGGTCGGGTTCGGGTTCATCTTCCCCACCTGACTTCTCCCCAGCCCCGAAAAACCCTAGCACCACCAACTCCCATGGAACCTGAGAGCCACCATGCCCGCTGATCACAGCCACCTTGACAACGACGACGCACGCGCACTGCTGGCCGCAACTTTCATCGGCTAGGCTTAGGCTCGGGAGAGCGACAGTGACTGAAAAGAGGGACGGGATCAAGGAGGACCGGGATGGCTTGGGATTGAGAATCGGCTAGGACTTCGACTGGATTGACCACCACAGACACGGCTCGCGGCTCGATCCGACTCACCGACGGCTGCTACCAAAGGCCCAAGACCTATAAGGCGTGACCCGCGACCCTCGCTTGGCCGCAACTACATCGCCTCGACTGTGGCGTTGATGGCAGGCCACTAAACGAAGTTGTGGGTCAGGAATGGTTTTGATCTTGGTTCGATTCCCTCAGCCCGCATCGAGCCACAGTTGGAACCACGGCCTCTATCGATTCCGGGACTGGTGTGACCCTTTGGCCGTCACTTTTGGCCGCCCTAAGGCTGACCGCGGCCACCTGAGGCCCTTAAACCCCTAATCCGACCCTAATTTGCTTTAATTAACCCTAATCCAGCTTGATTAAGGTCGAATTCAGATTATTCACAGAAAACAAGCAACAATTGCTATAATTGAAACCCTAATTGCAAGAATCAGATCTAATAAACCTTAATCGACTGGTAAATCATAAACCCTTATTGCATGATACTATAAAATCATCAAGCACGACTATAGCATCAAAGCATGGCATGAAGGTTGGCTCTGATACCAACTGTAAGATTAATATTTAATCTAATAACAATAAATTACGCAACGGAATAAACTGACTTCCAGCCATTGCCTTGATGACGTCAATGATTTTCCACGTGTCTCACGATAGACCTGCAAATAAGACTGAGAGTTTCTTCGAACTCCTAACCTATCCGTCTGGGACGTCTAGATGGAGACACAGGCCCTTTTAATTAGGCGGAGCTAGGGACCCCTCAGAATATTATTTCCTTATATATCCTCCCATCAAAAGGATATTAACTATAATCCACAAGATATGGAATATCTCACTCAAATAACCGAATATTTTGTGACATGAGGGTCACATAAATAAGAGATTATTTCCTTAATTATGTAAATACATAATATATTCTTACATGCATATATATATATATATATGTTTTTCTTAATACAGATAGAATATAATGATTCACAATCCGATTCTACGATCCACGATCCCCCGACCCCCGACCGATCCTAGATAGGATTGCGATTCTGACAACCTTGAGAGAGATATTGATGTTTTTATCTTGAATAGGGGTAAGCACTAAACAAGTCCTAGTACCCTTTTTCATGGTAATACCTTTTATGTTACCCCTTTTTAGATTTTGGAATTGGATTGTGTCTTGTTTACTCTTGAAATCACATATTAATGAGATACTTTTGTTTTTGTTATAAAGGAGACTCGTGGATTTAGTCCAATGAAATATAAATCTTAGTAACTAATAAAGGAGAACGAATAGTTGTACTAAGTATCAAACCTCGAACCTCTTAATTACCAAGCAAAAGCATGCGTCATTGTGAGATGGTCACCGTGAGAGACAATGTTGACAGGCGGAGTAGTTCGAGGAAAAGAGATGCGAGAGATGGACAAAATTTAATATTTTTCATCCACAAAATTCAACACATCTTGATCATGAAATTGAATCTTCACAAAATAAACATACATATCACAAACCACAAAGTTCAGCATTTCATCCACAAAGTTCAACATATTTCGATCACAAATAAATTATACTCAAACAAAGCAATAACGTCACAAAAGCAACATATTGAATATTCAAGACTCAACCTTTTATTTTTTTAAATATTATTTTGAGTTTTTTTGGGTCCCCTACGAATATGTTGGGTCGGATTAGTTGTTTACTCGAGAACTATTAAGAGGGTCTAACATGCCTTAATTTGATGATGGGTTTTCGAGGTTTGGGTTTTCAAGGAAGGGGTCGGTCGGGTTGATTATCAGGTTGCGTTGGCCTTGCTGGCACCCTTACCTTGAGCCTCTTCCGATCCCAATTTTTTCTAATTTAATATTATTTTCAATTTTCTTCGATTTTTTAAACCTCTAAATTTGTTTATGGTTCCATAAATTGCATTATGTGCAAAAACCCTCCAAAAGAGCTGCCACATCAACTTTCGATTCATTTTTTGAAGAAATTATAAACAATGTGATGTGCATGAAAGAATTTTTGTCTATGTGTTTGTGTGGTGAAATTATGCTGGAAGATGTAATTTTCTATAGAAAAACAAATGGATTTTAGAATTGTCATATATGTAGAATGTATGTGTGGCACAAGATTATCTGTCACATCAACAATATTTAGACAGTTCGATTGATGATGGACATGATAAAACGATAATCATAAGTGACAGCTGAAGTTAAACAAAAAAGAAAGAAATAAACATAGAAAATGACGAAATTATATATTTAACCAAACATAGAGGATGAAAATTGTACTATTTCTTAATTTTTTTATTTAAAAAGATAAAAAATTAGAATTAATAAAGAATTGAATTTGCCAATTTAAAGAATTGAATTTCTTAATTTAATAAATTTTTTGGTAAGTTGCCAAAAATCTTGTGGTTTTCGCATTTTTCTTTAATCTATCACACACTTTCAAAATTTTATGTAAAATCAGATAGTTTCATTATCTATCTCCATTATCTTTCCTTCAATAAATACTTACTAACATGAATTGCCACCACATCATCAGTGTGATAAATCTAAAAAATTTAAAACCATGTTTGACAACTAAAACTTAAAAGAAGAAAAATGTTAGAGCTAGTATTTCATGTCAATTCTTAGGTAAAAATTCAAAAATCGGTTCGAGAATGAATTTTGAAATAAAAAATTTAAGTTGATCTAGATTGTTGAAATTTGGTTCAACTCGATTTTGGTTCAAAAATTGATTTGGAGATGTACTGAGACGATTTTAAATAATAATTTCTAAATTACGTATGAAAGTCATTGATTTTAAGAAGAATTACGGTTGAACAAATCAAAGCTGGTACCTCGAGTACAACATAAGGACAATTCATTTTGAGATACTTTTCATATCTAAACTCTCACATGCCAAAGTATAACACCATGATTGATTTAAGAGGTCATGAGTTTTCGAGGGGGAAGGGGTGTAGAGATGTTACAGATCATATTAAAGTTTTTATTTGGCTAAATTTTATAGACATAAATGTAATTTGCTCCCAAACTATGGCTTGTTTTTATTATGATTGCCCTCATCCTTTAAAATTTAGCATGGTGCCCCCAACTTAAGTGAAAAATAAGCATGTTATCCCCTTTAATCGAAATCTGAGATTTGTCTTCTTCATATTCAAAGGACCAACTTGGAAATATCTCTGTCTTGCATTAGACCTCCGATTGGGTGTCCTTAGTGTATTTAGAAACATCGTGTTGAGTATTATTTTTTAGAATCAATTAGAACTTCAAGACAATAACAAATCATATGAAAAAACAAGTTCAAAATTCAGTTTCTCCCAAAATCAAAACTTTATTAGGAAGTAACTTTTAAGTCACTCAACAAAATTGAGTTCTGTAATGACTTATAGCTCTAACCATATATAAATTTATGACAAAAAATATATATATTGTAGAATCACCATTGACCCAATTCGAAGTTGGGTTTCAACGGTGATTCTCTTATATGTTCTTTCAACCTTAAATTTCTTTATGGTTGGACTATAAAGGTCATATTATTTTCGTTGAGCGATTTAAGAGTTATTACATAGCAAAACTTTCGATTTAGTGACGAAATCTAATGCTGCGTTTGATTTCAAAGTAGGATTTTAAAATCAGATTTTGATTTTGAAAAAGAGTGGTATAAATGGGGCTCACCCTTTGACTTTGTATGAGTTATTTTGTTTTGTTGTGAAAAAATAGTGGTATAAATGAGGCCCACCCTTTGACTTTGTATAAATTATTTTGTTTTATTGTTGGTAGAATTAAGTTAAAGTAGAATTTTAAAATCCTACTTTGAAACCAAACAAGCCGTATATTTCTTCGACCTCATTTTTTGATGTCATTCTTCTATGTGGAAGTTGAAGGTGATGTTATTAGAATTGTCGATGAGAGTAATGAGCATGAGGAAAGATGAAGTTCGACATCTTTAAGTCCGGTTAATACACTTTCAAAGACAAAGTTGTTGATGAATTTGGTCGTTTCGAGGAAAATGTCAATAGTCAAGGTGAAATGAACCTAAATCTTCGGGATGTCTCTCTACTTAAGAAGGATGCAAGGGCATACTTTTTTTTTCCCTTTATTACGGATATTGAAATCTTTAAAAAGGGCAAGAAGTGGGTGTGCAATTTTTGCGGCGAGGACTTTCATAATAAGAGTTTGAAGAAAATTTTAGCCCATTTTGGTAGTCTAGGTGGTCAGTTTATCAAATGGTGTGTTTCCAAAAAATTACCTAAAGTCCTAAGCAGTAGAGTGCTTGTGACTTCTTCAAAGGAGCTTCCCATGTAGGTAATTGACTCATATGTGCTCAAGGAGCGACGGACACAACATTTTGAAGGATTGTCTTGATCATCATATATAGATACTGATAGTAGAACATTTTGAAAGAATGTCTGAGCTGACATATATAGATATTGATGGTAGAATATTTTGGGGAGTGTGCATCAATTGTCATATATAGATATTGATAGTCGCAATTTCTTTGATCAAATACAATTGTCGCAATTGTCATATATAGATATATGGGAAAAGTATAAAAACCCCCATTGTAATTTGAAGTCAGGACAAATTACACTATGTGTTTTTATTAGGGACAATTAGCCCCCTGCAGTGTACCCCGTTAGACATAGAGGGTTACATCATTATTTTTTTTTTCATTTTCAATCCTCAATCTTTAGCCTTTTAATCATTTTGGTTCTAAATCTATTTTCTTTTATAATTCTTACCCTCAACTTTCGATTTTGTTTTATTTTAGTCCTACAAAGAAAATTGAAAAGGAAGGAGGGGTCGGGGCTGCAAATTGAAGACCTCAACCCCTCCACCGAGGTCGTCGGTACCCACGGAGGATGCCAGCGACCTCGGTGGAGGGGTCGGGATCGCCGATTGGCGGCGCCGACCCCTCTTTCCTTTTTGGTTTTCTTTGGAGGACTAAAATGAAATAAAATAGAAAGTTGAGGGTAAGAATGATAAAAGAAAAAAGATTTAGAACCAAAGTGATTAAAAGGCTAAAGATTGAGGACTGAAAATGAAAAAAAAATTAACGTTGTAACCCTTATGTCTAACGGAGTACACTACAGGGAGCTAATTGTCTCTAATAAAAATACAAGGTGCAATTTATCCCGATTCCAAACTACAATGGGGTTTTTGTACTTTTCCCTAGATATATTCTTACTACATGAAGTGAGCAGTGCTTAGGTTATTTGACATTTGATTATGTTGATTGCAATTGTAATATAGATAAATCATTTGTATTTTTCTATGTTGTACATGTTTTTTCTTTGTTTTTTTTTTGGGTAGACGAATTATAACAGTTAATTTTCCAAGAAAAAAATTAGACGTCCTTGTCCTTGAGGGCCATCAATTCATTTAGGAAATTTTTCTGACTTGATTGTTCGTATTTTAATGCTTTCATTCTTCCTCGAAAGCAATTCCAATGACTGCCTTCGATTTTCCCTTATTCTTCCTCTTCACTGCTTTGTTGCCTTGGGGACGACGCAATAGAGACTCCGCAACAACTTCCTCAACCGTTGTTGTTTTGGGGTTTGACGAAGTCGAGTATGCCCGGGAAGCGCTTGTCTTAGCTCGCTTTGAACTTCTACTTTAGGAGTCAGGAGCTTTCCATTATTTGTAGTGTTTGAGGATATTCCAGTGCCTCTCAAAAGTGAAGTCCTTCATATGCTTTGCTGACTAGAGCGTACAAGCAAAATCCATTATGATATCTCCATTCCACCCGCTCTAATGCTGACTATTTACTTCTCGGTAGAATCCCATGAAAAGTACGAGCTGAAGAAGTCCCATCGTTTCTTCATTGCCATTGTTTGTCCAGTCCACGAGGCATTGTCATTTTGCTTGCAATAGTTGTACACTCAATCCTAGTACGCACCGACCTTTTGGTGGGTACCCTTAATGTGATCTTGCGACGTATTCAACCATGTGTTGAACATCATGTCATCCTCTTGCCATGACCATATCCAATTATGGTGGCTAGGTTGTTGAACTTCTTGCAGGCTATCGTCGAGGTCGATAGCATAATTGCATTGCCGGCGAAATTGATTGAATTCTGATGTTGGCGTCAAATGAGGAGATTGATCAGATAACCCCCCAACACTTGCCAATCCTGAAGTCGACCCCTCCATAAATTGTGAAGCTTGAGAGGAAAATTGAAAATTAGATTGATAATAAGAGAATTGATAATTTGGATTCGGGAAGTTTCGATTTGGATTTTCATTGGGGTCCATTCTTTTCTCGGGAGAGAGGAGGTAGAAAGATGAATTTGGATGAATGGAAAAGAAAAATTTGGGATGATATGTGTATTTACAGGAGAAAAAAGTATTTTTTTTAATAACCAACGACTAATTTAGCCATTGATCATGGGAAAGAGACGTTGCATGTGCAAAATAAAAATTATTTATTTATTTATTTTCTTCTTTTTTAAAAAAAATATATAATTGGACAGCTCTTTAACTAGTTTTTAAAAAAAAATTAAAAGAAATTAAAAGGGGCAGGCTGCATGGGCCCCAACAGGTCACGCGGCCTACCCCCATTGGCTCGGCATTCCCCTAGGAGTACCAAGGGTATTGCTGCCATGCTGGAGCAAGTCCAGCGGCGGTGCCGGTGCAGGTGCTGCCATGTTTTGTGCCGTTGGACTTGCTCTCACCGGGTTCAACACTGGGTGGGTCGGGCTCTTTTCCTTTGTACTAGCCACCAAGCCCATTGGGCCCAGTAAGCATGAGGATGCTGGCATGTCCAACACCTACTTCTCATTGGGGATTGCAATTCTCTCGGGAATCGCCTACATTTTTCGATCGCGGCAGGCCCTTTACATCGAATCCTCCATTCTATCACTGTTGTTCCTGTGGTAGCCCAGGAAGGATCAATGAGGCCATGAAACTCGTGGCAATTATCACGAAGTTGAATTTCAGGCAGATACCGAACAGGGTTGATCTCTGGATATTGGATGAGGAAGTAAAGTAAGGATCATGTGAATGATGGTGACATGCCGCACAAGGTGGGAGAGAGGGATGGCTTCGATGTTAAGGTGTCAGTTTATGAAACAAGAGCTAGCCCAAATTGTAATATATATATATATATATATTGTGTTTAAGGAAAATCAATGTTTTGTTGCCATATATATGCTACAAAGACCTTTTTTTTTGGGTGAATATAAGCTACAAAGACTCACCTGCAATTTACCACCCATTAAAAAATCGTATATAATAAGTATCGACATAAATCAAGAAATATTACTAATGGTCCGTCAACCATTATCTCCATGGTTGGAATCACTTGCCAAGACTTATCTCGGATCAAGTCGTTTTTCCTTTTTAATAATAAGAAATCACTACAATAGTTGCTATACAACACAAAGACTATTGTGATGAACTCTTTTCTTGCTGAATGACTATTGTGATGAACTTTTCTTGCTGAATGAATGACTATTGTGATGAACTACCAATTGAGAAACCTTCCTGTAATCTCAAAGATGTTGCGCCAGAATTTAAAAAGACTGAGTTGCATGTATGGGTGAAAATTTACAAAATATATAGTTGATTTTAGAGAATATATTATATTTGGTAAATTAGGTAATTGTGATTTAGAGTATATCTTTGATTCTATTCAAATTTAATATTATGAGATTATTTACTAAATTAACTTACCAGATATTATCTTATAACTATATAAAAAAGTAATTAGTCAATCGATTTCATAGTTATTGGCCAAAAAAAAATCGATTTCAGGGTTACATAATATCCAACTATTTAAATATAAAACAATAAAGCTTGATTTACCTAAAAACAATAAAACCTTATTACAAAATTATCCAAAACAGAGATTAATGCCATGGTATACAGAGATCACATTATATTAGAGAGAGAAAAGTGGATACAATACAGACGGTTTACACTATAAATTAATATATATATATATATATATACACACACACATACACGTAATCATCTTAGAAATTGACGCATCTGTTATATTAAATATTTCAGAAACTTCTTCGAGCCATGGGAACAGCACAAGATCGAGCAAAATTCAATGTAGGTGGCCGGACATTCGAGACGACCATGACCATGCTGGCCTGTGCCGGATCCATCCCGTACACTTTGCTCGCAGATAGGAGTAACTTCCATAAGCATAACACTGGTACTGATGAGATATTCATTGACCGGTGAGTACTCTAGAGTCCTCTTGTATCTACTTCATACTGGAGATTTCACATGCCCAAATGCATATTGAAGGACTTGCTCTACAAAGAAGCTCGATTTTGGAAGGGTGATTTGCTGCGGTTTTCGCATCCAGTGACGCGCCGCCTTAAAAGAGGGACCAGTGATTCGTGCAAGCCCAACTGGAGGCTTCTGCATCACCCATGGTGACACGGTGTGTACCTAGAATGACTGGAATATGGAGCAGCAACATCCTCCAATACATCTCAACAAAAACCACGTTTATGATATTCTTTGGCTTGATTCATGAGATATCGTCATATCAACATTGAAACACATTGGGCTGCTCAACTCAATGACGGGGGAACTAAGCCACTGGCTTTCAGGGAAAATCCCGTCTGATTGGCCTGTCTACTTTAAGGCTCTATGTATGAACTCATACAATGAGGTCAAGCTGTGCATCGAAATACACTGGAATGGATACAGAAATCGAGGTGTGGGATCTAGTAACTGGCGAGCTGAAAAGAAGTCTAGGAAGAGCTAAGGAGCTTGGAATTGTAAGAAAGCTACAATGGCTAAGCGGCATCAACTCTTTGTTAGGTGTCTTCAATATCAAGGGGTGAGAAAAGATGAGAATTGAACGAATATTCTCATTGATCTGTTAACCGTATACATATACAAAATGCTTATTGACTTCTATGGTAAGTATGAATAAAAGGATACTGTATAAACTATACAAAGGAATATCCTAGAGTATCTTAATATACAAGAAGATTCTAATGTAACAAATCTCGGGAAATAAATGGGAATATCCCGGAAATATATCTTGTAATACTCCCCCTCAAGTTGGAGAATGAGGATCCCGAATTCCCAATTTGCGTGGGAGTAAATGAAAATGATCACGACCGAGGGCTTTGGTGAACAGATCTACCAACTGTGAATGTGTTGATATATGAGTTGTGGAAATAGTGCCTGATAATATGTGGTCCCGGATAAAATGACAATCGATCTCAATATGCTTAGTCCGTTCATGGAATACCGGATTTGCCACAATATGTAGAGCTGCTTGGTTGTCACAATACAAAAGTGTAGGCCAAGGTGTTGTGACACCCAATGAAGATAGAAGACTTCGTAACCATATGACCTCACTGACAGTTGCTGTCATAGCCCGATACTCAGCTTCTGCAGAAGATCTTGAGACTTTGGTTTGTTTCTTTGTCTTCCACGATATTGGACTCCCTCCAAGTGTGATAAAGTATCTGGTAACTGATTGTCTAGTCATTGGACAACTTGCCCAATCGGAATCAGTATGCTACTAAATCCATGGAAGCAGGACGTAAGAATATTCCTTGTACTAGTGATCGTCTGAAGTAATGAATGATCATGAATGTTGCACTTCAATGATCCTTTCGTGGATCCTACATGAACTAGGAGAGGATGTGGGCCGAGTAAGACAACTCAGGACGAGTAATGGTCAAATAAATTAGACGGCCAATGATGCAACAATATCTAGTCGGGTCTGATATAGGTGAACCCGAGTCTGATGATAAACCGTGACGTTGCTCCATAGGAAAATAAGACTGCTTCAAGCCAAGCAAGCCACACTCACTGATGATGTCAAGTGCATATTTCCTTTGGTTGAGAAATAATCCTTGCTCCATTCGAGTGACCTCTATCCCAAGAAAGTATCTTAAAGACCCCAGGTCTTTAATGCGAAAATCAATGTCAAGATATCTTTTTAGAGATGCATATTCCTCAGAATTATTCCCAACGATAATCATATCATCGACATAGACCAATATTGCAAGAAATTTCTTATCCTGCTGCATGATAAAGAAAGAATGATCCGCTCCAGATTGAGAGAAACCACCATTGCATAGTGCACTTGCAAACTTAGAGAACCAATTGCGAGACGCTTGATGAAGGCCATAAAGAGATTTCTGAAGACGGCAAGCATAACCAGGGCGACGATGAGAAAATCCCAGGGGCAACTTCATATATCCTTCTTCCTCAAGTTCCCCATGAAGAAATACGTTATGGACATCTAGTTGATGCATTTCCTAATTATTAGTCACTGCAAGAGAAAGCAAAAAATATACCCTAATGAGCTTGGCAATGGACGCAAAAGTTTCATGAAAATCCACACCTTCTATTTGGGTGAACCCCTTTGCTACAAGACAGGCCTTGAAACGTTCAATGCTGCCATATGCATGACGTTTAATTTTTGAAAACCCATTTGCAATCAATGGGTGGTTTCTTTCCTTTGGGAATCGATTATATTTGCCATGTGTTATTAGATTTCAAAGCTTGTATTTTGACCTGCATAGCATCACGCCATCGAGTATCCTGCACTTCTTCTTGGTAGGATCGAGGTTCAACCTCATGGTCCAGTGCCGCAATATATGCAAAATGATAATTAGTAAACTTTGAATATGATAGACATGGCTCAATTGAATAAGGCTTACATGAGAAAGTCAATGAAGTGGGTGTGCTTGAATTGGAAAGGGGGGTTGAAGTTCCACTGTATGACAAATAAAATCTTTGAGCCAATTTGGAGGATGTCAACCTCTTTCTGATCTTCTTATTTAAACATTTTGGTCATTCTCAATATCTTTTCTCAATTCTTTGTGAGAGAAAGGACGTGAGTCGGTCAGGTCTGGAGAAAATTCCTGGGTTTGCTCAGTTTTATCGGTAGAAGAAGATCCAGAAACCTCCCGAGCAGAAGAAGTAGGCTCAAAGTCCATGGGCTGATTAGTTATACTTCGGTCTAGTATTACGAGCCGACATTCAGAAGGAAAGAATTGGGGCGCAGAGGGAGTGAACTGAGCTAGGCTTTCTTCTAGTTCCACGGGCCGACAGTCAAAAGGAGAGAGCTGGGCCGCAGAGAAAGTGAACTGAGTTGGGCTTTGTTCCGGTTTCACGGGCCAACAGACAGAAGAGGCGAGCTGGGCTATCGAGGTGGCCTCGGGCTAAACATGCCCTGATGCAACAGTGGGCTGAACTAGAGCTGAATTGATGTCTGACTCATTTAAATTATCCCCCTTACTTCCATAATCCGAACCAAGCAAGAAATTCAAAAACAGCGGTGTGTCATTCTTGTCTACAACACAACTGTCCGATTTATTTTCAAAAAAAAGAAATGTGCCTTCACAAAATTTCACATCCTTAGAAACAAACATTTCCCGTGTCTTTAAGTCTTATAAACGCCACCCTTCTTACCATATGGGTATCCCACGAAAATACACTTATGTCATCACTCTCCAAATTTGTATTTCATGCTAGACCTATGATGCGCATAGCAAAGACAACCGAACACCCGCAAGTGAGAATAACCGGGAGGCTTATTGAATAACATCTCAAAAGGAGTTTTACCCGATAAAATCAATGATGGCGTTATATTGATGAGATGTGCAGCAATGGTCACACATTCTCCCTAAAATCTTGTTGGAAGACTTGCTTGAAATAAGAATAACCGTACCACGTTTAATATGTGGCGATGTTTCCTTTCTACTCGCCCATTTTGTTGCTGAGTATGAGGACAAGAAGTTTGGTGTATGATGCTACATTGAGAGAAGAAAGCCTGTATCTCTTTGGAAAGAAATTCCAACCCATTATCAGTTTGAAGAATTTTCATTGATCTTTCAGACTGATTATGTACTAGGTTGATGAATCCAATCAGGTTATATTTAGCCTCGGCTTTATTACATAATGGGTATTATCCAAATAGCTCGACTATAATCGTCAACAACCATCATGAAATAATAAGCTCCAGAAAGTGATTTAATTTTGTATGCCCCCCATAAATCACAATGAATTATTTGGAATAAATAGTTCACTTTATTGAAATTTATTGCTTTGATCTATAGCAAACATCACAGTCCTTATTATCACGACAACTCGAATTAGATGGAATACCCTTAAAGACAAGACTACGTGATGGGTGCCCCAAACGTTTGTGCTAAAGCTCACTATCTTCATATGTGACTACAGAAACTATAAAGGACTATGATGACACACGTCATAGATAATAGACCCCCCTTAGCATTTCGCCCACTCTAAACGTCTTCCTCATGGTAAGGTCCTATAATAAGCACATGTCACCATAAAATGTCACTCGACAATTAGAATCAGTGGATAATTGACCAACCGATATTAAATTGCACTCAAAAGATGGAACCAGTATGACATTTGATAAATTGAGATTTCCAGCAATGTGTATACTCCCTTCCTTAGTGGCTAGAATATAATTGCCATTAGGAAAACGAACCCTGAAATGCTCAATAGATCGACTAGAATTAAAGAAGTCAACCCTTTCTGTCATGTGACATGAAGCACCCGTGTCAATAATCCATTGAATATCTAGATTAATAGAAATTAATTTATTACCAACAAGAGGCTCAGTTGGGTGATCATCTTTTTCGACTATGTCGAGAAGTTTCTCGAACTGCGCAGTGGACAGCTCTGAAACTTTGCTGGGCTTCAGTCCAAAGCTGGCATGTACTACGTTGGTGTGGCCCTGCAAGTTGCTCGACCCAGATGCTCCAATGCTTCTTTTGTTGCTTTAGGCCACTTTTTCCTTTGTTTCTGGGCTCCCAGTCAGCGGGCTTCCCATGAAGCTTCCAACATGTGTTTCGACTGCGGCCCATTCAATCACAATGATCACAATACGGCCTACCTCCCGAGCGCGTGTCGGGTTGATTTCCATGTCCTTCCTTGACATAATAGATCGCTACCTCTGGTCTCGACACATGTCCACGAGCCACAATCTTTTGTCGCTCCTCATGAATCACCATATAATAAATTTTGTTGACGGAAGGAAGTGTAAATACTCAGGATATTGGAGTGCACCATAACAAACTCCGGATTAAGCCCCATGAGAAATTGATATGCTTTCTCCTTCTCGCGCTGTGAAGTCATGGATGTTGCCGCCGCACAAGTACAAGTAGGTGCCTCAAGAAAATTCTAGAGCTCATCCCATAACACCTTGAGATTGGAATAATACTCAGCGATTTCAAACACAAACGAGATTTCAATTCATATATCATTGCTTCGTTACCTTCCAAAAACCTCTCTTTGTGAGCATCCCAGAGAGTTTTCGCATTCTCGATACAAGCAACACTTGACTGCAAATCTTGATCAAGGGTCTTGGTTATCCAAGCCATGACCATCGAATTGCACATGATCCACTTCAATTCGTTGGCATCTCCCTCATATGGCTTTCGTATAGAGCTATCGATGAACCCAAGCTTGCTTTTTGCTCAAAGTGCATTAGTCATCAACCTTGACCAAGTGAGATAATTCTCACCGTTCAGAGTGTAGGCGATAATCTTGATTCTTAGCCCATCTGAAGAGGTGACAACATAAGGTGAAGTGCGATGATGGATCCATTTGCGACTCTAGTGGTAGCATCCATGGGATAATAGGAAAATAAGAAACGAATATCAACAAGGATTTGATCAACTTCAAGTCTGTGTGGCTCTGATACCATAAGAAAATATGAGAATTAAATGAATGGAACATGATCTGTTAACCGTATACATATACATAATGCTCATTGACTTCTATGATAAGTATGAATAAAAGGATACTGTATAAACTATACAAAGGAATATTCTATAGTATCCTAATATACAAAAAGATTCTAATGTAACAAATCTCGAGAAATAAATGAAAATATCATGGAAATCAGGTCATATCTCGTAATAAGGGGAAGTTGCGCTTCGACTTTCTAGACCATAGGGCAAAGAAAGCTACCGCTGGCAACATATACTATACATCGTGCAAGCTACTGGATAAGAGGCTAAAGTTCGCAGATGCGGTGGCAGATGAGACTAGGAACAAGATTTGTTTGATGGATGAGGTTATGAATGTGTGCTTCCTTAATCATAGGCAGCTTCCGCTTTCAGCACTGGATCACAACCAGCTTCCGCTTTTGGCAGGGATTCAATGGATGTCGGAGAAACCAAATCAATCCATTATCATGAGGGGCAACTGTTTGCATGTGTGAGAAGCAACTTTTAAAGTATGGGAAACTCCTCACCGTCTAATTGTAGTTTAATTATGCTCATACAGTTCTATATCTTTGATGTTTATATATATATATATATATATATATATGTATAGATAGATAGATAGACTCAACTCTTGATTTTCTATTAGGGGCTATAAAATATAGAGTAAATAGGCAATTTCGTTTATGACTTTCGCAGTTTACATCAATTTCGTCTCTGACCTTTTGGTTACATCAATTTGGTCCCCGACTATTGAACTGCTATATCAATTTGGTCGTCATTCAATTTAGTCTTTGACTTATGCAGTTACATCAATTAGTGCTACAGTTGCATCAATTTGGTCCTTGTGTGGTGTAGGTGCATCGATCAAGTCCCAATGCGACATCAATTTGGTTCCCTGACACATCAATTTGGTCATGTCGTTAAGTATGAATGCTGACGGTGTTAAATGCTTTAAATTGTTAGATCAATTTGGTCCTCTTGCTACATCAACTTAGTCCCTACTCTATTTTTAAACAAATTGAACTGAACTCCAGCCTTACATTTGCTACATCAATTTAGTCCATGCACCATTTTTAACAAACTGAACTGAACTCTCACCTTCCTTCCTCTTTCCCCTATTGAACAAAGCCATCTTGGTCTACTAGAGGAATTGAAGCATATGTATTAAAGATGGATTGAAGCATGAAGTTAAATGAATGAAAAAAATTATCAAAATAAAATGGAATTACAAAAATGACTATATTAATATTATAGACAAGTTTTTTATAAGAGATTGTACATGTTACTTTGCCAAAGTAGCTACACAAAAGATACAGACATAGGCAATATCTGAGACAATATCTTTGGCAATCTAATATGTATCCAATCCAAAATGGTGCCAGTCAGTATCATTTTGAAACAAACCAAGCTTTGTTTCCACTGATTGTTCCCAAAATGTGGTACATGAGTTTCTGCAATTTGCAGTTCACTTAGGAGGAGGTTCCCTTAGTTGGAAATATGCTGCAAACCTAGCAGCAATTACAGAACTTGCAACTTCCATGGTGTGTGCTGTGTTGGGACTATAAGGGGGCCTCATTAGAAGGGCTGTCATTGGTTGGAAAAAGGAGCAGCCAGCAAATGTGCCCATCTGAGGAACCTATACACGATATTAAGGAGAGTTCATAGCAACATTTAGACAAATTCAAATGTACAAATGAAAGTAAAATAAATGTAATTGCTATGCTGCAGATAGACCAAACTGAGATGGCTGTGATGTTAGGGTGGAGCAGATTCTTGTTATATATTCATTTCTTCTAGTGTAGCTTCCATACTCTTATTCCTTTCCACTTGAACATTCACATTCTCTGCTTTAGCTAGCCCAGAACCACTCGGAGCACAACCTGAAGTAGAAGCACCATGCCTTTCCTTTTTCCCCTTAGCTGCTGGTTGTCCAGTACATCTTCTCTTGGTGTGCCCCATTTCCCTACACCTGCCACATCTTGGATCATTCAACTTCCTCTTTAACTTGTAAGGGGTAGCCTTATCCTCTGGAGCCTTCTTCCTCTGTTACTTGGGTCTTCCTAGTTGTTTATTAATCTTTGGAGGCAAGACAGGGTCATAAGGAGTCCTCTCCCAGTAATCTTGGCCACTGGTAGGATGTATGAAGAGTTCATAAGCTTTATGTGTCACCTATTTCCTTAAGAGAAGATTGACAAACTCCTCTGGCCTCTGGCTATTGTACATCATGGCAGTAATAGAATGCTTGCATGGTATGCCAGTTAAGTCCCACACTCGACAAGAATAAGTATACCCTTCATATCAACAACACACTTAGAGTAAGGTGTGCATGTTACCTTAAACTGTAAAATGTAAAGATCTCTTGACCACAATGGAGCCCAGCCATTAGATTTCTTCATGTGTTCTTTCAATCTTGCCTGAACTTTGGGACAAAGAAATCCATTGTATCTGGCCAATAGAGTTTGGCATCTTATCTTCTTCCTCGTGATGTATTCTCTCACCTCTTCAACCAAGCTCAATATAGGTTTATCCCTCACTTTCAATAGTTCTTTGTTTAATTGCTTACACATATTGCTGGTTAATGCATCATTCTTATAGTTAGTATCAAAAGCTGACCTTGTCCATTTGCTTGGATCGATTTTCCCTAGATGCTCTGCAGCTGTTGGGTTGATCCTTCGAAGAACAGTCATGCATAACTTGAACATTTGTGGGGTTGTTGCTTTGGCACAATTCTAGAATGCTCTCCGCAGTTCACCACCATTACACTTAGCATTCTTGCTCGAGTTTAACCAGATATGCCAACTGCAAAATCTGTGGGGTGCACCATCATATAATTCTTCCATGGCCTACAATGTACAAAAAATACTTATTTCATGACTATTTTAAAGGATCTAAGTGATGCAACAATGTAATACACAATCAGTGAACTAACCTTTTGCATGTCAGAGATGAAAGTATATTTCTTCTCTATAGGATCTCCCAAATCTGCTATAAGGTTCTCAAGAAACAATTTCCAGCTTTTTGTGTATTTCACTTCAACTACAGCATATGCAATGATAAAGAAGGAATTGTTTCCATCTTAACCTACTGCAGAAAGAAGTTGTCCACCATAATAACCCTTTAAGAAGCATTCATCTATCCTAGTGATGGGTCTACACCCTTCTAGAAAGCCTCTCTTACATGCTTCTAAGCAAATATATAGCCTCTCAAACTCATGTTTTTCTGGTTGGATTTGTAAGAATACACTCGAACCAGGGTTGGATCTTAACAGCTCATGTGCATAATCTCTCAGCCTTGCATACTACTCCTTTTCTTCACCTTCACACTTTTCGGCCAACTGGTGGCCCTAAAAACCATTGCATCATGCAACTTTACTTGGTAAGCATGTATGAAGAAGTCAAACACCTACTGTACAGACATGTCTGGCTGTACAGACATGTCTGGCTGGGTCCTTAACTTGGAAATTAACTTCTCTACAACCCACTTCTTTGTTACTAGTGTCAGCACCCAATTTCGGTCCATCGACTATGGGGGGGGCAAAATTGACATTTTTTTTCAATTTATTACCTTTTCTAAAAATTAAAATTAATTAATTAATTAATAATAATAATAAATAATAAATAAATAAGAAGAAGAAAAAAAATTTCGGGCAAGCCGGGCAAGGCCAGGCAGCGCTCGCTGGCTGCCCGCGATCCCCGCCGGCCCGGAACTACCCCCAAATCGGCCGAAATCTTAACGGAAAAGGGGAAGAAATTGCAATTAAATAAACAGAAATGAAATTCGGATCAGAAGGAACAAGACCCATTAAGAGAAATCGAAAAATTGGCTCTCGTTTCGGGGAATTTGGAGATCGGAGAACTCGGAGACTTTCGTCGGAAAACCGCAAAAACTCCCCCGATTTCGACCGCTTAAACTCCGGTGAGGCCCAGATCGACCACGACGAAGTGCCGGCGGTGTCCAGAGCCATCTCCCGAATCCATTCCGGCCCTCATCGCGGCGTCTAGGGGTGAGAACCGTCGCCCGCAGCGCCATCGCCGCCGCTGCCCCCCGATCCCGACCGCCCTTGGCTAACGGGCCTCGGCTCAGTTCTTTTTTCTTCGCAGGTCCAACCCAGACGTTCGGCCCATTCCGGCCCAACATCCCCAGTCCGGCCCAGCGCTCTTCCAGGTGATTTCTCCTTCGGGCGGGCTAGCCCGATCCGATCCGACCCGATTGTCCGGCGATTTTTTTTATTTACAGAGACGCCCCTCAACTTTTCGGATTAGGTAAATTCTCGACTTAGTGGCATGATTAGGGCTCCTTTCCTGAATATTATTGCTTGCTTGATGGATATAATGTGAAATGAGTATTCTTGGGTCGCGTGAGTGATCGGATTTGTCCCGAATTCGATTTTACGAACTTTCTGTTTTGTCCCATTTCAGTCCAGAGGACTCATTTTATTTTTTTAAGATCTGCCCCGAATTTCAAAATTATTTTCAATCAAGTCCTGGTCATTTTACCATTTTCCAATCAGTCCTTGGATTTTTCAGAATATTTTCAAGAATTCCAAAGAACTTTTCAAATTGTTTCAGTTTAGTCCCGGGACCATTTTCACCCTTTTCAGATCTGCCCCGAACTTCAAAAATTCTTTTCAAATCAAATCCCAATCATTTTACTATTTTCCAATCAGTCCTGGAATTCCCATAATTTTTCAAGAATCCCAAAGAACTTTCCAAGTTGTTTCAGTTTAGTCCAGGGGCCTTTTTTTGTTTTTCAGATTAGTCCAGATTTTCAAATTCATTTCAAATAAGTCCTAGGGCAGTTTCAATAATTTTTTACACAGTTCCCATTTTTTATAATTTTCAAATCAGTCCCCAATTTTTTAGAATTTTCAAATCAGTCCCTGCTCTTTTGAAATCTTTCAATTCAGTCCCCTGGACATTTTCTAAAAATATCTGACCCTTTCCTACTTGGATCACCCACCGACAATGTATGTGCCCCATTTAAATATTTTATTTTTGTAATTATATGTATACAATGTGATAATGTCGGAAATTAGAGTTTATCGGGCGGTCAACTAATGGCTATCTCGACGACTCGAAACCCGTAAATTAAAACATTCGGCAAATTTCTAATTAACCTAAAATTCTACATACGGGATAATCGGGACGTTAAATTTGGCTAAATTAAATTACTTGACTCTTTTAAATAAATTGTACGAACCGATTAATAATCTCGACGACTCGAAACCCGTAAATTAAAGCATTCGGTAAATTTCTAATTAACCTAAAATTCTACATACGGATAATCGGGACGTTAAATTTGGCTAAATTAAATTAGTTGACTCTTTTAAATGAATTGTACGAACCGATTAATAATCTGTAATCGCGTCGACAGTTCAAGAACGGTTAGTCACTCCTTTTTTAAATTCACAATTTCAAAAGCATTGAGATACGTGTCACGTAATCTTGATTTTTCATACACACACATATTTTTCGATTCAAGGGGGATGACTATCGGTTTTTGTCCTGCCGTCACTCTAGTATAGGTTTGTGTTTAGAACGGGTTAAAACATGAAAAAAAAAACAGATTAATCTCAAATTCAGCTTAAATCAAACATGGGCAATAGTCAAATGAGGGTTAGGTTTTTGGGTTTTAGGTGAAAATACTCTTAATTTGTAAAAGCCATATTGTCACGATACAGAATAATCTAAAAACAACCCACACATTCGAGACTTGACTATGGACATCACGTTTGTTGGGTCCGTCAAAATAATGCTGAATGCTACATACCCTATCCATCACCCCTTTTGTTTGTTTTAAGGTAGGATTTATATGTCAAGATACCTCGGTTAATAATCAGTTAATTCACGTAAATTCGGCGATAACAAAACCCCATTGATTGTTTATTTGAGCTTGCTTGTTACATCTTTTGCACTTGATTGTTATGCAGATCGAGCCCGATCCTTTAGGACTCGATTCACACTGGGTCCAACGCCCATAACCGTCGACCACGGGGTCCAATACCCTCATACACCGAGTGCGCATTTAATTTAATTTTCGGTCTTTTCCAAAACTATACGATGAGCATGAGTGAAATCATGGCCGAATGCGAACCGACCGGGATTTAGTCATTGTAGCTTGTCTTTTATTTATTTGAGAGAACAATGTAAGGTTTTATATTATACATATATTCATGTAAAATTCCGGTCGGAGAGTGGATGGTCAGAGTGTTTCTTCGAATTTACAGTGTCAATACGCATAAGATAAGCGGTAATTAAATTAAAATGGCAAGCCTAGACAAGCTAGAGTACCGAAAGGGCGTGTGGGATATAGGCCCACACGTAATAGAACCCTTGAATTCGGAATTTTCGGTTCCGTACAGACCATTGCCTTAACATTTTAGGTGTACCCCGTACCCCTAGACCTGGGTAACTTGCCGGCCCTCGACCTTCGGGTCGTAAAATGGCAAGTGGCGACTCCTTCTCACGTGCGTCCGTCGCGCGTCCCCAGGAAGGTGGACACTCCCGAGCCGCGTTGCATAGGCGCGCGCATGCGTGCCTTGACGAGACGAAATTCAGGTGCGCACAACTAGCTTGCTCTCGATCCTTCTTGCACAAGTATGCTCAGGATCAGGGACTTGTGGTGCACAAGTCAGGGACTAAATTGATATAACGGGTACCAAATTGATATAGCATTTTAAAAGTCGAGGACCAAATTGATGTAACTAAAAGGTTAGGGGCGAAATTGATGTAAACTGCGAAAGTCATGGACAAAATTTCCTATTTACTCTAAAATATGTAGAACGATTTCTTAGCCAAGGCATTTTTCTGGCCTTTTCTAGCATAAAATAATGTGTCGACTTTCCATAATCATCAAGGCTACAATTATGTCTGAGGGACCTTTGTATTTCACTACCAAGCTAGCCATATTATATATCGATACTATATTTAATACTATATTTAAAAGTATGACAAATTACTCCAATTTCAATATTCCAAAAATGCTCTCATACCTAGTGACTTCCCCAGTATTTTTTCGGCTCATAACTTTTAATCGCACATTTTCACTATATATATAAATCGGCTCTTTCTATTCATTGCTTATTTTCGATACTTTATTGCCTCACATCTCTTTTGACCGAGTTAACCATTCATCACATGTATGTTTGTTCTATTATTATTATTTCATAACAATTTATAGTTTCAAAACTTAGTTGCACTATATGTTCGTTTTAAACATCTGTTGTCCTAACATATTCATACATTCTTTGTCTAATCGCTATGAATCACGTGGTTTTTTCAACATTTCCCATTTTCTTAATTTTTGTTCTAAACAATACATATATCCTTCGTAAATCTCTACCTTTATTTTCAAACATTTTACTTCCACAATTTTGATGTGTTCTGTTAGTACAACTTTTTTTCACACACTTTCAACTCTCTATTCATCGCTCATTCTCAACATTCATTGCCTCACATGTTTTATCATATATTTCCTCAACCGAGTTAAATTTTGTACATCTATTGTAAAGTACAACCATTCCTAAAGTGTTTCTCCAACTTCTTTTCCTTTTTGTCCTTGGTAAATTAATAATATTACTATTTTACCATTTATTCAGATAATAAGATTGCTACTAAACATCAATCTTTTCAATAACCTCATCCTTTCATTTAGTTTAATAGAAAAACTAACTTTTACATGTTCTTTTTCATGACATTTCGACTTCAATGCACCTTTCATACCTCTTCACTATAAACACTACCTACCATATTCTTTCTCATAATTATTCACTCTGACAAACGCATCAACATGAATAACCTCTCCATTCAACGCTCTCAGTTCCTCTCTCCCCTTTCATATTTACATTTATATTTTTTCTATAATTTTTCAATTTTTAATTACTTCTCCTTATAATTATTCCTATTCTTTGACTTTGCTAATCGTTAGAAAAAAATTTCTCGTATTCTCTTTCTTTGACCATAATCCTTTTATTTTTTTCAAGTTTCAAAAATCAATTTATACCTATTCTTTCTCATTACATTTCAATTTTGAGGCATCATTTCATACTTTTTCACTATAAAAACTACCTAACATGTTCTTTCACATAATTATTCACTCTGACGAATGTATCAAATATGAAATAACTTTTCCATTCAACACTCACGTTTTCTCTCTCCTATTTCCTATTTTACACCAATGGATTTTCAATTTTATATTAAAATTTTTAAAATTATTTTATAGATAAGTATTTTATGATGAATTATTGACAAATATCCTATGATTAAAAAAATTATTTTTTGATAAATTTTCCAAAATATATATTAATTTATTCAAAAAATTATTTAAGACAATACGCTATCAGTAATTTTTTTCAAAGTCCCAATTAGATTTTTTATGGGATTCTATGGATACAAAGTACACATTTGGGAGAATAAAAAATAAAGAAAGAGAAGAAGAGTTTTAGAGAAAAGAGATACGATATCATTAATTTCTTTTTTTATTTAATTGTATTTTATCTTATCTCAAGTTTCTTCTTCTCTTCCTATTTTTATTCTCTTCATTTTCTTCTATCTACAGGCATCGGCTACCGTTTTATCCATTACTACTGCAGTGCCTGCAATCATATTTGCTAACAATGTTGCACAATCTTAAAGTCTTCATGCTATCAATATCCTCATTCATGAGCTCTAGGTACGTTTTCGTTCTTGCTCCTTAAGGGTACGTGTGTACAAAAGGGAGAGATAAGTTACTTCCAATGTAAATCTAATATCGATTATCAATACAACTTATCAGTTTGCAACTGAAATTAAATTTACTCTTGTTCCTTACGTGGGATCTAAAGTATATTGTTTGTTTATTTTATTTTATTTGTTAAGTATAAATTATAATATACAATATGAATTACTAAAATAAAATTAATATATACATAAAATCGGGTCTGATCAACTTCATTCCAATTTTCTTTCTTTAAAACATAAACCCGACCCTTAAGGTCTTTAATTTTTGAAAATTTTCGGTCGATTTGGGATGGATTTTTCTGAATTTTCAAGTTATGGATGTCATTGCAAGACTATTTGTGAAAATAATATTTCTATTAATTATTTTGTAAACTTTTATTAAAAATTTAAATTCATCTCTCTATTTTTTTAGGATATTCTATTGAAATGAAAGATCAAGCCAAAAAAATATATCAACTGGAAAACATTTCTTGAAATAAGTTATTTTTAAATGGGATTTTTACCCCATATATTCCATGATTTCACATTTTTTGCAAATCTATCATATGCTTTTAAAATGATCTAAAATATCCCATGGTTTATATTTTTTCCAAATCTATTCCGATATTATATTTTCCGTTAATGAAACATAAGTAGGCTCCAAATCTATCCCATGGTTTTAATTTTTCCTCAAATCTATCCTATGGTTTTAATTTTTTCTCAAATACATCCAGTATAAAAGGGCCACAGTGGCAAGATCGTTAAATTTTGAGGGAGATAACGGCGAGATAAATTTGGAAAAAAATGTAAACGATGTGATATTTTATATCATTTTAAAAGCGAGTAAATTACAAAAAAATAAATTTTGTAAAACGTCTCAGTTTTATCATAAATTTTGCTTTGTAACAAAAAAATACTTATTTTAATAATCATCTCAGATTTGGCATCCGTTACTATTCCATTAAGATTTTCATCATTTGCCTACGTGGACTTTATGGGATTTACTAAATTTGCACATCATTTGACCTTCTCTTTTCCTTACAAAAATAACCTAAATTTTTATAAAAGTCTCAGTTTTGTTCTAGATTTTGATTTGTAATTTTAAAAAAATACATGTCAGCACCATGTTTTGGTTCACCAACTCCAGAAAAGAACATCAACAACATTCCTGACTACAACCCGGAAACTATTACAGAAGAAGACCCAACAAACCCCGGGTTACTATTCACAACCGGATCGGCAAGGTTACTTCCCACCGATGGATGATAGAAATGACGATTTTGCCCCTCCTTCTTGTGATCATGCTAGGCTGTTGATTTCGAATTTTCCTCGTTCTTGCATCGCTCCCGAGGCCGTTCAGTTGACATGGCTGACCCGACTGTGAATAGTAACTTGAGGCTTGTTGGGTCTTCTTATGTAATAGTTTCCGGGTTGTAGTCAGGAATGCTATTGATGTTCTCTCTTGGAGCCGATTGACCAAAACGGAGTGCTGACACGTATTTTTTAAAAAATTACAAATCAAAATTTAGAACAAAATTGAGACTTTTATGAAAACTTAGGTTATTTTTATAAAGAAAAGAGAAGATGATCAAATGATGTGCAAATTTGATGGGTCCCATAAAGTTCACGTAGGCAAATAGATGGAAACCTTAACGGAATAGTAACGGAGATCAAATTTGAGACGATTATCAAAACATGTTATTTTTTTGGTTATAAAGTAAAATTTAAGACAAATTTAAGACGTTTTACAAAATTTAGGTATTTTTTTTGTAATTTGCCCTTTTAAAAGCATATCATAAATTTAAAAGAAAGATGAAACCATGGGATATCTTGGGTAATTTGCCCTTTTAAATTGCATTAATTGCAGTTTTTTAAATCATTTCCAATATTTTAATCGTACTTATCAAATTTTCATTATTCATAAACTAGATTCCACACCATACAGTGCGAAAAAAACATAGTTTAAAATGTTGCGTATCTATTTTCATCATTATATACCATTTGTAATTCTACATAATTGTGCTATTATTAAAAAATTAAAAAAAAATTGTGATGAAAATTGTAAAAAATAATAATAAATTTTTTAGAAAGAGAAAAGAAAAATAAGTTAAGTTGAGATAGAGATGGAGTGGGGGTTGAAGAGAGATAAGTAAAAAGTAGAGTGGAAGATGACTACGCGTGAATTGATGGAGGAGCGAGATAAGATACACGAGTATAAAATTTAAGCAATTTTATAGTTTTATTCTTGCCTTCAATTTTATTTTTCTTCAATAGAGTAAAAAATAATTGGGATAATTTCGTAAAATTGTACTAAAATTGACACATATACTTAGAAATAGTGATTTGTCATTAGTATGTTAATTTTGTATGTACTTTTTTATGTTACACTTATGTAAATACTATTATTAATATATATACATATATATGTTTCCATTGAATTTAATATTATTTATTTATTCTATTATAAAATTAAATGAAATATTTTTTGTGAATATTATTAGTTTCTTTAATTTTTTTAAATTTAATATTTAAATACCCATGGGTCCACTTGGTAGATTTTCATGTGTCATTTCTACAATGTTAGTGCCATGTTAGAAAAATCCATTAAAATTGACAGAAAAGTGATGGCGCGCTAGTCATGATAAGAAATTCATAATTTGTAAATTTTTCAATTAAAAAATTCCGTGCTAGAAATAATAAAAAGGTCAAATTTTTGCTTTTTTTTATAAACACTACATTGATATTATCAATTATTTTTTATTTTATTTATTTATAAATTAAAGTAAAAATAGATTTCTAGCTAGAAGTGGTCATAAATCCATTCAAAAGAAGATACTATTAATTTACTTATAATTTACATCTCTTTTTTAAAAGAGTTTTCTTATATATTTTGTAGTTCGAGTATTATGTATTTTAACTTTGTTAAAGAAGGTTTTACGTGCAATCCTCGTGTAAATTCACTGTTATATATGTGTGTGTGTGTGTGTTGATTGAGTGATTATTTGTTTAGAATTTCAAGCTTCTTTCTGGCGTGCTTGTGCTAGGGGATGAGTAGGTACGTACCCTGCTTCCAGTGGGAATCGTATGTTCGAAAGATGCTACATAAAATTTATCCAAGTTAAACTCAGTGGATTGGAGCTGATTTAAAAAAAAAAAAAGATGATATTTGATAACTCACCTTGTTGATATCCATGTATGTTCGCTGATGTGCATGTAAAAGGCTTCAAGCATTCTGGTTATCCGAATTCTCGACAGTTTGTCAAACAGTTTTTGATAGCTCTAGTTATGTTAATAAGCAGACTGCAAATTCTGTTGGGCTGTTCTTACTTAGGTCTTTGTAAATGTGTCTTTTTTTTTTTTTTACACCCTCAAAGTCCAAAGCTTAAGCAATCTCGGGTGGACCCTCCTAATTGAAACAAGAGGAAGCGCAAATTGGAAATTCGTCAATCTAAATTTGGAAAATATTTGTGGTAAATGTAAAAAGTTTAACAATCATATCAACTATCAAGAAGTTGTTTCCGGTAATACAATCCATTTTATCAAGGTAACACCACCACAATGGTAACACCAGCACGGTGGTCTAGTGGTTAAGTATCAAGCGCTCCACTTTCAAACCTCACTGAGGACGTAGAGCTCGTCACTATGTAGGTGTATTATGGGATAACGATGGCCGACCCATAATGCTTGATCCAGTGGACCTTGGACTTAATTCACTAGTGTGTTTGTGGGACTGCGACGATCAAGTTGGGTTAAAGTCTCAGCGAGCTATGGCGAAAAAACCATTTTATCAAGGTGCAAGCCCCTGTCATCTAACTGCCTCGACCAATACCAGAAAGATAATGATTAGAACGAGAAATGCTTTTGCTTAGGAATTCCCCATTTGAATTTGTTCAAGTTCTTTGTGCAATCCCTATTAGTGGTGCGTCTTGGATTTGATAATATGATTGCGCTCAACTGTTTGATGATCTGCTGGGTCATTTCCTCTGTTTTTACACTTAAGTTTTTGCGGCTTCCTTAGTTGTCTGCATTCTTGATTATGTCCTGTTGGTTTTTAGCAGGGTTTCACTACTGTAGGCGTTCTTTATTGCTGGGGTCAACTATTATCTTCTCCCTACTGGTTATCCTTTGTCAATCAACATTTCTTGTTCTATGGGCTACTCATGGAGACAATTGGAGTGCAGCAGAAATTTGGTGGGGAGAGCTTTCTGGATTCATGGTTTAAGAATTTTCACAATGTGTTCACTGGTTGTCTCTACTTATCCTGATAATTTCTTTCTTGTGATGTATGTGCAGAGTCTACTCTTGAAGATCACCCATTGTAATATATTTTTTGGTAATACAGCTGATGCAAAGCAATTTCGGACCATATGGGCTTCAAGAAGCCCACGCCCAAATAAGTTTACTTGCTCATATATGGATATATCAAGCTCGGTGTCTGTGAGATGGAAAGGAATGATGAGGTGTCTCGATGATGTCTTAGAAGCATTTATGGAGACACTGGATTGTGAGAAGCCCAAACCCTATAGGCCCGGGTTGAAGACGTCTGATTCGAAGCAGCAAAGGCACAACTATGATTCTGATATTGATGGGTATGGGAAGTCAGGTTTTATTAATTAAACAGGTGAAGTAGTTATTAACTCTTTAATTATGATAGCGGAAGTGCAAATTCGGATAAGCGGAAGTGCAAATTCGGATTTTGGGAGGTGGTCAATATTTCCAGCTACTTTTTAGTTTCCAATAGTGAAGTTAATGGTCTTTGTTGGGCTTGGGAGTAGAAGCTAATGTGGGGTTTACTTGGTCGTGTCTATATATATTCATGTACTCTGGACTTCAAAAATCAGATCGAAGAATGAATATATGAAATTCTCTCCCCTTATCGGAGTCTCTCACATACGAACTTTGTTTGTGATTGTTATCTTTATCGTCTAAACACAGATTTAGGCGTGTCGTTCATGATCCCCACTGCGTCGGTTGGTATCAGAGCAGAAATTCATCTAAATTTGAACCCGGCGAACGAGGCGGGTCACAACCATCCTCTTATCGAAGAACGGAGGGTGTTTTGCAGGCTTGATGCTTTCAGGAATGGCAGCAACCAGGACGAGGAAGGCAGGACCTTGATACAACGAGTTGTTCCTCGTAGGTTAGCTTTCGTTCGACGTGTGCCTTATGGGTTCCATTTCGATGATGAGGATGAAGATATAGGACATCATCTGATTAGCAATTCTCGTGGAAGAAGAGGATATCTATATGAGCTGAATGATTACCGTCCAAGTAGAATCCTGATTTTCAATGGAAGCACGAGTATTGAGAAGTTCTTGGAGTGGATTTCTGATGTGGATGAATTCTTCGACTACTACAGCATTCCTGATCATGGAAGCCGACTTGATCAAGTTTATCGCTTGAGAGGCAAAGCTTCTATTTGGTGGGAAAAGGGTGCAGAAAGAGCATCTTCAAGATGGCAAGGATCCGATATTCACATGGAGATGCATGAAACGGTTGCTGAAGCTCAGATTCCTTCCTTTGGAGTATGAGGATCACCTCTTTGAATCTCCATATGGTTTTGCAGAGATCGATCATTTTGTTCAAAGTGAAAATGCAAGGCTCAGTGATTTGATGATTGCCTGCAGTGATGGAGGAAGCAAAATTGCAATTTAAGATGGAAGTCTCCAAGAGCGGCTATAGATTAAACGTCGAAGAAGAAATCTGCATGAAGGAAGACAAAGTAGAAATGCAAGAAGAAATCACCAAGAACAACGACATAACCGATGAGGGAGAAGAAGTTTCCGTGAAGGACGAAAAATCAAGAGAGGATGCAGAAGTGGAGTCTAAGAAAGAGGCAATGCAGAATTTGCAAGAAACTCAAGTTTTAATCTTGAAAGATTTATCTTTTGAAGACAATGAGCCGAAGGCGCAAGTTTCAAATTCTCCACCTAGGAACCTGAAGATATTGTTGCAGATCTATCAGAGTCAAATTTCATTCGAGCTAGTCAACCTCATGCTGAGTACAACCCCAAAATTATCACATCAGCTCGAGGACGAGCTTTTCGCAAGTGCGGGAGAATGATGCGGTGTAATTTTGGACCATATGGGCTTCAAGAAGCCCACCCCCAAATAAGTGTACTCGCTCAAATATGGATATATCAAGCTCAAGGTTCTCATGAGATGGAAAGGAATGATGAGTTGTCTCGATAATGTCTTCGAAACATTTATGGAGACACTGGATTATGAGAAGCGCAAACTCTATAGGCCCGGGTCAAAGACGTCTGATTCGAAGCAGAAAGCAACTATGACGATGATATTGATGGGTAGGAGAAGTCAAATTTTATTAATTAAGCAAGTGAAGTAGTTGTCTCTTTAATTATGATATTAGAAGTGCAAATTTGGATTTTGGTAGGTGGTCAATATTTCCAGCTACTTTTTAGTTTCAAATAGTGTAGTTAATGGTCTTAGTTGGGCTTACATATTCAGGTACTCTGGACTTCAAATATCAGATTGAAGAATGAATATGGATCCGACAACTCATCATTGACATTGGCTGCTCTACACTGAGTCCAATTATAGTGTGCTGTGACATTATGAGCGCTACGTATCTTGCTGCAAATCCGGTACAACATCAGAGGTCCAAGCATATAGCTATTGATTGTCACTTCATGTAAGAGCGTCTTTAGCGTGGTAACCTACTGGTGCGATATGTCCCGCCATCCAACCAGCTGGCCGACATACTGACCAAGAATTTGTTGGTATCCTTTTTTAGTCACATTGTCGCAATCTGTCAGTATATGCCGCCCCCAACAAATTAAGAGGATGTAATAGAATATATTTCGGTATTCATTGCCAGCATTCATTGTTTTCCATAGATAATATTCTTACCATGTGTATATACTATGTATCGGGACACTTCCATGTATGAATATGTGAATATATACAACATACTGACCAAAATTGGGTCAAAGCTTCCAATATTCATAATAGCTAATTCTCTATCATGCTTCTTCTTGCACCATATTTAGTTATATTGTTATTTCAAAGCCACGCATTAGGGAGATGGAAGCTTATGTTTGTTTTATTAATTGGATCATAATTCTCCCCACGACTACGAAACTTTTTTTTTGTAACGGGGCACGAGAGGAGGTAATACTGAGTGCATATGCAAAGATTTTGCCAGAACAACCTATGATCATATTGATACTATCAAGCTTCAAGAACGATTATCTACAAGATGGATATATGTTATATATTATTATTATTCAAAAGAGTTATTTTTTTTTTGTTCCTCTATTTTGTTAGTGGATTTTTATGTAAAGTTAATAGGGATGGAGAGGCAGTAGTTAGCTTTTGAGATTTACTTTTTAAACCTGGATCCAAGAGTCCTTATTAATTGAACAATGTATGATATAGGTACTTTTAGGAACTAAAAAGTGAGCCGAAATAGGGAAGTTCTGGCTTTATATATTAGTATAGATATGGATTGGACCGAAGGATATATATTATGCCTGTAACGAGTATACCATTTCACAGATAAACTTCAATCAGTTGGTTCGACCTATATTGAAACTGACATTTACATATATACATATATATATATATATATTGGTCTTCAATCGTTCGATCTTTCTGCAGACAGAAGGACTTAGCATTCTGACAAAGCATATGCTACATAATTCTATCACTTCTAGTCTAATCTCATATATATTCCGCCGTGAATTTGAGTGACAGTTAGATTACACCGTAAAGCTTATTTTCCTGTTGCGCCATATACCTGCAGTGCGAGATTATGTGTTCCATTAATCGGTTAGGATATGTGGAAATCGGAAAATTTCTGGGCCATCCGCTGGAGATGAGGAATATAAGGCAGCTAATGGGAACACGTCCAAAAGCCCAAGTAACAACAAAAGGTTCTTGCATATATGTAAGTCTATATACATGCAAAGCCAAACAAAAGCGCCCATGACACCAAAATCCAAAAATTATCTTTCAGATATTTTGAGATACAAGCAAAAGTAGTTTCTTTTTTGTCCTTTCTACAGTTAAAAAAAATCCTAGAAGATGCCCGCGAGTCGCGAGGATACGAGAACGAGACAGCCTCAGCCTTTAATCATAATAAAGTTTTGTTTCTTTTCTGTCTTATCAATTTTCATATTTTAATAGGTCTAAACTTGGGGAAATTAGAATTGATGAAACAACTTAATTAATTAAGATAGATAAGCATAAGTCGAATCAAGATATAGGAAGGAGGATAATTATAGATATCGAGAGATGGAAATCTGGGACGCACCCACTATGCCTTATTTTGCCCCACTGCATGTTTGCTAGGCATGAATATTGGAACATAATGTAAAGGGTATGATCAACCATCTGAATATGAGGCTAAATGAGAGTAATAAGGGAGCTCTCTTATTCCTCCAAATGCAATTCATAAGATGAAAGAAATATATTCTTTTTATTTATTTGAAAAAAGAAATCTCATATATGTTAAAAGGGAAATTCTAACATGACATTGAGTTACGGTGACACACTTGTTATTTTAGTTCAAAGATTTACTACTTCAGTTCAAATGTTTAGTATTTTTGTTATTTGTGATGGATTATACAAAATACTAGACACTTCAACCGTAATACTAAACACTTAAATTGAAAGTAAAAGTAAAACACACTTGTACTAATCACGATTACTAAAAATACTAAACACTAAAACTAAAGTACTAAATGCTTTAATTGAAATTACCAAATTGCGTTAAGGTGACATATTAAAAAATAAAGATTAGGTGGTGGGATTTTAGTAATTTAATATTTTAAAATGGTAATACGTTTGTACTTGAAGACCTATGTGTCAAAAATTTTTAAATTTTCAAATAAGTTACTTTTTTAATTAATGACACTTTCTAAAATATCAATAAGGAGAATTTCATTTTGGACAATAAATATAGTTATGTTTTATTTTTGACAAATTTAACCAAGTTAAAAAAATACTCAGGAGTCCACCAAAAAAAGTTATTAAGGGATCTAATCTAATAACCTTTTTAATATATAAAAATGTATGTAATTTAGAATTTTTTTCCAATTTCTAAAATAAGATATTTAAAACAATAATTCAAAGAAAATTTTCTAAATAATGTGATACTTCAAATTATATTAATTTCTCTACAAATTTGTTAACTATTTGTTGATTTAATCATCGACTAACATATTAAATTATATTTATGTGTCATTGGTAACTTTTTTGGTCACCATTGAGGAGTTGATATTGTATATAATAAAAAGAAATTATTCCCTCCGCGAAGCACGGGAAGTTTTATAAGCTAAAATAGATCATAATTTTTTTTTATAATTTTTTTTAAAATAAAGGGAGAAGTGAGGAGCAAGTCTCCTTAAAATCTACAAAAGAAAAAAATATTTTTTTTTCTTCCACACTTGGAACCAAGAAATAAGTGCTAAAGTAAATATGATTGAAATGAAATGAGTATTAGAGGATTTCTTGGGATCGAGCTGGTCATAAGAGGTAAAAAGGAAAGCTATAAGATTTTATAAAATTTTATGAAAATACTAAAATAAATTTTTACGGATAATGTAAATCTTCTTTTTTTTTGACTCGAAGATAATGCAAATTAAATAAGCTATTGTAGAGAAGATATATAATTGGGTATTCAAATTAATATAGGTTATCTGTATCTATATCTATCTATCTATACTTATACTTACTAGAAAGAATTTTAAAGAGTTCTTTTAAACTAACCACATCAACTATGAGGATGTAAAAAGATTACCTTTTAGTTTCAAATTATATTATATTTAGATAATGAATGGGAATAGAAATCTAAATAATTTATTTTAATTTTTTATATTATTTTGTCAAAGATAAAAAAAAATACAAAGTATATAATGAGTTTTAAAAATGGCCCTCTGATCTATCCATACTACCAATAGATATAGTTTTCCATTTTACCTCTTACCACCAACACAATCCCATATAATCCTCTTCTCTACTCCTATTTTTATTTTTATTGTATTACTTTTTATTCTCATTCTTTCTTGAGTTCCAAGTCTTGGAGAAAAGTATTTTTACTATCTATATCTATCAAATCTATTTATAGCACTTTATAAGAATGCTAGAATATTTTTTTTATGATAGAGACATTGATTCATGCTTTTTCTTTGGACGCAAGTGTGAATTCTTTTTATGATAGAGACATTGATTCATGCTTTTTCTTTGGACGCAAGTGTGAATTCTTTCTTTCTTTATATTGTATTTGTAATTTGTTCCACGATGAGGCGAGATCTCATTACATTATCATTCTAGACCTTTTCTTTTCTCTTCTTCTCATGTTTCTTTATTTCTTTAATAATCTTCTCCTTCACCCTATAATCTTTTCTGAAACCAAACGGGTCCTAGTGTTTTTCTCTATATTTTAATAATTACAAATTATGATGATTAAATTAGAGGCCCATGATTTTCCAAACAAATGGAGGTGCGTTAAACATCGTTACTCTACATATCAGATTATTCAATACTTTTCTTTTTGTTTGTCACGTATAATATTGATTATGTGCCCATTAATATTATATTTATGAAGAGATTAGCTTTCTATGTGATTTTCCGATTGTGTTTTGATGTTATATCAAACAAAATTTTAAGGGATATTTCACTTCATGCGCAGTTAGTCCCCTCACAATGATTTTCATTACTTCCTGAATATTTTATTTTTCATCGATCTAGGTTTAGGAGTATCATTGAACATTAGAACATATTTTTCTGAAGTACGGCGGCAAATGACTAAGATTGAGACAAATGGATGATCGATCCTTTCCTCGAACAGTACTAAAAAGCTGTTTTATTTCCCTATGAGGAAAGGAAGAGTGATCAGAAAAGTCATGATTATTAATTATGACTTCCAGACAAATTTTCTCCTAGATCTGAGTATATTAATGAAAAAACAGGCTCGTCTGTGCGCTATGGGAAGTATAGCGTGAGCTTCTTTATGTCCTTTCCCAAATTTTCTCGAAGAGTAATTCAATCCTGCCTCTTCGTAAGAAACTATTCTTTTTCTTTTTCTTTTTAAATAACACCGTACATTATAATTTTTTTTTAATTTTTTCACAATACAGTATAAAATGAAATAATTTCACCATTTGATGAAAATTCATTTTTCACCGCATAACAGTCCGTCTGGTTTTCTCACCATACAACACCGTTTCTTGACGGTGGACTTTTTTGGACCGTTTTGCATGAATAGAAACTTAAGTGACCTAAAATAAATAAATCGAAATAAAATAATATAAAATTAAAAAAATTAAGGAAGCATCGGAGAAGGGAATGGGGGCGCCCTCGCAGGCCATCCACTCCCCGATCAAGGTCATCAGCGTGATCTGAGCTTGCCAGCGACCGCAATCGAGGGTGGGTGATTGGCCAGGGTGACCAACCCCACCCCCCAATGCCTCCGTCGTTCTTTTTAGTTTTATAATTTTTTTTGTTTTAGGTCTCCACCCGCCTAATTTGGGAGATCCCAGCCGCCAAAGACCCCCAACTACCCCAACATCCCACCCTCTCCTGACCCTGCCCGAGCCCCAACAGACTGATTTGGTCACCGCCGCCTCCATCATGCGTCCGCCTTTCTTTTCTACCACTCTCCACATATAGCGGCTCTGTCATGGGAGTTTTGCACGTGGTTGTTAACGCCTTCATCCCGTTGCTTGGTTATCTCCCCTAGACAAAGGCGTTTTCCCACCGTCCAAAATGGACATTTTCAGGCATAGGATTTCGAGAATCTCCACTAAAGTCTTTAGAACGCGACATAAAAATTGGAGCGCCCCCTCTCACTGCCCTTCTCCCGGTTCGTGCTCCTCTCTCGTCCCCCTGTACACACTACCATTCTTCTTCCCACCTTGATCGGTTCCTTTTCTTCTGCACCACTCCTCACTAAACAAACATTTTACAATCATTTCCTCCTTTTCGTCTCGTTTTTCATGCATGAGTCGAGATACATCTCTCTCTGACCTATCCTGTTGACTCGAAGGGACTGGCCGCTAACGTTGGTCATGCTCAGGACATCCGCCTACAATTTCCGGTGGGATTGGTGCGGGTGCATGGGGGTAGATTCAGATCGTTGCACGAATAATTGCCTTCTCTTTTTAAATAAAGACTGCGAGGAACCATAACTGTTGAGTCAGGATCAGTAGGCATGACGTGTGAGGGTATATTCTTCATTCCATTTTTTCTTTTTTCTTTTTTCCTTCTTTTTGTTGTTCTTCGTTTTCCTCCTGAAGCAAAGTCTGTAGTGAATCTGGGGATAAAGGAAGGGTAGACGCTCACCGGAAAAAAATAATTATAAAAATAGAGGGACAATGTAATTCTTACATATGAAATTCGACGAACTCCTATAATTTTTGCATGAATTGTAACTACTAATGAACTGATGCTTCCCTAGAAGATGATCTGATCAGTGTCCACCTTCTCATAATTCCACAATTTCTTTTTCGTATTTCAATTTGGATTTATGCCTTAATGAAATGCAATATTGATATGGATGTTTCAATGGACTTTGAATTTTTGAATTATTTTGATTCGGAATGACATATGATGAGTGAGGAAGAACAAATAAAATTATTATAAGTAACCGTATTATAACCGGTGAGGCCCCCATCCTTGCAATTTAGTCTGGACTTGGATCAAAGTCTCGGGCTAAATTGTAGGGGTAGGGGCCGCTGGGACAAGCCCTGACTTTGGTTGGTTCATTATTTTTTCACAAATGTGTGCTAATTTAGAAGTTGCACTCTTGATGAAGTTATTTCTCTTCGGTTGAGTATTAAACAATTTTTTCTTTCATTAATGAAATCAGTCCATGCCATCCATGGTGCTCTTTGCCGTTATCAGACACACACTCAAAAATTATGCAGGGAAAAATGCACTTCTACCTTCTTTAGAGAAAAATTGTTATAGTTGTTTTTTCACATTCACTTGTGAAATCATAATTGGCATTCCTCTTTTTCAAAATTAGGACTAGAAATAGGGAAAATTTATGAAGACACACCACGTGCGCGCACGAGGCAATATGACTAGTTACCTAAAAATTCTCAAACTTTTCACGTTTTATCAATTTTAGCATAGGCTTTTTTCTTGACCTAAAAATATAAAAACTACAAATTTGATACCAATATTAGTACAAGCCAAATTTTTCGTTCATTTAAATGGGATATGTCCATCCCTGATTGGGGCAGCCACAATCTTAGTAGTTGCCGACAACTCTACAAGAGTGGTGGTGACCTCCGGTGAGGCCCTTATTGCCTAAATTATAAAAAAAAAAGAGTCGAGAATGGAAGGAAGATGGATCGGGTCGGGAGCCTCATCGACGGCCACCACCCCATAATTGGGGTCGGTGGCAACATATGTCGTCACAGACGACCTCGATTGAGGGGCGGTGAATGCCAGAAGGCCTCACCGATCAAAAAATTTGACGTCGTGCTAATATTTACATCAATTTGATAGTTTATGTATTTTTAGGTCAAGAAAAAAAGTTCGTGCTAGAATTTAACGAAACGTCGAAAATTTATGCTTTTTTGGGTAATTATCCCAAATATTAATGAAGAAGTTATTGCAAAGAATATATATTTGAAGATGTTTAAATTAATATATATTACATATAATAATGCAATTTTCATGAAAATTATATTTTCTTCATTTTTTTCAACATCAGTATCATCAGATAGCAATTTTCGTATACTATGAATATAATTAGAAATATATTATATGATGAAATTATATTACAAATAAAATAAGAGGCAAAAGTTACACTAACTTCAAATTTAAGATATTCTGAATGAGGTATCATTATTTCAGGAAATCTATCCACGGCGAAGCGCATGCTTTTTCCAAGTCTATACTTATAAGCTAAAGGAGAGTTTCTGAAACTGAACTCTCTTTTACTTGACACATGTTCATCAGTTATTGGTTAATTCAATTTTCCTTCTTTTGTTTTTCAAAATCTTCCCCATATTATTTTTATCTTCATATAAGTCCTTCCAACTTCCCAAAAAATATTTTCCCTTTCAAAAGTTCCCTTAATTTCTATTAGTATGAAAATAAAACTATTGCAATGCATCTATCAAGTATCTAGCATCCAAGTCATTCTCAAAGGGGTTTATGGCAAAATCAAAGGTCTTAAAAGTGGGGTCACTGTAATGGCAGGCCATGGGAGTACCATCATACTCGTTAGACAACAACTCGCATATTTCAACAACTGTGAGGGTATCAAAATATATTTTCTTAAAAGTAAATATATCACTACCCTCATAACTCACCCTAAACCTCCCAACAAACTGTCCACCATGTGAAGATGGACATAAACTGTCTTCTACAAATGCACACTGCAAGCATCAACATACTAGTTCTGTAAACCTTAAAGAACTCGGCTTTTTGAAAATGCCATCATCAAAACCAAAAAACGACCACAACAGAGACAAAGATATGGTACATGATGAAAACCCCAAAAAATGTCAACTTTTTCATGAGTCTATTGACTTGAGATTTCAGGGAGACATAGAGCAGTACCTAGGTATGCAGACAAACTTAGGGTTGCCCTGATCATCATCCATATTGCTTCCATGCTTCTCTTCTTGATCAATTCGCACAATGTAGATGGAGAGGAACACTAGAACATGGGTCGCGTTTCAAAAGAGGAGAGAAAGGTGAAGATGAAGGTATCTGTAAAATGAGCTGGAAAAAAGAAAGATAAGACAAATATAAGGAACCGAGAACCAAATTGATGTCACCCTAATTGCGAAGTACCTCCTGCTACATCACTTTTAGTTTATGTTATATCAGATTGGTCAACTCATTCTCTTAATTACTTCATTTTCTATTTCCAGATAATGCCTATTGATTGTGTGCACATATATATTTCATTATCGTCGATTTTATATTTTCTTTGTTTTTTCATCGCATATAGTTTTCTCTAAAAAATAGATATAAAATTTTGAACCAGAAAATATCTTATCTTATATTTCTTATACTTCTGATATATCTTATCTTATATAGTTTTAAGCAAATGTTCATTTTTGTTATTATTACTGTCTCATAAATAAGATGTTGAAGGTATTTCTTATTCTTAGTTAAAATATGATATAATTTAAAATAAAACAGAGGATAGGGCTGTCCAGTTAGACCAATATGAACCGAACCAACCTGAACTGAGAGACTCTATATTTTGCAAATCGAACCAGACTGAACAAGCTTACAAATCGAACCAAACAGAAATATTTTGGTTCGATTTGATTCGGTTTAGTTAAAACCAAAATTTTAGTCATCAGGAAAGGAAAAAAAAGCATCAATTCAAATCAGCGAAATCCCAAAATCTAGATTCCTCAGCCTCAGTGAAGTTACAATTCGCACCATTATTGATCTGCTACTATTGAATTAATCACTTAACACCTTGTTTTTACAGATCAAGTGAATTAACAAAGTCACCCCATTGAACGTAGAAATCTAAAGCTTCAGCCTTTAATGTCCTCATCGTCGTCATCTAATTAGGACTCAGCCATGCGACAACACGAGAGAGAGGACGATCAGTTTTTCGATCTTCACTAGAGAGTCGGAGTGGATAGGGAGAGGCGACTCATGAGGCCAGCGCCACAAGCGGGAGACGACTGTCGAAGTGAGATCGCGACAGGGAGAGCCTCAGCACGATGTCGTCAGCTGAAAGAGGATTTCAATTAGAACCCGAGACTGAACCGAACTATATGGAGAATTTCAATTAGGTCGTGGAACCGAACCAATAACCAATAAACCCGAGCCGAATGCATTGTTCGTTGTGGCTATCTCTAGAGAAGAGTTAAATGATAATATTATCTGTTTAACATAAATTTTTTCCTCTCTACCTCCCACGTGTCAACTTTTCTTATTTTGTTCTTTCCTCTCAATCTCCCAATCTCACATTTTATCAGATACTTTTGTTTTTCTTTCAAATTCTATCTCCAATTCTTACTTTTAATATTCTTACCACTAATTTTTTCATCCTCTTCCTAATTAATCCACATGTGAGCGTGTTAAAAAGATTATTTTGATAGGTCGTAAAATACGGGCTCTTAAAAGTTCATTCAGAGATGGAGCCCATAAAGTCCAATATTGAGGGCCACAATCTAATGGCGGTAATGGTTACTAGAGTTCAAATTCGAATATCTTTCCAGGTAATCGCTAAAGGATAGAAAACCTTTACAAATATTCTATAGATATGTAATTTTCTGGACAATTCATTATTTTTACTTTCGATTACTCATTTAAACATCGGAGAGAGAAAACGGAAGTTTCTCCCGATATTCCCCTTCTTGCAAGTTATCGGAGCATGGAGTCCTTCCCAACGATATCAGGTACCCCGTTTTTCAATCCACATCATTGGCGCCCTCCGTGGGAAACTGTGACAAAGCGGCAATGATTCCGGCTCTGCCATCATTGATGTCTGCGATCCTGTTCATTCTTGGAATCGGCAAGTGTTTCCGTGGGGAAACTTGCGAAATGATTAGGGGGCGTCATCTCCCCTGGATGCTTCCTCGCTTCTGTCAACGTTGTTTTCCTTCTCTTTTATCCGGTGGAATATCCGACAAATCACTACATGCGGAGAAACAATCTTCAATGGTTTTTGTTGGAGTAATTGGTAGTGCACCAGACGAAGGCAAGACTATCGAGATCGAGGGATAAAGCGACGCAATCTATCGGCCTCTTTCTGTTTAGTGGTTGATCAACGGATGCGTAAATTGAATCATCTCCTTTGGAGAAATCCACATGTCAGGAAGGCCGAAAAGTTGCTACGATTTCAATGGTGCAGCACTGGTTTCCAGGGAAGACATCTCATGCCTCATAATCGGGCAAGTAAGCAGCAGATATTCAAATCAACAGCTCCTCCTCATATGAGCAATTCCTCGTTTCATTCAGATAAGTTTTAAATCGCTGAGCTTTTTGAAGAATTTCAGATTTTTTAGTTGGTATATTATTATTTGTTATATATAATCATGTCAATCTGCTAATTTTGTTTTACATTAAAAGATATATATGTAACACATATATATTATGAGATTCACCAAACCTATATACATATGTTTGTTTCTCTTTTGCTGAAGCTTGTGTGAGGATAAGCATCTTAGCAGTTTAATAATATCAGTTTTGAAGCTTCATGATAGCAACAATAGAATAATGGAGAAAAAGATCTATGGGATCAACGATTTGTAACAATTTGCGGGATCACATGGACAAAGCAAATCCCACCACCGGAGACGATGGAGTACAACGGAAATGGAGAGCATTACCCGAGCAACGTCTCCTCATGAAATCAACAATATATTGAAGACCTATTGCAGTTCTACATGGTATCAAGAATGAATTGTTGGACCAACTACAAATGAAGAGGCCTCAGCCAACGCCAAGAGCAACATCAATTATGAGTGTGAAATAAGATATGAAAGGAAGAAATGTTACCTACTAAAGTCATAAGACTGTCGAAGTCATGAGGTTGTCGAAGCCTACAAGCTGTCAAAGCAATGAGGCTGTCGAAGCCAACGAAAGTTCACGGTAAATGTCATAAGTTGATAATGTTTAGCAGGCGTTAGGAGGTCACCCATTTAGATGACACCATAAGAATCACCCTCCTTAAATAGTATGTTGCGATATTGATATGACCAATCTAAAAAGGTGGTTAGTGAAAAAGCCCAACATTACTAGAACGCGATTTATAGGTGCGCCGAAACGAAAAGTTGGATGCAGGCACGATGCATTTACGGGCTAAATGAGTGAAGCCTAGACATAGGGGTGACAAGGACAAGCTCGATGAGGAAGTCTTGCAGTACACCCCATATCAAGGTGAACTCCCGACCTGGACCTAAGTCTACAACAAAATTTATCAAAAGGAAATATATATATATATATACACACACATATATATACGTCAAATATGCATCAAAGTGGCTTCGAGAATTGAAGTGTCAAAGCAGTTTTGAGAAATCGAAGTGGTCAAAGTAGTTTTGAGAAATCGAAGTAGTCAACAGTTCCGAGAAATTGAAGTAACAGCTTTGAGAAAGCAATATGACCAAGACAACTTTGAGAGATCGACATAGCGTCAAGAAAAGCCTTGTGTCAAAGCAGCTCCAAGGTACCAAAGCAGATTTGAGGAAAACCCACTACGTTTCATTTCAGAAAACGAGAACTACGAAGGGGCTTCACATGTCGTAAATGTATCAACTGAATGTCGTGCTAAGAAATAAGTGAAGCAAAACAAACATGAAGCAAAACTCAAAGCCAGTGGCAACAAATACATCAACAAGCATGCAACACCATATCTGGCCCGTCGAGGCACAAAGAGACTTGGAAGAACAACGCGAAAGCTGCTAGTTCCACGGGGCGCAGCGGAAGCGAAAAAGGAACAGAAATTCAAAATTTCCTACCCGTGAAACTAATTCCAAGACCTACTAGAAGAATAAGAGTAAATAAAAACGTACCTGGAATATTTAAAGTTGTCGACCGAGCGTCCCACGCGTGACGCCTCTACTGGAATTCACACCGACTTTGTCGACGAGTCTTCGAGATCGGCGGTGCTAGCGACCAACACTCGAAAGAAAACACTAATGCGACACCCGAAATTTTTCAGACTAATGGACCTAATTTGGATTGAACAATTCAACCCAAATTATTATATACATACACATATGCACGCACTATATATATCTGAGCACTTATATGAGTGCGTTTTATATATATATATATATAAGCACTTATATGAGTGCGTTTTATATATATCTATATATATACTTATGCATACATATATATCACATATATATGCATACCCTATTACCCATACTTACTGCCATATATATACACATATATATAGGCTTGAGAATGGGGCAATTTGCTTGTCCCACCGATGTGGGATAAGAGAAATTAAGAATTTCAAGAGCCAAGTGCATGGCTAAGTGTCATTATACAATTGGCCCATGTGTTACCATATAATAGACTCCAAGTGGTTCAATAAAAAATAGCCACTTAGCACACCATTATATCAAATAAATCGGGTCTAATTAATCGGTAAATTTAATCTCATTAAATATCCGATTAATTGGTCGCACCTAAATCATCTAATCTCTATTAGACGATTTTATTTGTTTCAAAATATCTCGTCAATTTAGTCGTAGTGTGTGACCCTGTAGGTTCCCAATTACGTTGATAGTAATATCGAAATCTCTATTTTTAATATTACAAACAGCGAGCGGCATCTAGCAATGCATCACTATTACTCAAGTAATCGGAAAGTTAATTTCTCAACGAACCTTGTGACCTATATTACCGTGTAATATAATCCATTTGTCCTCTATATCTCTATTGAGCCCAAGGCATGGTCGATGACATCCTTGTATGGCTCAATATCTCTCTTTCTTGGTTTACCGGGTAAGTCTATCAGAACAAATGAATTCGATATCGCTATATCGACTCATTTGGGTATGCATACACTTTTAGACTTAACCACCAAGTGGCCGTGAGATATCACTCCCGTTATGTAGGAGGGACAAATTCTATCTTGATCACTCACATTCCTCTCCATGCTCTGTGGTATACCCAATAACTGTCTTTATAACCATCCTGTTACGGTAGCGTTTGACAGTATCAAAGTATATGACATTACATGTAGGAATTCATGGTGACCTCAAGTCAAAGGATCATTACACTATAGTCACTTTGAGATACGCTAATGACAGTCACGTAACAACCCATGTAGCAATCTCATGGCGGGTCAGTCCAATATACATTACTCTTAATGTATACATGTGGTGTGATTTGATATCTCCATATCCATGACCTATGAGATTTAGTCATCAATCAACACCCACACTAGTCTAACCGTATTATCGTTGTCCTAATTAACGATAATACTTTGACTAGGGACATTTAAGAATAATGTTCAGTAATTATAGGATCTCACAATCAAGTCACACTTGATGCCTATTGAACCTACTATTCCAAGGACATTATTGTGTAAAATCATATTTAGCGCAATCTACACAATAACAGAAATGCCTCGTTTTATAATGAAATAAATATCATATTACAAAACTGATTATAGATTGCCTCTAGGGCATACATCAATTCCCAACAATCTCCCACTTGCACTAGAGCCAATCTGGCATCTGTCTAATGCCAATAGATCTAGTGTGAGCCTCGTGCTTGCGCTGCACAAGAGGCTTCGTAAGTGGATCTGCGAGATTCTCATCTGTTGGTATTCTGCATATCTTCACATCTCCTCTGTCGATGATCTCGCGAATGAGATGGAAGCGCCTGAGTATATGTTTGGATCGCTGGTGAGACCTGGGTTCCTTAGCTTGCGCAATGGCTCCATTGTTGTCACAATAGAGATCCACTGGGTCTGTGATGCTAGGAACCACAACAAGTTCTGTCACGAACTTCTTGATCCAAACGGCCTCTTTTGCAGCGTTAGAGGCAGCAATATACTCGGCCTCTGTGGTAGAATCGGCTACTGTCTCCTGTTTGGAACTCTTCCAACTCACAACACCTCCATTCAGGCAGAACATATACCCTGACTGCGATCTACTGTCGTCCTTATCGGTCTGGAAGCTAGCATCGGTGTAACCTCTTACAACGAGCTCTTCTTCGCCTCCATATACCAAAAACATCTCCTTAGTCCTTCGTAAGTACTTAAGGATGTTCTTTACTGCAATCCAGTGTCTTTCACCTGGATCTGATTGGTATCGACTCGTCATACTCAAAGCATACGAGACATCGGATCGAGTGCATAACATGGCATACATGATGGATCCAATAGCTGACGCATATGGAATCCTATTCATGCGGTCCCTCTCCTCTCGAGTAGAAGGACTCTGAGCCTTCGAAAGGCTTATGCCATGTAACATAGGCAGCGACCCTTTCTTAGAATCATGCATGCTAAAACGCCGAAGCACTTTATCTATGTATGCACTCTGACTTAGGCCAAGCAGTCTCCTGAATCTATCTCTATAGATCTTGATACCTAGCACATAGGTAGCTTCGCCTAAGTCCTTCATAGAGAAACACCTTCCCAACCAAGTCTTCACAGACTGTAAGGAAGGAATGTCATTTCCGATCAGAAGTATGTCGTCTACATACAACACCAGGAAGATCACTACGCTCCCACTAACCTTCTTGTAAACACAGGGTTCATCTTCATTCTTAATGAAACCAAACTCTTTGATTGCATCATCAAAACGAAGATTCCAGCTCCTAGAAGCTTGCTTCAGCCCATAAATAGACCGTTGTAGCTTACAAACCTTTCCGGCACTATGTGGATTGACAAAACCCTCAGGTTGTGTCATATACACATCCTCGAGGAGCTTCCCGTTCAGGAAAGCAGTTTTGACATCCATTTGCCAGATCTCATAATCATAATAAGCTGCAATTGCAAGCAAGATCCTTATGGATTTAAGCATAGCCACCGGGGAAAAAGTTTCGTCATAGTCAACACCATGAACTTGTTTGAAACCTTTTGCCACAAGTCGGCCCTTAAAGGTAATCACATTACCGTCCATATCAGTCTTCTTCTTGAAGACCCACTTACACCCAATGGGTTTTGCCCATTCAGGTGGATCAACCAAAGTCCATACTTGGTTAGTGTACATGGACTCCATCTCAGATCTCATGGCCTCCAGCCATTTCTCAGAGTCAGGGCCTATTACGGCTTCCGCATAGGTTGTAGGCTCATCATTATCTATGAGCAATACGTCATTGTCTTGAGTCACGAGAAATCCATATCTCTCGGGCTCATGACGTATCCTACTAGACCTACGAGGCTCCTGTGTCACCTGTGTAGAAGATTGTGCCACAACAACTTGTGATACTTGTTCTGCAACATTGCCCGTCGATTGGTCAATGTCATTTTGTGGTAGAACTTCCCCAAGTTCTAATTTCCTCCCACTAGTTCCTTTGAAGAGAAACTCTTTCTCAAGGAATACCGCAGTTCGAGCGACAAACACTTTGCCCTCGATGGGATTATAGAAATAGTATCCTCGAGTTTCCTTAGGATACCCCACAAAGTAACATTTGTCCGATTTAGGGCCAAGCTTATCCGAAGATAATCTCTTCACATAAGCTTCGCAACCCCATATCTTTAGAAAAGACATCTTGGGACGCTTCCCATACCACATCTCATATGGTGTCCTTTCAACTGATTTCGACGGAGCATTGTTTAATATGAGAGCAGCTGTCTGTAGAGCATATCCCCAGAAGGAGTCAGGTAAGTTTGCATGACTCATCAAAGATCGAACCATATCTAATAAAGTTCGATTCCTCCTCTCAGCTACACCATTCCATTGTGGTGTTCCAGGTGGAGTCAGTTGAGATAAAATCCCACACTGTTTAAGACAGTCAGCGAACTCATAGCTCAAATATTCACCTCCTCGATCTGATCGAAGAACTTTAATGCTCTTACCCAACTGATTCTCCACTTCATTCTTAAATTCTTTGAACTTTTCAAAGGATTCAGATTTGTGTTTCATCAAATACACATATCCAAATCTACTGAAATCATCAGTAAATGTAATGAAGTAGAAATACCCACCTCTAGCAAGCTTGTTCACTGGTCCACATACATCAGTATGTATGAGAGCCAGATGATCACTAGCTCGCTCACCTTTTCCAGTAAAAGGGGCCTTAGTCATTTTCCCCATTAAGCAAGGTTCGCATGTCTCGATCGATTCTAAATCAAACGAGTCCAGTAATCCATCTTTATGGAGTCTAGAGATGCGATTCTCGCTAATATGGCCTAAACGACAATGCCAGAGGTAAGTCGGGTTCGAATCATTAGATTTGAGCCGTTTGGTTTCCACATTATAAATAGGCGTATCTAGATCAAGAACATACAGACCATTACTTAAATGTGCACTGCCATAATATACATCATTCATGTACATAGAACAACACTTGTTCTTTATAGTGAAACAAAATCCCTTCTTGTCCAAACAAGAAACATATATTATGTTTCTACTAATAGCAGGTACATAATAACAGTCGTTAAGATCTAATACAAGCCCAGTAGGTAAAACTAGGTGATAAGTCCCTACAGTTAATGTAGCAACTCTTGCTCCATTTCCAACTCGTAGGTCCACCTCGCCCTTTGTCAACGATCTACTGTCCTTTAGGTCCTGCATATTTCCACAAATATGAGCACCACATCCGGTATCTAATACCCAAGATGTAGAAGTAGTAGATACATTAATCTCTATAACATGGATACCTGAAGTGGAAGTCTCACTTCCCTTCTTCTTCTTCAACTCTTCCAGGTATATCTTACAATTCCGCTTCCAATGTCCAGTGTTTCCACAATGGAAGCAGTAATCATTCTTCGCCACTTTGGCTTTAGGCTTCAACGCACCCAAGTCAAAATTGGATGCACCTTTAGCCTTCTTGCCTTTACTCTTGCTCTTGCCCTTTCTTTTGGTCCCTTGGACCATTAGAACGGACGTCCCCTTGCTGATATCATGCTCAGCTGTTCTCAACATGCTAAGCAGTTCAGGCAATGGTTTATTGTAGTCATTCATATTATAGCTCATAATGAACTGACTATAACTGCTGGGCAGCGACTGTAGGACTAAATCTGTGGCCAACTCTTGACCAAGAGGAAATCCCAGTCTTCCCAGAGTCTCAACGTACCCAATCATCTTGAGTACATGAAGACCCACCGGGCTACCCTCAGTCAACCTTGCTTGAAAAAGTGCTTTAGAGATCTCGAATCTCTCATGTCGGGCCTGCTCTTGATAGAGCTGCCTGAGATGCACGATCATATCGTACGCCTTCATGTTCTCGTGTTGCTTCTGAAGCTCCGAGTCCATGGTGACTAACATGAGACATCCGACGTTTACGGCATCATCATGATGCTTACTATAAGCATCTTTCTCAGCTTGGGGGGCATCGTCAGGCGGTGGCGCAAGAAGAGGTTGCTCTAAGACATATAGCTTCTTTTCTTGGGTGAGAACAATTCTCAAGTTTCGATACCAACCAAGGAAATTATTCCCTGACAGTTTGTCCTTATCAAGGACGGATCGCAAACAGAAAGTACTAGAAGTGCTCCCTGCCATGGTAACTACCATAGAAATATACAAAATAAGTATTATGACACAACAATATTTAATGAGGACTTTATAAATATTGCTCCCACTATTTATATCAAATCAATGACCCTCAACATTGATTCAGAGAATATCATTCTCATAGTAGCTCAAGATCCATATCTCACCAAGCTCTGAGTCAGCGAGGGCTGATTCACCCAGAACTGGCTATTTAGGTAGGGAACTCACTTTCCCAATTGCATCACATGCAACTCTTGATTAGTTGAGTGAATAACTCCTTATTCAAATCTATCTTATAGATCGTTGCCCAACTACATGCCTCTGAACTCCTAATCCTATTAGGCTTGCTCAGTTAAGTCCGACCCACTGGTAAACACAACGTCTTACTAGGATAGATAAGGGCATCCTGCGAAGGCAAGGTCTACACACTCATCAATCTTGGTCTTGACGAGCGTTACACGGTGGAAGGATATGGACTTAATATTTTGAGGGATTTGATTAACATTTAATCGATCTCACTATACACTATTATGTAACTATTACATAATAGTCCACACGTATAACTATTATACTAACACAACTAGGACATAGTCCATGTCTAACAGTCATGCACCGCAAATATCAAACATAATCATACTAGTACCAAGCATAAAATCATATTTTATGCTATTATCTACTCAGATTCTAACTAGCTAGGCTCTGATACCAATTGCTAGTTCCACGGGGCGCAGCGGAAGCGAAAAAGGAACAGAAATTCAAAATTTCCTACCCGTGAAACTAATTCCAAGACCTACTAGAAGAATAAGAGTAAATAAAAACGTACCTGGAATATTTAAAGTTGTCGACCGAGCGTCCCACGCGTGACGCCTCTACTGGAATCCACACCGACTTTGTCGACGAGTCTTCGAGATCGGCGGTGCTAGCGACCAACACTCGAAAGAAAACACTAATGCGACACCCGAAATTTTTCAGACTAATGGACCTAATTTGGATTGAACAATTCAACCCAAATTATTATATACATACACATATGCACGCACTATATATATCTGAGCACTTATATGAGTGCGTTTTATATATATATATATATAAGCACTTATATGAGTGCGTTTTATATATATCTATATATATACTTATGCATACATATATATCACATATATATGCATACCCTGTTACCCATACTTACTGCCATATATATACACATATATATAGGCTTGAGAATGGGGCAATTTGCTTGTCCCACCGATGTGGGATAAGAGAAATTAAGAATTTCAAGAGCCAAGTGCATGGCTAAGTGTCATTATACAATTGGCCCATGTGTTACCATATAATAGACTCCAAGTGGTTCAATAAAAAATAGCCACTTAGCACACCATTAAATCAAATAAATCGGGTCTAATTAATCGGTAAATTTAATCTCATTAAATATCCGATTAATTGGTCGCACCTAAATCATCTAATCTCTATTAGACGATTTTATTTGTTTCAAAATATCTCGTCAATTTAGTCGTAGTGTGTGACCCTGTAGGTTCCCAATTACGTTGATAGTAATATCGAAATCTCTATTTTTAATATTACAAACAGCGAGCGGCATCTAGCAATGCATCACTATTACTCAAGTAATCGGAAAGTTAATTTCTCAACGAACCTTGTGACCTATATTACCGTGTAATATAATCCATTTGTCCTCTATATCTCTATTGAGCCCAAGGCATGGTCGATGACATCCTTGTATGGCTCAATATCTCTCTTTCTTGGTTTACCGGGTAAGTCTATCAGAACAAATGAATTCGATATCGCTATATCGACTCATTTGGGTATGCATACACTTTTAGACTTAACCACCAAGTGGCCGTGAGATATCACTCCCGTTATGTAGGAGGGACAAATTCTATCTTGATCACTCACATTCCTCTCCATGCTCTGTGGTATACCCAATAACTGTCTTTATAACCATCCTGTTACGGTAGCGTTTGACAGTATCAAAGTATATGACATTACATGTAGGAATTCATGGTGACCTCAAGTCAAAGGATCATTACACTATAGTCACTTTGAGATACGCTAATGACAGTCACGTAACAACCCATGTAGCAATCTCATGGCGGGTCAGTCCAATATACATTACTCTTAATGTATACATGTGGTGTGATTTGATATCTCCATATCCATGACCTATGAGATTTAGTCATCAATCAACACCCACACTAGTCTAACCGTATTATCGTTGTCCTAATTAACGATAATACTTTGACTAGGGACATTTAAGAATAATGTTCAGTAATTATAGGATCTCACAATCAAGTCACACTTGATGCCTATTGAACCTACTATTCCAAGGACATTATTGTGTAAAATCATATTTAGCGCAATCTACACAATAACAGAAATGCCTCGTTTTATAATGAAATAAATATCATATTACAAAACTGATTATAGATTGCCTTTAGGGCATACATCAATTCCCAACAAAAGCAACTTGGAAGAACAACGCAACAAATAGAACTCAAGCAAAACAAAACATGAAAAGTGAAGTGAAGTAGAGAACAAAAAGATTAGCAAAGTCCTAGACTTGCTACCTTCTACGAACAACTACAGGCTTATTACACTGAGGGGCAATTATGATGGCCTACAAAACATCCACAAGAACGCTCAGCATAAAGAGGAATTTGAATTAGTCACATTGATTAGTCTAGTGAGACAGTCGACAAAATGGAAGAGACATGTAGCCAACCATACGTGTGAGTGATGCGTCTTCTCCCACCTAGCGAGGAAAGATGCTAGGGGGGGCAAATGATGGGTCGTGAAATACGGGCTCCTAAAAGTGCATTTAGAAATGGAGCCCATAAAGTCCGATATTGAGGTTCACAATCTAATAACGGTAACAGTTAACAGAATTCAAATTCAAATCTCTTTTTAGGTAACCGCAAAAGGATAGAAAACGTTAAAAAATGTTCTACATGTATGTAACTTTCTGGATAATTCATTTATTTATACTTGGTTACTCATTTAAGTATTATTGAGGGAAATCGGAAATGGAGTACATTACCCGAGCAACGTCTCCTCATGAAATCAACAATATATTGAAGACCTCTTGCAGTTCTACATGGTATCAAGAATGAATTGTTGGACCAACTACAAATGAAGAGGCCTCAGCCAACACCAAGAGCAACATCAATTATGAGTGTCAAGAAGATATGAAAGGAAGAAATGTTACCTACTAAAGTCACAAGGCTGTCGAAACCATGAGGTTGTCGAAGCCTACAAGCTGTCGAAGCCAACGAAAGTTCCCGGTAAATCCCGTAAGTTGATAATGTTTACTAGGCATTAGGAGTTCACCCGTTTAGATGACATCATAAGAATCACCCTCCTTAAATAGTATGTTGCGACATTGACATGACTAATCTAAAAACGTGGTTAGTGAAAAAGCCCAACATTACTAGAATGTGACTTATAGGTGCACCGAAACAAAAAAGTTGGATGCAGGCACAGTGCATTTACAGGCTAAACGAGTGAAGCCTAGACATAGGGGTGACAAGGACAAGCTCGATGAGGAAGTCTTGCAGTACACCCCACGTCGAGGTGAACTCCCGACTTGGGCCTAAGTCTACGACAAAGTTTATCAAAAGGATATATATATATATATACGTCAAATATGCGTCAAAGTGGCTTTGAGAAATCGAAGTGTCAAAGAAGTTTCGAGAAATCGAAGTGGTCAAAGCAGATTCAAAAGATCGAATTAATTAAAGCAATTTCTAGAAATCGAAGTGGTCAAAACAATTTGGAGAAATTAAAGTGGATAAAGCAGCTTTGAGAAATCAAAATGGTCAAAGCAGTTTTGAAAAATCGAAGTAGTCAACTGTTTCGAGAAATTGAAGTAACAGCTTTGAGAAAGCGATATGACCAAGACAACTTTGAGAGATCGACGTAGCGTCAGGAAAGGCCCTGCGTCAAAGTAGCTCCAAGGTAACAAAGCAGATTTGAGGAAAACCCACAACGTTTCATTTTAGAAAACGAGAACTACGAAGGGGCTTCACATGTCGTAAATGTATCAACTGAATGTTGTGTTGAGAAATAAGTGAAGCAAAACAAACATGAAGCAAAACTCGAAGCCAGTGGCAACAAATATATCAACAAGCATGCAACACCAGATCTGGCCCATCGAGGCACAAAGAGACTTGGAAGAACAACGCGAAAGCAACTTGGAAGAACAACGCAACAAATAGAACTCAAGCGAAACAAAACATGAAAAGTGAAGTGAAGCAGAGAACGAAAAGATTAGCAAAGTCCTAGACTTGCTACCTTCTATGAACAACTACAGGCTTATAACACTGAGGGGCAATTATGATGCCCTACAAAACATCCACAATAATGCTTGGCATAAAGAGGAATTTGAATTAGTCACATTGATTAGTCTAGTGAGACAGTCAACAAAATGGAAGAGACATGTAGCCAACCATACGTATGAGTGATGCGTCTTCTCCCACCTTGCGAGGAAAGATGCTAGGGGCAAATGATGGGTCGTGAAATATGGGCTCCTAAAAGTCCATTTAGAAATAGAGCTCATAAAGTCCGATATTGAGGTTCACAATCTAATAGCGGTAACAGTTAACATAATTCAAATTCAAATCTCTTTTCAGGTAGCTGCAAAAGGATAGAAAACGTTAAAAATGTTCTACATGTATGTAACTTTCTTGACAATTTATTATTTCTACTTGGTTACTCATTTAAGTATCAGAGAAGGAAATATGAATTCTCTCCCGATATTTTCTTTCTTGTAGGCTATTGGAGCATGGAGTCATTCCCAACAATATCGGGTACCCATTTCCCGATCCACGTCATCTTCAGAGTTGGAGAGCAATTCACGCTAGTTAAGCGATATTATACACTAGTAACTTTCTAGTTTCTTCTACCCAAAAACAAAAAAAAAATCGGGGAGAACAACAGGAAGGAACATAATAAAATCCAGAAGATACTGCCACCTTTAGCCTGCAAAGACAAAAAAATGTGGGTATATTTTTATTTGCCCCCCGTAATTTGTGTATAGTCCCAAAGTGCCCCATGTTATTGAAAGTTATGTCAAAATTCCCGAGATCAATCCCTAATTATTCCGAACCATTAAACTGTAAGTCGCATTTATGTAAATAAAAAATTCGATATTAAAAAAATTATTTCTAAACTATATATTTAAAATGAAAATTACTATCGGTTATTTCTTTCTCATAAAGAGGAAGAATCTGAGAAGAGATTTATATGGAGATAACGTCGGCTATAGATCTTATCAAAAAAAAAATATCAACCATATAGAAGATCCTTTCTCATTCATAACAAAATTACCAAAATTCAGAATGCAAGATTTATTTGATATGTAACTTTTCAGTTATAAAGGAGGTCCAAATCATAGTATAATGAAAAAGAAATATTAAATAACTAGTAAAATGGCACATATATTTTCACTAGATATCGAATCAGCTATCTCTAAATCAACGTAATATTATTGGTACTGTTGAGGAGTAAAATGGGATAAATCCCACATCGCAAAAGAAAAGGAAAATCCATGGGTTAATATATGGCTTGGGTACCACCACTTATCAGTTTGAGCTTTTAAGTGGATATGGGCCCGAGCCCGTATAAGCTCAATGGAAATTTAATATGGTATCAGAGAGGGTTATGCTTCCGCATGCCTACGCGCGTATGCGCATGGACTCACACCACACCAAGCTCAATATGTCCGAGTGCAGCCAAGAGTGCGCCTCGTGTTAGTGTCCCCCCTCGCCCGAGCACGAAAGATGAGCCCGGCTCGAGGTCAATTGTTGAGGGCGGGTATTTAAGGGCACGTGACAACGTATAGGCAGAAATAGACCACACATTGCACGTGAGGGCGGGTGTTGAGGAGTAAAATGGGATAAATCCCACATCGCAAAAGAAAAGGAAAATCCATGGGTTAATATATGGCTTGGGTACCACCACTTATCAGCTTGAGCTTTTAAGTGGATATGGGTCCGAGCCCGTATAAGCTCAATGGAAATTTAATAGGTACTATGGAGTTAAATGATCCAATGACTAATCGGCCCAAAACAATTCACAGCAGATCCAATGCCAGTTAAACCTTAAGTCTCACTTGTTTTTGTAAGGTTAGATCGAAGAATTTCATAAGGATTGAGCTTTCGACAAATCCTCAAATTGTACTTAATTTGACAGTCTATTTTTTATAAAGTAATTCGATATAGTTTTACTAAAATAAAAAGTGGTTTATTAATATATATATATATATATATATATATATATAATTTTTATAGTTTATGCAATTTAGTTATTTTTGAGATAGTCACTTATTAATAAGTTCTGATCCATTTCTAGAGAATTTAATTTTCTAGCAAATATTTTACAGTTAAAAGTAAAAGCTAAACTGAGATCCTAATTCTCTTAGGTAGGTTTATTGAATTTTCTCATATTTCAATCATTTTAATTTGTATTCAGCAAAACAAAATTTTAATTTGTGGCAAAAATGATTTAATACATTTCAAAATGTATATTATATGCTCCTATAATAAACTAATTGTTGCTATCATTTCTTACTTGAGTTTTTACATGTATTACGCAATTTAATTTTCTTTAAAGAAAATACTTTTTACTGAACTTTATATCATTTTCGGGAGTTTATCGCCACCATTGCTAATCTAAACTAAAAAGCTAAAAGTAAACAACCCAACATTGACTTATTCAATCTCATTACGAATGACTTTTATAAATGTGCCAAGCCCGATATAAGTGTTTATCTCAATAAGTTCGTGAGAAATCACCAAGTAAATTACAATGAACAAATGAACGAGTATTAAATAGCTCAAGTAATTTTCATAATTTTTTCTAATCGAAACATCATTATTGATCCTTTCTCACAATGCCATTGTGAGGTATAATCATTTAAGATCTTCTTAATCCGAAGAAAAATCAAGCTAGACTATTGTCACTCAAGCGTGATTTTTAAGCCTCCGCCCCGACTTGAATTTTTGTTAGTCCATGTCACCTGGAACCCAATTGAATTTTAGTAGCCACTACATCGTTTATTTGGCCGGTGACCACCTAGATCACCTAAGGGGTCAAGATACTAACTGCCTAACGATTTAAGTTTAACTCAGTCTTCAAACCAAAGAAATGAGTTCGAAGGCTTTGTTACGAGAATAGAGGCCCATATGCCAATGACTCGCCCTTTCGATACCCTCCTAAACTCCTATTGATTCTGACACTTTCTATTTTGGAAGACTGATTATTTATACTAAGGTCTAGGCATCACTCGAGAATGTATAAATAAATAAATTATAAATTACAGATTCTGCATGTAACCACGTGTTTATATGCAAATTGTACATGCCGACTCGGAAACATGGCCACACATTTGAGTCGAGAGATAAGAATAGGCTATACCTTCAAACCAAGAAGTAAATGGACCATACATTCAGGCCGAGACATTCATGGGCCATACATTCAGGTCGACACTCACACAATGGGCCGAGCGGACCTAAATGAGCTTAGGACTCAAAAAGAGGAAAATGAGCCTAAGGCTCATAACCTAGAAAGATCTAAGTTAATTTTCCTATGTCTAAACCTTTTATTCACAGATTATGTAGTTTTATTTTAATTTTATTATCAAGGTCATATTTACATGACTTAGCCATCTAATCCCCAAAAATCAATGAAAATGATCCTAATTCCCTCATGGTTAATTTGACATTCAATTTGGATCCTATGATTCAATTAGTGGGTTTATTACCCTTAATCCCCATGATTCATGTAAATATATATGATTAATTAAATTTAGGCAATTTACACTAATTTGAATTTTTTATTCAATTAATCCTAGGCTAAGTCGAATGATTTACTTTAACCAGTTTAAGGGATCTCGGGTCCTAATTACCCACCCTCAAGGTCATTAAGACCTTCCTAAAGGCCTAAGACACTATAAGTAGTATCTACTTACCCTTAGTCCGATGGGATTAAGCAAAGTGTGCATGATTATTACCAATTATTACATCAATTTCATGGTTTGACCGATTTTGACTTGATTATTCACACACAAATATACACATATACACACGAGAGTGGTTATTCACACTAATCAAGCCTAAAGACATTCAATTAGACTCAATTAGACTCTAATTCCTAAGGTCGAAAGACTAATTAGGTCAATTTCACCTAAATTGATCTAATTAATCATAATTAGACTCTAATGAGCAGAATCGAGCCTAATTGGACACTATACCCACTCGGCCACATTGTCTTCAACACAATCAAAGCTCCATTCATCAATTGAAGCAAAAAATAGGAATTGGCCGCGATTAGGCCCTATTACACAAAGATACTGACTAACCAGCACAATATAATTAAGCCTAATTTACCCCTAAATCACCCAACTGACTATCGGATCAATTCAACAAAATTTTTCCAGCATGCTTAACGGATTAATTTTGAGCTAATTAAGGCCATTTGAACCTAATTAAGCCTAATCTCAAGCAATAGGAAGCTAATTAAGCCTAATCGAGCCACAAATCATCAAATTGACTCATCTACTAGGCCTAATTTACTGAGAATTACAGAATGCTAATCTACCAATTTCACCCTCAATTAGCCATGATTAAGCCATTTCGTGAACTTATTTACACATGTACAAGTCAATTAGGGCTAATTACATCTAATTATACACAAATTAACTCAATTAACACCAAATCAAGTCCAATTGACATGCAATTAGTCTTTTCACGTTGGCAATCAAGTTTAGCTTAGCCGAGTAATATCCTAATTAAACATTATACTACTTGATTAATCATATTAGGTTCTAATACACTTAAATTACTCACCTATTCATCTAGTCTACACATAAATACATTAAATGAGCACATAACAACCAAGATGGGTGCTAAAGAGCTCTATCTCGGTTCTGGACAGCGGTGAGAAGTCGCCCATACTATATCTTTGCTTGCTTGCTTGGGAAAAGCAACCTTCAATTCATACCCCAAGCTCGAAAATGGATGCTTCCTTACTAGATTAAGTAGGTATTAGTGTAATTATGAGATTTTTGGGTTATTTTGGCAGAACTTCAGCACATGAAGTTGGCCAAAAGTTTTTTCTTCAGCAAATGACCCTCTATTTATAGGTAAAGGAGAGTCGATGACCGTTTTACAAATAACGAAAGCTCATGAATGAAAATAAAAGTTATTTCAAATTTTGAGAGTTCCGAATGGGTTCAATTGTCCAAACCTACAAATTTGGATAGCTAGTAGCAACCGCACCTAAGGGGCTGGGCGCGATTACTAACCGTGCCTTCATACAAAAACCGCGGTCCCATTTTAAATTTCTTCCTCGAAAGGAACTGGTTCCAACCAGTTTTAACTGAATTGGTTTGGTAATAGCTCATTTACCCTCAAACTTGTTAGAAAATTTCATTTTACCTTTTTCAGGATTTTAAAGCGCATTTGAGTGAAGAAAAATTATCGAAAAATATCTTCGATTCTAAAAAATAGTTTTTGCCTAGAAAACACCCCAACATGAGCATTTCTCGCTACGTGAGAGCATCGATTTTTCCATCTCGAACCCTTTTTTACTGAATAAATTATATGAATCAAATAGTTTATTAATCATAGAATATTAATGTGCCATTTTTCGATAAAAATACAAGCAATTGGGTTTTAAAAAAAAGTCTCCAATAAGTGGGCGTCATGTTTCAAAACTCGTTTTACACGCAGTTCCCCGAAAAAGGAAATCTTGCCAATTATCCCATATTGTTTTTGAAAATAGGCACTTAAAATATAAGTTAAGTATTTAGCGATCGATGACTTATCTGTTTAATCTTGAAAGTCCATCTTCTGATGTGTGATGTGTATTTTCATCTGCCCTCTGATTCGATGTGCTCCCTAAATGATTGACCTAACTCAGGTCGGAACGAGATGCTTACAAGTTTGAGCTCATAAAGCCTACCTAGAGAACCCTTCCTCAACTTAACCTGCGGTCATTTCTCACTTTTTGCAACTTGTCCTAAACTTTGACGGGTTAATTGATTATATATAACTTTAAGGGGGCCATTGCACCCAAACCCAAAAAGTCTATTTAATTTGCACTTATAGCCCAGCAAAAATATCAACAACCAACACTGAGATTTTTTTTTTTGGTAAAAAGACTCAAAAAAGCTTTAAGAAAAGAAAAAGGGAATTTTCTTTTTGTATTTATTTATCTACTAATTTGTTTTATGCATTTATTTATTTATTTTTATTTAATTTTACTTATCGATATCAATCCGAAAAACCCAAAGCCAAGCAAAGCCAGAGGGAGTCGTCCTCTTCCTCTCTCCCTCTTATCCTTTTTACCCATCAGCGGCTTCGAACGGAAGAGAAGCCGTCAGTCTCACCTCAGAGGGCTCTGAGGAAAAGCAAGCAAGCAGCCCTTTCACCTTATCTTCTTCTTCATCCCCACCGCAATCCCCCCCAACATTATCCCTTCTCCTTCCCCTTCCCTTAAACCCTAATCCCACCCACCCCCTCTCTCCCTCTTACCCCCGACCTTCAATGGAGTTCAAACCAATTATGCCTGAGGAGTCGAACGCGGCGCAGGCCAAGGCGATGGAGAACTACTCCTCAGGTTCTTCCCCCTCTCCTTCTTCTTCCTCCTCCTCTGCCTCCTCTGACGATTCCGATGACGAGGCCGTCGCCGCCAATTCCGTTACCATCGGGGACGTGAAATTGGGCGGCGACAGCGAGGGCGAGTCCGATAACGGGGGTTTCGCGAGCGGCCAGGAGGAGTTCGAGACTGCCCCCGACGCTCCAATTTCGGCCGAAATGGGCCGCGAGATGGAGGCTCGTGGGGTATTTAGGCCCGTGGCGAAGGTGTCGAATGATGATGATGATGACGATGAGGAGGATGTGGAAGGATATGGCGGCGGTGGTGCGGGTGATTCGAAAGCTAAGGTTTTTGTGGAGGATTTAGATGGGGCGAAGGGGGTGTTTGTGGATAAGAAGCTGAGGGAGTTGAGTGACTTGTTGGAAGCTGGTGGCAGTGTTGATAAGAACTTGGTGAGTGGAAAGGGACCTGTGACTGGAACTGTGGAGGCTCCTGATATGAGTTTGAGCTCCGAAGTTGGGGCGATGTCTGTGGCCAAGACTGGAGTGGATAAGCTGAAGGATGAGGAGAGACGGGTCGGCCCTGAGGTTGCTGAACGTGTAGATGAGAAGCTTAATGAGCTAGAAGGGGTGAATTTTACTGCTGGAGGAGACGCTGTTGTGGAAACCATACAAGTCGATGTTTTGAACTCCGGGGCTGCTGTTGTTGGGGATGTAGCTGGAGGGAAGGATTCCGGAATTGTGGAGAGGGATATCCCGGTTGAGGGAAAAGTAAGTTTGGACAATGAGTTTGAGCCAATTAGCAGCAAAGCTGTCGAACCCATTGCTTTGAACACTGCTGTAAGTACGAATGGGGAGAGTGTTGATGAATCGGTGGAAGTGACTAGTATTTTGCAGAAAGATGATGGTGATGTGGTGGGAAAAGGAGCGGAAGAAAGCTCCAAAAATGGAACAAATGTTGATTTAACTGATGGTGCAAGTGGAGCTGCTATGCCCGTGATTGCTGAGGGGAAACAAGGAACTGAAGGGGAGCTTGAAGCAGATTCTAGGGCTGCACCGGAGAGTAATGGCACAATTGTAGAAGCTCAAGAGCATGCTGCGGAAGATGGTATCCCAAGTGGAATAGAGTCACACCAGCGAGAACTGTGTGTTGACTCCGAGGACAATCAAAAGCTTAAGCCAGATGAAGACGCTGGGGCTGAAGAAGGCTCGGAAACAGATGGAGAAAAGGAGGATGTGCTCTTTGAAGACTCTGAAGCTGCCAAACAGTTCTTGGATGAGCTGGAGAGAGGGTTGGGTGCTGGTTCTCAGTCTGGTGCTGAGAGTTCGCAGGGCAACTCGCAACGCATTGATGGTCAGGTTGTCACCGAATCCGACGAGGAAGCTGACACCGATGAAGAAGGGGAGGGGAAGGAGTTATTCGACTCAGCAGCTCTTGCAGCTCTCTTGAAAGCTGCAACCGGTGCTGATGATGGTGGAGGAGGCATTACCATCACTTCTCAAGATGGGTCAAGGCTATTCTCTGTTGAGCGTCCTGCTGGGTTGGGATCTTCTCTCAGGTCCGTCAGACCTGGCCCAAGATCAAATCGCCCAAGTCTCTTCTCTTCGAATGTCACTCCTTCAGGAGAGTCTGAGAACAATCTGACTGAAGAAGAAAAGAAGAAACTAGAGAAGATTCAGGAGTTAAGGGTAAAATTCTTGAGGCTTGTTCAAAGATTGGGCTATTCCCCAGAAGATTCATTGGCAGCACAAGTGCTGTACCGTTTGGCGCTTGTTGCAGGTAGGCAAACTAGTCAAATATTCAGCCTTGAGTCTGCAAAGCGAAGTGCTACTGAGCTCGAGTCAGAGGGAAAAGATGACCTTGGCTTCTGCCTGAACGTATTGGTCCTCGGGAAAGCCGGGGTTGGTAAAAGTGCCACGATCAATTCTATCCTTGGTGAGAATAAGGCCCAGATACATGCATTTGAAACTGCCACGACTGAGGTGAAAGAGATAGTTGGAACTGTTCATGGGGTTAAAATCAGGTTTTTCGATACTCCAGCTCTAAGGCCTTCTATTATGGAGCAAAACACAAATCGCAAGATCTTATCTAATATAAAGAAGTTCACAAAGAAATGTCCCCCAGATATTGTCCTGTATGTGGATCGACTGGATACACAAACCCGGGATCTCAATGATCTCCCATTGCTGAAGACAATCTCGGGCTCTCTTGGCTCATCGATCTGGAGAAGTGCTGTGGTCACTCTCACTCATGCTGCTTCAGCCCCACCTGATGGCCCATCAGGCTCTCCGCTGAACTATGACGCTTTTGTTACTCAGCGGTCCCATGTTGTTCAGCAGTCAATTGGGCAAGCTGTTGGTGATTTGAGGCTCATGAATCCGAGCCTGATGAATCCTGTTTCCCTTGTGGAGAATCACCCATCCTGTCGTAAGAACAGAGAGGGCGAGAAGATTCTACCAAACGGTCAAGCTTGGAGACCACAGCTATTGCTGTTGTCCTTCTCAATGAAGATCTTATCAGAAGCAAGCTCTCTCTCAAAGCCTCAGGACCCATTTGATCACAAGAAGCTTTTCGGGTTTCGCATGCGCTCACCACCTCTTCCGTACCTGCTATCATGGCTGTTGCAGTCTCGTACTCATCCAAAACTCCCCTCCGATCAGGGCATTGAGAATGGTGACTCTGATGTAGATCTTGCTGATTTGTCTGAGTCTGATGAAGAAGACGAAGAGGACGAGTATGACCAGCTCCCACCCTTCAAGCCTCTCAGGAAAGCCCAACTAGCTAAGCTCAGCAAAGATCAGAGGCGTGCATATTTGGAGGAGTATGACTACCGGGTGAAACTGCTGCAGAGGAAGCAGTGGAGGGAGGAATTGAAGAGAATGAGAGAGATGAAGAAGAAAGGAAAGGTGACAACTGATGAGTATGCATATGTGGGAGAAGATGCTGATGCTGATAATGGAAGCCCTGCTGCTGTTCCAGTACCTTTGCATGATATGGTTCTCCCTCCCTCCTTCGATAGCGACAATCCGGCATACAGGTAGGGAAAACTATACTGGGAGAAATATTCCTCCTAAATTTTTGCTAAGACATGTCGTGTATTAATACATAATTTTTTAGTGAAAAGCAAAGTTTTGACTGTTGGAGAACATCTTGTAAAATACAATCCAACTCCTATTATGTTGTCACCTCTTACGTTTTTTTGATGAAATCACAATGTAAAATAGATCCAGTCCTATTATGTATTCACCTTTAGTCTTGCATGTTCCTAATGAAGAGATGTAACTGTTTGCCCTAATTACAGGTACCGTTTCCTGGAGCCGACATCGCAGTTCATAGCAAGGCCTGTTCTGGACACTCATGGGTGGGACCATGACTGCGGTTATGATGGAGTAAACCTCGAGCACAGCCTTGCGATTGCCAGTAAATTCCCAACTGCTGTCGCGGTTCAGATCACAAAGGACAAGAAGGAGTTCAACATCCACTTGGACTCGTCAGTCGCAGCTAAGTATGGCGAGAGTGGGTCTACCATGGCAGGCTTTGACATTCAGAACATTGGGAAGCAGCTTGCATACATCCTGAGGGGAGAGACCAAGTTCAAGAGCTTTAGGAAGAACAGGACAGCCGCAGGGTTCTCTGTCACTTTCTTGGGAGAGAACGTGGCCACAGGACTCAAGGTCGAGGATCAAATTGCCCTCGGGAAGCGACTAGTGTTCGTGGGGAGCGCTGGGACGGTGAGATCTCAGGGAGACTCAGTGTACGGGGCGAATTTGGAAATGAGGCTTAGGGAAGCGGATTTCCCAATTGGACAGGACCAGTCTTCTCTGGGGTTGTCCCTCGTGCGGTGGAGAGGGGACCTGGCCCTTGGCGCCAACTTCCAGTCCCAGTTCTCCATTGGTCGTAGTTCAAAGATTGGAATCCGTGCAGGGTTGAACAACAAGATGAGCGGGCAGATCTCGGTTCGGACCAGCAGCTCAGAGCAGCTTCAGCTCGCACTCGCGGGGATCATACCCATTGCAACCGCCATTTACAGGAACCTGTGGCCCGGGGTTAGTGACAACTACCCGATCTACTAGTTCCATGGAACTGGTGAAAGATTATAATTTTGAAAGCTCAGATGATCTCTCTCAGGCATGATTTTTGCTGCTCATCATTTTGAATTGTTGTTACATCACATGTCCTTTCTGAATTTTTGAACTCCATGTTGCTGTTATATTCCCTCCTGTTATTAGTATTGTCATCTACTACTTGAGGAACTCCGTCGATGATGAGATGGATTATTCATAAGGGAATTAGAATAATAATGTCATTGTCTATGTAACTCGGGAATTTAACTCGGTGCTAGTCCACTTTTTCGCCGCGTTAAATTCATTGGAAGAATTGAGGTTTCTGCTTCATTTTGTGACACATTCATAGCGATGAATTTGAACTGAGGATATGTGGTGGAGGACCTCAAGGATTGGAAAATTTGATACGAATCTATTGTTCCGGTGATATCGCGTTGATCATGCTATGAATGGATTCAGCAGTTTACCAGTTAGCTATATATATAATTATAACTATAAAATTTCACATATTCTAGCTATGTCATTTAACTTTGTTGAATAAATTACAAATCACTAAAAATTTCTTTACATACCTGTGCAACTGAGATCATACATATTTTCCTAAAATATGACAAATCACTCTTAAAATTACAGTCAAGATCGTTCTTGAAATAGCTTACCCAGTATATCGTTTTTATGTTTTCCAATTCTTTGAGTTATCTATTGAATATGGTCACTTATTTTGATGTGTTATACAAATTTGATCTCTTGTGTTTGTGATTAATATTATAATAATTTCCTTTATTTCGTATATTGTTCACATTTCAAACGATATCCCCATAATATATATCTCAACATATGGGGGTATACATTGCAGTAATTATGTGGTCTTCAAAAACATTATCAAAGCTTGTCGTTCTTTGATTTTGAGTCATTTGAGAGTCAATGCTCATTCAACATTCCTGTGGTTTATTTTAGAGGGAAAGGAAATATATTTAAGAGAGGTATTCATATTGAATTACTTGTGAATTTTGTGGATTGATTTCGTGATTTTACGGAACAACTTCAAGTGCTATTGAGATGAAAACCATCGAAACAAAAGTTGAGTTCTTTTTTTTTATTTTCTTTTTTTTCTGAACAAGCATATAGGTATATTTGGTGTTATGAGAGGTGAGTGATATAAAATGGATCAATTATATATTGAAGGTGTACAAAAGTATTGTCCCGTCGAACTTTGGTAAACTTAAGAGTAATTTCAGTTTATGAAGTTATGATGTCCAATTGCATGATATGATCGTGTTCTCTTTTTCCTTCAATTATGAATGAATAGCGGGTTGATTGTTTGTTATTTTTGATAGCAAGTAGCACCGTAAAATATATAAATATTTCAAAACAAAAATTATAACATACTAGGTTTCTAGCACCGTGCGCTGCACGGATTTTACAAATAAAAATTCATAATTTGTAAAACTTTAAATATGCTTTTATAAAATTAGAAATTAAATTCAATAATAATGTTGTACATTTCAAACTATTGACAACAGATCATTTATACGAAAGACAGGAAAAGTAAATATAATATATACGGAAGAAAATTATTCGTTAATCTTGTATCGTAAATAAATCTATATTATTTAGATGCTTTCAGTAAGAAACTCTGAAAAAAAAGAAAAATTCTAGTACAGTTCAAAAAATGATAAGAGTATGCATAATCAGACTTCACCGTGGGAGAAATTATACGTTTTAAAGAGTTGTTACTAAATAGCCTCCCAACCTGCCCATGATCAATGAGCACATGAGCTCCAAATTCAACTTATGCATAGATTTTCCTGTAATTAAAATAATTTAAAATTTAATGATCATAATGATACCATTCATTTTGCTTGTTTCAACATTAATTATTCTATTTGTTAACTGCATTGACAGTAAAATTTATGTTGGACTAATATCAATTGGTAGATTATATTTATGTATAATTTATTGCTAGAAGTTTTAAAATTTTTTAAGTCATAACGATAATTAATTTGAAATTGGTCCGAATCTATATGTAATACGCAATCACCAAACGTCACCACCTATGCCCATTTTGCAAAATAGAGCCTTCCCATGCATTTGTAACTGTCCACGTTAATTGGAGATATGCATTTAGTACATACTGGGAAATAATATAATTTTAACTAGGTTTTTGGAATCGTGTGATGCACAAACTTTTAGTTAGTGTATTTAATTTTTGCGATATTTTCATTAATTTAATATCATAATTGAATTGACAATCCGGTAGAAAAATATCATAATTGACACTTTCACTAAATAATTGTTCTTTAATCAAAATGCTTCGTGCATTAATGAATTCTAACAAAGGAAAACATATTACTAAAAAAAATTTACTTCCTGAATATTTATTGTGCCGCTAGAATTATAATAGTTACTGCGTTTGATAAAAGAACATATTAATATTCATTTGATTATATCAATTTGGAGGTCTAATAAGAGAAACATCATAAGTTCCTATTCTATGATATTAATAAAGATTAAAACTTTTGAAAATCTTTAAATAGATTTATCTTTTCCGTCTCAAATATCAACTACTTTAACTCATTGCATTTCTGGAAATTCTTTTAATTATTAATTTATACAGAAATAATTTTTCTTTAAATATATATGTAGATTTAAAAAGATAGTGTAATAACTTTTTCAATTACACTACAAATCTATAATTAACTTACAATATTTTTCATATTTTAAGTTTTCTGATATAAATATAAAGTTTTATTAGAATTTTTTTGGATGAATATTAAAAGATGTGTCAACATATTTTCCAAAATTTCTTCTCCGTTGCATATATTGTTCTCTCTTCAATCGAATTCTTCTATTTACAAAGAAGAATTTCTAATTAGTTATCCTTTCGAAGCTTTAACCTTAGAAAAGGAGGGGAAAAATTAGGATTATTACAATTGAAACATTAATAATGTACAACAATAAGTTTTAATTTTTCAAAAGAATAATAGAAAAAGAAAAGTACGAGACCTAATAACTTCTCATGTTCTTATTGTTAAACCTACAAAAAGGAATATGAAATTACGATATTTTCGTATCAATTTTACAAAAACAGAATAGCATTAAAATGACAGTGGAAACTCCATGTTAACCCTACAACAAGGACACTCCCCCACCAGCCTCAACCCCTCTTTTCTTGTCACCGTAGATTTCGACTTCATAACTAACCCTCCCTCTTTTGCTACTAAAGGTGTCAAGGCCGACACTGTCTTCATGAACAACCACCATACCTCGGCCATCCTCCCCTTCGGTACTATCATCGTCTGTCTACTCTTCCAATGAGGTCCGTAAGGCAGAGAAAGCATCATCTCGTATTTCTGGAAAGCTTGAGGAAAAAAGAGCCGGACGACCTCCCTTCGTCTTCGTACGCACGCATGTAGGCTCCCCCTTCTCGAACCAGAACTCTCCCACAGCCTTGAAAGCCATTCCTATGCTTCAAGTCCAAAATACATGGAGAAGCTGCTCTCTCCCTTCGATTGAGTGACTCTGAGAAGTGGGGAGATCCCGTGTTTCCTTTGCCATGGTGAAAGTCTTGCTCTCAATGCGAAAAGATGAGGAGGCATGGTGAAAAACAAAGACGGAGAAAGAAACCAACTAATACCAATAGACTAAATTGACAAATTCTTTATTTAATTTTTCTGTCATGTTCTTTAAAAGGTATATATTTATACTGAGATTGATACGTACGTGATATTACATTATTAATATCATAAAAGAACAACTTTTATGCTACAAACATTACATGTGCGATATTATATTAGTAATAGTGAATATATTTTATGCTAATTCATCATTTGAGAGAAGTGACATTTTTCATCAGAGTTCTTTTATCGAGTTCTTTGTCTAAGATATATATTTATCGATTATGACCAATATAAAATATGTAAAATTTATGCCGTATTATATCTATATAAATTATAAAAGCCAAAACAACTTACCAGATGATGTCATGTTGGACATAAATATCTCGTACTCGAAGAAATTTCGACCATCAATAGCACAAAAAATGGCATCTTATAATCTCGCCTACTTTAGTCATAAAACTAAAAAAATCTCTCTAGTTAGAGAAGTTAAAGAGTATTTTGTATATATATTTATATATTTATATAAAAGATAAATTCGTAGCTTGTGAGCATACGCTTTCATTATCTTTACTATAACAATATAAAACATATTCTATCCTATGGACAAGGGATCTCTCATTATTGAGAGGCGCAAAAATGTATATCAAATACTCTATTCTGTAAATACCCTCGACCTCACAAGATAAATAAAAAAACTTAACCGAAATCGCAAATCAAAAAAATAAAAGTAAAATTAACTTCCTCATGCATAAGAAGTCACAAATCAAATTTTGATAATAAAAATAAAAATAATATTCATTCCCCGCTTATTCCGGTCACCTATTCCACATTAGGGGTGTAAATGATTGAGCTGGGCTCATTTATTAGTTCGGGCTCAAGCTCAAGCTCGCGCGAGCCTAACTCTTCCAGCTTGGGCTCACGGCTCATTGTATTTAGCGAAGGCTCAGCCTGGTTCTGCTCCTATAAGCTCGCCACGCCAACAGAGCTCGACTTAGCTTGTTTAATTGGCGAGCTCAAGCCTAGCCGGGCTCAAGCTTTATAAGAGTGAACCGAATTCAAGCTTTCATCGAGTCAAGTCCGAACCATTCGCGAATGTCTCGGGTCGTTTACACCCCTATTCAACACTACCAAACTATAATTTTTTTTATATAAGTAAAATTGCTTCAGCCTTCATTCCTTATCGCATATATTGCTTATCAATTCATTTCTTTATGAATTATATCAACTCCGTTGCTAATTACTACCAAACGTGTCGGTATTTCTAAATTTCATTAGGTACCTTCACCAGGGCCACCTCTCGGCATAATTTTTGGATAATAGTTCATACCATGTAGCATCCTGCCCTTCCAGTTTTATGATCAAGTTTGCACCATGAAGTTTACATGCCACCAAATTTCTCACTTCCAACAACAAATGTTTGATATTAAGCATCATTCTCTCTTGAGAGTCAAAGTGACGTCGGAACGAAAATTACTCTTAATCGATAAATTGCGGACACCTTGTGGTGTCATCCAAAAAAATAAAACATCACCCAAAAATCTAACATAATAAATTTAGTTTATCATCAACGATACAAATCTTATGAAAACTAAACCTCCCTATGAATGGAGGGAACCGAAGGGAAAGGAAAGGGAGGGGACGGGATTTTGTATGGGAGTTTTTACAAATTCCATACAACTTTTCTTCCTATCCCCTCTCTTTTCCTCCATTTTTCTTCTATCCAAACACACTGTAAGTTAAAATTGGTCATGGATGTTCACTTAAAAGCATTCATCTCAATTTTATTTGTTCTCATATGCCTCGTGCTACTACTCTCAATTGCGGCAAAATAATACGTAGATGTTCATTTAAAAGCACTCATTTGATTCATTACTAGACAAATCATGAATTTCAAAATAAAAGACATAACCAATACATCTATATGTATTACTAATCCATTCGCACCCGTGGGTTCTACGCGTCTAGGGGTGACAATAATGGGTTTGTGAAAACGGGTATTTCACCCATCTACATAGAGAGATTCATTAAACGAGATTAATTAACTGGTCACGCCAGAGGCATTTACAACAAATCTAGGATACGAAGGACCCCGAAAGCGGGCGCAATCCTGCTTGCCATATCCACAGCTAATGACAACGGATGGAGCCGGGCGTGGATTGAGTCCGACTCTCTTTTGGTTGTTGATGCTATCCACCGTCATGCTAGTTGCCTTTGGGAAATTAGGACATTAATTTTGGATATTAGTAAGCTTATTTCCTCTTTTATGGATTGGAAATGTACGTGGATTCCCTGTGAGGGTAACTGCCATGCCCATGATCTAGGGTAACTCAGTTTTAGATCGGATTTTGATTCATATTTTATGATCGATGGTTATCCTCCTCCGGATATGTTCGCCATAATTTATGAATGAAATTCGTATTATCCATTAAAAAAAAAAAAGAGGGACCCCTGAAACATCATAAGCGAGGAGCTGCCTCATAGAAGGGGAAGAAGAAGTAGAGATGACTATCGTGAAGTCCCTAAACCAGGGAAGTGATCATCGCATTTGTTTGCATCTCTATAAATATGCTTCGTCCCTCCTCAAGAATGAGTAGGAAATTATCTTATGCAAATATGATTACGTGTACGGACAAGATTTCTCAATCGAAATCTAACAATAGAGAATTGTCTACTATTCTCATTTAAGTACTTAAATTTAAAATATTAAATTTCAACACTTATTTTTAAATTCAAACAAACAAAAATCAATAAATTACTTTGTGTATAAAATTATATATACAAATGTATCGTATGTCATATATGTACCTGACTAAATTTTTGGATGTTGTCGTGAGAGTAGAAATATCGATGCGTACTTCATATTTAAACGGATGGTAAGAATGTTCATTTTTTGCATTTCATCGCAGTGTTTCTTTTTTCAATGGGTTCTTTATTTTTCAAGATAAGTTTAGTTTTAATTTTACTATATTGTACCGATCATTGAAGCTAAAATTTTTCTGTAGTTTACGATTTTATATGTATTCGTCATGTATGTAGTACGAAATTTTTTAAAAAAAAGGATAAACGTATAGCAAGAAATGGGGTAAGGTGAAAAGTTTAGGGGGTAACCTGAAATTAACACATTTTCTGATCACTGAAATCAAATATGCTGCTGCAAGCATACATATCTCTCCCCGCCGGTCAGACCAAACCTGCGCGGAGAAGATGGAGGATGAAGCCGCCCTTCTCCGGCAGGTCTTTGGAGACTCATCGGACGACGAAGACTACAATTACGGAGAGGGCAACCGATCAGAAGCCGAAACCTACCTCGTCACCGACCATCGCACTGATTTAGCGGCGAGCGGTAACCCGAGGTGGGAGAGAGTGAAGGAAATCAGCGGGCTGTGGATTTGCAGGGACTTCCTCTCTCCCGAGCAGCAGCTCTCCCTTCTCTCCTCGATTCGGAGCGGTGCGTTGCTTGCTTTCCTGTTCCTCCCTTTTCGGCACTACTTGCATTGGATATGGAGTTAGGAGGAATCGATATGAATGGATAGATAGCCAGTAGACCTGTTCATTGTGATGATTGATGATTGTGCTGTTTGCTTGGGGATGTGTTTTGCAGAGGGATGGTTCGCTGAAAGCTCGCTTAATCAGGTACTTGAGAGCTTCGATTGCGCACACCTTCGGTTAAGTCGGCGGCGAGCTTGGGTTGATTGGATTGATTGATTAATTACTAGAGGTCTTACTTTGTCGAACAAGCTTTTCAATTTGTAACTATGACCAGGTTTTCGCTGATTTTTTGTTCTTCATTCCATTGCGTTGAATTGGGATTCTCTGCAAGGTCTGGACTATTTTAAAGAGAGAGTTGTTTACTCCTTTTCGTCAGGAATCGATCGGCTGTTTTCCCGGTAGAAATGCTCAGACAATTTTAGATTTTGGGGGAAATTGCCTAAAGAATCTGATCATGAGCTGGTTTGGGGGAAGAACAAGAAGAGTTTGCGGCTTAGAGATACGATAGATGACGTAATTTTCAGCTAACTCAAAAGAACTGCAGCACAAAGTGGAAAATGGCTAGTAGAAGAACTAAAGTTTCAATTTGAATGATGTAGTTGAGCTCATTAGGAAATGGATTAGTGATTCAATTTGGGGTTCTTCGTGTTCAAGTTCGGAGTTCAGAGTTGGGACTTAAATATTTAGGATGTCAAACAGGAGCGGGCGAGGGGAGCTCCGTCGAATCAAAGATTACGTCTAGTGCTGCCATCTGATGCTCATGTTCATCTTCTGTGCGTGCAGGCAATGAGGTTCGGGGATTTTCCGCCGTGGCTAAATGAGCTTTGTTATTCAATCCGAGAGGCAGTGCTTATAGGTGATAATCTTTCGGAACATGATATTGTCGCGGCTGATGAACATGGGGCTGGATGTCTGTTCCCAATATTGCCCCCGGAGCTGCTGGGACGGGAGCCACTCTTTGATCAGCTGATTGTGAACCTATACCACAAAGGTCAGGTGCGGGTTGCTCTGCGGTCGATCTTAGTTAACGCCACAATTAATGAAATGCTGTCTGATTAACCTTGGTTTTTACCACAATCAGTGAAATGCTATCAGAATGAATGGAAATCTGTTCTCGACACTTGCAGGGCATTTGTGCGCATGTTGACTTGATGCGATTTGATGATGGGATTGCTATAATCTCCCTTGAGTCCCCGTGCGTGATGCACTTCAGTCTAGCTACCTCTGACATTCAAGAAGCAGAAGAAGAATACCATGTTCATCCCGTGCCATCAAAGGTGCCCGTATATTTAAGTCCGGGTTCATTAGTCATAATGTCAGGAGAAGCTCGGTACGGTTGGAAGCACGAAATAAACCGCAAACCCGGGTTTCAGGTTTGGGATGGGCAGGAACTTGAGCAGAAGAGAAGAATCTCCCTAACCTTAAGGAAGTTGGCTCGAGTCGAGTAGACATTAATCCTTAGTCAATCGAAGAAAGATGCACGACCCAATATCCTGATAAAATCATGTGTTGAGGCGATATTTGGTTCATATGTTATAGAGTAATATCGAAATCCAGTGGATCAATGTCTTGTTTGGGAAAAGAGAAACGTTAGAATGACTTGTGGCCTTGCTTCACTTTTTCTTTTTATCAAACAACTGCATTCTTTGTGGATCAATCACCAATTCCTTTTTTCCAAGAATCTTTGAGTTCAAGGCAAGTCAGAGAAGAACTGCTGTATAAATGCTGAATCCTAAAACTTTGTCCGTCGAGCTTTGATCACATAATTCTCGAACATCCATTGATTCGAAATATATTCGAACATGAAAGCGTTCACATATTTCTCAAAGATCTGACTATCTAGCTCAACTGCCAGAGGAAAACACGAAACCTTATATAAACAAAACAAGCAACTAACATATTCTAAATTTATGTATGTACGTGTATGAAGTGATACACCCTAAATACATCGCGTCCTCGCTTTATATACTTACAAGACCTTTTCCTAAGGTAGCAACATGCGCAAAGACGTACCCATCCGCTCTTTACTCATATATGTGTCATCACATAGCAACAAGCTTGAGATTCACAATACACACGAAGCCGGCCCACGCGAAGCACAGCTTCACCAGGTCCCCGGCTATCGTGCTCACCTCCTTGAACTTCTTGTAGCACCCGAACAAGCTCCCGAACAAAGCCAGTGCCACCACAAGTCCGAGCTTGCTGGCGCCCGCCCCAAACACTATCGGGTCCCAACCCAGACCGAGGCCGAGGACGGCTGCATAGAGGGCTAAGGCCTCGGGCTTCCTATGGAAGCCACCCTCGGCCCAGACAAGCCACGCAGAGAGTCCCAGGAGCATGCTCGAGACGAGGCACGTGGCGTGCAGCGCCCACAGGGGAGGGAACCGGAGGTGCTTCCGGGAGGCAGGGTCGGAGCCGAAGAAGGAGATGTCGAGGGCGGTGAGCGCCAGTGGGAGGGCGACGGCTACGGCGAGAGACCGGAGGCCGCGTTTGGCCATGGCCTTCTTCCTGCCCGGCCTGTGGGAGGCCTTGTCATTAATATCGGCGGCGGCGGCGGCTGTGGCGGTGGCATCGGGTTCGTCTCTGATGCGCTGTTTGAGGTCTTGAGAGGCCATTGCTATCAATCAAAGAAGGGAATGAAGCTGAAAGAAGGAGCTATGGGAAACGAGGTTGAAAATGGAAAGCTACTCTCTCTCTATTTTACTGAACGAAATGGCCAAACGGGGTTTGATAAAAGTGGAAAGAGAGGGAGGCAGAGATAAATAGAGAGTGGCGGAGATGTCGGCTCAATCCGGTGGAGGAGGAAGGACGCGTGGGCGGCGGGGACGGCGGGGAGTGGACAGGAGGCCGTACACGTGGGAGGCGGCCATTGCCACCACCACTCGGAGGTGGAGAAAATGAAAGCTTGAAGCCTTCAAAAAGAAAAAGAAAAAGAAAATAAAGTTAATTCGCTATTATCCTTAAATAAGGTCTGATATTCGATTTTTATAATTATGAATGAAGAAAAATTTTAATTGGAAAAGTTTTCTTTTATAGTCAACTAACTTAGCTTGAATTGAATTGATCAAAGCTCATTAGATTGCCGAGTACCAATTCACACAGTGAAAAAGCAAAAGAAAAAAAGGATAGAGATTTGTTTGGATCAGTTTGTAATTATTAGATGATGTTTCATTGTCAATTTGTCTCGGCCGACGTATTGTGTGCTTGTCGAGATAGGGTTGGGCCAGAGAAAGATGCCTTAAACAATTTATGAGAAAATAAGTACAACTATGACGTTGCGCGGCTAATTAGAAAAATTAATAAAATATAATTATTTAATATATAAAGAGAAATTATTTAAAGATTGAGTTACAGTAAAAATTTTAATATTTAGGAAAATAAAAAAAAGTTTTGTAAAAGACTTGTAATATTTATTTATGATTTTAATATAAAATTAATTATTATGATTGCATTAAAATTGAAAATTTGAAATATGTGAATAGTTTTTTCGAAAAAATTAATTTAAATCACGACTCGAACTACACTCAATCACAAGCTGGAGGTTAGTAAATGGAGGTTTATATATTGCTAGGTTTAGATTTGCCCGTTGCTCGGGTGTGTAAAAATTTAATAAAATTGGAAAGTTGAGGGGAAGAAAAGAAAGGGGAAATTAAGTGACGGGAATACAATATACTTGAAAGGGAAATTAATTGGTGAAGATGGATCGATACAAAGTTTCGAACTTGCGTAGAGGCAAATAACCATGAGTTGAGACTTTGGAAACATCGGCCCAAAATACAATGTACTTGAAAGGGAAAATTAGAGGAGATGGATTGATATAATGTTCTGAACATGTGAAGAGATAAATAACCACAGGTCTCGTGAACGAAGTGTCTTGGAAGCAATTTTTCGCTTTTATATATATATAGATAAGTGTAAATTGCACCAGTGGTCCAAAAGGTTTCATAAATGTTTCAAGTTAGTCCAAAATATTTTTTTGGTAACTTGTTGGTACAAAAAGTTTTAAAACTGTTTCAATATAGTACATTCCGTCAATTTCCCCTGACGCGGTTAACATTTTGCTGACGTGGCGCGTCCTATGTGTCACTTTTGACACGTGAAACATAATCACAATGCGCTACGTCATTTAAGAGAAAATAAAATTTCAAAAAATCCAATAAAAATAATACAAAAAATAGTAAAAAAAAAAAATAAAAAATTATTTTAAAATTTTTTAAAAATAAAAAACATTTAAATTATTTTAAAAAAATTTAAATTATTTTAAAAAAAATTTAATTATTTCTAAAATTATTTTTAAAAATTTTAAATTATTTTTTTATTTTTAAATGTTTTTAAAAATAATTTTAAATTTAAAATAATAAAAATTATTTTAAATTTTAATTTAAAATTAAAAGTTTAAAATTATTTTTAAAAGTTTTTAAAATTTAAAATTATTTTTAAAATTTTAAAATAATTTTTTAATTTTTTCTAAATTTTACTATTTTAAATTATTTTTTGTATTTTTATTAGACTTTTTCAAATTTTATTTTCTCTTAAATGACGTGGCGCACTGTGATTGGTTCCACGTGTCAAAAGTGACACATATGACTCGCCACGTCAACAAAATGTTAAAGGCGTCAAGGGAATTTGACGGAATGTACTATATTAAAACAGTTTTGAAACTTTTTGTACCAACAAGTTACCAAAAAAATATTTTGGACCAATTTGAAACATTCATGCAACATTTTGGACCACCGGTGCAATTTACCCATATAGATAAATAGATTCTTGAGATCGAGATATATTAAAAAAAATTAATATTTATTGGGAAATAAAAAGTAGTCTTATAGAAGACTTTTAATACTTTTTTGTGATTTGTAATATAAAATTAATTGTTATGATTGTATTAAAAAATTGAAATATTGAAATACTTGGATTGTTTTTCAAAGAAATTATGACTTGTTTGGTTTTAAAATAAAAATTTTCCTCTATCCAACTCAACTATATTCTTCCACAAATTCAACATTACAGCTATTACTATTTTGTCTTTTTCTTTCTTTTAATTGTAATATCTTAATCATATTTTTTTAACCATTTTTATAATCAATTTTTTAATAATGAATTTTGTATCTACTTTATATTTATATAAACATACATACATATATATATTCTTACACATCCACATATTTTTCAACATTTATAATAATTATTTTTTATATTTTCTTATTCCCAAAATTGAGTTAAGTTGAGTTAAAATCTCAACTCAAAAAGGCCAAACACACCAATTATCTGAATAATCGAGAAAACACTTAACAACGATCCAAGGATTAACAATTGGAGCTCCCACGATGGACAACGCATTCGGGTGCTTCCAAGACAAAAAATTGAGAAATATAGTAATGTGCCTTCCATAAATGGTGCCACATCAGGTTTTTTGTAAATTTTGGACAAAAAATTGATGGTAAGATAGATTTGGAATAAAAGTAAAACGTTAAGATGCCTCTGAAGGTTTTTAAATAATGAGATAAAATTGAGAAAATAACCGAATTTTGGGATGTACAATGTTATTCTTTCTTAAGGCAGTTACTTCATCTGGTTTAATCGCATGGTCATAGTTCAATTACGTACTGAATTATTGATTCATGTATAATAGCTAATTTTTAATTTCGGTTATACTTTACTAGGAAAATCTAATAAAAAAATTGAAGGATTAAAAAATATAAATTAAAACTCTAAAATTAATGGCGAATAGGATTTAACTGTCGACATCTACGTGTTACCATAGATAATCTCGCAAAAGTACTGTTCTTGAATCAAATAAACAAATATAGATAAAATAAGATGTAACAGAGAGCTATCATTTTACTGAGGCTAGAGCATAAAGTCCTAACTCAATACACGAGGTAAATTTTTCTTTCTTAGTGCTTCAAAAATATAAAGAATTATGAATATTGAAATTATGTGTGTTCATTTATTAAGGCTAGAGATAAAATCCTAACTCGATGCACGAGTGAAAATTCTATTTCTTAATACCGGCTCAAAAACATAAAAAGATTCACGTGTGTTCATTTATTGAGTGATATAATTTAATTTGTACAAGGTGAGTTTCAATCTGGTAATGCGATCTTATAAATAACAACGAAATGAAAAAGTCATGCGGACTAATGAATGCAAGACATATAAGGCTGGTGAACTTCCTTTCACTTACTACAGATATATCATCCAACTCCTTCCTATCACTATAAAAGCCCCCCCACCACCCACTAAATTTCTTCATTCAAACCATCAACCAATCTTCATCCTCTCTTTCCCTCTCACGAAGCTCTCCTATAATCTTTACATACACTAGCATTTTTCCCTTAGGGTCCTAGTGAAATGGATGGTTGAAACACCTACCACTATATCCAAGACTCTGGCTTCCTTTTGTAGCCATGAGGTTATTATGGGACTCAGGTTCTTCCCATCTGAGATGTAACTTCGCAATAAGTATCTTGCTAGGGGGAGTTGATCTTGATAATCCTATAGACTCGTGAGATGTTAATGAATCTTGACAAAGCTCGCCCTTGGGGATCACTGTTCTCTCAATATGCTCGAGGAGCATGTTTCGATCATGCTAGGGGAAAAAAAAATAGCCACTTTTACTTCTCTTTGCATGCTGATCGGGCACCAATTAAAGTAGGCCAAATTATGAGGGGACAGTGAGGAAGGCCAAATTTGAATTTTGAATAAGCAAGCCTCCGGTGACAATAACCATTTTAAGAGGATGAGACACCCTTAAAACGAGATAGGTTTTTGTCTATTTTGTGGTAAAAAGTATACTCTTCTAGGACGTAGGCAAAGTAGGTCCCCATTCTGAGAGCTTCCCTTCCTCTTCTAATTGTTATTGTCACTGACTTATATCCAAAATTCAAGTTCGGCCCTTCTCACTGTCAGCTACTTCATTTGCTCTGCATTTATATGTGCTTGGTTCAACATGCACAATGAAGTAATAGTTGTCATTGATGTCTTACGAGTTTATAGGGTACTCAAGATCGCCTCTTGAGTTCTTTTTCTTCTTCTCAAGATACTTCCTAAGGAGTCGCTTCTCTGACGAGAAGGACCTTTTGTCCTTGAACGATCTCATGGCTCTTCGAAGGAAGCCTAAAGTCTTGGATAATTAATGAGGTCTAAGTACATGATATTTTGGTCAGTACAACAGTTTTGCTTTAAAAAATTTTAATTATCACTACTAAAATATATATTTTTTTCTCATCGATGAGTACGTGGCAAGGTACGTAGGCTGAAATCGTGCTATGCAGGATATTTAGTGGTTCAAATTGCAATGTCCAAATTGCTCTAACATGACAGGGTGTAAATTGACAGTTGAAGAAGTTTAGGGAGCAAAGTTGTCATAAAAAGAACTTGTGGGGTGCGAAATAGAATTTCCCCAAGAAGACGCTTCTTTTTCGACGATCGGTCGGAGGGGCTTTCTTCCCATCCGGCGACCTCCGTCGCAACAGAGCCAAGAGGAAGATGAAGAATTCAGCAATGGCGTCCCCATCTCCGCCTGAGCTCCGTCCTCCGCGCAGATCGAAACACCCTTCAAGAACTGACCCTCTTGGAGCTTTCGGGTTCAACAACCCCAAAGCGGCATTCGCTCTTGCTCTGCTGGCAGCGGACGCCGTCCTCGTCTCCCTCATCATTGCCTACGTCCCCTGTAATCTATCTCTCACTCTCTCTCTTTCCCCTCTCTGTTCTTGACTATTACATGTGGATGTTTAAATGGTTCTCTTATGTGATTTTGGTTTCAGATACAAAAATCGACTGGGACGCCTACATGTCGCAGGTAAGAGAATTTGAGCTTGACTAGAAGCAGAAAGTTTCAATTTTCATCTTCATTTACTCGTTGCTGCCAGCAGACAGTGCTCTGCATTTTCATGTGTTGTTTTCTTCAGATAGTTCATGTGCTGCTTCTGATATTTTGCTCTGTGAATTGCGCTATGTGGAGGTAGTTATCATCCGGATTTGATTGAATGGCAGATTACTGGATTTCTTGGAGGGGAAAGGGACTACGGGAACTTGAAAGGCGACACGGGTCCTCTAGTCTATCCGGCCGGTTTTCTGTATGTTTATTCCTTCCTTCAATATGTTACCGGAGGGGATGTCTATCCAGCTCAGGTTTGTTTGCCTTTATCATTAATCACTAAGAATGAATGCTTTTAATCTAGCTAATAAACATTTAAAATTGCTTGGCCTTTTGATGGATATAGAGGTGGATCAGAAGTGTACGTTTTTGGGTGTACACATGATGCTGGACTTGATTTTATTTTGACTGGTGAATTTTCGCTCTAAAACTGCCTTCCTAAATGGCACGTATTGTCTTGCCTATGGGATTAACTGACTTTTTTCTTGATGTGCTGTAACAGTCTAACATGCCATTCTCTGCTGTATTCTCTCATTCATGCCCTTGTGGATGGTATATTTTACTCTCTCCTTATTCTTTGTCCTGCAGATTTTGTTTGGCATTTTGTACATCATAAATCTGGGGATCATACTATTCATCTATGTCAAGACTGACGCGGTGAGAGAAAATTCTCTGTTCCATTGTGATTAAGTCACTGCTTTATTTCATTCTTAATTCACCATCATTCTATGTAATGTATTGGTTTCTTCTTATTGTTGTTTTCTTTTCTTTTCTTTTCTTTTTTTTTTAATCTCTCGCTCATTTCACGTTCATAAAATTCTGCCAGCTTCCTTGGTGGGCACTTAGTCTGCTCTGTCTGTCAAAGAGAGTGCACTCAATATTTGTGCTCCGCCTTTTTAATGACTGTTTTGCTATGACACTTCTTCATGCTGCAATAGCTGCATTGCTTTGCCAAAAGTGGCATCTTGGGTTGGTTATCTTCAGGTAGTAATAAATTCAATTATGATTCTGTGCTACTTCCTTTTAGCTGCCCATATACTTGGTTTCATTATTCGTTTTCTTTCTGCAGCGGCGCTGTTTCTATAAAGATGAATGTTCTACTCTTTGCTCCGCCTTTGTTACTTCTTATGTTAAAGGTACAATTTTCTATTTGCCACTGCCCTGCATTGCTTCACGTGCTGAACTATGATAATCAAGTAAACATTCATTGTCTCCGATATGTATCTTATACAGGCTATGGATATATTTGGGGTAGTATCGGCTTTAGCTTGTGCAGCACTAGTACAGGTGATTGACAAGTCTTTTATTCCAGAATTTATTTAGTGTGTTTGGTTTTAGAGTTGAGTTTTGATTTTAATTGGGTTGTAATGATTATGTTATTGAATTATGAGAAAAAGTGTGAAAAAGTAATGAATAGTTGAGAGAATTTAGTATTAAAAATTGAATTGAGCATAATGGAGTTATATGTTGATTTATTTATGGGGCCCACCTTTTTTACTTTGAAGAGTTAATTTTTGTTGTGTAATGAGTAGAGTTAAAGTTAGAGTTAAAATCTTAAAATCCGATTGCGAAACCAAACGGAGTAAGTCTTTTGATGCAGTTAGATATCAGTATTCAGCTTGAATCTTTATTAAATTGATAAGTTCCATGTAGAGAGTGAGCTTCTTTATCTTGAGAGTTGGCCATGTCAATAATATGTGATTCCTTCAAATGTCCCTAGGTCAGTTGAAAGCCAGCTTTGAATGTTCCCACACAGAGCCTTTCTGATCGATATGCTTATTGGTTCTACATTCTGGTAAATGATTTTACAGATTTTGCTGGGACTTCCTTTCCTATTATCCTATCCCATAGCATATATATCAAGGGCCTTCAATCTTGGGCGAATCTTCATCCACTTTTGGTATTTATCTCTTGAATTTCACTGTTTGATGGTTCTCTGTTATAAAAATCCATCTTTTTGGTTCAGATCTGCATCCATGGAAACTATATCTTTCGTGAGAGTAAAAGTGGGGGAAATTATGGCATATTGACTAGTGCTTGCAATATTTCATGGCCTTGTCTATAACTCTGCAGCTTTTTGAGCGCTCGAGACTCTTTAGTTCCTTCTTTAAAGAGCACAATTAATCATATAAGCCCCTTAACGAAAGGGCTGGACTGACATTCAGGCCTCTTTTGTATACCTTCCAATGAAATGTTTGGATCTGAATGTAATGAGAAAAATGGGTTACTGTCTAGGGTTAGTGTCTATGATTTCTTAGCTGTCTCGTATTAGAATGTTCTTTATTCGTTTATTTAATCTGGAAAGAGATTCTTTTTCTTTTTTCTTTTTTTTTTCATAATTTTGACGATGTTTCTAGAATATAATTTAGATCAAAATAATCTCTTTGGGAAGATTTGGCCAAAAAAAATAAAATCTCTCTGGCAAGTATCTTAAACTATGAGCACGGGACCTCCTGTAATATGATGTTTGGCCAAAGGATGATTCCAAAGAAAAACAAAAGGAGAAATAGAAAAATCAAAGAATTATGAGTTTATGCTATGCACAATTGTTGCATGAAATTTCAGTGACTTTTCCTGTTTAGTTTGTTGCGTTGACTGGATGCTTTTGCAGCGGGTTCTTATATAGGAAAAGATATTTTATGAAATTCATTTGTTTGGTATTCTCCATTTTTTTGGATCTCTTCAAAGATTAATTTCTGCTTTTATCTTCTAGGTCTGTTAACTTCAAATTTGTTCCTGAGCCAGTTTTTGTGTCAAAAGGATTTGCACTTTCTTTGCTGCTCGCTCATCTGGTGTTACTTACTGCCTTTGCTCATTATCGATGGTGCAAGTAAGTTATGGAAGCATGTGTTCTCTTCTTTTTGCTCATTCATGAACATTTTTTTATCAAGATGAGAGATAGTCCCATTTCGCTGCTGAAAAGGTAATTAGACCTCAACACAGTCATATGATAATTACCTACCCTGCACAGAGGCGGTCACATGGAATAAGTGTTAGCAAGATGGAGTCATGCGTTTCTAAGTGGAAGGTGTACAATGGAGGAAAGCATACAGCACGAAAAAAACGATTTGGCTTCTTGTACTTGGATTTATGAAGGCCGTTCTTGTTGCTTGCAGGCATGAAGGAGGACTTCTGAATTTCGTGCTCTCGATATTTGAATCTCTAAAACTCAGATTTGCACTTACAAGCTCACACTCTTTTCCCAAATCTCATGGTGGCAGCTCCAAGATACTCAAGAAAGAATGTAATGCCTGAAACTGATCATAAAATCTCTCATTTATATATCCTCTCTCCAACTGCTCTCTTTCGTCTTTTGCTCTATATTCTCTTTTGACTAGATACTGATCCTCACATATGATACATGTCAGATATCGTGTCAACTATGTTTGCTGGAAACTTTATTGGTATTCTATGTGCTCGGTCACTGCATTACCAGTTTTACTCATGGTAATTAAGCTCTCTTTGTGGTATACCTTTACCAGTTGAAGTACATCTGCAGAAGATTTCTTATGGTGTATATCTTGACTCAGTCGCATGATAAACATTTGATCTGGCACAGGTACTTTTATAGTCTTCCTTATTTGCTATGGAGAGCACCTTTTCCGACATTATTACGGTATGCATCAGTAATTATGCTTCTCTCGGGATCACTAGTTTGTGCTGCATTCGTGTAAAACCAAGTCAGGAGATAAGCCCTTGCCTTTCTTGCGTATTGCAGTATAATATTGTTCTTCGGGGTGGAGCTGTGCTGGAACATCTACCCATCAAACTTCTACTCGTCCCTCGTGCTTCTTGGTCTCCACTTGCTTTTGTTGTGGGGCATTTGGCATGCCCCACCAGAATATCCTTATGCGGACGACAAATCATCAATGCAAGACAAAGATGAATGAACTGGTTTGATTTTGCTACTCTTTGATCTTCATCATGTGTCGTAGTTTTCCTTTATTCCATGTAGTCCATAACATATGTATGGCAGATCAGGACCAGAGAAAAGAATGCGGAATCTGAGTTCGCTGCTTGTTTTTTAGGTCCTCTTTCTTTCTTTTAATAGAATTAACAAATCAGACTTGATTTCCTATTCAATCTGAGCGGTTCCTCTTATGTTGTGTTCTAGGCTTTAGTTCAGGGGAATACCTTTTGTGCTTGGTGTTTCAGTTGTAGGTTTTCTCATCGAATTAGGAGAAACCAGAAAAAAGATTATGTAAAAAATGTAGGTACTGAGTGAGGTGTATTATCCGCTAGTTCTGCATATTTTCAGTTTGATTAGAGGCAATCTCTAGGAATTTTTGTTTTCACAGAATTAAGATTTGAACTTGAGATCTCTCTCCTGTTTGAGATATTATGCTTTCCTCTGATTATTTCGACAAGATGACACGGGAATGGAATGGAATAGATACAAATTATAGTCTATTCCCTTCCAGAGGCATTTCAATCCGAATCACTCTCTCCCTGGATCCCTCCATTTAGAAGAAGTGCCAAAATAGTATTTCAAGTTGAAGAAAATGAGACTCCACGTAATGTCTGAGCATTTTGTTACGGCTGGTTCACACTCACATTGGATCGATACAATATATACGCCCGTGCAAATAGTTTACCCAAATACAAGCAGAATACGTACAACCTTTGCTTATCATCTTAGCTTCGACATTGGGACAGGGTTGTGCATGCGTGTATGTAGGGATTGGCTTCGGCCCCAGGCCGGCAGTTGTAGTATGAGGCTCCCCTCCGGGAGCATGGGACCGAGTTGCTTCTCAGGGCTTGGTAGCTGATGAACTGGGAAGTTGCGAGGATCCGTCGGCTAATCTTAGAGTCCATGATTCCAAACTCATTCTCTGCCAGGCACTCCTCGACCGAGCTTGCATTCTGGCCCTTCGTGGTTGGGACCCACCTGCCTGCAAACGGGGCGTTGCCTGCATCCGATATTGAGATGGTTAGGGCTGTGAGGAGGAGAAGGACAAGGGATACGAGGAAAGATGAAAATGTTGCCATGTTTCTTGTTGAAGCAATGTTTTTGGAGGTGGAAGCGAGAGTGGTCTCTTTGGTTTATTTCTGGTTGACAGTTGGGGTATTTATATATTGATGAGGCACTTCTTATAATTCAGTTTAAGCATTTTAGTTCATATGATATGACATTGAATTTCCCCTAATTAACTAAAATGCCACTTGACATCATACCATCGTGAGCATGCAGGTCTCAGGTTATATTCACCGCGAAAGGTTATGACATAGTAAGGTGTTTTAATTACCTCATTTGTTCACTCGATAATAGTAGGCTATATCAAAGTCCGTGTATAGGAGAGCAAGGTATCACCCCCACCGGAAAAAAATTGTGACTTTGATAACATTTTGACAAATAGGGCATGCATAGATTATACAGATTGTCACGGTTTTTTGAAGGCTCAATAATTTGATCATTACAAGATTCAATCTAAAAGCTCAATTTTATCGCAATAAAGTTAAGTGAGAATTGATCAGTCGATCTTAAACATGATGAGTGCAATTCTCTGCGTCCAAATTAGGGATCATGGGTGGTTGTAGTTTGCATGTATCTAAGAAGTCCGTCTGCTCGGCTTGACTCGATTAATGCAAGAGAAGTTTTCCAAGTTTAGTTTAATGTCTTGGAGGAATGTGGATACGATAAACCAAAGCCACTCGGTAGTTATGTAATTATGCTGGAAGTGGAGGGTTTTAAGAAAGAGAATTTACTGCTCCAGGATAGGCCCGTGAGCATAATATAATTAAATAAAATTTTAATATTTAAATAAATAAATAAAGATAGTCTCATAGAGAATCGAGTTTAGAACCTCTTGATTACTAGAAGAGGACGTGTACTACTGTGTCACAAATTTTTTTCTTTTAAGGAGAATTTCACTAGACTAATTTACGACATATTCTCTCTCGTCTCTTGCCGGCAATTCCCTTCTAAGGAAACACAATCCATGGAACGGTGCGAATTGTCAAATCCATAAGATCAAGGAGATGAAAGGAAATTTAGAAAAAGAAAAAAAAATTATCTCCTCGTAATGGCATGGATCTAATGGAGAGAAAGCGGTGTAGCGCAGTAATATTAACACTCTTTTAATATTTAGAGATTTTATATTAAATTTTCAACAGTAAAATTCTCGTACAATTTTATTTTTATTTTTTTACATCTTTTTACTAGATTTGTAACGAAAAAAAGAAAAAGAAAAAGAGAGAGAGAGGCTCGGGCTTCAATTTCTTCGTAATGGCATGGCTCTAATGGAGAGAATAGCGCAGTAATATTAATACTCTTAGAGATTTTATATTAAATTATCAACAGTAAAATTTCTCGTACAATTTTATTTTTATTTTTTTACATCTTTTTACTAGCTTTGTAATGGACAAGAGAGAGAGAGAGAGACTCGGGGCTTCAATTTCTTCCAGTGAACCTCCCCCTGTCACCAGTTCAATGACCGCTTTGGAAATTCAAAGGAAGTTGGATTGCCGTGGGGAAAGTTAAAAGAAAAAAAGAGGGAGACTGTAAATGTGACTTACTTTCTTCATTACCTAACCAAAGTTACATTTATTCATCACAAAAGGACAAGAGATCACGAGGATTGACATTTCTACTCATTCGTAATTTGACTAGCCACAAGCAATTTCAATCTCCAAACCCTCTTACCTATTTAGGCAATTATATTATGTGTATATAAAGAGAGATATTAGCTAAGGTTGAAGCTACCCTTAAGTTACAATATATTACAGGCTTTGTCCTTGTTCGATTTTGCGCTCAATTCATCATTTTTGCATCGTTACGAGATTTTCCTACTCAGACATTCACGATTGTATATGAATGAATTTCATCATCGTATGAAATACTTCTTTTGCTTAGTATTATGAAAAACTTGCATGCACAAAGCATTTGCTTGTTACGGTTTCACCCACCCATGTCATTTAAGCACATATATGTTTTGGATTAATAAAAATGGGTTTGAGAAGGTATTACCTTCTGTTTTCCATACGCAAAAATAATAAAAACACGATATAATATTATTTATATATGCACAAAAGAGAGAAAAGTGCTACTTATATGAAAGTCCCACGAAAATAAAAGAGTTATTTGATAAAAGAGGCGTAGAACAGTGACACACGTTTTCACTTAATAATAAAAGATTTTCAGTTCGATACTTGTGGGCGAGACTTCTCGTATCTCTTTGTCAATTTTTGTTTTTTGTGTTAGAACTTGTAAAAAAAAAAATATTTACCTTATATTGTTTAATTACTATAACATGATTCATGCCTCTCAGTCTTGTGTGCCTATCTCCATGATGAATGCTTTGCCCGTGACACACCACCAACCATCCCATTTTCTTTAATTTTAAGGGGTAGTTGAGGTCTATAATATGTATATCCGGCCCAGGAGCCGTATTGAGAAATGTTTCCAGCCAGTCCTTACTTGCTTAATGTTTTCCATACACATTCGATAATACGGCACCAATCTTTAACATCTGCCTCCACACATAGCGCCAACATCGTAATTCATCAGTACAAGCACAAAATGTGAAATTGAGGATTCACAAGAATATTAATAGGCCGAACATACACCGGATATTTTGTATGTTTGCTTTATAATATGTACTAGATTTGACCTAAGAAAAAGAACATACACTAGATGATAAGATTAGACAAAATTTGACAGATAGGATTATTGACAAAATATACTTGCTTTGTTATTGGAAATAAAATTATACAAGATCATTCAATCGATGTTTTTGGTCAAGACCAACCGGGGAGTTTTAAAGGTCAAGATTTATAGTAAGTTGATCCTCCACCTTATTCCCAAGATCACCGTCAAACCATATTTGGAGGACTTGCCAATATCTTGCTTAAGAGGAGAAAGAACAAAGATTAACATATTAATCGATAGATATACGAATGATGATTATGATTAGAGTTTATTGAGGTTGATTGACTGCTTAGTTCTGATCGATTTCCTAATGAATTTCGATAACTTTGCTGATGGTTGACAGAGGCTCATATGATTATTTACACATTTGTTTTTATCTTGGGTAGGTAAAAGAAAGATTATATATTATTCAAATCTTATTCTTGTGAATTCGAGCATGGAACTATCAGTCGCTCCTCATAAATATTGTTCGGCGATATTTGTTCGACCAGCTAGGGTTATTGGCCAATTAGTCAAAAAGCTTGCCCTCCTAAATATCCTACACAACACGAATTCAGCTTACACACATTATCACACGCACTCATTAATGAGCCAAATAAAAAAAAAATCTTAGTAGTAAGGATTAAGTTTTTCTTTATAGCAGAACTTACGAATTAATATGTGCATGTAGTACTGCCCTAAGTATCATGTACCTACACTTGATCAATTAATCCAACGCTTTTGGCTTCCGTTTGCAAGCCATGAGGTCGTTCGAGAACTCAAATTCTTCCTACCTGAGAAGCAGCTTCTCAGGAAGAATCTTGAGAAGAGCAAGAACTGAAGAGGTGATCTTGAGAACCCTATAGACCCGCAAGACATCAATGGCATCTTGATGGAGTTGACCGTTGGGGATCACTATCCTCTAAACATGCTCGAGGGAACATGTTTCCTTAATAGCCAAAGGGGAAGTAGCAACAACTAGTACTTCTATATGCATGTTGAGCCAGATGCACACTAATGCGGAGAAGCTGAAGTAGTGCACAGTTAGGAGGGCCAAATTTGGGTTTTGGATACAAGTCAAGGTTCCAATGGCAATAACCACTAGAAGAGGAAGAATGGCACTTGGCAGGAGGACCTACTTTATCTATGTCCTAAAAGAGTATGATTTCTTTACCACAAAATAAATAAATAAACCGGTCATCGTTCCAATGGACTATCTTCCTCTTTTAGTGGTTATTATCATCGAAGGCTTGCTTATCCGAAATCCGAATTTGTCCTTCCTCATCGTTCAACACGTAATCCAGTCCGCGTTCATGTGCGCTCGGGTTTGGCATGCAAAGAGAAGTAGAAGTGGTTACTGCTTTCCCTTGGCATAAATGGAAACATGCTCCATTGAGCAATTCAAGAGGACAGTTTGCCCCGACGGCCTATGTTAAGATGTCGTCGACATCTTGCAAAGATATATATATATATATATATATATATAGGATTCTCAATATCAACTCTCTAGTTCTTGTTTTTCTTAGCAAGATACTTCTTAAGAAGCTGCATCTAGGATGGGAAGAGCATGACTCCTACAATGACCTCTCGGCTCCAAAAGGGAGCCGAAGGTCTTGGACAATGGATATAGTTTTGGGTGCTTCAAGCATCCATTAAAATAGGACTATAAGGGGAAATGCTAATGTAGTAAAAGATAGTAAGAGAGCTTTGTGAGAGGGTGAAGAGAGGACGAAGTTTGCTTGATAGATTGAGTAAATAAATTTAGTGTGATGGTGGGGGCCTTTTATAGTGCTAGGAAGTTGGATGATCTCTACTAAGGTAAGGAAATTCACCTGCCTTATATGTTTGTATTAGTTATTCGGCGTGACTTTTGCATTCCTTTATTACTTAATATCGCATTAATGTATCAAAATTTGCATCAGAACTTAATTCGCACAAATCAAACTATGTCACGTAATAAATGAACACGTGTAATTTCAATATTATTTTTGAAGCACCTCTAAAAAAGAAAATTTTAATTCGTGTGTTGTGTTTGGACATTATAGAGCAATAGATATTGTTTACATTTTATTTTATTTATACTTATTTGATATTATTTGTTTTATATTATAAAACATGAACATGTTATGCACTCCTAGACTTTGTGTAATATGATCTTGCTCCGCACATGGAAACATCGACCCCCATCTGAATACTTTCATGTGGCTCGTATCTTGTTTCAAATGTATTACAACATTTGTTAGATTAGGAAAGTCGAAAATATTAGATTAATTTACATTCGGTATTTGACCACAAATATGTTAAGGTGGGGCTATTTCCACACCCTTAATGGCTAATGCACCCAATTTAATAAGGATTACACAAGAATACCCTCGAATTAAAAAAGCATTAATTTTCTCTCCCCTCTTTCTAATGTTTTTTCCTTTCCCTACTCTCTTCCCATAATTGGTATTCAGGCCTTGTCCTCTTGCATAGCGATTGACATATTCCTTCTTGCATAGCAATTGACATATTCCTTCTTACTTAGCTTTTTATTGAAGAGTCAAATAAGTTTGAAATTATATTTCTTGCCACATATAGTACATATTCGATGCCATATTTGATATTCCATGGAGTTTGTTTTTGTCATTTTTTTTTTCACTAAAAAGATTGTTCATCAAATCTTTTTAAAACTAGAAAAGATGGATGAAAATAAATGTAATTGTATGATGGAGATGATTAACATCACTTCTATGCCACTCACACTCACAAGTACATAGTGAGAGACAAACAGAGAAAGACTCACACTCGACCATATGGGAATTCGGCAAATCCCCACTCTCTCACTACCCGGAAGCCTCGGACCCCTCGGAACCGCCCCCACCACTTTCTCCTATCCCAGCCTGATTTTACCTTTTCTTTTTTTTTTCTTTTTTCTTTTTAATTTTATGATACTTTTTATTTAATTTGTTTTATCTCCCAAAGTTGTCATTTGTGCAAAATAATCCTGAGAAAAGCTGCCACGACGGCATTTTTTCATTTTTTGATGGAATACGATGGCGTGCTATGTCGGTAGGAAAAAAATTCGTGCTGTATGATGAAATTATTTCAACCTATGCTGCAGAGTGAAAAATGGCAAAAAACCGTATTATACGGTAATATTTTCCCCTTGTCTTTTGACTCATCGATCCAACGAACTTTAGTGACACATTTGTTCACTAAATTATACTTTTGACCTTTATTTGTACCGTGCTGATGGAAGACTAATTTTCATTCTTTACTCATCGTAAGCCTTTTATATTAGGCACGCTTCTTCACTGCAATTATTTTGGAGTATTATATGGGTTTACTGGCATTGATCTTTTGCTGTAAAAATCTAATTTTTCATGGCTAGCTATTCTACCAGCAAAATTACTTCTTGTACTCGAAATATCTTGTAGCTAGATCAAACCTACATCGATACAAAGATTAGTCTTCACAATAATAGATGCTAATCTTACCGATAGAAAAGGAGATTATGGAGGTGACTTGTTTTTAACCACGACATGTAGAATCAACAGATAATATTTAGAGGATGGTTCTAACTCGAATCACTGGCAAACTAAAGACATCGGTGCCAGGTTCTCCCTTTTAAGAAAGATGAAATAGAGTTTGCTAACCGGCATTTATCGTCTGATGATATGACAAAGGGAAGGATTCCAAAACAAGTAAAACCCCGATAACCGTCTACCAAGCTAAGTGAAAAGCAAGATGTGTTCCGATTGTTTGCAAATTGAATAGAAGGATTTTAAAACAATGCCCAGTCATTAGCAATTCTACAGGTCATGCAGCTTCTTCTGGTGGTTAAACATTAGTACAGAAGGTCCAACCTATGTATGAATTTAGTGAATGAAAACACTGACAGACTTAAAAAGACACGAATCGCTTTATGTATTCGTCAAAAATTTCTTTGGTATAATAATCAGTTACATTAAACAGCAGCAACAATGGCCGCAGAAATATACCTGTCTACCTTTCGAGCTTGCTTAGTAATGCTTCCATCGGCGGCAGCTCCTTCACGATTTGTTGCCAATCAGGCATGCCCTATTAGCGTAGAGGAGAAGAAGTTATCGTGAAATATATTCAGCAGATCAGCTCCTTCACAATTTGTTGCCAAATGTTATGAAAGTTCACATATATCAATCTTCCCTTTCACTTGGACAGAAAAAAAATTCTTTGAATAGACAAGGGTTGTCAAAGTTTTGTTAGAAGACTGGAAGAAAGGCCTACTAGCAGAAGCAGCTATGTTTTCCGTCCAGTTCTACTAAGGTTTTTTTGACCTCTGCTGTCTTAACTGCAGACGAGTTTGAAATCTTAGAAGAGAAAAACGAGATCGTCTATTTGAGAGTTTGCCCATAGTGAGAAAACTCGGGGAAGCAAAAAAATGAAATTGATACCTCAAATAATTCAGACTGAAAACAGTAATTCACAAACAAATGACTGGCAATGGCATCACTCTCAACTATTCTCAAAGTCTCCTCTCTTTGCAACAAGAAGTCTCCACGGTTAAAGTTTTACATAACATATTGAAGTTGAAAGTACCAAAAAAGGATGCCGATGTTGAACATGAATTGACCATCAGAGCATAGGAGCAGGTAACAAGGGTTATGCATTTTACTCACTTTGCCTGATCTCCGTACACGGCCATCAAGTCGCAGTATAATGTAAACATCCTCACCAGGAGTCACTCCTTCGGATTTTTGCTGATCTCTTATCCACCTTATTAAATACATTCAGGGAAAAAATTACATATATTTAGAGTCAGAGTGAAACAGATCACTAAGATTAAATAAAGAATGAGATTAAATAAAAAAGCATTGTATAGCAATGTTTAAGATGAATCTAAACCTGAAAAAAGGAAAACTGCCGAGGACTATAGAATAAGAAAAAAAGCAAAATTGTAGAAGTCAAGCTCATGCATACTTAGAGAGAGAGAGAGAGAGAGAGAGAGAGAGAGAGAGAGAGAGAGAGACATAACAAAGAAAAGATGTTCAGCAGTACCTTTCCCATTCGGCCGGTGACACAACCTCCGCCTTAAGTCTTACTTCGGCTTTCAATCTTGATTTTGCAGTTATGGATTGAGCCCGTTTTTCGAAATCTTCCTGCCAAGGTGTCAAATTTGAGTAGAAGAGAAGAGAAACACTAAGAGCAGCATTAAGCACAAGAGAATTTGCTGTAAGAATGAATTTCTTGACACTTGACAGCTTTTAAAGAAATTCAAATTGCATTGCTAATTATTACCCCAATAGAAGGCAGAGCAGTAGCTGCCATGGGAGAGGCACCAAAGCCCTTTTTCTCGACTTGTGGTTCTCTTCCTTCGCCCCATATAACTGGAATTAGAAGAACACCTCGTCTAACGAGCTCAGTTCGAAATTTTTCAGCTTTCTGAATTGCCAAGGCAATCGTTTCTTTTTTTCCTGCCAAAATAACCTTAAACAGACTACCCCTGAGCCAAAATTGACCAGACTAGACAAACATAGAAAATAAAGCAATTAACCAGGAAAAGAATATTAAGTGAGTAACTGCATTTCCCACAGGTTTAGGTTTGATTTATGACATTCAAATGATGAGGAAAATAAACAATGAAGATATACCAGTTAAAGTTAATTTTCTTGGTCAAATCAGGAAGAAATTGTATCCGAGAGAATTCTTGAATTGGGGATATAAAAGGCATATTAATTTACAGCATTAGGGAAGCAAGCTTTGTAATCAAAGAGAAAAGGAGAATATACCAAAATGGAGAAATTCAAATAAGAAGATGAGAAGTGCTCTATTGCTTACTGGTCTAACTGTATCTCTGAGCTGCACGAGTTCAACCACTCGATTAGTTGAGAGGCGCAGAGGCAACCTCGACAAAGTCTCATCTCGGGATATTTGTGCGAGCTGCTCTTCCTCCTTTTTGTTGTCCCAGAGAAATATCGCAACAAGAACAATTATACCTGTTTGGTCACTGATTCAAAAAATTTAGTCATTTCTAAGAGGCAACTTCTTCATACTAACCGACTGATCATATTATAAAATGAAATTTCGAAAAAGGTTGATCCAACAACAATTTTTTGGAATCAAACAACGGTTATCTCAAAGGTTTAAGCTATCTCTTGGCAAAACACTAACAACCACTTTTTCCAAAAAGTTTTAAGCTATCTCAAAGGTGGTTTAAAACTGCCCCTTATGCCCAAGCAGAGCCTCGGCTACATTTGGAAAGAATTGGAATAACACTTCAGGAATGATAGTGTAAGGTAAACAGGAATGAGGGCTTGCAAAGAACCCTGAACCAGATATCATGCTTCGATAGACTCTTACCAAATTGAATGATGATTTTTAGATGACATTAAATTCTCTATAGTGACTTTCACCCCTAAAAAGGACCTATACTCTCATTTGCCAAGGCAATCCATGTAATATTAAATGGAAAGTCCACTTTAGATCAGATTCAAGCTGAATGAATGGCATAGTTATTACCTCCGATGTTTATGGCAACATTTTGAGCAGTTTCTATGAGGTCGGGAGCACCTTCTCCACCTTGAATTGCGCGAATTAGCCTTGGTACAGTGAAAAACAATGAAATCCCAGCAGCTGCAGAGAGTGCAACAGAAAAGAATCTTCGAACCCCACGGAATGGTGCTTGGACTTCACTGATGAGCTTCAGATCTCTTCGGAAACTGTAGCCTATATCTTCTCCACCTAATCTAGCCTGTAGATTTTAAGATAAAGTAATAAGATGCATGCATCGACCAGTCTTCATACAACAAGTGATATTAGTTCACCCCTTTTCCTTCTCAACTTACAGCTACTAACTTTTGGACACCTAATATATGGTAAGTTTGATCAAATGGGGCGGAATGGAGTTAGCTAACAACCTCTTCCTGAAGTTCCTTGAATTCAGGCAGTGCTCTGAAGGATGCCAAGTCTGGGTCATTGAGAATAGTGCCAAACTTAAGGTTGTACTCCCTTAGAGCTAAACGTAAGCAATCCGCTGCTTTCTTTCCTTCCCCTCTATCTCAAGTGAAAAAGTTTCAACATGTCAGAAGCAATCATCAATGAGCTGGAACAAAATGTCTACGTACCGTCCAAATTGACATAAAACACATGCATAAATTTATTTACTTATTTATATCATCAAAAATCCCAAAGTAAATTTTGCAGCCATGTTCTTTCAGACTTGCAGGTAAGACATGTGAAGTAAATAATTCGACAGGATTGGTATGATAACATCTCCACAGAAAACTCTGCTCTGCTGCAAATATTACCTTGGCACTAGACAGTATTCATATCTACCTTCACAAAACTCTCAAAAATATCAATAACCAATAAATTTCTGTTGAAGGCTCTAATTTCCTGTATCAACTGGACAGACGCATTGGTGAAAGCTCGAAGAAAATCACTTGTATTAAAACTGATGGATATTGGGAGAATCTACACATTTGTGTTTGATAAGGAAAGGCATAATTCCCCAAAAGTTCAATTCAAATCATACTGTTTAATTTTAACAACAGGATGGGGCTGGAGGCCGCGCGATGGAAGGATAACACAAGAAAAACTATCAACAGCATTCTGCTTATGTTACGATGGACTCTATTCATGAATGAATGAAGACACTTCAACTGTTTCATTTCAAATCATCTCACCAGATGAAGTAGTCTAGAAACAGAACATAGATTTGAGTTTGCTGGTCACAACGAAGTATTACCTGTAGGCATGGCAGCAAGCTTTGTTATATAGTGCCGCCTGTGCCTCCACGGAATTAGGATTCAATGTGAGAGCCGTTTCAAACTGGTTCAGAGCTTCTTTAACCTGGAAATTGAAAAACTTGATATTAGATAAAACTTATTTTGGGTAATGAAAGGATATAACTCTATAGCATGATATCCTTATAAAGTGCAAAGTGTAAAACCACTCTGGAACACGTCTTTTGAAAGGGACCATATGGTAAAACCTTATTGATTTGAACTTTTGGCTTTGAAGATAACAATTATCATTTATTTTTTTGGTGAAAAACGACTATCATTTATAAAATTGCCATTTTTCATGTTGTGATATTACATCCAATGAAGGGCCGTATAAGAAAGAACATCTTACAGAATTCTGAGAATGGATAAATTGATATCTATGACGAGCGTGTAAAAGACGAATTCACATCCAAGCAAATTTGAAGTTGTATCACATCAAAGTTTCAGTGATAGGGCACAATGCAACTTTCACAATGCTATTTCATGCAATGAAATTACAGACTCTCTCTTCTGATCAGTATGAAGGTACCGACTAAGACATACAAGTTGCACAATCCCGGTCACATTCTTTTTCCTTTTTTGTTGTTTAGCCACCGGATTGGAGTCTTATTCAGCAAGAGAATGATAACTGAAAAAATGCCCTGGCTAGACAGTCATACGGTCGGTTCAATGGCTACTTGAAAAAATCCCGGTCAATTTCTTAAAATGCTAGTGGGTGCAATGATATTACTGACCCTCTCTTATGACCAGTGCGAAAGTACTATCTAAGATAAACAAGTTGCACAATCCAGGTCGGGTTCCTTTTCCTTTTTTGTTGTTTGGCCAACCCGATGGGACTGTTATCCAGTACGAAAAATGAAATCGAATAAAATGTCCCAGCTACACAATCATATGGGCACTTCAGCGGCTACATGAATTAATCATTCCCTTACAGGGCCACAACACGGATAAACCTGAAGTGATCCTGGCCATAGAATTCTCACATTATAGCATTTAGTTCAAATTTAGAACGGCCGTGGCTGCAAAGGCAGCGATCACACCACCATGTCCTAGGGACTTTTCTGCCGACCATTTTGATATCTAATACATCCAATGATTTGAAAATGTGCCGGGCAGAGACAAGTAGTAGCATCACACCAACTCATGTAATCCAACAGCAGGGAAACTTATACAACAGCTACGCTTGCAAATGCAGAATTCCAGATGCTGGCACCCACTAGAGAGGAAATTACAACGAGTCATGCAATTCAGAGAATTGGCACAAGACATCGATGAGCTCACCCGGCCTTTCGAGAAGAGTTGGAGGCCCGTGTTGACGCAAGACTCCGCGGTCTGGGTGTTGGCTTCTTGGGGCTGGGAAGTGGAAGAAGAGCAAGTGACTGCGGAGGAGAAGCGGGCATTCTTCGGGAACTTGAAGAGGGTTGCTCCCGCGCTGGGAAGCCATGGCTCTGTTCTTGAATATGAGGCTCTGAAGCAGAGGACTTGGTGGTTCAGTGAAAGGTTAGCGACAGCCATAGGAGAGAACTGAGCAGAGCAGAGCACGGAACTGATAAACTGGCAATTGGCAATGCCCAATTTCCAATATTTTACTTGAAAAATCCTGATTTTGTGGGTTTTTATTTTTTATTCTTTTTCACGTATTATTATTATTATTATTTCCTTTTAAATTTGTGGTGAGCAGACCCCGTCGTTTTTTTCCTGAATGTCACTCTTTTGGCTTTTCTGTGTCAGTTTTGACTGAAATTTGGGAAATTCTTCGTTTTTCCGAGCCGGGCAGCTGTGTTGTTCGTGAAATGGGGATTGTCTCATCGGAATAGGATGCATAAGATTGGATTGCGATTAGTAATGAGTTAGAGTCCAACTCAACTCCATTCCAAATATAAATATATTTATTTATTTGAATGAAATAATAATGATGATTATAAAAAATTATGTATAAAAATTTATTATTAAATAAGAAAAAAAGTAATAATTATATTATTAAATTGATACAAACATTCTATGAAAAAAGAGAATATATTATTAAAAAATTAATTATATAATAATAATAATAAAATATGTATGAAAATTTATTATTAAATAATAAAAAATAACAAAATAAGTAATAATTACTTTGTTATTTGAAAAAAAAATGGAGTGGAATGAATTGAAATGAAATTTAACTCCATTCCCAAATTATTGGCTAACACTGACGTGGCGTTTGATTCACAATAATGGAATCGAGAAGGGTTAAAATTGTAAGAGAATGAAATCTTAGGGGAATATAATTGAGATTCTAATGATAGGATTCTGATAGAATTGGGCCGGAATAAATCCCGAATCAGCCCAACCAAACGGGCCCTGAATGATATTAACCATAACAAGGAAAAAAAAAAAGGCATTTTTTTTTAATTGGAATGTTTGGCCGGTCGAGGAGATTAAGGAAAATAGGGAAACTTTTACTAAAGGAGGTACAACTTAACCTCATCCGTGGGTTCACAGAGTTATTAGAAACTTGTGGTATAATTCATGATCTGTATACGGTTCGGTTTCCATTGATGAGGTCGGATTACAAAATATAGGAACTAAACTTATACATGGTAAGTTTTTTACGCCCTGAAATATGTACATACAATATATGGTGTTAAATTTTATTCAACGATGTGGCTCGATATATATGTTTTAAACGTTATGTATTATATGTTATTCCATTTATAAGCCCGATTAAGTGATCTATTAAAGTTTTGATAATGGACCTTAACGATATTTCAGTAAAATATGAAAATTAATGTGTAGATACTAAAAGAGTATCTTTCGATTCTACGATGGACATTTTCGACATGTGTGATTCTAGGGTTTCAGGAATTTTGTTCTAATATATGGAGCAAGCATGCATCCTAAACATGACATATGTGATCAAACTGCCTATTTACCTAATTACTTTCCAAGCAAAAAAAAATTGTCTATTTACCTATAATAACGGAAAAAGAAGGATCTTCTTGGGTACCCCGGGTACAGAAATGAGCCGCGGAGAGAAAGCCACATCATCAACACTGTATTTGTTTCAATTTATATATAAGCACCAGTTTTATGCCTATTCAAAAATTGACCCCTGAAGAATATTAAAGAAAAACAGAGAGAGGGAATTTGATGATATACGTTACGCTTAGGATGCACGTCGGCTTTCCATTCCGACATTGGAGAAGAAGAGTGGTGGTGGTAAAAAGGTTGGGTGGTGTAAAACCTTTTATTGATAATACAGTTTGGTACGAAAATTTTTATTTTTTATTTTAACAATAACATTCTAAAATGTTGCAATCAACTAGTTGTTCACTCACGTCGTTAGTGATTTCTAACGCAGCAAATAATACTATAAAAAAATTTATTTCTTTAAATTTGAATCAATTATAAAATCAAATAAAACATTAAAAATAAAAAATTATCTCACGTTGTCTCTCATCTCTCTCTTATCTCTCTCATCCTTCCCCCTCCTTAAGCCACCCACAGGAAGAGCTCCAGCAAGCAGGGCATGAGATCACCGATGCTATTGTCCCTTCTCCCTCCATGGGAGTTGTTGTTCCTCTTCATCTCTCATTCCCTTTCTTGCTTTTTTAATCTAAATTTTTTTTATATTTCTTCACCGATCCAAGTCGCTGGTGTTAGGGCTATTCAAAATGAACCAAAAACATAATTGAACCATAGAACCGAACCAAACCATTTGATCTGGTTCTTTTTCGATTCGATTCAGCAAGGCATGAATGGTTCGATTAGTTTCCAAACCATTTAACTCTTTAAAAAGAATTATTCTTCTTATCTTCTCTTTGACTCACACGTGACATTAAGGTTGTTAAAAAAGAATCACATCGAACCAAACCACTTCGAACCAAACCCAAATAACTGGTCGAAACGGTTCAATTCTTTGACTATCAAATGGTTCCTTCGATAATCAAGTAGCCCAACGAACCATCTTGCAGTTCAAAAAGATTCGGTTCGGCTTTTGAATCGAATTGCACCATGAACACCCTAATCGACAGGGATCTGGGTTTCTTCCCAAATCGAAAGTTCTTGGCTTTTCCCCAGAACTCTCGAGTTTTGGGTTTTTCCTCGAAACTCCCGATCTGGAGTTATGGGAAAAATCACATAACTCTCGGTCTGGGTGGGAGCGTATCACCGGCGACCCTACCCCGACGGAGCTAGAGTTCGCGGGCGGCACCCTCACCTTGATACAACAAGTAAAGTAAAAGGAAAAACAAAAACATAAGAGGGAGAAGGAGAGAGAGGGTCCAACGAGGGTCGGAGGAGAGGGCGGCGCCGATGAGGGTCTCAAACATATTGGAGCCTTCCTCTTTGTCTCCCAATCAAGACAGAGATGAAGCGAGAGAGAGAAGAGAGAGAGGGGAGAGATAGATATGAAGAGAGAGAAGAGATAGGAGAGAGCAGAGATGAAAAGAGAGAACAGATAGAGACAGTGAACGGAGGGGAATGCTCCCTCGATGGCTCCTACAAGGGCTCCGATGAGAGTGGGCATTGGAAGTCTGGATAGAGATGAGAAGAAAGAGGGGGGAAGAGAGAGTGTGTGTGTGAGAGGTTTTTTCTTTTAATTTCATTTTATTGTTTATAATAATAATTATTATTATTATTAAATTATTAAAATAACTTTTCTTATATTATTTTTTCACGTCAAACGCACTCATAATATTTCATCTGCCACTTCAGAAATTGCAAATGGTGTCGGTGGATAACTGATGAAATGTAGTTATTTACAATAATTTAGGAAGTTTTGTACTCAATTGTTATAAAAAAAATTGTATTGAACTGTAACATCCCAAAAAAATTTGACAAAATTGACAATTTGGTCCCTGAAAGATACACCTCACTGCAAATTGATCCCTTACGCATATTGTGTGTACAAATTGGTCCGAATGTTGCAAACGTTTGTACCATTTAGTCCTTCCGTTCGAAAAATGGGAAGTCCCTGACGGGAAGTGCTCAGACGGCCGTTAATTGGCACTGTGACCTCCTCCTCTTGAATTCCTTCACTGGCTATACGACAGAAGAACATAAATGCAAAGAGAAAACCCCAAAACACATTTGATTTTACTCCTTCCTTCTTTCCTTCCTTTCCCTGATTTGAACAGAAAACCCTAAAACAAATCCCCCACATTGGACTCGAAGAACACATTTCACCCCAAAAAAGCCAAACCCGAGAACCCCCAACACAACAGAAACATGCAGAACCTCCAGCAGAAACAGAAAAAACAGACATCCTTAGCTTGATCTTCAACTACAACCTTCAGATAACCAAAATCGGTATTCCCCATCTGCAGAACAACAAAGCCAACAACCCCCAGCACAACAGAAACATAAACCCGAGAACCCCAAAACAGCAGGAACACACACAAATCTCCCAGCAGAAACAGAAAAGAAACAGACCCCATATACAAAAAAAAGAACAAGAGAATCCCCAGCAGCTTCAAGCCATCGGCATCACCAAACCCGAGAGCCCCCAGCTGCAAAACAACAACAGAACCCCCAGTACAATAGAAACATGCAGAAACCCCCAGCAAAAACAGAAAAGAAACAGACCTTAGCTGCAGAACAAGAACAAGAGAACCCCCAGCAGCTTCAAGCCATCTGCATCACCAGACCCGAGAACCCCCAACTACAGAACAACAACATTAACAAAGCACCCAACTGCAGAACAACAACATTAACAGAAAACCAAACAATACAATAAGTACAAACCTAATAATTCAGCTTGCAACAGTGAAGACAAATCAGTGAAGATATAACTGGTTGATCCAACAAATCAAATCAGTGGGGAGCAAAGTTCAAATATTTTTATAGTTTGAAAATTTGAAATGAACGAACAATAGTCATTCAGATCCTTCTACAATTGTTTCTAGCCATCCCAATCACAGGAAAAATTCTGCACATTACAGTATAGCACAATCCTCTAATAAAGTTTAGATTCATCAGTTACAGAATAAACCATGAAAAAATATAGTTAGAGGAGAAAAGTCTCAAGCATTTTTAAAGAAATATATATACATACATATCCAACCTGAACCACGGTAAAAAGATATGGGCATGTATCGATCCACACAGAGAAACAGCATCAATAACCATCAATAACCAGGCAATAAACTGAAGCAGAAAGAGAATTAGCTAAAACAGAAAACTCTGTTCCCCTCTCATATAGAACACTTTGCTTCCTCCAATGCACATAGAACATATGATCTGAATTGCTCATTCCACACTCATGCAGACAAATATAAAATTTGTTACAACACTCAAACCAATCCCATTCAGCACTCTTCCATCCACAGACAAAATCGACCCTTTTTGGGATGACATTCATAAAAAACAATGCCTTAATCACTTTCATCAACACAGCAGTTGAAAAAAATTAAGATAAATGTACTGACCTGGTCCCCATGTGGCACCCAAATCAACAGCCTTTCTGCCAACTCCCGCAACAATAATCCCAGGTGCTTCTCACCAGGAAACGACCACAATCACGAATGAAACTCCGGAAGATCACAGTCGACACTCTCAATTACAGAAATATTGAGGCGTTTGGTCGAATTTGATGATTTGAGTCGAATCAGGTGGTTCAATTAGGGTTTCAGGGACATCGCGGGAAGCACCGATTTGGGGATAATATGATTTTGTTTTTCGTTTTGCAGGGTTTGACTTTAAGGACGACCAATTTTGCCAATTAACGGTCGTCTGAGCACTTCCCGACAGGGACCTCCCATTTTTCGAACGGAAGGACTACATGGTACAAACATTTGCAATGTTCGGACCAACTTGTACACACAATATGCGTAAGGGATCAACTTGCAGTGAGGTGTACCTTTTAGGAGACTAAATTGTCAATTTTGTCAAAAAAAAAATTTAGTACCAGCATTTTTACCTGGGACCACACCCATTGGGAAGGTCGTTGCTGATGTCAGAGGGCTGCGGCAGCCACTATGGAGCCGGTAGTCGCCTGGGGGGAGGCCCACTGGCATGAAAAGTGCAATCCATATCGAAAAGCACTTGGCGCAATGTCAACCCAATTATTAGAATTGGATGGCTGAGGTTAATTTGCGTCACTCTCTTAATGGTGCCCTAATTTAGCTTGGAGCACCATCTGAAAATCCTTGAGGAGAAAAAAAAAAAGAGAGAGAGAGACAGAGAGAGAGAGAAATAATCCCCTATATTATTAGCATGTCAAATAATAGAAATTTAAATGAATTGTGTATACAGTTTGCTTGAATGGCTGTAAATGGTCGCGAATCTAGTGGGAAGGGATTCTTCCGTTGCCTTCTTGCCGACTGATTCTCCGCTTTGACCATTAAAACCCCCCACCATTATTATTGGGAATTTTATTCAGTTCCCGAACATAACCGATCTAATTAAACATAATCGATTAAAAATGTAACATGATTAATTGCACTTTATTACACTCAATAATATTTATTTTACGATCGACTATATTCAACTGACATGTCCCGATTGGTCACAGTAAACACTTAAAAGAGCCTCTGCAGGGAAGTTAAATCCTATTATTATTGATTTAGTCTTTTTGCGTTTCTTTCCCTCCCCTTCTCTTACTTAACTAACCACTGAAGATCTCCACTCTCTCTCTCTCTCTCTCTCTCTCATCCCCGACGGGCGAGGCGACTAAATCATGGAAGTCGTCCACCACTCCTCCGCCTTCCTCCTCCCCTCGGTCGCCCCCGACCACCGTCCGTCCCTCAACTACGCCCTCATCGTCCTCAACCAGCGCCTCCCCCGCTTCACTCCCCTCCTCTGGCAGCACGGTAACGCTTTTTGCTTCCCTTCTTCCTCCTGCCTCCACCCTTCTTCTCGTCCTCCGTCTGATCGCTAGATTCGGGCGGGGTTATGTGCTGGCCGGTGTGTGACTGTCGTGTGTTGCCTTTGTTGTTGTTTAGAGCAGCACAGCTGCGGCTCTGCGCTGATGGAGGCGCCAACCGGGTGTTTGACGAAATGCCCGGCTTGTTCCCTCACGAAGACGCTGTTGCCGTCCGAAACCGGTGAGTTGCTTTTTGCCTTTGTTCCCTGGACGTTTACTTTGTGAATACGGGCAAGCTCATGCTCACTTTCAGCTCCCGTAAGAGTGCTCTGTGAATCGTTTGTGGGTTCGTTCCGTGTTAATGGACGAATTTGGGATTGAATCCTTCTAATTTTAGCTCTAGGTCAAAATTTGGGAAGATTGCATGGTGCTTTCTGGTATGATCTTCCAAGAACAAATCGGCGATGAAGTTGTGAAGGAGCTCGAGATAATATGAATACAAATGTGAAGATACTTTTTTTCTTCTGTTACTTAGGAGTAATCCACTTAAAAAACATAACATACCGAAATCTTCGGATCAAATTGACTCCTTTTTTAATTTTTCTCGAGAGTGGGAATTGATTCGCTCTGTTCCCGCCTGTGTTTTGTTTTTAGTAGAGCTATCTTTGTTCGTTGCCCTAATTGATCTGGATTATACGTTCCTTTCACGAGGATGGTGAGTTGTTAACTAATATTATTACATCATCAGCGACACTGAAGATCACATTAGGTAGCCTTGCACCATGCTCGCAGTTTCTGGGTTCTATGGACATGAACACTCTATGTTATCATTTTTCTGGCTTGAAGCCTAGTAAATCATATTTGACTGGTTGCGGTTATATATTATACATAATATGCAATTTGACTGTTAGAAGTTTCTGAAAATAGTCTAAGAACACCTTTTTCAATGGGGCTTTGTATCTAAAGAAAGTGGGAGTAAAGTTTGTTGAATTAACTTTCAGATTTCTTTCAGGTACAAACCAGATGTTATCAAAGGTGACATGGATTCTGTTAGAACAGATGTGGTGGATTTTTACATCAAACTGGTATTTTTCCTTCCTGTTGACGATCTTGAGTGATGGGATGACGTTCATTTATAACCTATTTGAAACTCGGTGCTGATCTTTCCCCCTGCATCTTGCTCCTTCTATGTGTTTTCTGAGATAGCTTGAAAATTTTCAAGCTAATATATCTGTCTTAACAAGAATATTGCCTCGAAATTTATTTTGGTGCTATCACTCTTTCTTCTATATCAATATTAATGCAATTCCAACTTCAGGCTGAGCACTTTTATTCTTGCTAATTGGTGCAGGGAACTAAAGTTGTAGATGCATCTCATGATCAGGACACCACTGATTTGCACAAATGTGTGTCCTTCATCTGTGATTTCACTCCCGACCTAGAAAAATCTAAGGTGAGTTTCATTATTGGAACTCCTTACCTTCCTGATGCTTGAACCTCTTATCTTTATTTTTAAACTTAATTCGTTGTGAACTATTGGCAGTTATGTATCTTAGTTGCGGGAGCACTAGGTGGACGATTTGACCATGAGGTTGGAAATATCAATGTTCTATGCCGCTTCAAGGATACAAGAATAATCCTTATATCTGATGATTGCCTGATACATCTGCTTCCAAAAGCCCAGAATCATGAGATCCATGTTTTGTCATCTGTTGTGGGTCCACACTGCGGACTTATTCCAATTGGGATGCCATCTAGAAGTACTACAACAACCGGTCTCCAGTGGGATCTCAGTGAGTTCCTTTTCTTTCTGACTATGCATATCGAAATTTAATTACACACCCAGGGGATGCCAACCCTCAAGTTCATAAACAAATTGCAGATATAATGAGTCAAGACCATGAAGGAGATGGATGTTAATAAGTATCATTGCAGTATTACGGCTTTTCTTGTAGTCTATAACTATTTTCTACTGCTTTTCTCCAATTGGGTATCCTTGGAGCAGCTGCATTCGATGCTTAAATGCATGGCATTCCCACAAGAAATTTTGTTTGTAAATATCGAATTCAAGTAGGTTGTAGACTAATGAGTATTATTCGTGTAATTGTATGGACACAGGGTGAGCTCTGATTTGGTGTGTACCTGACCTATGTCCATTTGCTGATTATCACAGGCGATACAGAGATGAAGTTTGGAGGGTTAGTTAGTACATCAAACATTGCAAAGGGGGAGACTGTCACTGTGCATTCTGATTCTGATCTGCTTTGGACCATATCGATCAAAAAGTCCCAAGACAGTTCGCCGTAAACATGTCTTGCAGAAGCTACCAATTCTGTCGATTTTATGATTGATTCTTTATAATTGCTGAGGGTGGAATCTTCCTCTGTCCATATTGGATCCGTGTATTTGTTCTCTACTATTCAACCGTGTTTCTCGTATTCGATTCAAATAATTGTAATGCATTTTCTTGTGCAACAATTTGTCGTGTCATCAAATATTGTAATCTGAGTTCCTCTTGTGCAGACGTCAGTAGTCCATTTAGTTTTATTGGTTCAAAGACTTATGTCGCACGTAAAAAATCTTTGGGTTTGTTTGGATTCTCACCTTTCAATTATATGGGATTTCCTAGGGTACCTAGATCAAAATGAGAGTCTCTCTCTCTCTCTCTCTTTCTCTCACAACCTGTTGCGTGTAAGATGAGAAATATTTTGTAAAAATTTAAGAAATCTAATTTTAAATTTTTTTTCAGTTACTAAAGTTCTAAAATTTCTTGAAGTGGTATCCAAACGGATGGAAGAATGTGCAACTTGTCCAATTTGGAACCCAAAATATTTTCTATTTCTGAAAAAGTCTAATTTATGAAATCTAATTTATAATTTGTTTTTCAGTTACCAAAGTTTTAGAATTTCTTGAAGTGGTAGGCAAACGGACGGAAGAATGTGCAACTTGTCCAATTTGGAATCCAAAATATTTTCTATTTCCGAAAAAAATCTAATTCATGAAATCTAATTTTTAATGTTTTTTTCAGTTACCAATGTTTTAAAATTTCTTGAAGTGGTTTGCAAACGGACGGAAGACTGTGCAACTTGTCCAATTTGGAACCCAAAATATTTTCTATTTCCAAAAAAGTTTAATTCATGAAATCTAATTTTTAATTTTTTTCCAGTTACCAATGTTTTAAACTTTCTTGAAGTGGTATGCAAACGGACGGAAGAATGTGCAACTTGGTCAATTTGGAACCCAAAATATTTTCTATTTCCGAAAAAGTCTAATTCATGTAATCTAATTTTTAATTTTTTTTTCCAGTTACCAATGTTTTAAAATATCTTGAAGTGGCATGCAAACAAACGGAAGAATGTGCAACTTGTCCAATTTGGAACCCAAAATATTTTCTATTTCCGAAAAAAATCTAATTCATGAAATCTTTTTTTTTTTCCAGCTACCAAAGTTTAAACTTTCTTGAAGTGGTATGCAAACGGGCGGACGAATGTGCAACTTGTCCAATTTGGAACCCAAAATATTTTCTATTTTCGAAAAAGTCTAAACCGGAGATCTCATTTTTTAAATTTCCGAAATTTCCATATTTTGACTCAATTCTTTTTTTTTTTCTTAATTTCTGAAAAGCCAAAATTCATTCGTTGCTTCTCCAAATTGGATCGAATCAGAGTGTCATTTAAAATAGAGCGCTAAAATTGATGATCTACTCAAATAAATCCTTAAAACTTAAAATGTTTTTAAGGGATCTTTTGATTTGAATGAAAAAGCTTCCTCTCTTGTGTTATTTCATCTATTATGATCTAACATTTCATCCGCAAATGAGAAAGTGCACGTACTAGTTGATCATAATAATGCTTAAGCAGAACGTAGGTATCACTTGGAAAGTATGTTTCAAGTATTTCATTCATTGATTTGTTGAAATAAATATGTCTTACTTGATGATAATATTCAAATGCTTGGAGATTATATTTGTTTCAACTTTCCAGAATTCTTTCAGTGATCAAACAACAGCCAAAAGTGCTCTTTAAAGTTTATCAATTAGCTCCAACTTTCCCACTATATATCGTATGTTATAGTATATTTCAAATAGTGTATAATTGCTCCAATATGATTTTTTTTAATACAATTTTCAGTGAGTTAATGATTAACAGAGAGAGAGGGAAAAGAAGAAGAAGAAAAAGAAGAAGTTCCAAGCATTGAGGTCATTAACAATTCAAAATGAGTTTTCCTTCATACTCCTCACTTTAAAAAAATGATATTTGTTCTAAAGATGGCTAATAATATTGCGATTTGACTAATCGCTGAGTCTTTTCATAGAATTAATATTAGGAAAAAAAAATACCGCACTTCGCCTCCGGTCCAAAAACTATCTCATATAATTATTACACACATGTACTATGAAGAAATTATTATTTCTTAAACTCACTTATTAATAATGATAATATTTTAAAAAATGTGATTAGAGTACTCATAAATCCATAAATTATATTTATAAAAAAGTCCATGAATTATAAACTCATTATAAAATAACTATCATTATTATCTATAATTGATTTTATTATAGAAATTCAAATATTTGAAACAATCACATATAGAAAACAACCGAAAAAAATATGATCTAGTGATATTATTTTGAATATGATAACCCGCACTTCGTTGCAGGTATATTTTTTACGAAATCTAATCATCATATCGAGACAATCTATGTTTTACTTTTTGTATATTCCAATGCAAAGACGCATAATTATTAGGGGTGTGCACGGTTCCGGGTATACCCGGGTAACTCGTATTGAAAATATGATAGGTTCCAGGTATTAAAATCAGGAACCAGTGAAAATCGATTCCAATTCTGGTTCCTGCCTATAGGGTACCCGGAACCGGTTGTTTATTTAAAAAAAAGGAGGAAAGAGTAAAGTTATTGCCTCTTCTAATGAATCATAGCAAAAACACTTTGTTGTGTGAGATCGTATTATGAATGTTTAATTTTGTAGATGGATTGATGAGATATATTATTTTTTGTTGTTGTGGATTAATCTAAATTTTATTGATATTCTATTTGACGTGATTACTGATTATGTATGTGACATTTTCGGTTTTATTTAGTGAGAGAAAAAAAATTTACAGGTTTCAACAGGATACCCATAACCTGTGGTATGATATAGGTTCCGGGTAGGTTTCGATTTCAGAATTCAACAAAGTAGGGTTAGGTTCCAAAATCTTGGAACATGTCCTTTATAGGATAGGGTCCGGGTATCGTGAAAAATATATGGTATCCAAAACCGATCACCCCTAATAATTATATATATATAAAATATTTAAATGTATTCTTTTTACATGACTCGTTCAAATATATATAGCTTCTAGATATATCTTTCTAGATATATTAATAATGTCATGATCATCATTTAATCATTATCTTTGTAAATTTTTTCATTGATACTAAACTTGAATTTATGATTATCCTATCTATTAAAATTTGAGTAGACGATCAATTTCGTCTCTAACTTATGCAAGTTGCATCAATTGGATCTCCAAGAAAAATGTCACATCAATTTAGTTTCAAGTCACATCAATTTCGTCCCTAGTCATGTTAATTTCGTCTATGACCACATTAATTTAGTCCTTGAGCATTTCAATTTCGTCATTGATCACATTAATTTGGTCATTGGTCATGTCAATTTGGTCATTGATCACATCAATTTAGTTTCTCCGCTTGATCACATCAATTCAGTCATTGCTTGGTCACATCATTTTAGTCCTTGTCAACATCAATTCTTGACATCAAAAAAGTCCATTTGGTATCTCCCTTTGTTTTACTACTCTCGTCTTCTAGGCGAATTTGCCGCATTCGTTCACATTACTCGGACCTTCGATTCCCGTGTTTATGGTGGCTATAAAAAAATTTATACATAGAACTACTGCTTATGATCGAGATTCGAGACAAAAAATGAAGAAAAAAGCTAAAAAAATTCGTTGAAATTCGGTTTTCACTCATAATGCATAAAACTTGGGAGAGTGATATCTCTCAAACCGTGCAACGAAATTATAAGTCGTAAAGTAATGTAACTTTCTACAATATGAGGAATCTGTCTATATAATTTTTTGGACCAATATTGACTCTATAAGAATTTATTTTCGTGTTTTAGAGAGAGAAAAATATAGTTCATTGCTATGTTTTTGGCAAGTTTATGCTGAATTTGTTCATGGTCTGGTTGACAAAGTTTTCCTTCCTGTCTTGTGTTTGTGGGGTCAGTAGATATCATATGGTAAGACCAGCAAAATTTAGCTATTCAAATAAAATTTTGGTAAAAACTGGAAAAAAGGAAAAGAAAATTTTAGTAGCTATTCGAATATATTATTTTTTTCCTTTTCCAAAAAACGAGGGAAGCATCTCTCTAAAATTTTCTTACGTCCCTGCACTTCTTGAGCATATCTGTCCAGTACGTATGCTGTCGGGGATTCATGGACCCAGGGATTATTGGAGCTAAGCACTAACACCCCAGCTCAAAAAAGTTTTTTTTTTAAAAAAGTACTAAGCTTACTAAATATTTGGTGTTTTAGGCGATTTTTTTAGTATTTTTTGTTAAAAAGTTTCATGCACAATGTGGTAAGTAATTTAATGAGTTGTAATAAAATTTTAATTGGGTATTTCTCAAATTTCTTATTTTATTTGTTTACTCGGTACATACGGTGCTGGGGATTCACGGAATCTTGGAGATTAGTCAAGCTAAGGACGGACATCCTCGGATGAGAAAAAGTAAAAAAAAAAAAAACGAAAGTACTAAACTTTCCGAATGTATTTAAGTTAGCTCTTTTAGTACTTTATGTAAAAAAGTTTCCTTCACAATGTGGTCAGTATTTAATGAGTTGCAATGAATTTTAATCAAGTATTTCTTGAATTTCATATTTTATTTGTTTGCCCGATACATACGCTGCAAGGGATTTAAGGAGCGCTATGAATTAGTCGAGCTAAACACGGACACCCCAAGTCAGAAAATGTTTTTTTTTTAAAAGTAAGTACTAAACTTACCAAATTTTTGGTACTTTAGGTGTTTCTTTTAGTACTTTCTTATTTTATTTGTTTGGTCAAATCTCCATATTTTCATGTAATAGTCATTATCTTACAATTTTGTTTGTTAACATTTTGGGCAAATTACAAACAAAATCCTAAATTTTGTAAAAAGTATTAGTTTTGTCATAAGTTCTACTTCGTAACAAAAAAAATCACACATTATGATAATCGTCTCAGATTCGGCCTCCGTTACTATCCTATTAAAATTTTCGTCTATTTGCATACCCGAACTTTATGGGACTCACCAAATTTGCATATTATTTGATCATCTTCTTTCTTCTTTACAAAAATAACCTAAGTTTTCATAAAAGTTTCAGTTTTGTTTTAGATTTTGATTTGTAATTTTTTTAAAAATTCATGTCAACATCCTGTTTTGGTCCACCGACTCCAGGAGAGAACATCAATAGCATTCCTGACTACAATCCAAAAATCATTATAAAAGAAGACCAAGTAAATCCAGAGTTACTATTCACAGCCGAGTCAATCGGATTACTTCCCATCGATGGATGACAAAAATGATGATTTTACCCCTCCTTGTGATCATGCTAGGTTGTCGATTTCGAATTTTTCTCATGCTGCGATCCTCCATGTATCATTTCTGGGACCGTTCGGTTGACATGGTTGACCCGGCTATGTATAGTAACCCAGAATTTGCTAGGTCTTCTTTTGTAATAGTTTTCGGGTTGTAGTCAGGAATGTCATTGATGTTCTCTCCTAGAGCTAGTGGACCAAAACGAAATGCTGACATGTATTTTTTTAAAATTACAAATCAAAATATAGAATAAAACTGAGACTTTTATTAAAACTTAGGTTAATTTTGTAAAGAAAAGAGAAGATTAAATGATGTGCAAATTTGGTGGATTCCATAAAATCCACGTAGGCAAATAAACGAAAATCTTAACAGAATAGTAATGGAAGTCAAATCTGAAATAATTTTCAAAACATATGATTTTTTTGTTACAAAGTAAAATTGAGGATAAAATTGAGTTTTTTTACAAAATTTAGGTTTTTTTTATTTTATAATTTGCCCTAAATTTTTTTTATTACCGTATCAAAAATTCTAATTATTCCGCACATGGAGAATTCTGACGATGTGCTGGACTATCGCCGAGGTCCACCTGTCGGATGCTGTGGATTATTATTATTATTATTATTATTTGTCAACTTTCTTTGACTGCTTTCTTGTCGTTCAATGCCAGTCAAAGGTGTCAATTCCACGAAACTGTCTTTTCATTTTTTTTTGGCAGGCCATGTGATACCTTGCAGCTGAAGGAGGCGAGCATACTCCCCTTTAATAAATTAATAATGACTAATTACATCAAATATTTCATATTATCAGCCATCTTTTAAATTTATCTTATGATTTAAAAATTACTTAGCAAGCCCCATGATTTATATATGATTCTAAATTTATCATTACGTTAATTTCTCTATTAACATTTATCAGTGATGTCGACGCGGAACGTAAGTAGACCCAGTCTTGCCACTTACGTTTCATTGACAGACAAATCGACGACGTGATAGATTTGGAACATAAAATAAATCATAAGTTTTTTTGAGTAATTTTTAAAACATGAGATAAATTTGATAAAATGATAAAATTAGGAGATATATAAAATAAAAACTCCATTAATAATCCCAATTCTAAAAATTTTCCTTGTTTCTTATTATTATAGTTTTATCAGAACTGCGACATTAATAGTCACACTGCACATAGCCCATAAATGCAAATATTTACTTAAAAATAAGAAGTACAATTTATAATTACTGATCGAAAATCGCAAAAAAAAAAAATTTCTTTAAACATATAACTTTTTGTGGAATATTCTACAAAGTGTTCTCGAAGAATGTTGAATTACACACTCATATAAATGTCGAGTTATACTTCCCCGCAATGTACTGGTTTATACCAATCTATATATAATAGTGCATTGCTTAAATATAAGGTAAAAAAATAGCTATATTTTATGTAGATTGAGAATTAGAGGGGTGAAACAAAAATTTGCGCGTACTAAAATATTCCAAGGACATAATATTTTCTTTATGAGATTTTTAGGTTGAACTCTTTTTTCTAAAAAAAAAATTAATCCACAATATATGCATGTTTAATATTTTAGCTTGCTTTTCTTTTCGGTAAAGAAAATTTAGTATTTCTTGGTGGAGGTTCTGCATTACTAGTAAGCATTTAATTAAATGCAAATTTATTATTACATAATCTTAAAAAATTATATATATATATTGACGTCGGAGACTCCAAAACTCGATCGACACGCGATGCGTGGAACGAGAGGTTTTATTAGAGTTCTATTATATACTTCCACATATAATCGTGGCCTTAGATGTCCCTTGCCATGGTCTTCATCATATTCCAAACATCCTTATAGTGCGTTTGGTTTCAGAGTTAAAGTAACTTTGATTTTGATTTTGATTTTGATTTTGATCTTGATCGTGAAAAATGATAAATGAGATGGTATTATAAATTTGACTTGGGAAACGTGTGTTTTTGTTGTGTAGTGGGTAGAGTTAAAATAAAAATCATGATTTTAAAATCAAATTCTGAAACCAAATAGGCCTTAAGCTTCTTAACCATGGGCAAAACCTCAACCCAACCATTGCTAGCTTTGGCCTCGCCAAAGTGGAAGTACGATGTGTTCGTGAGCTTCAGGGGTGAAGACGCAAGGAAGGGCTTCATATCCCACCTCTTCTGTGCCTTTGAGCTAGTCGATATCAGTTGCTACCGCGACATCGATTGGGACTAACGTGGACTCATTGTGAGGCCGATGCTCTTGGAAGCAATTCGCTACTCAAGGATCACACTTGTTCTCTTGACCAACCACTACTCCAACTCTAGTTGGTGCCTCAACGAGCTTGTCGAGATAATGAAGTGTGACATGCCAGTTTAAAGAGACCACGATCACATGGTAATTCCGATCTTCTATGATGTGGAGCCATCAGAAGTCCGAAAGCAGGAAGGAGAGTTCGGGAGAGAGATGGAGAGCTACGCAACCATGCATGGGGAGGCTAACATGGCCGTCTGACAGGCTACGATCGGTGAGGCAGTGAACCGGTAAGGATGGCATTTAAACAAGAGTAAATTAACAAACTGCCCTTCCAAAGATTGATATTATATTAATTCTTATCTCAACTAATTCTTTACGTCGACCCAATCCTCGACAGCTTAAAAACCCTTCTTTTAGCCTCCCTTTAAAAAATTGGCAGAATCATGTGAATTTTTAATTACTTTCTGCCTTTTTAATTTACTCTTTACATAATTTCTTTCTTTTTTCTTGATTCTCTCTCTCTCTCTCTCTCTTCTTTTGTCTGCCTCCGATAAAAAATTATAGTCAATTTGCAAAAGAAAGCTCTCAGATTTTTCCAGATTCCGACCATGGAAATCTCGGGAGAACAACAAGTGGACTTTTATCTCTATTTGCAATGAACTGTTCCATTATCACTTCGAGAAGTAGATCTAACAGTTCTGACCAATGAAAATTCCAAGAACTAGCCTTTGGTTTTTAGTTCCACTCACGAGAATGGTGGTCGGCTGAAAATTCTTCGGTGACATTTTTGACTAACTGAGGTGATGACATTGACCACATTGATGCGCCGCCTAAATTCGACTGCGCAAAATTACTAAAATCCGTATAAGTCGAATTATACTTTAAATGATATCACATAAATTCTTAAATAAATCACTTGAGCGAATCCATTAATTTTTTTTTTGTTAATATCACAGATAATCTAAACCTATTAGTTGAGATAATCCTATCCAATCATTGGCTTTAACTCTATTCACGAGGTCTATTATGTGAACTTTGAACCATTTAATTATAGATTAAATCTATTAGTTGTCAATTTGTAATTGAATTACATTTTCGTAATTACTTTTGGACTTGACATAAGTACCCTTATGGCCCAACCTACTTGTGAGGGGGGACACCCAAACGATGTCCCCGTATAAAGTAATGCATTAAAAGTCCTTGCGACAGCTTTCCCCCATTTTCAAAGGACTCAAAACCCCCTGTACAATTTCATCACATTCCCAAAATTCACTTCATACACACATCCTTAAGCCTTAGCCATGGCCGGGGAAACCTCGACCCAACCTCCGCCGGCTTCAGCCCTGCCCGAATGGAAGTATGATGTGTTCGTGAGCTTCAGGGGTGAAGATGCGAGGAAGAGCTTCATGTCCCACCTCTTCCGTGCCTTTGAGCGTGCCGAGATCAGCTGCTACCACGACGTCGACTGGGACCAACGCGGCCGCATCGTGGGACCGATGCTCTTGGAAGCGATCCGCGGCTCGAGGATTGCCTTTGTTCTCTTCACCACCCACTACTCCAACTCTAGGTGGTGCCTTGACGAGCTTGTCGAGATAATGAACTGTGACGGGCAGGTGTATAGAGACCATGGCCACATGGTGGTCCCAATCTTCTTTGACGTGGAGCCAACGGACGTCCGGAGGCAGAAAGGGGAGTTCGGGAGAGGGTTAGAGAGCAGTGCGGCCGAGCAAGGGGAGGCCAAGGCGGCTGCCTGGCGGGCTGCCCTCGATGAGGCAGGGAACCGATCGGGATGGCATTTACAGAATGACACCAACGGGTACAAATCCACCTTTAACCTCCTCCAACTTGTATATATTCATATGTTGGTAAATTGCAATATGCAAACATTCCCACTCTGTCAAATTTCTTGGCTTTTTTTTGGCCAAACAAACTCCTTTACTTCTGAAATGCCCCCTGAAATTCTTCCTCTCTTGAGCCCGATGAGCTACTGGGTCACGTAATAATTTACGGAAGAAAACAAATCACTTCATATTCCTCAACCTTGTCCTCAATGTTACAATGTTTGTTTACTCTAGTCTTATACCTTTCTATTGTTGGGGGGGGGGGGGGGGGGGGGGGGGGGGGGGGGGGAGCCAGTGACCTCCGATAGGGATCGGGCTGCGCTCTATTAGGCAAGGAACTGATTAAGATGGCATTTACAGGATGAGCCCAATGGGTACAACACCACCCTTTTCTTTTTCATATATACTGGAGGAAACTCACCCGCTCTAGAGTGGTAACATAAAAAATAAAAAGGTAGAATATAGGAAGTAATAGTAATTTAACTTAAAAATAACAATTATTTAAACAATAAAATTATTATTAAATTGAATTTTTTTTTAAAATAAACAATGGTGTCAATTAGAATTTTTGGAAAGAAGCATACAGACATAAGGAGAGAGGAGAGAGGAGAGACTAGAGAGGGAGAGGAGAGAAAAAATAGGGAATGAGACTGAGTAATGGGTGATTGTTTGGATAATTTTATCATTTTAACCTAAAATTGATGGCTCTTGTTAATTAAAGCGCATCTATCTTGGCCGAATTTGAAAAGTGAAAGTGAGATGAAGTACGGAAGTACTCCCTTTACAATAGTATAGCTATATATTTATTTATTTTATTCTAATAAGGCAATCGAAACTGGTCCATCTCCTCTGGCGAGTCGAGCCGTATTTTTCATGATCATTTTTTTTAAAAAAATTATCTATTAAAATATTATTTTTATTACATTTTTTCTCGGGTTTGTATCATAATATCCAAAAGTTCAATGTGTTCCGATAAATCCAAATCAAGTCAGATTGGCCCTCTAAGGGTTAAAATTCTTTTTATCGTGATTTTTTTTCCATATACAATACTCGAATTTGCCTCAATTGTCTTTGGAAAAAGTAAAAATATCCTTTTGTGATTTGAGTTTGGGATAAATTGAACTATGTGGCTTTTTGAGGAACAAATAACACATTATAGTTTACTTAGTAAGACATAATGAATCTCACCGTTAGTTTTTTCATCACTTAGGGTCCTCAAACTTTTTCTTTTGCCATTATTACCCTCAAACTTTCAACTTTATTTTTTCAATTTGGTTCTAAAATTCAAAAAACAAAAAGGAAAAGGGGCTGGGGCCGCCAGTTGACAACACTGACCCCATGTCATCGAGGTCACTTACACCCATAAAGGTTTCTAACGACCATGTAGGTAGGGTCAGGGCCGCAGATTGGCGGCCTCCGCTCCCAAATAAACCAAGATCTTGAGTTTGAGATCCCGGTCGGTTCAGGGACTACGGCCATCAATCGGCAACCCTGATCCTATCTTGCGGCCCTGCCCCCAAATGGATTAGGATATCAAGTTTGACATCTCGGTCAGTTCGGGGGTTGGGGCCACCAATCGGCGACCTCGACTCCATCCTCAAGATTCTCGATGTCCTTTGCAGGTGTCGACAACCTCGGTAGTGGGGTTGGGATCACCAATCGGCGGCCCAAACCATTTTTTTTTACTAATTTTAGGATCAAATTGCAAAAAAAATTAAAAGTTTGAGGGTAATAATGACAAAAAGAAAATTTTGAAGACCAAAAGCGATGAAAAATTAACAGTGAGGACCATTATGTCTCGCGAATTGAATCACAATATGTTATTTGTTCATAAAAAATTACATTGTTCAATTTGTCTCAAGTTCATACCACATTGGAGGTTTTGTACTTTCCCCTTTTTTTTGTCGTTACTCTATTGAAATGATATTATTTGCTTATTTGATTTTATATTTTTTTCTTGTATATATCATGATATCTACCACCTCTTTCTGAGCTCTCTCTATAATCACAAAATTCTATGGCGTAATTATTAAAACTAGATGTAGGGCCCGAGTACTAGTATTGAAAAGATGACTGATCACTTATAGCATAAACTTATAGATTATATAAAATGTTCACGAATAACAAAGATTCGTCCATGATTTACATTAACAGAGTTGGTTATAAGAGATTTGATATTTAGCTATGGTTTATCTTTTGTTAATCCTATTTCAATTAAAGTTCTTAATTTTGGTTCTCAAATAGGTTGATGATGTGCTACAAAATAATTAATTGAATATCGTTTTTATCACATCAACATCATTAGGGATGAATCAATGCTCATTGAGAAAATTGTGGGGCAAATCTCTAGCCTGACTGCCTTCGCGAATTCACACTACTTCATAAAAGATGCAGTCGGAATAGATGAAAGTGCACGCGCTGTGATTTCCTTGTTAGATGCCGGGCCATCTGATGATGTGCGTGTCATTGGTTTATATGGGATGAAAGGGATAGGAAAGACAACCTTGGCAAGACTTGTATGCAGCCGCATTTACAACAAATTTGAAGGCGTGAGTTTCTTGGAAAACATTGGAGATACAAAACATCAAGAAATTATTAAGTTCCAGAAGACGCTCCTCAACGATGTCTTGAAAATAAATCACTTGGCATTGGACGAGCATCATTGGTACCACAACGCTAGTCTGATGAGGGATAAGTTGCGCAATAAGAAGGTACTTCTCGTACTGGATGACGTGAAACAAAAGAATCAGGTTACATTACTTGCGGGTGGACGAGGAGGACTGCTTGGTCGCGGTAGTCGAATCTTAATAACCACGAAAGATGAGTCGCTGCTGGATGGTCTTAAAGTACACCACAAGTTCATAGTCTCAGGACTTGGTCCAACAGAATCATTGCAGCTCTTTGGTCGTTACGCGGTCCACGATGGAGGAGATGACCTGGAAGAAGGTTGTGATTGTGAAGAATTGTTCAAGAATCTCGTTCACTATGCAGGAGGGCTTCCATCAGCCATTAAAACTCTCGGCACTTGCCTTTTCGGGAGAAAGAAAGATCAATGGGGCAAGTTGTTGGAGCAGTTAGAACGAAATCCTATTCTAGATTGGATTGAGGCATATTCAGAAAATACGGACTCATTTCTCCAACCTCATGAATCCGTGGTTGAGCCATGCGGAGAAAGTGGCGGGACTCCTTATGACGATAAAGCCTATAAGGGTATAAGGCAGATGGAAATTGTTGTGTTCGGGCCAGTCATTGGTTCTATCCGCAGTGACTACGATCATGGTGGGTCTCTTGTACGTTCAGCTAGGCATGGTGGATCCCACGAAGGCAAAACTATTACGGTTAGTTCATTAGATTCTCTGACGTTGTTATTTCATCCTTTTTCTCAAGCAATGGGTGTTGATCCAAACATACTATTGAACATTGGATTCCTAATCATAATTGGTTCATCAGCATGACTCCGTAGACATGTCTCTTAGTCATCTTGATATGTCGTCTAAATCTGAACCTATATTCTCGTGATTCACAATTTTGTTTTTCTTACTTGTCAATTTTTCTAATGCACGAGACTCTGTTATCTATCATTGCCCTCTTGAGCTAGCCAAGACCTAATGATGAACCAACACTTCGAGAGCTTCTTGCAGGTTACACTAGATTACCCGGATGAATTTTTGACTTCAATCTCAGGTTGTACAAATACAGATCTCAGCATTATCCAGTCCCTCTCGATCCACAGTAATCGGAGGACGTATGGACCATTTGGCGATGAAAATGGGAAACGTTTCTCTTTTCATGATAAACAAATTAAGGGTAAAAAGATACTCGGATTCTTCGGGAAGTGTGACCCCTATGTAAATTCTATTGGAGCATATATCGGGCCAATTTCACATCCTTATCCATTCAGAACCATAGGCCCGTTTGGTAACCAGGATGGAAATTCTTGGAACGATGGAAAGCATGCAGACATATGGCAGATCGATGTGGTCTTTGATTCAGAAGTTGAGTCTATCAGCATCATTTACGACAATGACGGTCACGGCACAATTCCCATCACCCACGGTGAAAAAGGAGGCGGCAAATTCTACTCGGTATTTTCTCTTAATGCACATAATAGATGAGCTTCTCGCTTTTCCATATATATACTGATTTGCGCTGATAAACTACTAATAATAAAGAATACTGTGATGTTATGACCGAAAAAAATAAAGAATAATGTGACTTAAATGACTTAGATGTATGTTTCATGCTTTTCCTAGGTTAGGCTGGCCTATCCGTACGAGTACTTAAGATCGATCTCGGGCTACCTGAGAGAACATCTCGGCAGACTCATTCTACAGTCAATCTCATTCAACAGTAACAGGAGAAAGTATGGACCATTTGGTCGAGAGGTTGGGATACCATTCAGTGGTCCTTCAACTGGTGGCAAGATCGTGGGATTCTATGGAAGCTGCAATCGCCATCTCGAATCAATTGGAGCATATCTTGAACCAGTTTCTCACAGACATCATGTGAGAATTGTTGGACCTTTCGGAGGTAATGGTGGAGGCCCTTGGGATGAAGGAAGACATACCGGTTTAAGGCAAATCATTATCAGGTGTGGAACCGTGATGGATTCCATTAAATGCGTATACGATGACAATGGAACCTCTTCGGATGGATCGAAACATGGTGCAGGTCGCGGCCCGTATTCGCATACGGTTAGTACCATAAAAATTTTCGCACTTGTATCGGTTGGTTTATATTAAACTGTGGACATGATATTTAATTCATTGTGTCTACAATTCTACATATATATAGGTCTGATGTTGTATATCATCGTGTTATCTTGTTTGACAGATTGAATTGGATTGTGCAAATGAGTATATAACTTCCATTTCCGGCTATCTTGGTCAATTGCGTGAAATGTATCTTGTTCACTCATTGACATTCCGAAGCAACAAAAGAGTGTATGGTCCATATGGTCAAGAGAAAGGCTCATACTTTTCATCCCCGCCAAATATCGGAAAGATAGTTGGATTGTATGGAAGATCTGACTCACATCTCGATTGCATTGGGGCATATTTTGCACCAGTTTTTGATCATCTGAACCCAGCCAACACTGTTGGACCATTTGGAGGTGGAAGTGGAGATCCCTGGGACGATGGAAAACATACAGATGTGCAACAAATCTTTCTTTCTTACGGAGTAATCATTGATGGCATATGTTGTGTTTACGACAAAGGCAAGAAATCAGCACACCATGGCGATAGAGGTGGATGTTCATATACGGTATGTATGACATTTCTAGGTCTTCATCGAATTGGTTGACAAATAATTATGAAGAATATTGGTCGAAAAAATTGATGGTATATATGGAAAGTGTAAAGCAACTTCATTCTTCATTCAAAACATTCTAATTTTCCAGTGTTGCATGAGGAAACAAGCAAAGTACAAATTGATCTTGTTGCATAGCTTTTACGTTTACACGCATATATAAGCACAAATTTTGCAGTACAATATTGACACATATTCTTTATTGATCTTCGGTTTATTGTCCAACACAGTACTAACACGGTTATTTGGTATCATGACGTTGTAGATTGAGCTGGACTGCCCAAATGAATACTTGACATCAATCTCAGGATATACTGGAAACTTCCGAGGTAATACAGTCGTCAGATCGCTCACATTTCAGAGCAATAAAAAGACGCATGGGCCATTCGGCCACGGTGGAGGAACACCTTTTTCGTTCACAACTAGTACCGGGAAACTAGTTGGATTTTATGGACTAAGTGGCAGATACATTAATTCAATTGGAGCGCATGTTGATCACTTCTAAGGCCAGTAACCTTCCAAAAAAAATTGGCTTCCAGAAGGCTTCTCTTGTTCAGTTATTTTCTTCCCAACATTTCTCTTCAATTTCTTTTGAATTTGTTTTCCTTTTTGGTGAATAGCCAGGAAACTGAATACGAGGCGGCAAAAGTTTGTATGTCTATTTGTTTTGTGATCTTTTCGCGTCTTGCTCCCTCACTTTCCACTTCAACCATCCTCTAGCTTATTTGGATTGCGGATCATGGAGGATTATTGTTCAACAAACGTTATCCTTTTTATTAGTTGAGCATCATACGCTTTCTATCTTTTCAGAATGCCAAGGAGAGTTGTAGTGTTCTTGTTTTATATATCAGTCAATTGGAAGAAACGCTCGCGCAGTGCGGGACAAAGAATATATGAGTCTTTTTTTTTTTTGGTGATGGATGATAATTTATGAGTGAAGAACAAAGTACACGGGAGATATACAAAGCATCTCATCATAAATGAACTGAAAGAAAAACAGAACAAAGAAGAAAAGGGAAGAAAAGGGACCTAATTAAGTACACAAATCAAATAAAGATGGGGTAACTCTGTGAATAGCAAAAGCCTACTGAGACCAAGCTGAAATAAAGGCATGAAGGGTAGAAAATATAGGATACAACAACCGTAGAATCTCCATCAATGAAAATCACTAACTTTATTCATCTTATCTAATCTTATATTATTATTTAAGAAAGAGACCTCATAACCATTTTTATTTTTCTATAATCTGATCTTATTATAAAACTCTGCTCCTACTTATTCTCCTATTTTTGTGAAAAAAATAACAACTTTACTTAATTAATTATAGTTACCAAATATCCACAAATTAAATCATAATGTTCATAAAATCAAAAATCGAGATTGTATAAAAACAGAGTTAAATATTATAGAAAACTATTGAAATTTTGAACTTAAAATAGCGAATTAAGGACCAAGAGATCACGCAAAGCAAAAGGATATAAATATAAATATCTTCCATGAATGACTCATTATTATTCAAATTGCAAAGAGATATAGTTGTTCAGGTCTTAGATACATAAGAATATATATTGGATTTTTTCACCCAAAAGAGGAAAATATATTGGATTTTATTATTTTTCTATATTGGTTCCCACCGCCACGGGCTAGCTATGTAATAGCTAATTAAGCTGGGAATTATTAAGCGGGTTATCATCCTCTGCCACCGACCTGATGGGTTCATCGATGAAGGCACACAGTTTCGAAATATCGGAACGACGCTCTGCAATATGGTGTTGAATTTCCGGTGAGAAGAAGATACATGTATGCATCCATTGTCTACTCTCTCTGTGAAGTATGCTCTCTTGGCTCTTTTCTATTATCTTTCTATTTGCCTAATGTCATGCTGCGTTCCCCCCTGCAGATATGGACCGATTATCATGTGAAACTTTCTCGAACTTTCGGCGAATACAATAAAACAAACTCATTCTTCTTCAAGTGTATGAAGGAAATAATTGACTGGGAATAATTAATAATAATAATAATAAAAAAGAAAGCAATAGATGACTACTATATTTTGAATTTGCAACATCTTCTGCGTAATTCCACCAACCCGAGTGATGAAAATCGCCTAATTTTTCTCACAATCTCTTCAGAATTTAGAAGAGAATATTTTATATGAAATAATTCTCTTCTAAATTACTAGGAAGATGTTATTAGGGAAAATAGGCGGTATTCTTCATTCGTGGCTGGAAGGTATTGTGCAAAAACAATTGCAATTTCGAAATTCTAGATAAAATTACCGTATATTTCTGGGCCTTGATCATTTTATGATTATGTGGAACAATTTTTGTTTTGAATTGAATTATCAATCCTCAGTGAGTTAAATATTTATGCATGCCAATGTCTGATGATGTCTTGACGGAATCTTTTGAAGAATTCTCCTATGCGTGTGTGGTCCAGTCACGTTCATTCACGTGATTGAATTCTACGGGCGAAATTGCAATGTTGTTCTCTCTTTTTGTCATCTTGAGTTTTCATACGAGTGATATTACAAGTCGAGTTCAAGACCATGACTGGGATGATTCTTTGGACGAGATGTATCCCCGTGCTATGAAAGCATCGAGGCTTTCCTGGAAGATAGGGCCACTCACTGCATATTTATCACACATAGTGGTTCTGTTTCTTTGTTCTTTGACATCCTAGCAGACTGTTTTTCATTCGAAAAAGGTAGTCATGTAATCGCGTCGCTGCAGATGAGCAACCTGATTAACACCAAACGTGTTGATGGCTGAAGACAAGATCGATCGTTGTCAGACTTCTCGAATGGTGAGCATGTTAAAGATTTCAAGAGGCAAAAGATGATTCTCCTGCTTTGCTTAATGACCCGAAGATAGAAACAGAAAATGGTGGCATTTGTGTCTGTCAAGAAGCCTCGACCATCAAAACCAACTAATGCGGATCGTCATCTCAAGGATGCTAGAATGGAAGATGAGGGAGAAGATCCAATCCCCAGTATCCCATTAAATATCTTTTTTACTTCTCTTGATCCAATCGACCAACTCTTATTTTTGAATTTGCCGAAGTGATCCTATATTTTTGTATTCAGTGATTCACATATCTTTTCGAAATCACATATCTTACTTGATTATTACGTATGATAACGAGCTCAAACTTAGATCTTTGAAATGCTAAGAACCCGGGTAACTCACATCAAAATACAGGGTTGAGTGGGCTTGTTTCTTCAGCAAGACTCAGTAGATCCGAATGGCCCCAACTTTCAATATGAATTGGCTGACCAAAAATTCTCTAAATGTTGCAATAACATTAGTGGACTCACAGATTCTATTTCACAGCTTGTTGAGTAAGGCCAGAGGGGTCGAACCATGTATATTGTGCCTCTATTTTTCTGGTGATCGATCAGGTTCTTTGTTGTTTGCTGTTTGCATTTCAACTGGTGCTTAGAAAATGCTATGGATCGTAAACTGACATTGGACCAAATTCCTCATTAAAGCAAATTGGTGAAAGAGAGGACTTAACCATACACAACATCCTTGGCATTTACGCCCATGATGAAGTTGGCATAAAAATAGCTCTTGATGCACTGCACGGAGTGCCTGCCCACATCATTAAAGCTTGAGGCTATCGAGATATGTCTGCACATCACGCGTGTTGAAGAGCGCATCCCTTTCGCCATATACCCGATGAAAATCAGCAGGTCCTGAGGGATTGTTGGACAAGTTATAGGCCAAGGGCACTGCCACCCTCTAATGCATCACGGTGAAGCCCAAGCTCCCATAATTGTACTTGGCCATTCTCCGGACCCTCCCAATCAAAACAAAGATTCATCACCGAGACAAGAAATTACATAGATTCAATTATTTGAAAATAAAAGACAGAGTATTCGACTAGTGCCAAAGCCGTAAGCCACATACTCTGAGCCAAGTGGATCATGTTCCTAGTTGAGGTGGAGCGGATTGAGGCTCATTCTTCAAAAATTGGTCTATTGTGGAAGCCCTGAGACAGCATTTCTTACCTATAATCGATCAATAGGACTAGCCCCGCATAGTTAGCCACAACCATTTCTCGAATGTATTGTACAATTAAGAACAATATTCGTTACACGAATTACTGAGTCATAAGAGAGAAGCTACTGAGGGTGTACAAGCCAATGCGATGAGTAGGTCATTGCAATCAACTCCATATTTATTCGAGGATTGCTCTAACCGCTTGAGCATAACATATCTCATTCAGAACAGGTCGTCAGAGCTCTATCCCTCATCCCCAATGCAATGTGTGGAATGATTTACAATTCAATCCACTGTAATGGATCCTCTCCAACTTCTAATATAAATTAATATTGACTTGAATTCTTGGAAATATCAAACTGCAGGTAGGGAGGTGGGGCGAGTGGGCTGAGTGAGGCGTGAGGTGTGTATTGAGTAGGCTCATCTTAGGCTTCGGACACCCACACGATGTCGAAGACCCGAGGTCGCCAATGAGGGGAAAGGGAGGTGGGGAGAAGGGGCTAAGAAACCCGTGAACAGAGTAGATTGAAAGAAACATGGGGGGAGAGAGAGAGAGAGGGTCGATCTGAAGATTTGATTAAAACTAGATGTTGTCTCGCACTTTGGGCAGAAGTGTAGGATAATAAGGTTGCGTTTGAATTGTTAGTGTGATTTTAGAATCATGATTTTAATTTTTTATTTTGATTTTGATTTTGATTGTGGAAAAAGACAAATGAGATAGTATTATAAATTTAACTTGGAAAACGTGTATTTTTGTTGTATAGTGTGTTGAGTTAAAATCAGAATCGCGATTCTAAAATCACTCTTACGTTTCAAACGGGCCCTTAAGTTATCTTAAATTCTTAAACAAAGTTTATTGACATGTGCGAATTGAAGTGAAATTGCATGATACGGTTCCAGAATTCTGGTCTGCGTATACAAAAAAGAGGTGCTAAGCTGTGAGGAGGCTGCGTAAGAAACAACAAATCTAGTAAAAGGTCAGTTGAGGCCTTTCTTCAATCCTCTACAGCATCCATGAATGATTGTTTACCCAAAAAATAAAAGAATATTTTCCTAATAATGGTTATGATAAGTAAGTCATAAAATTCTTAGAGAGGAGTATTTATTTTGAAATGGAAATGATGTGCAGTATAGAAGGTTGAGTCTTTTGTGGTCTATCTTTTTGTCTTGATGAAAGATTTTGGTACTCTCTGTTTTGAAAACTCTGAAATGAAAAAAAAACCATTAAATCAAAGACACTAGGGGAATAATCGAATAGGGTGCAAGAAAACAGACCAACACAAGCATAGATGCATAGATTTCAAAGATACAGCGGAGAGATGGAGAGGGGCAGGGGTTGTGGCAGATAATATAAGAGAAGAAATTACAATATTAGCACACACAAATTTCATCATCCAACTTGAGCTTCCTTCCTCTACGAATTCAGCAGTAGGTTCAACGATCATGTCTATCTGGTTAAGCGTTAACCATAAACCACATACATGGCTAACAACAAAAATTTACCTGCAAAAATAACTAAAGAACCATGCAGAGCTGATGATTTTGAGCTATGGAAATGGATTAAATGGCTGAATTCGTGAAGGATAGAGGAGGACAAAGCGAGTTTATGAAAGCTTGTCCTGCTAATAAGAGAAGAAGACAACAAATTTGATTATAATGAACTAAAGAAACCTGATTGAATGGCCAAGTTTGTGGGAGAAGGAGCAACGAAAGTTTTACCTTGCAATAGGTGAAGAAGACAACAATTTTGCTGATTATGAACTTTGGAAATGGATTGAACGGCGGAACTGGTGAAGGGACGAAGCAGGCCGAAGCTTTGATGTTGTGGTACTGAACACACTAAACGTTGGGTGTTTTGGGGATAAGAGGAGCTGCAGAGATAAGGAAAAGGTGGAAACAAAGCAAAGATTGGGTGCTGTATAGCTGCGCAATGCATGAATGCTTGGGTGTCTATGCAAAGAAGCCAGCGTCTTGTACGGGAAGAACATGAAAGGCGGGAAACTTGAAAATAAAGACATGCAATCTACTTAGAAAGGGAAAATATCTGATCGCTCGATGGATACACAAATCGTTTTGATTATTCTCGAGGCGAAGAGACAATCAATGATGAGCTAAGAGTTTTTAAATGGCGCCGTCTCCAATGCGCTTTGAAGTATCAATACAAGATTAAGGGGGCAAAAAAGGGGAGAAAGAGAACTTAAGAAGGGGAATAATTATATGAACAAGCATAGAAAACTCTATTCGCATAATTGAATTCAATATTTTCTATTTTTAACTAAGAATATGGGCCACCACAATCACCCATTTTTATATAGACAAATTTTCAAAAATTCTTTGTTATTCTTTTGTTAACTCGCCAGAATAGTCGTCAATTGGTTGAAATTAATGACATTTTTGAGATAAGGATGTCTCCCGTATTTGTTTATGAGAGCCACAGAGGTCCCATCCAGTGATAGACGCATCTGGGGTGGACATGAAATGCGACGAAACAATTTTGAGCTTGAACCTAACCGTTCTTAATTTTCTAGATTAAAATTTTGCAAAACCATTATCATTATAAAGACCAAATCGAAATAGTAAAATCATCCCGGAAAAATATTCATTTTTTTTATTTGGTCTTATCAATTCAGTATGGAATGGTTTTTTCATGAAGGTGCAATTTCCATTTCTTTGCACACCTTTGGATGCATCTGTTAGTAATCATAGTGAACAATCAAATGAGGAAACCTAATTTTTTTTTCGATGAAACCATGAGTAATTTTCGCCTATCAGTTGAGATTAATTCCATTCGGGGATCGACTTAGTCTTAACAATGAGATGCTTTCAGTGGGTTTTCAATTACGTGAAACCTAATTTTGATTAATAAGTCTTATATATATGTTCCCATGATACATTTTATGACTATATTGTACGTTGTATATGAAAAATCTCACCTAATCAACATAATCTAAACTTCCCTTTGAGTCCAATGTACCCATTTTATTTTTATGACGAGAACCTTAGACTCAATCCGAATTTGACATGAACAATATATATAAATACTCGGATGCCATCCATTACAGATATTTCAGATTGTATACGTATATATTAGGAATCTTGTATAATTGCTATTCGATATTTTAGGTAGTCACAGATATTAGGCCTAGAATATTTCTTGGTTTCCTTTTCTTGTAATATCAGTTGGGCTATTTATTGGTTGATCAACATAATGAATAATAAGTTGGATTAATCCAAATTTCACATGGTATCAGAGCGCCTACGCTCCTGAACCGATTGAAATTTTTCGACTTCAATATGTCTTATGTTAGTGATGATGAGAAGAGTCCGAGAATGGATTCTAACTCATCAAAGGGCAGAGAGGCAGGGGATGGCTCAATGAGGAGTGTTGAGGTCCCGCCGGTATATCGCCTTACGTCGTCAGATAGCACGGGAGCCTAAATAATCGAGTGCACCCTCAACGCCGACAACTATTTGACATGGTCACGGGCCATGTTGATCGCGTTACGGGTAAGGAACAAACTGCCCTTCATAGACGAGTCTCTCGAGCAACCGGGAGATGACAGTCCCCTCAGAGAAAGATGGGAACGGTGTAACTCCACGATCTTGGCGTGGATGTTTAACACCATGGAAGGCAGTGTTCAGGCCACCGTTGCATACGCCGTGGATGCTAAAAGCTTACGGGATGATCTCAAGGAGAGATATTCCGAGGGAAATCAATCTAGAGTTTTCCAAATCAAAATCGAAATTTGTCTTCTCAAGCATGACGGGCTGAGTGTTCGGGATTACTATGGTAAATTGAAGTTGTTGTGGGATGAGTTAGAGTTCTATTTAGAACACCCGGGTTATAGAAGTGGAGCGGGTGCCGTGATTGCTGCGCAACGAGATACGGAAAAATGTTTTCAGTTTCTGATGGGACTCACCTCGGATTTTAGCACGATTCGATCCACCATCCTCAGTATTGAGTCGATGCTGAACTTGAACAAGGTGTATAAAATGGTGGTGAACAAAGAATGGCATAAGCTGGTCTCGCGTGCACGAGAGTCGACTCCTGAATCGGCTGCATTTCTCGCCAAAGAAGACCTGGAACGGAGGCGAGGAGGAACTAGCAGAGAGTTGCAGGGTTTTTCAGGGGAGAAGACGATTTGCAGCAACTGTGGAAAAGTGGGCCACATGAGGAATTCTTGCTGGGCCCTCATTGGATACCCATCTTGGCACTCAAAATCCAAGCCCAATGGAAGGAAAGGGCCTGGACAGGACAGACAAAGTAGAGCGGTGGGCCGCGAGGGAGAGCCCAATTCCAGCGGGGCCCAGACCAGGCAAATGCAGTCCAGATGGGCCTAGGAAATGGCTCGCGGGCTGAACGTTTAGAGGCCCTTCCCGATGAGCAATTTCAACGATTGCCGTCCATGCTTTCACAAGACAATATGGATCCGAACCGGCTTGTTGGTAATGAATTTATTTTTGCAGACTTGCAGGATGAATGGATTTTGGACACAAGAGCTTCGAGACACATGACGGGGTGTCTTGAGAATTTCACGAAATCAGTTCCACTAAAGGGCGGAGCACCAGTATTTATACCGAACGGGGGCATAGTACAAGCCACCCGAATGGGAAATGTGATGATTGCAAACTTGATGGAAATTACTGACATGCTCTATGTGCCCACTTTCAATTGCAATTTAATTTCTATTGCACAATTATCAAAAGAGATGAACTGCCTCGTGACATTCTGCTGCAATTTATGTGTTATTTAGGACCGCATCTTGAGGAGGACGCTTGGAGTGGGTGAACTTTGAGGAGGGGTCTATCATCTGAGGCGAGTGGCCACTGCACCGCAAGTATGTCAGACAGTCATAGAAGGATCTACGGAGATATGGCATTGGAGGCTCGGTCATCCATCTCGCACGATGAAATTAAATGGTATTAATTTGGATTTTAGTGAAAGAAGTAATAAGGAGTGTGATGTATGCCTTAGAGCGAAGTAGACACGCTCACAATTTCACTTGAGTATGAATAAAGCCGAGTATTCGTTTCAGTTGATACACTGTGATTTATGGGGGCCATATAAAATTAAGGCTAGTTGTGAAGCCAATTACTTCTTAACAATTGTTGATGATTTTAGTCGAGGAGTGTGGTTATATCTGTTACGAGAAAAAATTGAAGCTCGGCGGTTTATTATTGATTTTTATAATTTAATTAAAAATCAATTTGGTCGCACAATTAAGATCCTAAGAAGTGACAATGGGATGGAGTTTTTGTCAAAGGAACTACGAGACTTTTTCTCTGCACATGGCATTGTGCATCAAACGTCTTGTACAGATACGCCGCAGCAGAATGGCAGGGTTGAAAGGAAGCATCACCACATCCTCAATGTTTCTCGGATACTCATGTTTCAAGCCTTATTGCCAACAAGGTTCTGGGGTGAATATGTCTCGACTGCTGTTCACTTAATAAATGTCACCCCATCATCATTGCTTGGTAATAAAAGTCCACACGAGGTATTATTCGGTAAACCACCTAACTACTCGAATTTACGAGTTTTTGGATCATTGTGTTATGCTCACACACGGACCAAGGATAAATTCGAACCGAGGTCTCGAAAATGCATTTTTATTGGGTATCCACATGAAAAGAAGGGTTGGCGGCTTTATGACTTAAAGAATCGACAAACGTTTGTGTCGAGAGATGTTCATTTTTGCGAGACCAATTTTCCCTTTGCCACGGAAAATGCAGAACCGAAGCAGGGGAGACAAGGTGGGCCATTGTTCCTAAGTGAGGCCTTGCCAACCAACACATATGAAGGGCCCGAACTCGGGCTATGGCAGCTCAACAAGCTCGGAAATGATGGGCTGCAGAGCAGCTCAAATAGCTCTCTAGAAGGGCAGCAACCCTTGGAGAAAGTTGAAAGGCCCAATCACGGCAAGCCCACAAAAAATAGTTGGCAGAGCAACCCAAATGATAATGGGCAGAAGCAGACAAGCCTGGAAAAGGAAGGAAGGCCCAATGATGGAAGTGGACCGAGTTCAGTCCAAGAGTCTTTTGAAATTGGGCGGACTGGGGCACATACGGGCCACCATAAAGGAAGAAAGAGTCCAAGGCCCAAAAATGGGGCCAGTCCAGATCACAAGATTTCAGAGACAGGCCGAACATAGAAGACTTTGGGCCGTTCGCTGGAAATAAGGGGGAGTGGCTCAGCAGAAATATTGGGTCGAAATTTGGAGGAAAAGGGGAGTCGGCCAATATTGGAAGAATCACTTAAAATGGATTCTTTTTTGGAAAATTCAAATTTGAATCAAGAGAGTAGTGACGAGGAAAAGCAAGCTTTGAGTATGGATAAGAAGGATGTCGTGCCAGAAGTAAATTTGCGGCGATCTGAGCGAACTTCTAGACTCCCCAAACGATTCAAAGATTTCATCGTTCATACTGCTCGCCATGAACCCCCCCTCCCCCGATTTACTCATCTCCAAGAGCTCCTCAGGTATGTCCTATCCCATTGAGAAGTATATTAATTATTCGGGTGTCTCTGACCAACACAAAGTATTTCTAGCTGCAATTGATTCTAACATAGAGCCCGCGTCATACCAAGAGGCCATCAAAGATCAAAGATGGAGAATGGCAATGGCGGATGAAATCCGCGCGCTAGAATTAAATAAGACATGGACAATCGAACAACTTCCACACGGTAAACGTCCTATCGGGTGCGAGTGGGTGTATAAGGTGAAGCGCTGAACTGATGGAAGCGTAGAACGCTATAAGGCTCGATTAGTTGCGAAGGGCTTTACACAGGTGGAAGGAGTAGACTATCATGAGACATTTGCACCAGTGGCCAAGCTGGCGACCGTGCGATGCTTATTGACGGTTGCAGCGGCAAGGGGGTGGCAAATCCATCAGATGGACATTAATAATGCCTTTTTACATGGAGAACAAAAAGGAGAACTAGATGAAGAAGTTTACATGGAATTACCTCCGGGTTTTTCCACGTCAAGGAGCGAAAATGTCTGTAGGCTTCGCAAATCTTTATATGGGCTACGTCAAGCATCAAGGATTTGGTTCTCGAAGTTTGCTGATGCACTCCGACATTATGGGTTCATTCAGTTTGGTGCGGATCATTCACTTTTCACTTTTACTAGAGGTACCATCTTTCTTGGCGTACTAGTTTATGTGGATGATTTAATCATAGTAGGCAACAGTTCTAGCCACTGTGATACATTCAAGGGCTATCTGGATAAGTGCTTTCGTATAAAAGACTTGGGGCCCTTGAAATATTTTCTTGGCATTGAAGTCACCAAAATGAACTCAAGACTTTTTCTAAGTCAACGGAAATATGTTCTTGATATTTTGAATGAATGTGGTATGTTGGCATCGCGTCCATCACATTTTCCTATGGAGCAGCATCATCGACTATCCACGAGTTCGAGTGACTTATTGTCAGATCCCGCCAAATACAGACGTCTGATTGTGAGACTTATTTATCTGACTATCACAAGGCCAGAAATTAGTTATTCTCTCCATATTTTGGAACAATATATGCAGGAACCGCGCCAAGACCATTGGGATGTTGCTATTTGGGTTTTTCGATACTTGAAACAATCTCCTGGTCAGGGAATTTTTCTGTGGCCTACTTCACTGGAGCTTGAAGTTTTTTGTGATTCAGATTGAGCAAGTTGTCTTTTGACCTATCGCTCAATTACGGGTTATTTCATTATGCTTGGAGGCTGCCCAGTCTCATGGAAAATGAAGAAGCAAACCACAGTTTCACGCTCATCCGCTGAAGCAGAGTATCGAGCTATGGCGGCAACTGTTAGTGAAGTCATTTGGTTACGGAGTCTTCTTTCTTCTCTTGGAGTACGTATGACCTCACCAACTCGGTTATTCTGCGACAATTAAGCAGCGTTGCATATTGCAGCCAATCCTGTATTTCATGAACGGACAAAGCACATTGAGATAGAATGTCACTTCGTTCGTGAACATCTCAAGTCAGGCGTCATGACTACAGACTATGTGCCTACAAGACTTCAACTAGCAGATATCTTCACAAAGGCATTGGGTCGAGATCGCTTCCGTTTCATCCTTTCCAAGTTGGGCATTCACAATCTTCATGCTCCAACTTGAGGGGGAGTATTACAGATATTTCAGATTGTATACGTATATATTAGGAATCTTGTATAATTGCTATTCGATATTTTAGGTAGTCACATATATTAGGCCTAGAATATTTCTTGGTTTCTTTTTCTTGTAATATCAATCGGGCTATTTATTGGTTGATCGACATAATGAATAATAAGTTGGATTGATCCAAATTTCACACCATCCAACATGCAACAATCCTTACTGAATTATGTAAAACTTCTGCTCAGCATGGAAATAAGTTTGTTATGTGCAATCCAAAAGATTAATACATTATAACATGAGAGCCAGATTATTTTGTTTATCCAAATTTTGCTCATCAACGTTCTGATACAAAAATTGACTGACTCGATATACTTGTGATCACATAAAATATATACGTGCTCTTAGAAATTCACACGGTTGACAACGGACAACGATGTGAACGGACTCTTCCATTTTCCGGACAAAGTAGACTAAGAAGAGGCACATTCTGCAATTTTCAATGACAAGCTGGTGCAATTTCCTGCTAGATTTGTAGGAAAATGACTCAATAGACAAGAAAAAGAGAGAAAAGAGAAGATCGATCTCAAATTTACATGGTAAATCCACTTAATCGATACACTACAATAGAAGGAATCTGGGGCAACCTAAAAAACAACATGGGGCGACCCTTTTTTGTGGTCGCCGCCCTAGGTCAGGTTAGGATAGACCTGGTGACTCTTTCCGAAAAGGGTCGCCTTAAGCTCGACCTAAGGCTACCTATAATGAAGGGTCGGGAAAAAATAGGTTGGCCAAGGCGTACTTGGGCCAACCTACATTTGGGTTGGCAAAGCCACGGTTTGGCCAACCCAAACTTTGAGTCGACAAAGCCTTGTCTTTGCCTCCCTTTTCAAGGGCGGTCTCAGGCTTGGCATACATACGTATATTCTGGCCACTGATGACAGGTTATTAACAAGTTGTCAGTTCATGAGAACAAATAATTTGTGCTGCTGACAACCGATTATTAACTTATTATCAGTTTATGAGGAAATTACCCAATCACTTTATGGCTGCAAGTTAATAGGTTGTTATTAGTATATGAGAAGGAAAATTAGCATTTAGATTTTGTTAACAAGCTGACACAAAACTGCGATATGGACAAAGATAATTACACATGAATTAAATCGACAACCGTAGTCTCTTCTTCGATAGATGGCATAGGAGGCATATCCCCGCACCGTACCCTCAACAAATGGCTTTGGAAAGCCATGTTTGCAGTGACCATCTTTCATTCATGGAGTTGCGTGATTGTAGCCATCACATGGTCCATGAATCATATGCTTAAGAACATCACAATGAAGCTGAGTATTCTTTGCATGCGGAGGGATTTCAGCCTGAACTACTCGGTCATAATCTTTTGGAGTTGAAAGTTTATCATCTGAAAATGTAATAAAAGATTTTTGGATCAAAACAGAAAAGCAATTAAAGTTGTAGGACTAAATGTTTGTTTTTCCATGTTTATATTCTTACAAATTGTTCTTTGTCTTTTTTTTTTGGCTTAATATAGTCAATGTTATGCGTTTTGTCCTCTCTATTCCTAGCTACTATCACATTTTCTGTGAAAAGCATATTTTTAGTTTGGAAACAATAATAAAATTACCAACTGCCCCATCCTACCTTTTGTACAGTCTTGATAGCCCACCGTCTTTGCTTTGTCTAAGTTAAAAACTGAGAAAGGAAAAAAAGAGAAAGGGGATAACTGGAGCTGAGAGTATAAGTAGAGCAGAAGGAAGCAGCGGGGCATGATAACAGCCATTAGGCCCCACTACCATCGTAGCAAAGGCATCGCATGGGGTCGGGGTGGCCATTGGCGTGCCCTTTCCCTCTTTTCCCTCTTCCATTTTCGATTTTTCATTTATAAATTATTAAATTTTTACCTTCTATATAAATAAAATGTCATATCAATTTCGTGAATGGGGAAGTTAACCGACGGATAAATCGCGTAATATTAAAAGAAAAAAGTTTAGAACAAAAGTGAAAAATAAAAGTGACTTTTTTAGTAAATGAAATAAATCATTACAGTTCTAATTAGAGGAATATAGTTCTATTAAGTATTAACCACAAAGTTTCAGCATCAACATGACTCCCTTTTACCGAGCTAAAAGGGAAAAATAAAACTTCTGCTTTCCTTTTTGGTGATTCAGAGAATGAAAGGAAGTTGGAAATGTCCCCATTTACTTTAAATCATGTGCAACGGCTCCCCAGACTTTCAAATTGGCTATATGAAGGCTATATGAACACGGAAGCCTTAAAACTATGCGAAAAGTTAAATTTAAATTCTAAATCTATAAATTTGGCTCAAAAAGTCCTAAAACTATGTGAAAAGTTAAACTTAAGTCTTAAATGTATCAATTTGGCTCAAGAAGTCCTAAACCTTTAATTTATTGGATACTTTCAGTCCTAAATCATAACCGAAAATTTAAAGTATCCAACGGACTAAAGGTTTAGGACTTCTTGAGCCAAATCTATACATTTATGACTTAAGTTTAACTTTTCGCATAGTTTTAGGACTTCCGTGTTTATTTTCCCCTTTAAATTTTAGCAACGTATCCCTAGTTGCAATTTATCCTTAATTATTAGGCAACTTATCTCTTCGAGAGCGTGCGCCACCAAATTACTCATTTTCTCCTAAAATTTACAATTAGCCTCCTTTAGCAAGTTATTGTTCTAGACTAACTCCGTTTAGTTTTAAAGAGACTATACATGTTTTTAATCAATATATATTTGTATATTATATTTCCTGCTACTAATTCCTTTTTCATGTTTTTCTATTAAATTCTGTCACAATTTCTTTTGTATATGCTTCCATTTGGTATTTTAGCTATAAGACCATAAAGCTAGCTGGTGATCTTTTTTCCGACTCCAATTTTGCGTCACCATAGAGCTAATATCCTACATGAGGATAAAAAAAAAAAGTGCAAATGCAAAACATCCTGAAATAAATCTTGTATTAATAGGTAAGGATATAATAAAATAAAAGTATATTTCAATTAAGTTCACTGGAGAGAAAAAGCATGCTTTCAATTAAAAGATATCAGTCTTGTAAATTGTGCTTTTATTGAGTCTTACAACAAAGGGGGGCCCGATGGCTTAAAAGTATACCATCATAAGGAATAATAAAGATACAGATATAGATGGTAATTTGCCAAAATCACTTGGAGCAAGAAGAAGGCCGATTGCAAATATCAACATTTGGGGTGCAAATTGCACCAAAAAATCAAAAGTTGAAATGGATCTCAATGATAATTATGATTTGTATTGAAGTCACGTCCCATCATTAATTGTTGGATGAACCAGTCGTTTTTGTTAGCTGAAATATGTATTCAAGGAAAAAGGGGTTAAGATGCAGTGAAAGGTTGCTCCCCTGTAATCAAGGGTTTTTTTTTTCTTTTTTACCTTAGTATTCGAAAGTATAACGGATCCCAACTAATCCAAAGTCGTATCTATTCATTGAGGGGTCAAGTTTTTCCAGCATGAATTTTCTCCCTTCACGAGATTCGAACTCATGATCTTGCTTAAAGAGTTTTGATTTTGATTCAGATTTAAAGTTGACTTCGTAATATGATTTTTTGTACCTCTCTATTTTCTATTTTCCATTCCTTTTCCCCTATCAAATTCAGAAGTCTTCCGGTTATAGCAAAATATCTATATCTATATCTAAATCTATAATATTATATAAAGTGGAGTTGTGGTGGACTCGGTCATATGGTTTCAAAACATCCGGATTGTTAAATGAAATTTTCTCGAATTTTTAATTTTTCTTTAAAAATCAAAATTTTTAATTTTTAAAATATATAGATGTAGATTTGTTGGATCAATCATTATTTTCGAGCTAGATGGACTAACATGAGGTGATAATACCGACCACATTGATGCTCAGACTAAATTCGTCGGTGCAAAATTACGCCTCATTCGAGTGCCCCTGTTTGCTTAATTACCTTGCGGGCTAATCCGAAGAGGAAGAGTGTAATTAGTTTTCCCACGTCGTAGCTAGTCAGTAAGAGCAGGTATATATACGGGCACATGTTATCCGAGACCCAGTTTGACGATCCATGCTGACACGTGACGATGGGCATTTAGAGCAGTGGTCCCATATCAGGATATATTAAAAGAAAAACCCTTGATCTAGAATAATAAGAATGCGTAGTAAATTTTTGTGTTATTTTGAGTTAGATATGTTGAGGCTGTTAATCCTACGTGGAAAAAAATGAATGAATATCAATGGATTTATATGAGACTTTGAGTGCTATCAATTATCAGATTGATCTTTTAAGTTAAAATGTATCAAAGTTTATATAAGTCGAATGAAAATTTAATAAGATAGAGGTTTTAAATAATATTATAGGAAATTCTAACTAAACCACTTGACCGATTCAATTGAAATTTTTTCGCAGATAGCATAGATAATCTCAGCCTGTTAGTTGAGACAATCGTATCCGATCATTGGCTTTACACTTAAGGCGCCAACCTCTGCCAGAGACCAACCTACTTATGAGATGGGACTCTCAAACGATGTCCACATATAAATTCATGCCTTAAAAGTCCTTGTCACAGTCTTCATCTCCCAATTGAATAGTCCTCCTCCATTATCAAAGGACTCAAAGCCCCCCGTACAATTTCATCGCAATCCCAAAATTCACTTCACGCACACATCCTTAAGCCTTAGCCATGGCCGGGGAAACCTCTACTCAACCTCCGCCGGCTTCAGCCCTGTCCGAATGGAAGTATGATGTGTTCGTGAGCTTCAGGGGTGAGGACAAGAGGAAGAGCTTCATGTCCCACCTCTTCCGTGCCTTTGAGCATGCCGAGATCAGTTGCTACCATGACGTCGACTGGGACCAATGTGGTCGCATCGTGGGGCCGATGCTCTTGGAAGCGATCCGCGTCTCAAGGATTGCCCTTGTTCTCTTCGCCACCCATAACTCCAACTCTAGGCGGTGCCTCAACGAGCTCGTCGAGATAGTGAACTGTGATGGGCAGCTGTATAGAGACCACGGCCACATGGTGGTCCCGATCTTCTTTGACGTGGAGCCAACGGACGTCCGGAGGCAGCAAGGGGAGGTCGGGAGAGGGTTAGAGAGCAGTGCGGCCGAGCAAGGGGAGGCCAAGGCGGCTGCCTGGCGGGCTGTGGTCGATGAGGAAGGGAACCGATCGGGCACCTTTAACCTCCTCCAACTCGTATATATTCATATTTTGGGTAAATTGCAATATGCAAATATTCCCACTCTGTCAAATTTCTTGGCCTTTTTTTTGGCCTAATAAATTCCATTACTTCTGAAAATTACGGGGAAGAAAACAAATCACTTCATATTCCTCAACCTTTGGCTGTTTTTTTTTACTTTAATCCTAGATTATATTTTCGATTAACCTTGTCCTCAATGTTACAATGTTTGTTTACTTTAGTCTTATACTATTCTATTAGGGGAAGAAAAAAGCCAGTGAATTCGGATAGGGGTCGTGCTGGCCATTCCAATTGCCCAACCCCTCTCTCCAAAAATTAAATCTTATATGAAGAAAATGTGAAATTAATTTTCTTTTCTTTTTTTTAATGGAAGAGTTTATGTACGGCGAAAGTGAAAAAAATCGTAAGGTTGAAAATCAAAGTAGTTTTCCTAATCTGCCCCAAAAGTGGCTTAGGGTCACACTAAAATATCTCCACCCGAATAAAGTTAGTGTAGTTTGTTGATACCCCCGAACTAAAAAAAACAAAACAGGCATTTGTAAAAAAAAAAAGGGGGCTTATTATTAATTTATAAGATCTGGATTTGGTCATTGAGCTTTTATTGTCTTTCCAATTTCATCCTTGAGTGCACTAATTCCTATTTCTTGTGCACATGATATATGCTATGATACAGCCACGCATTTAGTAGTATGAATATTTCTACTGTGCAACTATCAGCTAATCCTTTTGTCGCATCAACATCATCAGGGATGAATCATTGCTCATTGAGAAAATTGTGGGGCAAATCTTTAGCAAGTCTGCCTTTAGGAATTCACCTTAGTTCATAAAAGACAAAGTCGGAATAGATGACAATGCGACCGCTGTGATTTCCTTGTTAGACATCAGCTCATCTCACGATGTGCGCGTCATCGGTTTATATGGGACCAAAGGGATAGGCAAGACAACCTTGGTAAGACTTGTATGCAGCCGTGTTTACAGCAAATTTGAAGGTGTGAGTTTCCTGGAAAACATCGGAGATGCAAAAAAAGGAGATATTATTAAGTTCCAGTAGAGGCTCCTCAATGATGTCTTGAAGGTAAAACACTTGGCATTGGACGAGCAATATTCGAACCGCAACCTTGGTCTGATGAGGGATAAGTTGTGCAACAGGAAGGTACTTCTTGTACTGGATGACGTGAACGAGAAGAATATAGTGACATTACTTGCGGGTGGATGAGGAGGATTGCTTGCTCATGGAAGTTGAATCTTAATGACCACAAAAGATGAGTCGTTGCTGGATGATCTTAAAGTGGACTGCAAGTGCATGGTCTCAGGACTCGGCGAAACAGAATCACTCCAGCTCTTCGGTCATTATCCGTTCGACGACGAAGATGGTGACCAAGAAGGTTGTGAAAAATTGTCCAGGAATCTTGTTCACTATGCAGGAGGGCTCCCATCAGCCATTATAACTCTCGGCACTTGGCTTTTCGAGATGAAGAAAGATCAATGGAACAAGTTGTTGCAGCGGTTAGAACGAAATCCTATTTTAGACTATACCGGAGAATGTTTAGAAAATGTGGACTCATTTCTCCATCCTTCTGAATCCGTGGTTGGGCCATGTGGAAAGCATGGTGGGTCTTCCTTCGACAATAAAGCTTATAGTGGCATAAGGCAGATGGAGATTGCCGTGCTCAGGCCGGTTGTTGGATCTATCCGCATCGGCTATGATCATAACGGATGTCTCGTACGTTCATGCAGGCAGGGTGAATCCCATGAGGGCCAAACTTCTACGGTTAGTTCATTAGATACTCTGGCATTGTTAATTCCTTTACTCAAGGCAGTGGGAGTTGATAGAAACATGTGTCTATCTATCTATATATTCGGTAGGTTATATAATTCATTCCGGATTTTTATATCATATACGTCCTGTGGACTATATAATTGGTTTAGGAAACTAATGTTATTTTTAACGCAACTTCTACAATTTTGACTACGTGGCTAAAGTTTGAAATTGGAAATACCCAAGATAGCATTGAGGTTTAACGGAGATACTTGTCCTGATTAGAGATCATCCCGCCAGTGGAAAGTCGATATTTGCAGGCAATGTAGGGTATAAAAGTCCCAATATAATATGTCCGAACATTGAAAACACGTCTATAAAGACCATGACAAATGAGAAATATCGTTTGAGAAGAGTGGTATTGCTTGCCTAAAATCAAGAGGTTTCATGTTAAATTCTTGCCAGTAGAACTATTTATACTCTTTTACGTACATTTTCCTCTCCTAGCTTCTAAATCTCCCTTATAATTTGGAAAAAAGAATATCTTTCAAAGTATTTTGTCTTTTTTATTTTTGAAGGATTCCTGAAATTTCAGAATTTCTAATATAGAACACTGGAATTTTAGTCATAGTTTAGACACCACTTTTCCATTTGGTAAAATTGGTCCCTATAACAACTTTTGACATTGGCCTCGGCATCGCTTTACTTAAAGAAAAAAAATTTGACATCTTTGAATCCTTTTATTTTCGATCGTCTCAGAGCTATTTTATTCCCCTCATCTTTTTTTCTTTGATAAGTGGCGGGCCAAGGGCTATGCGGGCAAATGGGATTGGAGCCTATGGCCTCATGGACTATCCACACACACATCCCATTTACTTGCACTGACCATTAGGGCTTTATCTTAGTCGATTTCAGTAGATACCAATAATACATTGCACTTACTATCCGATTCAACCTAGGATTAACTAAATGATCGAGAGATGGAAATCCTAAGGAAATATGTCAAAATCTAATTTTTGAAATAGATCAATCCGAGATCAACAATATCTTATGAGAAGAATGAATTGGAAGTTTAAGGTAAACCATTATTTCTATTTTTTTTTTTTGGGGTAAGGGTAAACCATTATTTCTTTATTATTATTCATTCTTTTCTCTTTAATATTTGGATTGATTGTGTTGTTATCTTTATCCAGCATTTTAGAATCGGTTCATCTTCGTGACTTCATGCGATCTAAATCTGAATCAATAGATTCAGGCGAATTTTTTTACTTTGCTACTTGTCAATTTTTCTAATACACGAGATGAGACTCTGTTATCATGCTGCGCTCTCGAGCGAGCCGGGAGCTGATGATATTGATGAACGTATGGGAACTTCTTGCAGGTTACACTAGATTACCCAGACGAATATTTGACTTCAATCTCCGGCTGTACAAACACTGATATCAGCATTATTTAGTCACTCTCGATCCATAGTAACCGGAGGAAATATGGACCATTTGGTGTGAAAAGAGGAGAATCGATTGAATTGAAGGTGATAATCTTTATTGATGTGACAACCGTATATATACAAAATAACTCATTGATACCTACGGTAAGTAAATCAAAAAGGATACTGTATAAACTATACAAAGAATATCCTAAGAATATCCTAGAATATCCTAAGAATACAAGAAGATTCTAATGTAACAAATCTCGGAGAATATGTGGAAATATCTCGGAAATCATATATGTGGAAATATCTCGGAAATCATGGCATATCCCGTAATACTCCCCCTCAAGTTGGAGAATGAGGATCCCGAATTCCCAACTTGCGAAGGAGTAAATGAAAGCGATCTCGACCGAGAGCTTTAGTGAACAAATCTGCCAACTGTGAATGTGTCGATAAATAAGCTGTAGAAATAATGCCTGACAGTATATGATCCCGGATAAAATGGCAATCGATCTCAATATGCTTGGTTCGTTCATGGAATACAGGATTTGCCGCAATATGTAGAGCGGCTTGATTATCGCAATACAAGAGTGTAGGTCCAGGTATTGTGACGCCCAAAGAAGATAAAAGACTACGTAACCATATGACCTCACTAACAGTTGCTGCCATAGCTCGGTACTCAGCTTCTGCATATGATCTGGAGACTGTGGTTTGCTTCTTTGTTTTCCATGATACTGGACTACCACCAAGTGTGATAAAATATCCGGTGACTGATCGTCTAGTCATTGGACAGCTAGCCCAATCGGAATCACAATATGCTACTAAATCCATGGAAGCAGGTCGTAAGAATATTCCCTGTCCCGGTGAGCATTTGAGGTAACGAATGATCCTTAATGCTGCATCCCAGTGATCCTTTCGTGGGTCCTGCATGAACTGGGAGAGGATGTGAACCGAGTAAGACAACTCAGGACGAGTTATGGTCAAATAAATTAGACGACCGATCAGACGACGGTATCTAGTCGGTTCTGATATTGGAGAGCCCGAGTCCGATGATAGACCATGACGTTGTTCCATAGGAAAGTAGGAGGGCTTCGATCCAAGTAAGCCGCACTCATTGATGATGTCGAGTGCATATTTCCTTTGATTAAGAAATAAGCCCTTCTCCATGCGGGTTACTTCTATCCCGAGAAAGTATCTTAAAGACCCCAGGTCTTTAATGCGAAAATGAGTATCAAGATATCTCTTAAGAGATGTACAGTCTTCAGAACTATTCCCAACGACAATCATATCATCCACATAGACTAGTACCGCAAGAAATTTCTTATCCCGCTGTAGTGTAAAGAGAGAATGATCGGCTTCAGACTGAGAGAAACCATAATTGCGTAGGGCACTCGTAAACTTAGAGAACCAATTGCGAGACGCTTGGCGAAGACCATAAAGAGATTTCTGAAGACGACACGCATAACCTGGGCGTCGATGAGAAAATCCCGGGGGTAACTTCATATATACTTCCTCTTCAAGTTCCCCATGAAGAAATGCATTATGGACATCTAGTTGATGCATTTCCCAATTATTAGTTACTGCGAGAGAAAGCAGAACACGTACCGTAACGAGCTTGGCGACGGGTGCAAAAGTTTCATGAAAATCCACACCCTCTATTTGTGTGAATCCTTTTGCTACAAGACGAGCCTTGAAACGTTCAATGCTGCCATCCGCATGACGTTTAATTTTGAAAACCCATTTGCAACCAATGGGTTTCTTGCCTTCGGGAACTGGTTCTATTCGCCAAGTATTGTTAGATTCCAAAGCTCGTATTTCAGCCTGCATAGCATTACGCCATCGAGAATCTTGTACTGCTTCTTGGTAGGATCGAGGTTCAACCTCATGGTCCAATGCCGCAGTATATGCAAAATGATAATCAGTAAATTTCGAATATGATAGACATGGCTCAATTGAATAAGACTTACCCGAGAAAGTCGATGAAGTGGGTGTGCTCGAATTGGAGAGGGGGGGCTGAATTTCAACTGTATGGCAAAGAAAATCCTTGTGCCAACTGGGAGGATGTCGATTTCTGTCTGATCTTCGTAACTGAATATTCTGATTAGCTGGAGTACTATCAGCATGGGTAGGAGAAAGAGGCCCAAAATCCATGGGCTGAATCAGTGGACTGTGTACAGAGAAAGGAAGCTGGGCCGCAGAAGGAAGAAGCTGGGCCTCGGAGGAAGTGATCCGGGCCTCGGAGGAAGAGAATTGGGCCTCAGAGGAAGGGAGCTGGACTGCAGGCCGAGCTGGAATATTCTCCAGTTCTGCGGGCCGATGATCAGAAGAAACGGGCTGGACTGCTGAATTAACTTCGGGCTGGGCATGTCCTGATTCATCATTGGGCTGAACTGATATGAATTTATTTTCTAGCTCATAATTCTCCCCCTTGCTTCCATAATCTGAACCGGGCACAAAATCCAAGAACAAGGGTGTGTCATTCTTGTCAATAATTCTATTGTCCAACCTCTCTTGAGAAAAAGGAAATGTGTCCTCAAAAAATTTCACATCCCTAGAGACAAATATTTCTCGTGTTTTCAAATCATATAAGCGCCAACCCTTCTTACCGTATGGGTATCCCACGAAAATACACTTACGTGATCTTTCTCCAAATTTGTCTGTTACGCTTGACCTATTATGTGCGTAGCAAAGACAACCAAATACTCGTAGGTGAGAATAATCAGGTGGTTTATTGAATAACATCTCAAACGGAGTTTTACCCGATAAAATCGATGATGGCGTTATATTGATGAGGTATGCAGCAGTGGTTACACATTCTCCCCAAAATCGTGTTGGAAGACTTGCCTGAAATAAGAGTGCCCGTGCCACGTTTAATATGTGGCGATGTTTCCTTTCTACTCGCCCATTCTGTTGTGGAGTATAGGAACAGGAAGTCTGATGTATGATGCCACGTTGTGAGAAGAAATTTTGTATTTCTTTGGAGAGAAATTCCGACCCATTATCAGTCCGAAGAATTTTCACTGATCTTTCAAACTGATTTTGTACCAGATTGAGGAATCCAATTAGGTTATATCTGGCCTCGGCTTTATCACGTAAAGGGTATATCCAAATAGCTCGACTATAATCATCAACAATCGTCATGAAGTAATAAGCCCCAGAAAGTGATTTAATTTTGTATGGCCCCCATAAATCACAATGAACTAATTGGAATAAATAGCTCGCTTTATTGAGACTTATTGGAAATGGAGAACGAGTTTGCTTTGACCTATAGCAAACATCACAGTCCTTATGACAACTGGAATTAGATGTAATACCCTTAAAAATAAGACGACGTGACGGGTGCCCCAAACGGTTGTGCCAAAGCTCATTATTTTCAAATGTGACTGCGGAAGCTATGACTGACGATGATGACACACGCCGTAAATAGTAGACCCCCCCGACCATTTCACCCACTCCAAACGTCTTCCTCGTGGTGAGGTCCTGTAATAAGCACATGTCACCATGAAAAATCACCCGACAATTAGAATCAGTGGATAATTGAGCAACTGATATTAAATTGCACTCAAAAGATGGAACTAGTATGACATTCGATAAATTGAGATCCCCAGCGATATGAATGTTTCCTTCCTTAGTGGCAAGAATAGAATTGCCATTAGGAAATCGAACCCTGAAATTCTCAATAAGTCGACTAGAATTAAATAAGTCAACCCTTCCTGTCATGTGGCGCGAAGCACCCGTGTCAATAATCCATTGATCATCTGGATTAATGGAAATTAATTTATTACCGACAAGAGGCTCAGCTGAGTGATTATCTCTTCCGACTATGTCAAGAAGCTTCTCGAACTGGGCTGTGGACAGCTCTGAAATTTTGCTGGGCTTCGGACCAGAGCTGGCGGCCTGGACTGCATTTGAACGGGCCTGCAGATTACTCTGCCCAGTCGCTGCATAACTCGGCCCATGTTTCTTTTGCTGCTTGGACCCGCCTTTGCCTTTGCTCCTGGGCTCCCAATCCGTGGGCTTTCCGTGAAGTTTCCAGCATGTGCTGCGAGTGTGGCCCATTCGGTCACAGTGATCACAGTAAGGTCGTCCTCCCGATCGTGCGTTGGGTTGATTTGTTCCAGCTCCCTCCTTGACATAATAAACTGCTGCCTCTGGTCCCGACTCATGTCCACGAGCCACAATCTTTTGTCGCTCCTCATGAATCACCATGTAATAAATTTTGTTAAGAGAAGGAAGTGTATCAAGACTCAGGATATTGGAGCGCACCATACCGAACTCCGGGTTGAGCCCCATGAGAAATTGATATGCTTTTTCTTTCTCGCGATGTGAAGTCACGAATGCTGCCGCCGCACAAGTACAAGTAGGAGCCGTGAGAAAATTCTCTAGCTCATCCCACAAGACTTTGAGATTGGAATAATACTTTGCGACGGTTTCACCTTCCTGTCTCATCAGACATAAACGAGATTTCAATTCATATATCCTTGCTTCGTTACCTTCCGAAAACCTCTCTTTGAGGTCATCCCAGAGAGTCTTCGCATTTTCGATACATGCGACACTCGATTGCAAATCTTGATCGAGAGTATTGGTTATCCACGCCACGACCATCGAATTGCACATGATCCATTGCAATTCATTGGCATCTCCCTCAGCTGGTTTTTGTACTGAGCCATCGATGAACCCAAGCTTATTCTTTGCTCGAAGTGCATTAGTCATTAGCCTGGACCAAGTGAGATAATTCTCACCATTCAAAGTGCAGGCGATGATCTTGATTCCTAGCGCATCGGATGAGGTGACAGTATAAGGTGAAACAGCGATGATGGATCCCATTCCTACTCCAGTGTTTGCTTCCATGGGATAATTGGAGAATAAGAAACGAATATCAACAAGGATTTGATCGGTTTCAAGGCTTTGAATCTCTGATACCATGTGAAAAGAGGAGAATCGATTGAATTGAAGGTGATAATCTTTATTGATGTGACAACCGTATATATACAAAATAACTCATTGATACCTACGGTAAGTAAATCAAAAAGGATACTGTATAAACTATACAAAGAATATCCTAAGAATATCCTAGAATATCCTAAGAATACAAGAAGATTCTAATGTAACAAATCTCGGAGAATATGTGGAAATATCTCGGAAATCATATATGTGGAAATATCTCGGAAATCATGGCATATCCCGTAATATTTGGCCATGAAAATGGGAATCCTTTCTCTTTTCGTGATAAACAAATTAAGGACGGAAAGATACTCGGATTCTTCGAGAAGTGTGGCTCCTATGTCAATTCTATCGGAGCATATATTGGGCCAATTTCACTTCCACACCCATTCAAAACCATAGGTCCATTTGGTAACCGGGATCGAAATTCTTGGGACGACGGAAAGCATCCAGACATAAGGCAGATCGATGTGGTCTTTGATACAGAAGTTGAGTCTATCAGCATCATTTACGACAATCATGGTCACCACACAATTCCCTTCGCACACGGTGAAAATGGTGGAGGCAAATTCTACTCGGTATGTTGTCTTAGTGCATATTAGATGAGCTGCTCACTTTTCCATCTGTATACTAATGTTGATTTGCGCTTATAAACTGCTAATAATAAGGAATAATGTGACGTAAATGACTTAGATGTATGTTTCATGCTTTTCCTAGGTTAGGTTGGCCTATCCGTATGAGTACTTAAGATTGATCTCGGGCTACCTGAGAGAACATCTTGGCAAACTCATTCTACAGTCAATCTCATTCAACAGTAACACGAGAAAGTATGGACCATTTGGTCGAGAGGTTGGGATACCATTCAGTGGTCCTTCAACCGGTGGCAAGATTGTGGGATTCTACGGAAGCTGCAATGGCCATCTTGATTCCATTGGAGCGTATCTTGAACCAGTTTCTCACAAACATCCTATGAGAACTGTCGGACCTTTCGGAGGTAACGGTGGAAGCCCTTGGGATGATGGGCAGCATATCGGTTTAAGGCAAATCATTATCAGGTACGGAGATGTGGTTGATTCCATTAAATGCGTATACGATGGCAATGGAACCTCTTTGGAAGGATTGAAGCATGGTGCAGATGGTGGCCTCCTGTTAGCACCTCATTTTAGCTCACCAATTCAAGCAATGCATATGAGCAATGATTCAGGCCCTGACTTGAGCATTGATGCAGAAAAGCGTTCGATAGAGCAGCAAATTGCTCTTCATCCTCAAGTCAACAAAAACAGGCAGATGATTCAAGCATACGACAGAAGAGTATACAGAATATTCTAACAACATACAGAGCAAACAGGGAGCCTAAAAGGTATCCAAACCGGTGTTTTCAGAATACATCGCCGACAGTGTTATTTTCTGCTGATTCGCTCGATCATCAGAAAATATCCAATATTGGACTCCAAAAATCCCTCACTGCACCAAATAGATGAAAAGTGTCTCTGAACACATTTCGCAGATCATCTGCTCTATACATAACAACTTTCTGCATACAGATAACTTTTCCGTGGGAGTTCAAAAACGTCAATTCACCAGAGAAAAGTTAATGCCCGCTGTCAGATGCAGTCACATCCAACAATTACACAGAGCATGAGCATTGCTTCGAATCGTCTCTCGAAAGTCACACAGACTTCTCGAATGGCTCCCGAGCGGCAGAACAAATATACCTTTCAACGAAAAATTATCTGGAGACTGGTTTGACAGAGCATCGGCAAGCCAAGTTAGTCATGTATTGCCCCAAAAACTACAGCGGACATACGCAATTGGGCAAATCAGACTGCAATATCTCTTTTAGTTTCCCGAATGACCTCCAAATGGCAGAAAAGACCGTTTTCAACGGAAATTCATAACCGAAGGTCCTTTGGTAGAAACTTGACGTCAGATAGTTGGCCAGTACAGTGCTACACATTCCAAGGCTTAGTGTGAAATTCTCAGATGGAATTGCACAATTCATCTAGGCCCACAGAACAATGCTTTTAGGGTCTCAGATGCAATTTTTCAATCCTTAAGGGTCTGTGCTCAACGAACAGAGATCATAGCGATCTTCAAATCATCCAAGCAACTCATAAAGCATTATGAGAAATTCGGTTTCGGACCTCTAGGACATTTCCAGCCTCACATTGTCAATACCGGCTTATTAGTCAATTATTCGGTCTGATTGACAATACACGTCAAAATGACAAATGTGGAATGCAGACATGGGATACGCATTCAAAAACGGCTAACTTTGCTCTAATCGACTAAAACGAGCAAAACCGGCTTCCGAGCCAAAAAACCACACAAACATTCTTTTAGGCAAAATGGGCAATTTTGGGCTCGTTTGAACCGTTTTTGCGCGCACAATGACAATTTGACGTTTGTTTGAGCCACGAACCTCAAACACGCGACCAATTGAGACCCGAACTTTGTCCCGAACTTCCCTCATGACCCGTGGAGCCCACGGTTTGCCCTAGGGCAGCCACAAATTGTCATAGCCGCCCCTCCCTTGCCATCTTCCTCATTAAACCAAGAAGCCAACTTGTCCTTGCCTTATCTTCTTCAAAAATATCTAAGTCTTCTACTTCAACACTCTACCATCACCATCCATCCATTAATGCTTCATTCAATCAAAATCCCATCCTAATTCTCTTAAAAATTCGGATCCCTTAAGCATCCCCCTTAATCACACTTTGCTTGCACTAATTTAGTCATTAAGCATGCATATGTATAGCCTAAGTCATCTTCAAGCACACACGCACATTTTGCATTTTCTTCAAGCTCAAACACTCCCAAAACTCCAGCAAAAACCGCAACACTTTCAGCAAGCTTCAGCTCAAGCAAATACCAAGCTAGAACACGAAAGACTTAAGTCGGAATCATGGTATTTACCATTCCGGCTTAAATCCAAACTTCACCAAACTTCATATTCCACATTTTTTCGACCCCCTCTATCCATTTTCGAGCTTAGATTTTACCCTAAATTAAATAGAATAACTATCTTCCCACTAACTCTACTTTTCTCTCTCTCTCTCTCTCTCTCTCTCTCTCATTCTCTCTTCCTCTACTCAATCTGCTTTCTTTTCCCCTCTCTCTTTTTTCCCCTCTCAAATTGCATACAAGCCAAAATTTTCTTTATTAATTTCATTAATTGAATTTTTAATTAATGATTTTGTATCAGTTCCTTATTAATAAAAAAGACTGTTACATCTAAAAAATGCATTATACTTTAATAGATATCTTAAGAAAAAAACTTTTACGTAACACAGTGTGTATTGCATGTCTGACTCTAGTTTAAATAAAACTGAAGCGTAATAAGAAAGTATCATATTTTTTCCTTATATATTTAGCTCATAGTTGTGTGACCTTTTGAATGATGCAACCTCCACATCCCTTAAACAAAAGATAAAGAAAGACGACTAGTTTATCTAACATTTTAACGTGATTTTTCCAAATTTCCCAAGGAAACTAGGATATAGGGCTTGTTGCATTGTCTTTCGAACTATTTTCCTCGCTGGATTTATTTTATGAAATGTTAGAAAACTGAAGGGAAAATTGCTATGCTCACTAATGTGAAACGACATGCCAAGTAATAAAGAGCATAAATACACTTAAGTAACAATCAATCTTGATAGATCTTCTGTTGTTGATTTTAGTTTATTGTCCAATCCAGCAATGAAGATATGGCCAAAATTCAATTGTAATTATTGTCTACTACACTATAAATAATTTCATCCAAAGAAAAGACTACACTCAATAAGCTGGAATTGGTCCATAAAGTTAATTATTCTTTTCACCGAGAAGCCGAAAATAAATGATTTCGAAAATTAATATGTTTGATTTTCCTATAAATTAATTTTAAACATATGATATGAGTACAAATAATTAGCCGATGGAAAAATAGTTATTGTAAAATATTGACCTCCATAAGTCATATAATTTTTAAGGTTAAATTTTTCTACAGGTCGAATTGGATTATCCAGATGAGTATTTAACTTCGATATCTGGCTATACGGGTCAATGGGATTTAATGCTTCTCGTCAACGATCGCTATATGGATAAATTTAGTTCAACGCATCTCGTCAACTCGTTGACGTTTCACAGCAGCCGAAGAGTGTATGTCCATATGGGAAGCAGCAAGGTACGTACTTCTCGTCCCCGCAAAATATAGGAAAAATAGTTGGGTTCTTCGGAAGATCCGGCATATATCTTGATTGTATTGGAGCATATTTTGCACCGGTCTAATGACTGTAGGACCAAATGGAGGTGAAGGTGTGGAATGCCGTGGGATGATGGAGTGTGTATGGCAAGTCGTTCTTGTTACCGAACAGTCAGTGATGCATGGCATATGTTGTAGTGAGGAATATATCTACCGTACATGCTGGTCATGGTGGATGTTCGTATATATGACATGCATGAAATTTCTAGGCCATCATGACATTGGCCGAGATATAATTATGCAGAAATTTGGTCGAAAATTTTGATCGTTAAGCAACTTCTTCATTCTTCATTCAAAAGGAGAAATAATTATGACAATTCTCCTTTTCCTTTTCGCCGGATACTGGGTTTCATACCAAAAGAAAAAAAGAAAAAGAGAGAGAAATGTTCCTACCCAAAAAGAGGAGAAATATGGTCCTGAGATGTTTCTCATATTTAATTTATTTTACAAATTGGAGAAGGAAGTGGTTAAAATAACATTCCTATTTCTGAAAATACCCATCACAAGGAGAAAGTAACTTTTTTAATCTCTTCATCTGCAAAGAATTCTTGATGTGAAAATCCAAAGACAATGGACTAATCTTTGAATAGGAAAAAGCAAAAGAAACATCTTGTTCTTTCCCCTCTCAAACTTGTTTTTTCCCCTCACCGTTCCCTCCCTTTTGAACTCTCCCTCATCAACAATTTATTTTATATTTTAGTTTGTACTATTATTTAATATTAAATTAGCAAAAATATTCTTTAAGCCTCTATAAGATAATGTATATACATGAAAAATTATAAAAATAATTATATCTTAAACAAACGATAATAAAAGGTGCTAAGCACGGGCAAGGCTCTTTTCTATATCTCTATATATCAATCCATATATTCTCCTACTTGAACACATGAATCGTGGCTTTAATATTGATTTGCAAACCCCAAATGGTGGCCCGCGTGGGATTTATTCAATCTCAATATCCATGATACCAATGTTGAATTTTCAACGAATTTACAAGGATATGGACTCATTTCTAATAAAAAATTAAATTAGTAGGTGATTGTACCTAATTTTTATATTGAAATGAATTTCTTTATGTAACCAATCCTTAATTAATAGTTGCTAACACCCGGCTTTATATTCGAAGAAAATTGCACCACTCTTAATATTAGTTATTTAGACAAAAACCATGCACGATGCACCATATGAAGTAATTTAAATAAAATTTGACAAATTAATCATTTAACTAAATGCAATATATTATATGAGGTTTATACATATGAAAGATCAGAATTAAAAGTCAAATGGACTTACAGATTAAGTGATTCTTCTTGTTCTAGAAATCCATAAATAATAGGAATTATGAAGTATCAATACAAGATTAAGGGGGCAAAAAAAAGGGAGAGAGAACTTAAGAAGGGGAATAATAATATGAACAAGCACAGAAAACTCTATTCGCATAATTGAGTTCAATATTTTTCTATTTTTAACTAAGAATACGGGCCACTGCAACCGCCCATTTTTATATAGACAAATATTCTGAAATCCTTTGTTATTCTTTTGTCAACTCGCCAGAATAGTCGTTAATTGGCTGAAATTAGTGACATTTTTGAGATAAGGATGTCTCACGTATTTGTTTTTGAGAGCCACAGAGGTCCCATCCAGTGATAGACGCATCTAGGGTGGGCATGAAATGGGACGAAAAAATTTTGAGCCTGAACGTAACCGTTCTTAATTTTCTAGATTAAAATTTTGCAAAACCGTTATCATAATAAAAACCTAATCGAAAGAGTAAAATCATCCCGGAAAAATATTCAGTTTTTTTTTATTTGGTCTTATCAATTCAGCATGGGATGGTTTTTAATGATGGTGTACAATTTCCATTTTTTTGCACACCTTTGGACGCATGTGTTAGTAATCATAGTGAACAATCAAATGAGGAAACCTAATATTTTAAACCATGAATAATTTTTGCCTATCAGTTGAGATTAATTCCATTAGGGGATTAGCTTAGTCTTGGCAACGAAATACTTTCAGTGAGTTTTCAATTACGTGAAATCTAATATTGATTAATAAGTCTTATATATATGTTCTCATGATAGATACATTTTATGACTATATTGTCCATTGAATATGACAAATTTTACCTAATCAACCTAATCCGAACTTCCCTTTGAGTCTAATGCACCCATTTTATATTTATGACGAGAACTTTAGACTCAATCCGAATTTGACATGAACAATATATAAATTCTCTGATGCTATCCAACACGCAACAATCCTTACTGAATTACGCAAAACTTCTGTTCGGCATGGAAATAAGTTTGTTACGTGCAATCCAAAAGATTAATACATTATAACATGAGAGTCGGATTATTTTATTTAGAAAATTTTATTCAAAATGACTTATGATTTACCCGTTTTGTCAAATCTATCGTATGTTCTCCTTTTTTTTTTTTTGTCAACTTTCTAGTCGTGTAATCCCAGTCAAAGGTGTCAATTCCAAATTCCGCATCAACCTAACCTAACCTAACCTAACTTTTTGTCTTGGAACATTCATTAACTTCTCTCACGAAACTATCTTTTCACTTGGTTTTTTGTCAGGCCATGTGACATCTTCTAGCTGAAGGAGACGTACATACTCCCTTCAAATAAATTAATATTTATTACGTTAGATATTTTATGATATCACTTATTTTTTTAATTTATCTTATAATTTAAAAATTACATAATAAGGTTTATGATTTATATTTGGTTCAATTAAAGATAAATGGAATTGAGTTGAGTAGAGTTAAAAAAAATTTAAAAACTAAACACACCCTTAGTATTTGTTGGGGGAGGTTCTGCATTACCAGTAAGCATTTAATTAAATGCGAATTTATTATTGCATAATCTTAAAAAATTATGTTTATATTGACGTCGAAGACTCCAAAACTCGGTTGACACGCGATATGTGGAACGAGAGGTTTTATTAGAGTTCTATTATATACTTCCACATATAATTGTGGCCTTAGATGTCCCTTGCCACGGTCTTCATCATATTCCAAACATCCTTAAGCGCCTTAACTATGGGCGAAACCTCCACCCAACCACTGCTAGCTTTGGCCCTGCCAAAGTGGAAGTACGATGTGTTTGTGAGCTTCAGGGGTGAAGACGCAAGGAAGGGCTTCATGTCCCACCTCTTCCGTGCCTTTGAGCTAGCCGATATCAGTTGCTACCGTGACATTGATTGGGACTAACGTGGACGCATTGTGAGGTCGACGCTCTTGGAAACGATTAGCTACTCAAGGATCGCACTTGTTCTCTTCACCACCCACTACTCCAACTCTAGGTGGTGCCTCGATGAGCTTGTCGAGATAATGAAGTGTGACACGCCAGTTTACCTAGACTACGATCACATGGTAATTCCGATCTTCTACGATGTGGAGCCGTCAGAAGTCCGAATGCAGGAAGGAGAGTTCGGGAGAGAGATAGAGAGCTACGCAGCCATGCATGGAGAGGCCAACATGGCCGCCTGGCAGGCTGCACTCGGTGAGGCAGTGAACCAATCAAGATGGCATTTAAATAAGAGTAAATTAACAAACTGTCCTTCAAAAGATTGATATTATATTAATTCTTATCTCAAGTAATTCTTTACGTCGACCCAACCCTCGACCACTTAAAAATACATATTAAGAACCCTTCTATTAGCCTCTCGTTAAAAAATTGACGGAATCATGCGAAGTGAATTTTTAATTATTTTCTGCCTTTTTTATTTGCTCTTTACATAATTTCTTCCTTTTTTCTTGATTCTTTCTCTCTCTCTCTCTCTCTCTCATTTTGTCTGACTCCGATAAAAAATATAGTCAATTAGAGATGAAAACTCTAAGATTTTTCCAGATTCCGACGAAGGAAATCTCGGGAGGACAACAAGTGGATTTTTATCTCTATCACTATGAACCGTTAAATATTCAATATTAGCAAAAGAAAATTAATAATAAATGGAAAATATGAGAACAGAGGATGTATTAAAATCGGAGCTCCCAGTCGGCCCCTAGCCCTTCCCCTAGCCTACCCATGGGAGGTCATCGATGGATTATGAGACCTTTGGTTACCTCACCTGGGCTGGAAACGTGTCTGAAGCCACAAACTTCCACCATTTCCATCTTTGGAGCTTTTCATCAACTTGTCGTTGAGCTTCTCATCTTCCTCAAGCTCATAGAGCCAACCCCCCCAGTCCCTCTTTGTGGCTTCAGATACAGGTGATTACCTCGCCCTTCCTCTAGCCCACTAATGGAAGCAAAATTTGGTCAGGAAACGAGAAGAGCAAGAATACCGAGCAAGAGAGAACAAGCAAAAGAGAACAACAAATTCAAATTCCATTTAGTGACAATTTGGTCATCTCTCCGTGTGAAATAGAGAGACGAACTATTAGAGCAACTGATGAGTCCATTGCCATCCTCCTCTGCTCCAACCTCTGGTTTTTTTTTTTTCTCCCTTGTTTCCCAAATGTTCTAGAGAGAAAGAGAATGCCTCTCTGATTTTGAAACGGAAAAGTGACCTTATCGGAGGCTTTTGAGGGAGCGGTGGGCAGCGGGCTTGCCCCCCATCACCAATCTGCCCTATCTCGCTCTCTCTTCATTTCAAAATCGGAGATAGAGAGAGAGGGAGGGAGGGAGGCTGATCGGCGGTGGGCATCTTTTGTAGCCACTGCCCCCAATGCAAGCTCACCAAAGGTGTGGGACATTAGAGACGAGATTGGCTTGTGGTGATGCCCAATCGTCGGTCTTCCCCTACACCCACACCCCCTCCCTCTCAAATCTCAAGTCATTTTGTTTTCTTTTTATTTCAGTTTTGTAAATTTTTATGATTAAATAATATAATACATTATTAAGGAATTTAAAAAAATCATAAAATGAAGCAAAAGTTATTTTTAAATGTTTTTCGTTCAATTTTTAACGGTAGGTTGATGGAAGGGCCAATATGATGTACGTTTAATCGGTCAGTGTTAAAGGTGACGTAAAAAATTACTTGATGTTAGATTTGATAGAAGATCGATCTCTAAAGGAGTAAATTATTAATTTACTCTTTAAATAATGACCCTCATGGACACAACACCATCCTTTTCATTTTCACATATACTAAAGGAAATGCACCTGCTCTAGAGCAGCAACATAAAAAATAAAAAGGCAGAATATACCAAATAAAAGTAATTTAACTTTAAAATAACAATTATTTTAACAATAAAATAATTATTAAATTGATTTTTTTAAAAAATAAAAAAATGGGGTCAATTAGAATTTTTATATAATAAAAATATAAAAAAAAATAAAGTTATATTTCGTATTAGGTATGTTATATTTGGTATTAGGTACGGATTCCACGTTTAATATGGTCATGCCTTAAAAGTCCTTGCGACAGTCTTCATCTGCCAATCGAATGGCCTTCCCCCATTATCAAAGGACTTAAAGCCCCCTGTACAATTTCATCACATTCCCAAAATTCACTTCAAACACACATCCTTAAAGCCTCAGCCATGGCCGGGGAAACCTCGACCCAACCTCCGCCGGCTGGAGCCCCACCCGAGTGGAAGTATGATGTGTTCGTGAGCTTCAGCGGTGAAGATGCGAGGAAGAGCTTCATGTCCCACCTCTTCCGTGCCTTTGAGCGTGCCGAGATCAGTTGCTACCGCGACGTCGACTGGGACCAACGCGGCCGCATCGTGGGACCGATGCTCTTGGAAGCAATCCGTGGCTCGAGGATTGCCCTTGTTCTCTTCACCACCCACTACTCCAACTCTAGGTGGTGCCTCGACGAGCTCGTTGAGATAATGAACTGTGATGGGCAGGTGTATAGAGACCACGGCCACATGGTGGTCCCGATCTTCTTTGACGTGGAGGCAACGGACGTCCGGAGGCAGCAAGGGGAGTTCGGGAGATGGTTAGAGAGCAGTGCGGCCGAGCAAGGGGAGGCCAAGGCGGCCGCCTGGCGGGCTGCGCTCTATGAGGCAGGGGACCGATCGGGATTGCATTTACAGAATGACGCCAATGGGTACAACTCCACCTTTAACCTCTTCCAACTCGTGTATATTCATATTTTGGGTAAATTGCAATATGCAAATATTCCCACTCTGTCAAATTTCTTGGCTTTTTTTGGCCAAACAAATTTTCCTTTACTTCTGAAATGCCCCCTGAAGTTCTTCCTCTCTTGAGCCCAATGAGCTACAGGGTCGCGTAATAATTTACGGGGAAGAAGACAAATCACTTCATATTCCTCAACCTTTGGCTGTTTTTTCACTTTAATCCTAGATTATGTTTTCGATTAACCTTGTCCTCAATGTTACAATGTTTGTTTACTTTAGTCTTGTACTTTTCTATTAGGGAAAAAAAAAAAAAGCCAGTGACCTCGGATAGGGGTCGTGCTGGCCATTTCAATTGCCCAACCCCCCTCTTTATCTCCGATCTAGACCTATGGTTTAATATTTATTATTTCGAAAAATTAATTATTATGTGAAGAAAATGTGAAATTAATTTATTTTTTTATGGAAATTTTGATGTACAGCGAAAGTGAAAAAATCTTAAGGTTGAAAATCAAAAGTAGTTTCCCTAATATACCCTGCACGGACACGCTAAAGTCACACTAACATATCTCTACCAGAATAAAGTTAGTGGAGTTTGTTCATTGTTGATACCCTTGCTCTACCAAAAACAAAAAAAAAAAAAAAAAAAGGCATTTATAAATAAAAAAGGGGGGCTTAGTATTAATATATAAGATCTGGATTTGGTCATTGAACTTTTATTGTCTTTTCAATTTCATCCTTGAATGCACATGATACACATGTATTTAGTGCACATGATATATACTATGATACGGCCATGCATTTAGTAGTATGAATATTTCATACTGTGAAACTATCAGCTAATCCTTTTATCGCATCAACATCATCAGGGATGAATCATTGCTCATTGAGAAAATTGTGGGACAAATCTATAGCAAGACTGCCTTCAGGAATTCACCTTACTTCATAAAAGACGCAGTCGGAATAGATGACAGTGCGAGCGCTGTGATTTCGTTGTTAGACATCAGCTCGTCTCATGATGTGCGCGTCATCGGTTTACATGGGACCAAAGGGATAGGCAAGACAACCTTGGCAAGACTTGTATGCAGCCGTGTTTACAGCAAATTTGAAGGTGTGAGTTTCCTGGAAAACATCGGAGATGCAAAAAAAGGAGATATTATTAAGTTCCAGAAAAGGCTCCTCAATGATGTCTTGAAGGTAAAACACTTGGCATTGGACGAGCAATATTCGAATCGCAACCTTGGTCTGATGAGGGATAAGTTGCACAACAGGAAGGTACTTCTTGTACTGGATGACGTGAACGAGAAGAACATAGTGACATTACTTGCGGGTGGACGAGGAGGATTGCTTGCTCATGGAAGTCGAATCTTAATAACCACAAAAGATGAGTCGTTGCTGGATGATCTTAAAGTGGACTGCAAGTGCATGGTCTCAGGACTCGGCGAAACAGAATCACTCCAGCTCTTCGGTCGTTATGCATTCGATGACGGAGATGGTGACCAAGAAGCTTGTGAAGAATTGTCCAGGAATCTTGTTCACTATGCAGGAGGGCTCCCATCAGCCATTATAACTCTCCGCACTTGGCTTTTCGAGAGAAAGAAAGATCAATGGAACAAGTTGTTGCAGCGGTTAGAACGAAATCCTATTTTAGACTATACCGGAGAATGTTTAGAAAATGCGGACTCATTTCTCCATCCTTCTGAATCCGTGGTTGGGCCATATGGAGAGCATGGTGGGTCTTCTTTTGACGATAAAGCTTATAGTGGCATAAGGCAGATGGAGATTGTCGTGTTCGGGCCAGTTGTTGGGTCTATCCGCATCGACTATGATCATAACGGATCTCTCGTACGTTCATGCAGGCATGGTGAATCCCATGAGGGCCAAACTTCTACGGTTAGTTCATTAGATACTGTCATTGTTAATTCCTTTACTCAGGCAGCGGGAGTTGATAGAAACATATGTATCTATTTATCTATATATATATATATATATATTCGGTAGATTATATAATTCATTCCGGATTTTTATATCATACACCTCTGTGGACTATATAATTGGTTTAGGAAATTAATGTTATTTTTAACGCAACTTCTACAATTTTGACTACGTGACTAAAGTTTGAAATTGGATCTACCCAAGATAGCATTGAGGGTTAACGGAGACATTTGTCCTGATTAGAGATCATCCCGCCTGTGGAAAGTCGATTTTTGCAGGCAATGTAGGGTATACAAGTCCAAATATAATATGTCCGAACTTTAAAAATCCGTCTATAGACAAATGAGAAATATTGTTTGAGAAAAGTGGTATTACTTGCTTGAAATTAAGAGATTTCATGTTCAATTCTCACCAATAGAATCGTTTATACTCTTTTACGTACATTTTCCTCTCCTACCTTCTAAATCTCCCTCATAATTTGAAAAAAAGAAAAAAGCGAAAAAAGAATATCTTTCAAAGTATTGTCTTTTTAATTTTTTTAAGGATTCCCGGAATTTGAAAATTTCTTATATAAAACACTGGAATTTCAATCATAGTTTAGACTCTACTTTTCCATTGGGTAAAAATAGTCCCTATAGCAGCTTTTCACATCGGCCTTGCCATCGCTTTACTTTCTAAAAGAAAAAACTTTATCTTTGAATCTTTTATTTTCAATCGGCTCAAATCTATTTTATTCCTCTCATCTTTTTTTCTTTGATAGGGGGGGGAGAGGGGCGGGCCAAGGGCTATGCGTCCAAATGGAATTTGAGACCATGGCCTCATGGACTATCCATACACACTTCCCATGGACTTGCACTGACCAGTAGGGCTTTATCTTAGTCCATTTCAGTAGATACCAATAATGACATTGTACTTACTATCCCATTCAACCTAAGATTAACTAAATGATCGAGATATGGAAATCCTGAGGAAATATGTCAAAATCTAATTTTTAAATAGATCAAGCCGAGATCAACAATATCTCATGAGAAGATTGAATTGGAAGTTTCAGGTAAACCATTATTCCTTCTTCTTTTTGGGTAAACCATTATTTCTTTATTATTATTCTTTCTTTTCTCTTTAATATTTGGATTGATTGTGTTATTATCTTTATCCAATTATTTAGAATCGGTTTCGTCTTCGTGACTTCATGTGATCTAAATCTGAATCAATAGATTCGCGCGAATTTTTTTACTTTGTTACTTGTCAATTTTTCTAATACATGAGATGAGATTCTGTAATCTATCATGCTGCGCTCTCGAGCTAGCGAGTAGCTGATGATATTGATGAACGTCCGGGAACTTCTTGCAGGTTACACTAGATTACCCAGACGAATATTTGACTTCAATCTCCGGCTGTACAAACACTAATCTCTGCATCATCCAGTCACTCTCGATCCACAGTAACCGAAGGAAATATGGGCCATTTGGCGATGAAAACGGGAATCCTTTCTCTTTTCATGATAAACAAATTAAGGACGGAAAGATACTCGGATTCTTCGGGAAGTGTGGCTCCTATGTCAATTCTATCGGAGCATATATTGGGCCAATTTCACATCCATATTCATTCAAAACCATAGGTCCATTTGGTAACCAGGATGGAAATTCTTGGGACGACGGAAAGCATCCAGACATAAGGCAGATCGATGTGGTCTTTGATACAGAAGTTGAGTCTATCAGCATCATTTACGACAATCACGGTCACCGCACAATTCCCTTCACACACGGTGAAAAAGGTGGAGGGAAATTCTACTCGGTATGTTGTCTTAGTGCATGTTAGATGAGCTGCTCACTTTTCCATATGTATATTGATGGAGATTTGCACTTATAAACTACTAATAATACGGAACCATGTGACATAAATGACTTAGATGTATGTTTCATGCTCTTCCTAGGTTAGGTTGGCCTATCCGTATGAGTACTTAAGATCGATCTCGGGCTACTTGAGAGAACATCTTGGCAGACTCATTCTACAGTCAATCTCATTCAACAGTAACAGGAGAAATTATGGACCATTTGGTCGAGAGGTTGGGATACCATTCAGAGGTCCTTCAACCGGTGGCAAGATTGTGGGATTCTACGGAAGCTGCAATCGCCATCTCGAATCAATTGGAGCGTATCTTGAGCCAGCTTCTCATAGACATCATGTGAGAACTGTTGGACCTTTCGGAGGTAATGGTGGAAGCCCTTGGGATGACGGAAGACATACCGGTTTGAGGCAAATAATTATCAGGTCTGGAGATGTGATTGATTCCATTAAATGTGTATACGATGACAATGGAACCTCTTCAGACGGATTGAAACATGGTGCAGATGGTGGCCCGCATTCACATACGGTTAGTACCATAAAAAATTTCACACTTGTATCGGTTGGTTTATGTTAAATTGTGGACATAATATTTAATTCATTGTGTCTACAATTCTACATATATATAGGTCTTATGTTGTATATCATCGTGTTATCTTGTTTGACAGATCGAAATGGATTGTGCAAATGAGTATATAACTTCTATTTCTGGCTATTTTGGTGAATGGGGTCCAATGTATCTTCTTTTCTCATTGACATTCCGAAGCAACAAAAGAGTGTACGGTCCATATGGTCCAGAGCAAGGCACATACTTTTCATCCCCACCAAATACCGGAAAGATAGTTGGATTATATGGAAGATCTGGCCTATATCTCGATTGCATCGGGGCATATTTTGCACCAGCTTTTGATCATCTGAACCCAGCTAACACTGTTGGACCATTTGGAGGTGGAAGTGGAAACCCCTGGGACGATGAAAAACATACAGATGTGCAACAAATCTTTCTTTCTTATGGAACAGTCATTGATGGCATGTGTTGTGTTTACGACAAAGGCAAGAAATCAGCACACCGTGGCGGTAGTGGCGGATGTTCATATACGGTATGTTTGACATTTTTGGGTCTTCATCGAATTGGTTGACAAATAATTATGAAGAATATTGGTCGAAAAATTTGATGGTACATATGCTTCATTCTTCATTCAAAACATTCTCATTTTTTTCCAAGGTTGCTGAGAAAACATGCAAAGTACAAATTGATCTTGTCGTATAGCTTTTACGTTTACATGCATATATAAGCACAAATTCTGAAGTACAATTGACACATATTCTTTATTGATCTTCGGTTTATTGTGCAACACAGTAATAACGCGGTTACTTGGTATCGTGACATTGTAGATTGAGCTGGACTGCCCAAATGAATACTTGACATCAATCTCGGGATATACTGGAGACTTCCTAGGTACTACAGTCGTCAGATCACTCACATTTCAGAGCAATAAGAAGACGCATGGGCCATTCGGCTACAGTGGAGGAACACCTTTTTCGTTCACAACTAGTACCGGGAAACTAGTTGGATTTTATGGACTAAGTGGCAGATTCATTAATTCAATTGGAGCATATGTTGATCACTTCTAAGGCCAGTGACCTTCCAAAAAAATTGGCTTTCAGAAGGCTGATCTCTTGTTCAGTTATTTTCTTCCCAACATTTCTCTTCAATTTCTTTTGAATTTGTTTTCCTTTTTGGTGAATAGCCAAGAAACTGAATTCAAGACGGCAAAAGTTTGTATGACTATTAACAAAATAATTTTGTACGTCTATTTGTTTGTGATCTTTCCGCGTCTTGCTCCCTCAATTTCCACTTCAACCATCCTCTAGCTTATTTGGATTGCGGATCATGGAGGATTATTGTTCAACAAACGTTATCCTTTCTATTAGTTGAGCATCATACGCTTTCTATCTTTTCAGAATTCCAAGGAGAGTGGTAGTGTTCTTGTTTTATATGTCAGTCAATTGGAAGAAGGGCTCGCGCTGTGCGGGACAAAGAATATATGAGTCTTTTTTTTTGTGATGGATGATAATAATTCATTTATGAGTTAAGAACAAAGTACACGGGAGATATACAAAGCATCTCATCATAAATGAACTGAAAGAAAAACAGAACAAAGAAGAAAAGGGAAGAAAAGGGACCTAATTAAGTACCTTATTATAAAACTCCGCTCCTATTTATTCTCCTATTTTTGTGAAAAAGATAACAACTTTACTTAATTAATTACAGTTACCAAATATCCACAAATTAAATCATAATTTTCATAAAATCAAAAATCGAGATTGTATAAAAACAGAGTTAAATATTAAAGGAAACAATCCTTAGAAAACTGTTGAAATTTTGAACTTAAAATAGCGAATTAAGGACCAAGAGATCACCCAAAGCAAAAGGATATAAATATAAATATCTTCCATGAATGACTCATTATTATTCAAATTTCAAAGAGATGTGGTTGTTCAGGTCTTAGATACTTAAGAATATATATTGGATTTTTTCACCGAAAAGAGGAAAATATATTGGATTTTATTATTTTCTATATTAGTTCCCACCGCCACGGGCTACCTATGTAATAGCTAATTAAGCTGGGAATTATTAAGCGGGTTATCAAACTCTGCCACCAACCTGGTGGGTTCTTCGATGAAGGCACGCAGTTTCGAAATATCGGAACGACGCTCTGCAATATGGTGTCAAATTTCCAGTGAGAAGAAGAGACATGTATGCATCTATTGTCTACTCTCTCGGTGAAGTATGCTCTTTGGGCCCTTTTCTATTATCTTTCTCTTTGCCTAACGCCATGCTGTGTTCCCCCCTTGCAGATATGGACCGATTATCTCTGTGAAACTTTCTTGAACTTTCGGTGGATACAGTAAAACAAACTCATTCTTCTTCGTGTATATGAAGAAAATAATTGACTGGGTATAATTAAAAAAAAAAAGAACATATAGACGACTACTATATTTTGAATTTGCAATATCTTCTGCATAATTCCACCAACCCGAGTGATGGAAATCGCCTATTTTCTCACAATCTCTTCAGAATTTAGAAGAGAATATTTTATATGAAATAATTCTCTTCTAAATTACCAGGAAGATTTTATTAGGGAAAATAGGCGGTATTCTTCATTCGTGGCTGGAAGGTATTGTGCAAAAACAATTGCAATTTCGAAATTCTAGATAAAATTACTGTATATTTCTGGAACTTGATCATTTGTGATTCTGTGGAACAATTTTTGTTTTGAATTGCATTATCAATCCTCAGTGAGTTAAATATTTATGCATGCCTATTAACACCCGAATTTCGTCTCGTCGGGGCACGTATGCGCGCGCCTAAATGCAACGCGGCTTGGGAATGTCCACTTTCCCGGGGAAGCGCGACGGACGCACGTGAGAAGGAATCGCCACTACCTGTTTATGACTCAAAGGTCGTGGGCCGGTGAGTCGCCCGGGTCTAGGGATATGGGATACACCTAGTATGTTAAGGCAATGGTCTGTACGAAACCGGAAATTCCGAATTCGGGGGTTCTATTACGTGTGGGCCTATATCCCACACGCCCCTTTCGGTATTCTAGCTTGCTAGGCGTGCCATTTTATTTATTTACCGCATGATTTAGGGTTGCATTTGACTCACCCGTTTTGACACCGTAAATTCGAAGAAACACTCGAACCTTCCACTCTCCGACCGGGATTATTACATGAATAAATATACAACATAAACCCTCACATTGTTCTCTCAAATAAAAGACAAATTACAATGACTGAATCCTGGTCAGTTCGCGTTCGGTCATTATTTCACTCATGCTCGCCGTATGGTTTTGGAAAAGATCGAAAATTAAATTAAATGCGCACTCGGTGTATGGGAGCATTGGACCCCGTGATCGACAGTTTGGGGCATTGGACCCTATGCAAATCGTGTCCTAAAGGATCGGGCTCGGTCCGCATAATAAACAAGTGCAAAAATGTAACAAGCAAGCTCAAATAAACAAACAATGGGGTTTTTGTTATCGGCGAATTTACGTGAATTAACTGATTATTAACCGGGATATCTTGGCATACAAATCCTACCTTAAAACAAACAAAAGAAGTGATAAATAGGGCATGTAGCATTCGGCCTTATTTTAACGGACCCGATAGACATTATGTATGTAGTCAAGTCCTGAATGTGTGGGTTATTTTTAGATTATTCTGTATCGTGACAATATGGCTTTTACATATTATGAATATTTTCATCTAAAACTCGAAATCTAACCCTCTACTTGACTATTTACTCATGTTTGATTAAGCTAAGTTTGTGATTAATTTTTTTTCCCATGTTTTGACCAATTCTATATACAAATCTACGCTAGGATTACGGCAGGACAAGAATCGGTAGTCATCCCCTTGAATCGGTAAATATGTGTGTGCATGAAAATCAAGATTACGTTGCACGTATATCGGTGCTTTTGAAATTGTGAATTTTGAAAAAGGGCATAGCTAACAGTTCTTGAACTGTCGACGTGATTACAGATTGTTAATCGGTTCGTACAATTCATTTAAAGGAGTCAAGTGATTTAATTTAGCCAAATTTAACGTCCCGATTATCCCGTATGTAGAATTTTAGGTTAATTAGAAGTTTGCCGAATGCTTTAGTCTACAGATTTCGAGTCGTCGGAATAGCCATTAGTTGACCACCCGATAAACTCTAATTTCCTACCATCTTGAAATTTAAAATTTGATTTTAGGCCGAGTTTGCATGATTAAACCGATTCGTGTGAGATTTCGATTAAAACGAGAAAATAAAGCATTTTGAAAACATAGATCAAGAGCACATTATCACGTCAAGCACATAAACATACATAATTTTTACACAATCGGTGCCGCCATGATCATGATAAACATACAAACATACACAAACATAATATTAATGGAATCAATAAAACGGCACCGACTCAATGGAAGCGGGAAAACATGAGAGAACACACATTGTCATGCCCAGGGGACTGAATTGAACGATTTTCAAGAGCAGGGACTGATTTGAAAATTCGGATGAAGTTTCGGGGACCGATTTAAAAATTCTGAAAAAATTGGGGACTGTGTAAAAAGTACTGAAAATGTCCCAGGACTTGTTTGAAACGAATTTAAAAATTTGGACTGATCTGAAAACAAAAACAATTGGCCCCAGGACTAAACTGAAACAACTTGGAAAGTTCCTTGGGATGCTTGAAAAATTATGGGAATTCAAGGACTGATTGGAAAATAGTAAAATGACTGGGACTTGATTGAAAAGAATTTTAAATTCGGGGCAGATCTGAAAAGGGTGAAAAATGGCCCCGGGACTAAACTGAAACAACTTGAAAAGTTCTTTGGGATGCTTAAAAAAATTCTGAAAAATTCAAGGACCGATTGGAAAATGGTAAAAATGGCTGGGCTTGACGGAAAAGAATTTTAGAGTTCAGGGCAGATCTAAAAACAAAAATAAAAAATAAAATGCGTCCTCTGAACTGAAATGCGACAAAATAGAAAGTTCGTAAAATAGAGTTCGGGACAAATCCGATCACCCACGCAACCCAAGAACGCTTATTTCACATCATATCCATTAAGAAAGCATTAATATTCAAAAATGGAGCCTTAATCATGCCACTAAGTCGAGAATTTTACCTAATTTGGGAAGTTGATGGGCGATTCTGTAAATAAATAAAAAATTAAAATGCTGGACGAGCTGGGCCGTGCCGAGATCCGGTGGGGGTGGACTGGGCTGGATTGGGCCAAACGGGCCTATTGGATTGCACTGGACTGAGATCCAAACTGGATTGGGCCGAGTGGACCGACGCGACTGGGCCGCTGCTGAACGCGGGCTAGGCTACTGCTGGCGGGCTGTCGCTGGGACTAGGCCAGGCTGAATGGCTGTCGCTGGGACTGGGCCGGGCCGCCACGAGCTAGGCTGCTAGCTTTCACGGGCATTCCCTGTGCGTAAAAAAAAAACGGAGCTCGACCCGGTTAGAACGAACGCCAGGAATCGAGGAGAGAGGATGCGATTCGGGTGAAGGACGAGCTGGGAATCCAGGCAATCGTGCGCGTCCGAGCTGAAGGAGCCAAGGTGAGGGAAATTGGGAGAGTGAGTAGGGGGTGGCGCGAGAACCGAGACGAGCTGAGGGATTTCGGCCACTGCAAGGTGAGAACGAGCTCCGGGTTTCGAGAGAGTTCGTGAGCTTCGAGTTTTCTGCCGCCGTGAGCTATGGGTTTTTTTTTTTTGGAATCTTGTGCGCTAGCTGTGGGCGTCGGAGCTTCGAGACCAAAAGTCAGGGTCTGCTGTGGGAGTTTTTTTTTCCGAGCAGATAAGCTGAGCAAGTTTTTTTTCGTGAGGGAGTTGAAGCTAGGGTTTTGTCGTGTGTCCGATCCGAGAATCTCGAGAGAGCCCACCCCCACGCCGTTCGAATTTTTTCTTTTTATGTTCTCTCCTTCCATTTTTTTCCTTTCATTTCCTTTTTAATCGAGAAAGAAAGATAACGGAAAGGGGAAGAGGAGAGCGGCTAGGGTTTTCGAATGTGAGGGAGAGGCCAGCTGGAAATCGCGGAGAATCAGCTAAGAAGAGGCAAGATCGGAGCCGAGATTTGTCTTTCCTTTTCGGTTTTTTTCCATTCAGGAAGAAAAAGAAGGAAGGAAGGAAGAAGAAGGAGAGAGAAGAAGACGAGGAAGAGTCGGGGGCAAAAGGAAAGGAGAAGAAGAAGGGAGAAGAAGAAGGAAGAAGAGGACAAAATAGGGGGAGGATGGAGAGGCAACGGTCAGCTTTTTTTTTTTTAATTAGTCGGTCAGATCGGCTCTAATCGGTTCTGACCGACCCTGACTTTTCTGACTTTCCTTATTTTTCTTTTTTTCAAGAAAATTCGAAAATTCAAATTTAATGCGCGTGGAGATTAAAATTCTCGTCTTTGTAATTGGATGTCCAAAAAATGATATGGGACCGGCATTGAATTCAGAAAAATTTACGGATCAATGTTATGCAATAAAATATTTTTCGGCCTTGAGTTTTCTTCCCGGATTTGAAAATTGACGTTGACGCGCGCAAAATTCAATTACACCTCGTAAAATTTTTTTTATAAAATTGATGTTAAAGTTCAAGACCATGACAAGGACGATTCTTTGGACAAGATGAACCCCAATGCTATGAAAGCATCGAGGCTTTCCCGGAAGATAGGGCCACTCACTGCATATATATCACACATAGTGGTTCTGTTTCTTTGTTCTTCGACATCCTGGCAGACTGTTTTTCATTCGAAAAGGAAGTCATGTAATAGCATCACTGCAGATGAGCAACCTGATTAACGCCAAACGTGCTGATTTTCATCTAACTCAGTTCAAGGAAGACAAGATCGATTGTTGTCAGACTTCTCGAATGGTGAGCATGTTAAAGATTTCAAGAGGCAAAAGATGATTCTCCTGCTTTGCTTAATGACCCGAAGATAGAAACAGAAAATGGTGGCATTTGTGTCTGTCAAGAAGCCTCGACCATCAAAACCAACTAATGCGGATTGTCATCTCAAGGTTGCTAGAATGGAAGATGAGGGAGAAGATCCAATCCCCAGTATCCCATTAAATATCTTTTTTACTTCTCTTGATCGAATCGACCACCTCTTATTTTTTAATTTGCCGAAGTGATCCTGTATTTGTGTATTCAGTGATTCACATATCTTTTCGAACTCAAATATCTTACTTGATTATTACATTTGATAACTAGCTCAAACTTAGATCTTTGAAAAATGCTTAGAACCCGGGTAACTCACATCAAAATACAGGATTGATTGGGCTTGTTTTTTCAACAAGACTCGGTTGATCCGAATGGCCTCAACTTTCCATATGAATTGGCTGACCAACAATTCTCTAGATGTTGCAATAACATCAGCGGACTCACAGATCCTATTTCACAACTTGTAGAGTAAGGCCAGAGGGGTTGAACCATGTATATTGTGCTTCTATTTTTTTGGTTATCGGTCACATTCTTTGTTGTTTGTTGTTTGCATTTCAACTGGTACTTAGAAAATTCTATGGATCGTAAACTGACATTGGACCAAATTTCTCATTAAAGCAAATTTGGTTAAAGAGAGGACTTGACCGTACACGACGCCCTCGGCATTTATGCCCATGATGAAGTCGGCATGGAAATAACTCTTGATGCACTGCACGGAGTGCCTGCCCACATCATTAAAGCTTGAGGCTGTCGAGATATGTCTGCAAATCACACGTGTTGAAGAGCGCATCCCTTTCACCATATACCTGATGAAAATCGACAGATCCTAGGGGATTGTTAGACAAGTTGTAGGCCAAGGGTGCTGCCTCCCTATAATGCATCATGGTGAAGCCCAAGCTCCCATAATTGTTCTTGGCCATTCTTCGGACCCTCCCAATCAAAACAAAGATTCATCACCTAGACAAGAATTTACAAAGATTCAATTATTTGAAAATAAAAGATAGAGTATTCGACTAATGCCAGAGTCGTAAACCACATACTCTGAGCCAAGTGGATCATGTTCCTGGTTGAGGTGGAGTGGATTGAGGCTCATTCTTTAAAAATTGGTCTATCGTGGAAGTCCTGAGGTAGCAATTCTTGCCTATAATCGATCAACTAGGCTAACCCTGCATATTTAGCCATAACGATTTCACCAATGTATTGTACCATTAAGAACAATATTCATTACACGAATTACTGAGTCATAGCAGAGGAGCTATTGAGGTTGTACAAACCAATGCTCTGAGTAGGTCATTGCAATCAACTCCATATTTACTCGAGGACAGCTCTAACCGCTTGAGCATAATATATCTCATTCCAAAAGGTTCATCAGAGCTCTATCCCTCATGCTAAATGCAATGTGTGGAATAATTTACGATTCAATTCACTGCAATGGGTCCTCTCCAACTTCTAATACAAATTACTATTGACTTGAATGCGTGGAAATATCCAACTACAGGCTGGGGTGATGGGGCGAAGGGGCTGAGTGAGGCGTGAGTCGTGTATTGAGTAGGCTCACCTCAAGCTCCGGACACCCACACGATGTCGAAGACCCGAGTTCGCCGGTGAGGGGAAAGGGAGGTAGGGAGAAGGGGCTAAGAAACCCGTGAGCAGAGTAGATTGAAAGAAACATGGGGGGGAGAGACGGAGACAAAGAGAGAGAGGGGGTCGATCTGAAGATATGATTAAAACTAGATGTTGTCTCGCACTTTGTGCAGAAGTGTAGGATAATAAGTTATCTTAAATTCTTAAACAAAGTTTATTGACATGGGCGAATTGAAGTGAAATTGCATGACACGGTTCCAGAATTCTAGTCTGCGTATACAAAAAAGAGGTGCTAAGCTGTGACGAGGCTGCGTATGAAACAACAAATCCAGTAAAAGGTCAGCTGAGGTCTTTCTTTAATCCTCTACAGCATCCATGAATGATTGTTTACCTAAAAAATAAAAGAACGTTTTCCTAATAATGGTTATGATAAGTAAGTCATAAAATTCTTAGAGAGGAGTATTTATTTTGAAATGCAATTGATGTGCAGCATAGAAGGTTGGGTCTTTTGTGGTCTATCTTTTTGTCTTGATGAAAGATTTTGGTGCTCTCTGTTTGAAAACTCTGAAATGGAAGGGGAAAAAAACCATTAAATCAAAGACATGAAGGGATTAATCGAATAGAGTGCAAGAAAGTAGACCAACACAAGCATGGATGTATAGATTTCAAAGATACAGCAGAGAGATGGAGAGGGGCAGGGGTTGTGGCAGATAATATAAGAGAGGAAATTACAATATTTGCACACACAAATTTCATCATCCAACTTGAGCTTCCTTCCTCTACGAATTCAGCAGTAGGTCTAATGACAATGTCTATCTGGCTAAGCGTTAACCATAAACATATACATCGCTAACAACAAAACATTACCTACAAAAATAACTGAAGAACTAAGCAGAGCTGATGATTTTGAACTTTGGAAAGGGATTGAACGACTGAATTCGTGAAGGATTGAGGAGGACAAAGCGAGCGTATGAAAGCTTGTCCTGCCAATAAGTGAAGAAGACAACAAATTTGATTATAATGAACTAAAGAAACCGGATTGAACGGTCAAGTTTGTGGGAGAAGGAGCAACGAAAGCTTTACCTTGCAATAAGTGAAGAAAACAACAATTTTGCTGATTATGAACTTTGGAAATGGATTGAACCGCGGATTGGGGAAGGGACGGAGCAGACCGAAGCTTTGATGTTGTGGTACTGAACACACTAAATGTTGGGTGTTTTAGGGATAAGAGGAGCTGCGGAGAGAAGGAAAAGGTGGACGCAGAGCAAAGGTTGGGTGCTGTATAGCTGTGCAGTGCATGAATGCTTAGGTGTCTATGCAAAGAAGCTAGCGTCTTGTGCGGGAAGAACATGAAAGGCGGGAAACTTGAAAATAAAGGCATGCAATCTACTTTGAAAGAAAAAATATTTAGCCGCTCAATGGATACACGAATCGTTTTGATTATTCGAACGAGCGAAGAGACAATCAATGATGAGCTAAGAGTTTCCAAATGGCGCCGTCTCCAATGTTGGGTAGATCCGAATGGCCCCAACTTTCGATATGAATTGGGTGACCAACAATTCTCTAAATGTTGCAATAACATCAGCGGACTCAAATCCTATTTCACAGCTTGTTGAGTAAGGCCAGAGGGGTCGAACCATGTATATTGTGCCTCTATTTTTCTAGTGATCGATCAGGTTCTTTGTTGTTTGTTGTTTGCATTTCAACTGGTGCTTAGAAAATGTTATGGATCATAAACTGACATTGGACCAAATTCCTCATTAAAGCAAATTTGGTGAAAGAGAGGACTTGACCATACACGACATCCTTGGCATTTACGCCCATGATGAAGTCGGCATGGAAATAGCTCTTGATGCACTGCACAGAGTGCCTGCCCACATCATTAAAGCTTCAGGTTGTCGAGATATGTCTGCAAATCACACGTGTTGAAGAGCGCATCCATTTCCCCATATACCTGATGAAAATTGGCAGGTCCTGAGGGATTGTTGGACAAGTTGTAGGCCAAGGGCGATGCCTCCCTATAATCCGTCACGGTGAAGCCCAAGCTCCCATAATTGTACTTGGCCATTCTCCGGACCCTCCCAATCAAAACAAAGATTCATTGCCTAGACAAGAAATTACATAGATTCAATTATTTGAAAATAAAAGACAGAGTATTCGACTAATGCCAGAGCCGTAAACCACATACTCTGAGCCAAGTGGATCATGTTCCTAGTTGAGGTGGAGTAGATTGAGGCTCATTCTTCAAAAATTGGTCTATCGTGGAAGCCCTGAGGCAGCAATTCGTGCCTATAATCGATCAACAGGGCTAGCCCCGCATAGTTAGCCACAACCATTTCACCAATGTATTGTACAATTAAGAACAATATTCGTTACACGAATTACTAAGTCATAACAGAGGAGCTACTGAGGTTGTACAAGCCAATGCGGTGAGTAGGTCATTGCAATCAACTCCATATTTATTCGAGGACTGCTCTAACCGCTTGTGCATAACATATCTCATTCAGAAGGGGTCGTCAGGGCTCTATTCCTCATCCCAAATGCAATGTGTGGAATAATTTACAATTCAATCCACTGCAATGGGTCCTCTCCAACTTCTAATATAAATTACTATTAACTTGAATGCTTGGAAATATCCAACTACAGGAAGGGAGGTGGGGCGAGGGGGCTGAGTGAGGCGTGAGGTGTGTATTGAGTAGGGTCCTAATATAAATTACTATTAACTTGAATGCTTGGAAATATCCAACTATAGGAAGGGAGGTGGGGCGAGGGAGCTGAGTGAGGCGTGAGGTGTGTATTGAGTAGGCTCACCTCAAGCTTCGGACACCCACACAATGTCGAAGACCCGAGGTCGCCAATGAGGGGAAAGGGAGGTGGGGAGAAGGGGCTAAGAAACCTGTGAGCAGAGTAGATTGAAAGAAACATGGGGGAGAGAGACAGAGAGAGAGAGGGGGTCGATCTGAAGATATGATTAAAACTAGATGTTGTCTCGCACTTTGCGCAGAAGTGTAGGATAATAAGTTATCTTAAATTCTTAAACCAAGTTTATTGACATGGGCGAATTGAAGTGAAATTGCATGACACGGTTCCAGAATTCTGGTCTGCGTATACAAAAAAGAGGTGCTAAGCTGTGACGAGGCTGCGTATGAAACAACAAATCCAATAAAAGGTCAGCTGAGGCCTTTCTTTAATCCTCTACAGCATCCATGAATGATTGTTTACCTAAAAAATAAAAGAACGTTTTCCTAATAATGGTTATGATAAGTAAGTCATAAAATTCTTAGAGAGGAGTATTTATTTTGAAATGGAAATGATGTGCAGCATAGAAGGTTGGGTTTTTTGTGGTCTATCTTTTTGTCTTGATGAAAGATTTTGGTGCTCTCTGTTTTGAAAACTCTGAAATGAAAAAAAAATTAAACCATTAATCAAAGACACTAGGGGAATAATCGAATAGGGTACAAGAAAACAGACCAACATGAGCATAGATGCATAGATTTCAAAGATACAGCGGAGAGATGGAGAGGGGCAAGGGTTGTGGCAGATAATATAAGAGAAGAAATTACAATATTTGCACACACAAATTTCATCATCCAACTTGAGCTTCCTTCCTCTACGAATTCAACAGTAGGTTCAATGATCTTGTCTATCTGATTAAGCGTTAACCATAAACACATACATGGGTAACAACAAAACTTCAGCTGTAAAAATAACTGAAGAACTATGCAGAGCTGATGATTTTGAGCTTTGGAAATGAATTAAACGGCTGAATTCGTGGAGGACTGAGGAGGACAAAGCGAGCGTATGAAGCTTGTCCTGCCAATAAGTGAAGAAGACAACAATTTTGTTGATTATGAACTTTGGAAATGGATTGAACGGCAGAATTGGTGAAGGGACGGAGCAGGCCGAAGCTTTGATGTTGTGGTACTGAACACACTAAACATTGGGTGTTTTGGGGATAAGAGGAGCTGCGGAGAGAAGGAAAAGGTGGACGCCAAGCAAAGATTGGGTGCTGTATAGCTATGCAGTGCATGAATGCTTGGGTGTCTATGCAAAGAAGCTAGCGTCCTGTACGAGAAGAACATGAAAGGCGGGAAACTTGAAAATAAAGGCATGCAATCTACTTAGAAAGGGAAAATATTTGGCCGCTCAATGGATACACAAATCGTTTCGATTGTTCAAACAGGCGAAGAGACAACAATGATGAGCTAAGAGTTTCCAAATGGTGTCGTCTCCAATGCGCTTTCGGCTTTTATATATATATATATATTTATGTATGTGTCTATCATAGATTTGGGATCTTTTTGAAATAGCTGGTTGGACCACAATTCAGTAATGACTAAACGGATGGTACGATATATTTGAGGAAAAAAATTAATCATTCGTGATTTTTTGTAATTTTTTTTTTTACTATATTAGAAGTTCCTCTTTCTAAATTCAATCTTCAAGAATCAAAATATATGCACATTTTCTACTCCAAAAATCACATAGGAAGAACATTTCATAAAATATGAATCAAGATTTAATTTCGATTGATTGCGAATATATATAACTACCAATCAGTAATTACTCGAAATATTTTTTTTAAGAGGATACTTACTTGAAATATTAGAACCCTTTGTATGTCTAATGAAAATCACTAATATCTTTTTAGACTATAAAGGAGACGCCCTAAATGGTGGTAGATAGGTATTATTGTAGATATTTTACCTCTATATTAGCTGTAATATTAATTGTACCATATTTGTTAGGCATAACATATGCATATATACACAAGACTCTACCCGGGCGTATTGCGCAGCAACCATGGAAAAAAATTAATATTGAGAAAATAAAAGTAAGAATTGGAGATAAAAATTTTAAAAAAAGAAATAAAAATATGATAGAACGTGGGATTAGGAGGCTAAAAGTGGCGAGAGAAAATAAGGAGAGATTAACAAATGAGATGGAAAGAGAGAGAAGAATGACGTTAAATAGACAATTTAGTCCTTCAACTTATCTCTTTTATTTTGAATTGTATAATATCAGAACTAATAATAAAGGATATTTTGGACTTTTTAATCATCCTATTAATTAGGCGTTAGTTATAAAACTGAACTTTCACTTAGTGGGTGAATTTGGCGTGCCATATTTTGTTAGCTTAGATTTTCTCATTTTGATCTTTACGAGATCTCTTCCTTGCTCTTTGTGTAGATTTTTCTTTTTGGTAGATAATCTCTTCCTTACTCTGCAAGTATGTTATTTTTATATAATTTCCTGGATATCTCCATGTCGCCTAGATATTATTTTGTATCTTATATTTACACATATCTATCTCCTGCTAGATAAGACTATATGTAGCTAACCTTGCTAATATCATACTGTGGCCATGGAAGCAAATTATGTTAGTACCATTTGAGAAGACATTGAAAAGTCTCAAACGTCGATGGGATCATTGAAGAAGGCAGAAAGACCGCTTCGAAATATTGCAACAGCACCCTGCACGGTATCGAATTTCCTAAGGAGATGTACGGTGCCACTGATTTCCAATGAGATGAAGAGGCGGGAAAAGCAACTTGTCACGGTACTGCTACTCTCTCTATGATTTCCACTGATTTCTTTTCTTTTTTCTCCTAGTTTCCTGCTTCAATCTCCCGTTGTAGCTATTGATTGTCCGATGAAATTTTTTCGAATAATTGCTAGGGCCCGTGCAATGGCTTCAAAACTAGTTTTTAACTAATTTGCCCCTTAGCATGAAAACTATATGTCATTCTTTCTTGTGACCCAAGTCAGAATCATACAAAAACAAAAAGATTTCAAAGAGATATTGGCTGTTCAGATTTTAGATACTTTAGAATATCCATTGGATACCCACTGCACTAACAACCATTGATATTTTGCAGGCCGATGATTGAGGAAACTCCCCATGCTTGTTTATCTCTTCAAGTGCAAATGGTGAATGGGGGACATGTAACCCATGTACACTGTCTGGGGATTTGCTGTGATTAAGAGCGCTGTGGGGACACATCAGCTATCGAGCAGTAATTGCAAATTAGTTTTTCTGCCAGCCAGCAACTTGGTGGCATGAGCCGGGAAGATGTTCCATCAACCGTTTGGTGTCTGCACCATGAACAAAGAGGGAAAAAAAAAAAAAAGCATCCCACGGTGGCAAAAAGAAGTTGCATCCACCAATAGTTCGATTCAATTGTTCGAAGTCCTCATGGGAGCAAGCATTTGGATATATTTGGTATGATAAATCACCTTATATGCCGGTTTCATATTCTGTTGTTCAAGGGAGGTTTACGTGCTTTTGATTGCTTCATTGCTTTGAACTCGGCTTTGACTTTTAATGGATAAGCCAGGATCCTCGAAGGTTACACGTTTTGATGTGCAATTCGATTGAATCTAAGACTGTGACGTGATTCGTGAAGTTCTGAACATTATTGCAAAGTCGAGTTAACAGCACAATTCCGAGAAATCACAGGAGAGATGCCTCCTAATTACGCTGGTTGTTGAGTGAAGCAAGGCAAATCTAGCCAGAGGGCTTTGACTTAGTCACGGGGGCGGATCAGATACAAGTAGGTAGGAACATATCAATGATATATTGGTCTATAAATGTGTGGACCCAAAACTCGTTTTAAAGCTGTTGGTTGCACTACTGCTTAGAAGTTTGAGTACATGTCCAGTAGAAACTTTATTAATGATGTAGAAATTGCTTCTGAGGTGAAAGTAGTAGTGGATGGAGGGCCTCCTGTTATATCCAGCACGTTCTTGAGGTTGCCCTAGTCTATCTATCCAGTGAGTTACCTCAACTTCAATTCTACCAAGTCTTCAATGCTTCTGTCTTCTCTTTTCACCAAACAGAAACTCAAACTCTGGTTTTTCTCAACTTGTCTTTCCTTCTCTCTCTTTCCTAAACAGGGGCCTTGTGACCTTCATGAAGCTTCCACCGAAGACATCCTCGCTTTCTTCTCCCTTTGCTTGGTGATCTTCCGGTGACACCATCATATGGTTTCACACCTTATACGATGATGATCTCTAGCTGTTCAAATACATATAGGATCCAGACCACTTGAGTTGCTGCAATTAGTTGCCATGCCATGAACAACCAAAACTAAGCCAAAACTAGCTTTCACCCACCACCTCCGCTTGTGCTTTCCTAAAGAAGCGGGCAGAGGAGACATTCATTAATAACGGATCTTCGGTTACACTCTTCAATATTGGGGATTCCAAGCGTCGTGCGTTCTTCTCATCAAACTTTTTTAATCGTGCAAACCCTATAATAAAATGTGGTAGCTGATGGCAATTGAAAGCCAGGACAGTGTCCATCATCTATTTAGTCCTCACGTCCTCGTTGATGACATTGGAAGAAACTAGTTCTATTAAGTGGGGGGCCGAGGGGCGGCAGCGGTTGATAGCTCTGGTCTTTTGGTAATTTTAGTATCTATCTCTATTTTCATTCCGATCTCTAGTCAGATGAAAAAGTTTCAACCGAAGTTTCAATTATGATCCCCTCAAATTCAATCATCTGCCAAGTCCAATTTCTTCAATTCCTATTCGATGATTTGCCTAGTTTGGATTCAAAGTGAGATTTTAAAATCTCACTTTAATTTAATTCTACCCACAACAAAACAAAATAACTTATATAAAGTCAAAGAGTGGGCCCCATTTATACCACTCTTTTTCAAAATCAAAATAATATAACTCATACAAAGTCAAATGGTGGGCTTCATACATAATCATTTATACTACTATTTTTTAAAATCAAAATCTGATTTTAAAATGTTACTTACAAACCAAACGCCTTGGAGTTGTGTTGGGTTTGGTTTGGTCATCTGAACATCATCATTTTCTATATTATCCTATGGAGAGTGCTTGGAGTTGATATATACACCATGGCTTGATCCTAATTAAAATGCAATCCATACAACACCAAGCCATGTGGGATGGAATGACCTGCTATCGAGTCCTACCCTATATCCTAACTACCAAACAGAGCATTCTTTGCGGCTCTGTCCTTGAATGGAGAACACAAGGGAGTGAATGAAACTTAAGGAGTCACGAACTCGGACAACTCAATTCCTCGTTTGAGTTTCTCTCGTCTCTGATTAAAATGCTCCACTACTACTCTCGTCTCAGGAGTTCTTTCTACTTCGGGATAGTTAGCAACTTTTTTCCGGGGGACCTCAATCACCTTCAACAGCTCGAAAAAGAGGTTCCAAGAGAAGATGAGGGAACTTGAGATGATGGGCTGGGGTGACCTCGAGAACATGTTGGACATGAAGGAAGCGCTCCGCTACTACTCTCGTCTCAGTAGTTCTTTCTACCTCGTTAACAAGTTTTTCCGGGGGACCTCAATCAACTTCAACAGCTCGAAAAGAGGCTCCACTCTACCCGTTTATAGACCAACAAATCGTTGAAATGTGTGTTCTTACTCATGTTTTGTTTTCTCCTCTCGGCTTTCACTTACCGCGTAAGTACTCAACCCAATATACGGGATTGGCCTAGAAACTTGTCAAGCCCAACATTCGGCCCAAAATGCTTAAACCCAAGTTGCTGATAATTCCATAGGTTGATATTTATAAACCACTTCACTAACTCCTTCTCTCATCAATGTGAGATTTTGGGGTGTTACAATTATTTCTCTCCTATTTCATAGAAAATTATTGAAATAAAAGAAATGAAAGAAAATCCAATATTCTATCACCTCAAAAAATCTTTTTATTATATTAACTATCTACTATCTGTTTCTTAAAATTAGTAAATTTTAAGAGAATCAAAGAGTCGAAATAATTCTTTAAAAATAACAATCTTTAAGTTAGAATAAAAGACGCAAGAGGTTCGCGCATGCGTATAATTATTCAAAATTTTAATTTAAAAATGTACGTGACAATCTACATTATATTTGAATATATACTATATCAGATACGATTTTATGGCCAAAAAAAAGAAAAACAAAAAGATACGAAACAATTCCGGGACGGTTGGTGGAATCACCGACCTATTGACTTTAAAAGGGCAGTTCCATCATTCTATCCTCCCCACCCCTTCCCTTGCAGGCTTGCAGCTTCTCCTTCCCGCCAAGTTTCTCATAAACCGAACGGATCGAGCAGAAGGGAACCACAAACTAACTTCCTTCTCAAATATAATCAGATGGATTTGGTGGAAGCCCTTGGGTTCTCGATCTTCTTATCTGTCACATAACCAGCGAGGACCCCGAGCCCGAAGAACAGGATGGCAGAATCAAGCGTGTCAAACCTTGTTCGGAAGATCGAACTTCTCTTTGTTGGTCCAGGTAAGGGTATTATTAGAAACTTTTGTCTATTCAGTATTACAGATCATTGTTGTGCGAGCGTTTTCTCTTCTTTTCTTTTCTTTTCTTTTGTTTTTTTTTTTTTTTGGTTGCATAACAGTGATTTTCTCCAGGAGCCCTCGAAGTCTGTTCGAAGTGGATGGGTTCAGAGGAAACTGGAAGTTGATCAGAGCATATCCTCTGGACTTTTCGGCAATGTTTGAAGATCTCAACCAGCGAGTTTGATTCAACCGTTTGAAGACCTCATGGGATCAAGCAGTTGGATATGTTTGGTACGATAACTCACCTTTTATGTTGGCTACATATTCTGCTGTCAAAGGAGGTTTATGTGCTTTTGATTGCTGCATTCTTTTGGACTCAGCGTCTACTTTTTAGGGGGAAAAAACTAGGATCATTGAATTGGTAAAACTCATTTTGATGTGCAATTCGATTGAATGAAAGACTATGGCGTGAAGTTCTGAAAATTATTGGAAGGTCGAGTTAATAGCACAATTACAAGAACCCACGGGAGAGATGCCTCCTGATTATGTTGGCTGCTGACTGAAACAAGGCAAATCTAGCTAGAGGGCTTGGTTGAGTCAAGAGAACAGACCAGATACAAGTAGGTACATATCAATGATTTATTGGTCTTTAAATGGATAGACGCCCAAACTCATTTTGGAGCTGTTGGTACTGGGGACGGCCTGCACAGCTCAGAAGTTCGAGTCTATGCCTCCAATTAATAGAAACTTTATTGACGATGTCGACCGAAGCGAGAGTAGTAGTGGATGGAACACCACCTGTTCTGTCCAGCACGTTCTCGAGGTCCCCCTAGTCCATATATCCTGGGAGTTCCTTCATCTTCTCTTCCATCAAGTCTTCAATGCTTCTATCTTCTCCCTTCACCGTACAGAAACTCAAACTCCGCTTTTCTCAACGAGTTTTCACCAGAGGCGCTGCCCCTGCCTTGAGGAGGGTGAGAAAGAAAGGAAGGTTGAGAAAACGGGTAGTTTTAGTTTCTGTTCGGTGAAGAGGGGAGATAGAAGCAGTGACTGATTGAAGAGATAATGAGGGAACAGGAGACGATGAACTTAGGTGACCTCAAGAACACGCTGGACAAGGAGGAGGCCCTCTACTACTACTCGTCTTCGAAGCCCTGTCTACCATGGGATTGTGAACAAGTTTTTGATGGACATATACTCGGACTACTCGGTCCCAGAAACTGTCAGCATGACCAACTCGAAGAGGAGGTTTGGGTTGTCTCCCAGTTTACAGACCAACCAATCAATGATACGTGTGGTCTTGTCTTGTCGATCATCCTCTCGTCTTTGGTTGTGGTCTGATGGCCTCTAGACATGCCTTGTTTCGTTCAGCAGCAAGCAGTTAGGAGTCGTCTCCTGGGTTCCTTGTAATTATGCTAATATCTTTACCAGCGACTATTAGTATATTTCCATCTATCAACAATCTTGAGCATTTTTAATACCACTGGGGTCTTCACGAACTAGTCTTTCATTGCCAACTATTCTAAGATACATGATCAGAATGCACATCAGTCGAATAGCTAGCAAGATCCTGTTTTGTTTCTTCTACAATTACTGTGGATCCCAAAAGATTGGATCAATCGAATGCACCTACACCTCTAGTGAGCTTCAGAATATGTAGCCAACCTAAAAGGTGACTTATCGCATACCAAACATATCCTAGCTCTTGATCTCATGCGATCTTTGAGCAGTTGACTCGAACTTGCCCATTTGGTGCTGTCAAGACCTGCAGGCTCGAGAGCTTCAACATGGTCTCTGCAAAGTCCTTTCTGAAGAGGGCGGTGTCCCAAGCATATGCTCTGACCCAGCTTCCAGTTTCTTCTGAACCTGTGAGCTGCTGATCAGAAAAGAGGATTCCTCGACCTTCCAAGAGGCTCCGATAATATGGAGCCCCAAAAGCAGGGCCCTCAGCTGGTGTCGGTCCCAGCCCCTCATAGCTCATCACTGTATCGGGCTCTGCCATCGGAGGAGCCAGCAATCCAGCAGCTCTAACTGAAGGTGATGGAGCCACTGAAAGCTTTGGTGATGACGCTGAATGAAATTTACTGCATCGGGATCTCATCAGGTCAAGGAATCTACTTTCGAGAGATGGATCGGGCCTGTTTGTCCCAGAAAAATTGTAGAGACGGTCCTCAAAGAACTTACAGTGAATCGATCCAACACTATGAGCACCTGCAAAAAGATCATGTCTGCTTTCCATCAATCTGGAATCAATTTTTAGCAAGACGGCAGGCCATGAATGTGGCAAAAGTGCAAGCACTAAGCTACAGCTTAGCTCAGTAGTGAGAAAGGCATGGACTTTATTGACCCATTACCTAACAGACTGACAGTTTCCCGCTCATTGAATCCCCTTGCTCCAAAAGATGAGAGAATTTCCGAGAGATCAATAAACGGCGAAGGAAGTTGATGTTCTGCTAGTTCCGCGTATGAAATCATACTGTCTCTTCTGCCGGTTTGTAGAGGATAGAATGGACCACCAACCTACGGTTAACGCTTTTCTCAGGAATCATCAATAAACCAATGAAATCAACCATTGCATAGAATAATAGGGGTGAGAGGGTTTTACAGTAAGAAGGGCTTCCCGAGCAGCCAAGACCAGAATGTCAGCGCATGACACTGTTCTGGGGCATGCTCTTTCGATCTCGAACTTGATAGCTTCTATTATGTCATAGCCCTTCAACAGTTCGTTGGGGGACGCATCTTTCTCCGATGCCATTCCGTTAATTGGGTCTAACAGGATAGAGGCATCACATCCCTATTTTACAGCCCACAGAAAAAAGAAAAAAAATCACCGTAAAGCCGAGAAAAAATTTGCATCAGATAATTGACGATCATAGAATGAAATCGAAGAGCATGAGAAGAAACTAATTCTAGAACCGAATCGACCCAGAACCTACACTTGATCCACTAACAAAACACACTCTGGTAAATAAAGAACTAAGAGAGACCAAGAAAATCATGCTGAAGTATAACTATAAGCTAAAAGAACAGAATCGTAAAATAATCGAATCGCAAGAATGCAGTAATATGGTTTTAAGGCTCAGGGCCAGATCACCATATTATGCAAAAACACAATGAAAACCTCACGAACATATACAAGCTCACACAGCAATCTCGTTAACTCTGTAATAACGAATCAACAGGAACCGACAAAGACGCTTCCGTTCTTTACAAGCAATTGATGAGGGAGAAAACTGGTGCAGGAAAACTTCCTACGAAAGAATACAGACGAGAAATGACACACCCACCTCAACGAAGCAGTCGTGGAATGCTAGCCGGAGCAGAGACGGGATACCGCGAGGTCGGACTTGGTATAACTCCTGGACCATCTCACGAACGATTCTCTCGGCCCGGGGGCAGGACTCCCGATAGTAATCGTACTCGAGGCTGCCTCCATCCGTGCGGTCATCCATGGAGGGTTCGGATCGCAGCAGGAATCGGGCGGTGATGATGGCATCGATGTCCCGAGAAGGCTTGAACCTCACGATTTGGGTCGAGTTCGGCCGTTTGGGGTCCATGGTGGTGGTATAGACGAGGAGCGTGAAAGTGAAGAACCTCATCTGCTTCCAAAGATCCATCTCCTCTGGGGAAAGAAGGAAGGAAGTTCTTTGCCGTGGAAATGGACTCTGTTTCTTGAGAAATGAAGGAACAGGGGGGAGTAGTTGAAGGGGGGGATCAGCTCGTGGCGGGAAGAAGAACGGTAAGGTACGTATAATGACGGAAATGCCCTTTCGAAGTCACGGCCCACTTTGCAATTTTGCTTTCCATCACGGCCCAATGTCCTTCATCTGTCTCATACTCATATCATGAGGCGGATGGGGTGCAAAGTCATAACAATCCCCTCCATCCCTCTTTCGGTAAGCTCTGGTTTCTCATCTACAAATTCTGATCATTCTGTCCTGAGCATTATCAGTAATCGAACTCAGAATTTTTTGGTCTAATGTGGAAAGTGACACCATTGTGCCCCTATCTCAGGAATCTCTATTTTCATCATTTTTTTGTCAAAATTTTACTTCAGTTGCTACGAGCACTTCTCACAAGTCCAAATGGTGCGTCTGATTAGCCTTGTGTGAATTGGGGTTCTGGCCTAATTCTATTTTAGTCCCACTTTCTTTATAACACTATCTTTTCGAGCCGAACTTGTGATTAGGAGTGTAAACGAGCCGAGCCGAGACCGAATATAGCAAGCTCAAGCTTGGCCCGCCTGTCAACTCGTGGGCTCGAGCTCGGGCCCGCGCTCGTGCAAGCTTAAGCAGTTAAACTTGAGCTCGGCTTGTTGGCACAGGCAATGACTTAGGCTCGTCTCGTTTAGGCTCGTTTAGATCAATGGCCATATCTAGAGCAGAGAGAAGTTAATGGGCTCAGCCCTCATTATATGGTGTAGGTGGGCCTTGTATTTCTTTGTCGGATAGGTATGGGTCTCAGCATATATATATATATATATGTATGTATAACTTATAAAAAATATATATGTAAATAAATAAATTCGTTTAGGCTCGCGAGCTTCACGAGTCAAATACCATTGAGCTCGGCCTGTCTCGTTTAACTGGCGAGCTTGGATCGAGCCGGGCACGAGCTTTATATGAGCAAGCTGAATTCGAATTTTCATCGAGTCAAGCCTGAACCCTTCACAAATGTCTCGGCTCGTTTACACCCTCACTTGTGATTCACTTAAACTATATTATTTAAGTAAACAATATAGTTTTCTATATTAATAAATATTTTTATGTAAAATATATAACTTTTGTAAATTTAATCATATAATTGTATGGTAACTAATGTTTTTAAAGATTCAGTAAGTTTCTGCTAATAATAATCTCGCACAATGTGCGGATGCAATGACTAGTATATATAATACAAGCAAATACTTGTGCATGCAAGTATTTCATAATAGTGATAGTTCATCTTCATATTATCGCGAACGTCTTCGCGTCAAAATCCTGTAATGATGCAAATTAATGGGGAGAAATTAAGCACCCACTTTGAACAATAACAAAACTTGTAATTATATTTTCAAGGAAGCTTCAAGCTTTAGATCAAATATAAAGCTATCCAAAGCTAAGAGGGTTCAGAGATTGAAATAATTTTTTGGGGCTTGTTAACTTACAAATGAGATGAAATATGATCAGTCATCCACGTGAGCTCTTGCCCCCCTTTTCTTTTCGATTACAAGGGAGGAGCTCTTGGCCTTTTATAATGAACTAGTGTTGTACTCATGTGTTGCATAAAATATTGATATAAATTGCTTTTTATGACAGAGAATTAGGAAAGAAATATATGAATATGCGATTAATCTTCAATAAAAAATAACAAAAATTATATATTTTACTAAATAGAGATTACAAACATTGCACAATGTGAGCGAGAGTCGAATAAAAGAATCATGTTAATAAGCAAATACTTACTTTACTCTAAAGAAAATGCAGATAACATATATACTAAGAGATAATAATCATGTAGCATATATTTTAATATATATGTGAAGAGTGATAGATTTTATGTAAGGATTAGGGTGCTAGAAAAACTATACTAAATCAAAAGATTATGTGTACGATAAATTTTCAAATCTTCTATTTATTGGATATTGAAATATTGAATTTGAAAAAAAGTCACATATCTCGAGGGGTTCTATTCAACAATCAAGAAAACTTCTTGATATACTACAGACATTGAATGTAGAGGATGTCTTCTCGATATTCAAAGTATGTGGATTAGAGACGGTGTACATGTGAAATATTAAAGTAAAAATGGACCAGTGCCATGAATCTCTTATTTATAATTAAATTCTTCGAGCAGCCAAAAGGATGATCAATCATTAGCTAAGGGTTTAATAATGGAGCTCTCACAACATCAAAGGACGATCAACAATGAGCTGAGGATTTGTTAATGGAGCATTCACAAACTCGTTGCTCAACTTTTATATAATACTAGCTATGATCCACGCGTTGCACGGATTTTTGTTAGAAAATTAATTAAGCTGCAATATTTGGGACTCTTAAGGGGCATGAACAATGATGTATATCAAGCCAAATACATCATCCTTTATCTTTGCGGAGATCTCCATAATCCCCTATGCATGGCATTTTGCTTGCAGCTTTTGACCCTGGAGATTCGATCATGAAACTTTCATTAAAATCGTCGTAGAGGCAAAATTCACAATTTTTTTAGTGGTTCATAAAGAATCCTAAATTTTACTAATGTAAAGAGAATAATACCCGAAATCACTTGAAACTCTACATCCCTTATAGTTCAAATAACTTCACCCAATATCTCTCTTCCAAGCTTACAGCTCGAGGACCCTCATGTTTCATAAAGACTCCTAAATTTTACTAATGTAAATAGAATAATACTCAAAACCACTTGAAATTCTACATCCCTTATAATTCTAGTAGCCTAGTCCAATATAGCTCTTCTAAGCTAGCAGCTCGAGGACCCTCATGTTCCATAGGCTCCTTGATCGAGGACTGACGCCTTCCTCATCTCTTGTACTTTGTAGCCACAAGCTTGGTTTCTTAATCCACTAATAATAATCTTGCAAGGCATCCAAGTATAGAAATATTAATATTTATAGAATATTTGGTACTTTGAATTTGAAAAAAAAAACTTATAATTAAGAAATCTTTTTCAATTATCAAGAAAATCTTTTCATTTTTCGAAAAGTTATTTAATTGTATATCGCTCCATGCGATAATATGGAAAAATTTTCAAGATGCATTAAATCTTAGTTAAAAGTACAACGAATGTGTGTCAAATCAAGTGACTAAAAAGACATCTTACCTCTATCAAAGAAAAAATAGAGACACCTTACCACAAGCTGAGAATTATCGAATGGAAGGATTTGAGCCCTCACATTGTTTAGTCAAGAGCTGAAAGTTCTCTCGAATGGAACTTTCACGTTCCGCTCTTCGAACTTTATATATTATTAGCAAAGGGGCTGAGTGATGCCGTTGATCTCCAAAAACAATCTCAGCCAATGATATTTTCATATGATAGAAGTGAGAGAAATGTTATTAGTAATATTAGAAAGTATAAATATTAACAAATTAACATCGCTTTACTTATTTTAAAAATGATTTAAGACTATAAATTTCGAAATTGTCTTAGTTTAAACATATAGATGTAAAGAAAAAAATGAGAAACTTAATTCGATAGCATGATAAGAAAGTATAAAATTGCAAAAGTTTATATGAATTATTAAATATAGAAATATAACTAATTTTATAAAAATTTAAAATGTTAATTCATGGCTTGTAGATATAACTATACTATATCTATTTGTGGTACACATAGAATTGTCACTATATTTATTAGCATACAATTCTACTTAATTCCTCTGCATTAAGTATCTTATGTTTTTTTATATGTTACCATTGTAGCTTGTTTTACTATAACATATTTCATTCAAACCCGATACCTTTTTGACACATGATATTATGCTAGAACGTACTCAAATATTATGAGGAATCTTTATTTTTGTATAAAATTATGAGGATTCTTTTATTTAGTAATAAAAAGCAAAAAATAGATGGGGTGCATTATAGCTTTTGAAAATATATATCATACTGTAATAATACAACAAACCTATAAATATGAAATATTATTATTATTATTATTTTTATTGAATAGAAATTCAATTGGAAACTCATCAGTGAGAACCCCATTAATTTTAAGTAATATTCAAAATTCATTTAAAGTATCTTACGATCACGACTGATCCAAGCGAGAATTGTTAATAAACTAGAGTAACCTTGCATTTCATCAAAAAATGGTGGCGACTTAAAATAAAAATTTTATATTTAGGTAAATAAATATTAGTTTGACATGTGTCCCATTCAAGCCTTAGATGAGATTTTATAAACTAATATAAAGAAAAAAATTATTAGTTTGACATGTGTCCCATTCAAGCAAGAGTTTTTGTTTTGTTTATTGATGGATATGGATATATAGATAATAGATAGATATAAATGTCACTTTAATTAGATAAAAAATATAGAAAGAGTCACATATTAATGGTCTTCCTTATTATTATTATTATTATTATTATTATTATTATCTTCTTTCTTTTCAATTTCTTTACAGCGATCTTACTTCCTTTGAATTTCCAAAGGGGTCCTTGGACTCGATCTTGACTGGGTCAGGTTCATTGTGAGAAATTAGGGCTCCTGTCATTTTTGGTTTTTGAACAAGGTTTATAAGCGGATAAAAGAAATGGAAATGACAAATAAAATATGAAAAAAAACGCATTTAGTCTTCAATCTTTGGTGATTTTGCCACCTTGGTTCTGAACTTTTCTTGGTCAATTTTTTGTCCTCAACCTTCCACCTCGTGCCGCTTTAGTACTATCGTCACCTTTTCGTCTGCGTCCGTTAACGGAAAAACTAATATGGGACCAAATTCGCAAATAGGTAAAGTTTGAGGACGGGAAAGATAAAAAAATAAAATTTGAGGATGAAATTGTCAAAAATGCCAAAGATATATTTGATAATATAATTTAAATTATGAACGGAGATTAGTGGAGATCATATTAGAAATAATCAAATATAGCATATGTAATAAAGCTAAAATAATTTCAAAATAATATATTATAATGAGTTTGACTCCGAAGCTGCTCGCACTCTCATCACGGGTCCCTGCCCTGGTCTAGAGCCCGTCCCACCGGAATTGTGATAAGAGACAATCAAATCCCTCTAGGAGAGATTGGCAAGTTGTTGTCCGATGCACACACATGTACTGATTGAATGGCGAGAAAGGCTTTGAGCCTTCCCCTCTACATGCACGCCTACTACAACCAATCTCTAGCTGGTATCAAAGGACCCGTTTTGGATGATATTACTGGAGACTTCATGCCCCGTCATTATATAACTTAATTTTTCTCCTTGAACTCGAGGCTTCGACCACCCAAAGTACAGCAAACGGCAGCGTTTCGTTAAACCCCTTTACCCTAAAGCCCTCCTCTCCCCCGTCGTCTCGTCTCGTCTCATTCTTCCCCCCAACGATCGGCGGAAAACCTGAACCCCAGAAGCGGCGGAGATGGGGAGGTCGCGAAGAAAATACAAGAATTCGAGACCGAAAGTCCGGGTGGGGCTCCCGAAGAAGAACCCTAGGATCGTCAAACCCGCTTTTAACCTCCCCCCCAAGCTCCGCTCCCTCCTCCAAGAATCCGTCTCCGACGCCGCCGGCGGAGTCAAGTGGGACGAAAAGGGTACTGTCATCAAGAACTACAAGTCCTTTGGCGTCGTCTCTAACCCTAACCTGCTCGGAGTCCGGTCCCGCACCTCCCACATCGTCGAGAGCGACTCTCTCCAGGTCCCGCCCCCTCAGCCGTTGGATGTATCCGACGCCGGTGTCTCGGAGTTTGAGCCTATCGACTCCGGCAGCGATCTGGAAGAAGACGGTTAGTTTTCTACTCCCATGGCAATTCCATAGTGTTAAAAACTTTTGAAGATTAGGCGATGCTCAGCTGCTGCAGTCATCCTTGAGTTTTGATGAGGGAAATTGATGTTAGAAAAGTCAGTATTTATCTTATCTTCTGCCATACCAACTCATTAGCTTATCGTAAAATGATGGTAGAAATTCGGTATTTTTGCTCATACTCAATGTAATGATCAATACACACCTCAAACCGATTAGTTCAGGGGCGACGTCAATGCAGTTGGTCGTATAATTGCCTGATGTGGGAAAGATCTTTTCGACTTACCGTGGAATGAGATAGAATTGGAGTCGCTTTGCAAGAATGGATTCGTAATGCCAAAACATTTTCTCGTAGAAATGTTGGAATTATGCTGGAATTGAAAATTAATGGGATTTGCCTAGAATTCAGACTTTTCCAACCCAATATTTGAAGTTCAGACTTTTGTGATTCTTGTTGGGAAAAATCTTGGGTTCTTCCAAATTTAGAAGGAAAGGAATATGTGTGGCTATTAGTGAGATTTATCGGCAGTTTTACTTGTAGCCTATTTAGAATTAATTCTTGCTAGGAATGATTTCAATTCAAGTCGTGTAGGAGAAAAAGGAAGATCCTTTGCCTTCTAATCTCTTATCGAAGTACATGTTGAGGATCATCCTATTCTTTTCTCGTAGATATTGCAACAAGTTCACATCTTTGAATCTCATGAACATAGAATATATAGTCATTTATATATGTACCAAATGAAGTATTCATTGTTTGAATACTACGCATGTTGATTTGATATTTTGAAATTCCATGTTGTACTAACGTACACTGGAAGTAGGGTAGTTCCCCAATCCATCTAGAAATATTTTGGGGGTTGGAAACAGATATTATGTGATGAATTTTGAGTTGAATAAAACAAACTGGAATGAGTTGAATTGATTTCATTACTTGCAAAATTGATACCAAATGGGATGTTCAATAATCAAGTAAACTTACTCCACATATTGGACAGAATAAAGATAATAGTTTCAGACCTTACTTTTGGACAAAGACGATTGTTTCTACCATTTGCTGTGCGCAACTTATAGCCTGCATTGGCAAGAAAGAGTTACAAACAATTCTTCGGATGATTAATTGATAAAGTCCAGTTGGTTTCACTCTTTAAAAGTATAGGACAGACATGTATGTATCATTGAATTAATGTGATGAATCTTCTATTTCTCTGCTTTTGGAGCTATCAAGATTGATCTAGTTCTGTTGACACAAGGAGTCACTGTTTGCTAAAATTATTTGATGTTGGTAATGACCGTAACGTACAAGTTTCCAGCGGTTGCTGTTTTTGTTTTTATTCCTTTTTTTATTTAATAAAAAAGTTTAGGATGCAGTTTTATTCTTCCATGCCCCATAGAAGCCTATAACCTATGGAGCGTAGATACTGCTCTCTGATTTTGGAATTATAGAAAGCATATTCTTTTGACTATGGAATAGTACTGAGCATTTCTCTGCTTTTCATTGAGGTGATGATTCTACAATTTAGTTGGTCCACTTATGCCCCGTTTAGTACAGTAGCATCACAAGGAAGTTGAATGGAATAACTTACAAATTACTGTATCACGGGCGATGCTGTTTAGTTATTGAGCATGTGAGATATTTATCACAGTATCATGCTGGTTTGTTTCGATAACTATTCCATAATGTGGGTGAACAGATCTGAAATCAGCCCTGGGGAAGAAGCGAAGGGATGGGAAGTCTGCACCTTTGCAGCCACTTACAGCAATGCAGCGCTTCCACGTTGGCCGATTGATTGAGAAACATGGGGATGACTATCAGGTCGGTCATGTGTATATGTCAACGTCTGTTTTAAGTTTACTCTCCTCATTTGCAACACATGCAGTGTTCCTAAGTATCTGTCTGTGGTTTTTCAGTTTACTCCTCATTTGCAACACATGCAGTGTTCCTAAGTATCTGTCTGTGGTTTTTCAGGCAATGTTCATGGATATAAAGCTGAACACGATGCAACATACGGTTGCTACATTGAAGAAGCTATGTGAAAGATTTCACAAGCATAAGAACAGAAATCCTGTGATAGTGTCCCGTTAAGAATTGGCCACTTTTCTTGGATGGTAGTTATGATATCATTTGTCGTTTAAGCGGCGACTGCCGAGTTTATGTAATTTTTCAAGGTTATTTTTATGCAGTTTTGTGACTGGAACTCCTTGTACTTTGAAACAGCTGATCTATACATCAATCTTCTGCTTGAATGCAAAGAGTTGTTCATTAACACAATGCAGTAAGTATGACCAGTTGCATTGTTTTCTTTTTCTAATGACTTTAGCATCAAGAGGACCCACTATTGCACGCACAAAAATAAATAGTATCAATAGAGGATACAATACAATGACGTACGCCCTTACTTGGTAATTAAGAGATTTTAGATTCGATACAGTGAGATTACTTGTAATTCTTATGAGTTGTTAAGATTTTTATTTCATTGTACAGATTAATGGGTTTCTTTTGTAACATGAAAAAATAAATAAATAAATAAATAACAGGAAGAAAAAGTACGTAGTTGAAGAAAAGGAAAAACTAATTTGCAAGGAAAAGGATTCATGATTCAGATATAATTACCCAAAGCCCTTCTTTGATCATTGCAGAATTGCATAAATTATTAATTGTCAAACAACTAAATTCACAATGTAATGTTGACACTAATACAGTTTTACTTGTCTAACAAGCAACAGCGATATATACAGGATTGCGTTACCAAAACTTTATTCCATCATCATCACAGGAAGAAAATGAGCTTCAACTGATATTAAACCAAAGATTGAAAGCGTGCACAACAGCGGCCCGCAATCAAATGGCAAACAAAAGTTTTCGTGGCTCAAAATCAGACTTATAACGAGAGAAAGCATTGCGTTTCCGCTGATCAGACGCCCATAAATGCTCGGCACTGGAATTCCCAGTGCTCCTTCACCTGTCGGATCCTTTCGACCCTCTCTGATTGAAGCCGCTCCTCCCAGTATTCGGGACAACTGTTCTCAAAGTATTCATTGCAGCAAAATGAATCAGTAAGCAAATGAATTAGACAATGAAAGCATAATACTTAACATATGAACATGAATTATTGAATAGGTTAATTTTTTGTGATATCAGACCTTCTAGAAAGCAATATGTTAAGCTCTTCCAAATGCACGGCGCCTTCATAGACTCCTGCCTGTAGTAATCAATCCAAAGAAGACAATCAATAGTTAATTTTACGAAATAAAAAGTTTATATACAAAACCATGCCAAAGTTCATCTCATATGCAGATGGGTGCCAACTTTTTAGGCAATCCACCGAGTCTAGCATCATAAAATGATTGCCTCTGAATTCTTTCAATGCTGAATAATAATAATTTCTCGAAGGAATTGAAGTCAATCAAATAGAGATTCAAATGACTGCAGGTAACATATTAGCACCTCACGGCATAAAGGGCATTTCTCTTTGTGGCCTGCAGCTTTCAGTCCGTCAACGATGGTCACAGATGCAGCAGAGCAAGCACACATGTAGCAAAAGATATGGCCGCAAGTGAGAGAAACTGGATCAAACACAGTATCCTGTTTTTAATGGCAAAAGTTGATCAGTAATCATGTTTCATCTGGTAAATGTTTTCATTACCCACTTGAGTCTTGAACAATGAGATGATGCATGACCATGGAAAAGGTATATAATAATAAGTTTAATTCTCAATAACTGTTCCCGGTTTCTGCACTGTGTCTCAACCCGAAAGATGCAGAAAAATGAGGAAAGCACTGTATAAGATGATAGTTCCTTGGATGTTTTACAGTCCAACATTGTCTTACAAGGATCAAACGATATAATACGTCTTTTCCTATTTGGTATCACTTTTCAAAAGAAAAGCAATAATATAAAATGTTTCTTCCATTTTCCTACACTAAATGTGTTGTGAGGTAGGTTACTTCGATATATAGCATTTCACGGAAGTTTCAGGTATGTGCCATCATGAATATAATCTTTGAAAAATGGTACAATAGAAAACTTACCAAGCAAATTGAACAAGTCAAGTCAATGTCAAGCTTGATGGAATCGAAAACTTCACAAGATAGTGATGGTTTTCCGTCAGTGAATACGAGCGAGCAACCCTCGAAAAGTGCGGGGGCCTTCCTCGAGTTCATCTTGGTTTCTCTCATATTTATATGAAAAGCCATGAGCTCGCTCAACCATGGGGATTGGAGGATCTCGATGTGCATGCTCTGGGCATGAGACCTGAAGGCCTGTCCTTGAGTAGACAGATGGATCTACACCGAATAAACGACCGTCAGAAGGGATATCAGTCAAAGAATTGATTGGTTAAAAGCCTTAGCGATCAGAGAGGCCAAACAGCATATATCAACAGTGAAATACTGCTTCTATCACGTGTAACTCTAGCTCGACAAGTGCAGACAGAGCTTAGAAGGGGACAAAACAGAGACAAGACCACATGAATAATCAAAGATTGGAAATAAAATTAGCAGACTGAAGCAAAGCTCAACGAACGAATTGCCCAAAGCGCTCACATCTTGACAATAGTACTAAACATACATAATTCCTAATCACCATGCATGATAGATAACGAGCACCTTGTCATATTTCTTTAGGATTTTCCGGATAGCAATTGCATTGATCAGTGCATAAGCAACAAGATCCTTCCCTTCTTGTATGAGAGCGACGTGATTTCCTTGGGGCTTTCCTTTCATCCACATGAAGTACTTCTGGAAGCCCGAAGCAAGGTGCAACTCCAGCAGCTTCCTAGCCCGGTCATTGAAGCACCCCACGACCACCGACATCTCTTGAAGAAGAGAAGGGAAGAAGGTCCCATCACACACTGCTCAGCCATGACAAAATTTCACGGTTACATATGCGCAAACGATTACATTCCGAATGGTTCAATCAGCTCTATGAACTTGATACCACCGACTGAAAACATTGATAACAGCAGAGAAAATTACCCTTGGTGAAGAAGAAATGGATTTGTCAGAGAGAAGTATACACTCTCTGTGGGACTTTGTAAAGAAACAAGAAAAACCAGTTCCGTGGAACCTGTAAACAATGATCAATGTATTCAAACGAACAATACGTCGTAAAACCAACACCAACACGAAACCCGTCACCCGAGCCTGCCTTGTCTACCACCAACCCACAATTTGGTTATCAGCTAAGGAAAGAAGAAGCTGCCCTTCATGATCATGATGAAAGAACCCCATCTCCAGGGAACCCCATCTCCAGGGAATGCCAAAATCAAAACAAACAAACTCATCGCAAGAGACACGACCCGCCTCACACACCGAAACACATTCCATGAAATTTCCCCGACAGAAAGATCAGAGCAACGACATTTTAATAAATTCCAGAGTCTTTCACCCATACGAGAAAACAAGAACAGAACAAGAACGAGGGAGGAAATCAATTTAGGATTCTGCCAACCTGGGCATAGCTGAGGACAGACATGGCCATCGGTGGGAGACTTGGATTCATCGCAAAGGCCCATCATCTGAGACTGACAAGGGAAGTCCCTTCTCCGGCACCTCTTCAAGATCTTCTTCAGCTTCTTCAGGCCGACCCCGGGGAGCTTCTTCTTCTCGTCCTGGGCCTGCATGAACTCCTGGTACTTCTTGCAGAACTTCATCCTCAACCTCGACCAGTCCCCAAGATTCTTCGACGAAATCAAGAACCCAACAAGAACAGGAACCCAAAACGCCAAATGTACAAACAAGAGACACACGACGCGATCCGATTTTACAAGAACAGAGGTTGCTGTGTAACTGTTCATGGGATATGGACGGCGCCACGGGAGATTGTGCCTTTTTATATTATTGGGAGAAGGAGAAAGAGAAGGTGGCTATGGGATTTGATCCTGCGACAGAAATTGTCAAAATTTTCAATTTACCGGAAATTTCTCGTGCGGAGAAGAACCCCAATACCGTGGCTGGGTGACGTGACGTGCTTCAATGGCATTGGCCTCTTTCACGTCTCCCCCCGTTCCTTTGATTTCCCTCCCATGGTGAATCACTTCCAGAGACCACGTCTTTCCACGTTACCACAAATTTCAGACGATCCGGTCAATTTATTTATACGAATGGTGTACGTACGGCATCTTCCATGCAATCTCAAACTACGGATTTGACCGAGATATGGCTTCGGCCCTTCCTTAAAATTCTCTTGGATCAAATATAACGATTATTACGTATTTCGTAAATCATCTTTATCGCCGTCGTCATTTTTTTATTTTTTTTCAAAATTATTCATTTGTCGTGAAATTTTCCTTGAAGCATCAATAATTATTGTCGATGGATCAGTGACTAACTAATCTTGAAGCGTGAAAGTTGCACGAGCACTAGTGATTTTTCGAATTTTTAACAATCCGTTGATACGGAGTCTGGATAAGAATATGTTTACAAACTTCATATTTTATATAAGAAAAGCACATAATTATATTTTTAATAAATATGTATATAGAAAGTAATGGATAAAATTCCTAAAATCCTTTATGAGTAGAATAAGGGACCTCTATGAGAGGAAGAATTTTTAATGCAGTGCTCAATACGTCGATTCCAGATCAAAAGGTTTTGGATTCAATTCTCACCAGTGGGATGCATGTGCCTCTTTATTTCGTTTAATTTTTGTTTTATCTTCATACTAAGCCCATAGACTTTCCTTATAACCGAAAAAAATGGATGTAATCGGTCTGCTTTGATAGTAGGAATCTTAAGCTTTGTTCTTCAAATAAATTATCTTCATGCTTCTAATTGACCTTTAATTAATTTGTCTACCATCCCAATATTTAAAATTCATCTCATCAAATTACTTCAATTATATCTTGTGTGCTCCCATTGAGAGGATTTTAGTTCACAATTCCGATCATTTGTCATAAGATATCGAAAGAGAATATATATACACTAAAAACTAAGAATGAATGTCTACCACGTGAAGATTCAAAGAAAAAAAATTATTATTTGTTGAATTTTTGGGGAGTAGAAAAATTTTTAAATTCAATCTTCGACAAAAAATATTTTAAATTTAATTAATGAAGGTTGGATAAGATATAAGAAAAATATAGTTGCACATTTTATTATGTAATATCATCTAGCATCCGTTTATATGTGTGTGTGTGTGTGTGTGTATGTATAGGAAGAGTTTAATTTCATAAAATTAGCTGCCAGTGCAGATTCGTGATTTCATTCTCTAATTCAAGATTGTCACCTCCTTTTTCTAGGCATCTTCAACAACATCTTTCATCTTCATCTTGACCAGGGGATGAGACCACGCTTTCGAGTAGAAAAATTAAATTTATAGCTGAGATAAGTTTATTTAAAATATCGATTGATTTTTACATAATATTACGTATTTTAAAAATGTCAATTATATGAATAGAACTATGTCCCCATATACTCATTCCGTATATATAGAGTATATTATTTATATATTTGTATCTTTACATTTTGAATTATTATATTATATTACTTTGCGAAGCACCTATCATGTTGTATCAAGCACAAAATGTACCTCGCCAAAACCAAAATCTAATTCAATAATTACAATTGATTTTCAATATAATATTATATACTTTAGTTAACAAATTAATGGAATTAACTCATTTAATGAAACTTTCTAATTATTGAATTATATGTGTACTGTACATTTAAACAAACTTGAATATCCAATTGAAAATACTTACATTTTTCTAGCATTTATGGGTGATATCTAAAAAACTTATAGTTTATTGGTTATACTTTGTTATTATATTATAAGGCATATGGAAACAATACCCGAAAAAATAATTAAAGTAATACCAATTTGCAATGAAAAAGGAAAAGAGATAAAAATAAAAAGAAGAAATTATGTACTTTTATATGTGTATATATATATATATATACATATTTTTTTGTGTGAACCATGGTATTTGAAAGTCTAATGGTCCCCGATTAATTAAATTCGAGTTGAATCAGCCCGCTAAGAGTAAAGCTCTCCAAATTTAAAATTTTCACCATTCGCAAGACTTGTTTGAACCAACCCTTTATACGTATATATATATATTTTAATATTACAATCTCACAATACTTATTCTAGCTAGCTACGGATATACCCCTTTGTAACAGTAGAGAAAACTACAGGTTTACTTCTTTTTAAATTTACTCACTTTTCTATTTTAGTTTTTTTTCTAATTTTCTTAATTATTTACGACAAAATAACTTAAAATATTTATTTGTTTACCCTTTTCCTTTGTCTCTGTTAAGTTTTGTCTCGACCTTTATTTACTGTTTTGTTCATATCCTTCTGTAATCTTTTTACTAGAAAAGAAAATCAATTTTGGTTCTCAATAGTCTTAATTCTTTTTTTTTCTCGTTAGTTTTGGCTCATTATTTTGTTCCTTTTAGTCCTATCGGTTAACTTTTCATAAAGAATAATGGCCTATTATACCTTGAAATAAAATTATTTAAAATTAAAATAAATGAAATGAAAATGAAAATAAATAAAAGGAAGTTTGTGAACTTACTAGATATATATATATATATATATATATATATGTGTGTGTGTGTGTGTGTATAGGCAATCTGGAATGGGTGATGGTAATAATTAAAAATAAGGTAAATTGTACTGGTAGTTCAAAATGTTTTATAAATGTTTCATTATGATCCAAAAATAATTTTTCGCTACATGATGGTACAAAATGTTTCAAAATTGTGTCATGATGGTACAAACCGTCAACTCGAGCTTGACACCGTCAAACCGACGCTGACGTGGCTTCTACGTGTCACCTCCTTGCTGCCGTGGACGAAAAATTTTAAATAATTCTAAAATTTTAAAAATTTAAAAACTTTTAAAAATAATTCTAAAAATAATTTTAAACTTTTAAACTTTTAAACTTTTAATTTAAAATTTAAATTTAAAATTTAAAATATTTTTTATTATTTCAAATTAAAAATAATTTTAATATTAAATTTAAAATTTTTTATAAATTTATTTTATAAATTTTTATAAAATTATTTTTAAAAATACAAAAAAATGTTTTTTTAAAAAAATATTTTTATTTTTTTTCAAAATTTTGTATTCTTTTTTGTATTTTTTAATTATTTTTTGTATTTTTATTGGACTTTTTAAAATTTTATTTTCTGTTAAATGACGCAGCGCACTATGATTGATTCTACGTAACAAAAGTGATATATAGGACGCTCCACGTCTGCAAAATATTAATAGTGTTAGGGCCAATTGACGGTTTGTACCATCATGAAATAATTTTGAAACATTTTGTACCATCATGTAGCGAAAAAAAATTTTTAAACTATAATGAAATATTTATAAAATATTTTGGACCACAGTGCAATTTATCCTTAAAAATAGGATGGTGCTACTTGAGAGGAAGAGAGGTGACAGTTGACGCCAATGTTGGACACCAATGCTTTAAGGTCACCGGAGGCCTACAAATCTATCGCCATTTGTCTTCAAAAACTGCGAACCCTCGATGTCACAGGTTGCATCATGGGGCATCATAAGCTAGCTTAGAATGTCCAATTTTTTATTACGATTTACAGAAATTGAGATAACGGACGAATTTTTGTTGTAGCTGATGAAGTGTTTCTTTGTCCTCATGTGAATCTAAAGTCAACTTGGTCTCTTGACCAAATATTTCATATGTGACATCCTATAATTGATGAGATAAGAACAAATTAATGAACCTAAAAAAAGACAACAAAATTAATGTACCTATAAAAAAGACAACAAAATTAATGCAGTGCAACACAAAAGCCAATTTACGCCAATTAATTTTTGTAAGCATATTTACCATGTATATTTAATTGAGTTCAATGTTTTGTAAGCATATTTACCATGTATATTTAATTGAGTTCAATGTTTTAGCCATATAGAAGAAAAGCCACACATAAACATGGCTTGATCAAAGTGATTCAGTTCTTATTCCGCTTAAATTAGATCTCAACCTCGAGTCATCGTGGATGCAAAAAATTTTATACCATGGGAGTTTTATCTCTTAATGGGTCGACTCGGCTCGACTGAATTAGTCAGAATCAATTAAATTTCCGGATATCAAGATTTACATCCAAAAAAAAGAGCCACATCAAAATTGGTATCATCATTTTGTAACTAATTTCATTAGTAAAATCACCAATAATGGTTTATTGAAGCTATTACACATTTATTCTTCTTAAATAAGGTGTTAGGTTCGAATTTTATGAATAAAGAAAATCATTGACTAGAAGAACCTTACCTCTTATAGGCACACCGATTCGAATTGGATTAGTCGAGGCCTATTGAATCTTCGAATACTAATGCACACAACAAAAAAAAAACAAGTAAAACCATGTATTTGAGGATATCACTGGCCATTGGACAACAAAGCAGTTCAAAGAAATTCCATATAGAAATTATAATGTCGATGTTTTCGAATACGATCAATTCACGTTTCCGTTAAGTCTGATCCGTTATGATCGAAAAAAATAAATGATACAAATATAATAGTGTCATGAGTTCACATATTTAGGGCAAATTAACGAATGTGATTATTTTATTCCTATATTTTAATGATAATGGGGTTATATCAAGGCGTCACCAAATTTTCCAAGGCAATCCACAGGTGAGGTGTGCATGACAACTCAGACAGAGGTTTGGATAACCGCACGTCTAGCTGTTAATCGAGAGAAATTGATGCGATATGAGATGGTGCGATGTTTTACAAAATCTCGTCACTCGAGCGATGTCGCTTTCCCGCCACGTGAGATGAGGTGGGTGGATGGAAAAAGCAATACAATATTCTACTGCTCGCACCGAAGCGATAAATATAAGAGATCTGCGGCGGGAAATTAAAGGGCCAAAAGGAACTCCACCACTTGAGTTTGCCCCTTAGTTTCACACTTATTACGGTATTGCCCCTCGGAACAAAATAAGGAAACTATTATTAGAGATCGGGGAGTGGCACTTCTGTTATTTCTTGCGAGATCCAGGGCTTTTTACAAAAGTGTCCTGGCTCTGTTGCTTGTCCTGCACGGTAGCACCGGCAGCATATATTTCCCCCTAAAAATTTTATAATAATAGCATTAGGATATATCCATACTTGGTCCATTTAACAGGATAATTCCACGTGAACACTTGGTAAGCTTATAAGACGGGTGAAACCGATAACATAAACCGTGTCGGTAATTTGATGAAAAATACTCTCAACTTCAAATTTAAGATGATTTAAACTTGAGTCGTCTCGACCAAGGGATCACATAAGTCGATAACATTTTCCATGCTTTTTTTTTCCTCTTTTTTCTTTTGATGTGAGCCATGATATTCGAAAATCTAATTGAATCACGACTAATTCAGCTGAGTCTGATCGACCCAATAAGGGGTAAAGCTCTCCCAACGTGAATTTTCTACATTCACAAGGATTCGAATTTGAAATATTATTTAAACGGAACAAGTATCAAACCGCTTGAATCAGAACACATTGGTTTTCTTTTCCTTTTTTAGGCGAATGTTTTCGCCCTTTCTATATCTAGCATTAAATGAGTAATAGATTAGTCGTTAGCTGATGAACCTCGAATCCATATGACCTTGTTTGCTGTTTTCAGCATGCTCCCATGATCTTTTTAGGAAAATCCATGTTTGCAAAAAATTGTTACTTTTCAGCCAAAAGAAAGAAGAAAAGAAAAATAATTCTATGCTCATTTCGTTCCGTTTATTAAAAGCTTGCGATAATATCAATTCAAAATGTTTGAAAATTTAGCTACCGAAAAAAAAGAAGGTTTGAAAATTTCCATTGATATTGATATTGATGGTATGTTTATCTCAAGAAATACGAACTCAAAAGAAACCAAGATCGAGATGTCAAACTCTGGCCAGCTATATAAATTGATTGTTGATACTCTAATATATATGTATAGGGTCATACGTGTGAACTCTGATATTTGGCATCCATCATGACCTCTAATTTTTCTAACTTTCCTAATACAATGTGGGGAAAATATTCTTAGCTAGCCTGGCTAAGAGTCGATAGATGGATGATATACCTCGACATACTTTTTGGATAGTGCTCGCAGTTGCAAATGACAAACTGAATTCTCATATGTGGACGGTCCACTGTCGTTTTCTTAATGTTGCTATGCCGTGTTGATCGATCCAATCCAAACATAATTTCCAAATTTCACCAATCACATGGAACATTAATAAAATTTCCAGGCACCAAGTTTCGTTTTGGCATGAATGGAGTGGGATCAAGTTTGCATCCACGTTTGATGGACATAAGCAATCGTATTTCATTAGGATAAATCGAGATATTCTCAGTTTATTAATTATGACTATTTTTTTTTATTGTTCCTACCCTTCCTACCTTTCCTACCATTCCAAACAACAGCGTACACATAGCATGCACAAGCATCAACTTGCCCTGATTATAAAACGTTTTCGGGGAATTCCAAACTCATATACTTTCTAATTCTCAACTACACTCTCTACGCGCTTTTGTTTTTCTCTTTTGTAATTAATTTATTAATTTTCTGTCGCTTTTCGAATGAAGATTCTATTTGGCTTCGTCTGTTTTGCATTTGTTGGGCTGGTGGCACATGTATGTCGAGCAAAAGGCCGACCATGATGATCTTTCGACTGCCGAAGATTATAACGTAGATTCTTCATAGTGCGCTCATGTTAATCTCAATGTCCCCATATCGAGAAAGAAAAAAGTTATCATTTGGTGCGTGATTTGACTGATATATATACATAACCTAAGTTAAAAATCCTCACAATTAATAATTAATTAATCTTTTGCTATAAAAGATGCTTCTCTCTTTTGCTGCTAAGCAAAATATTTTAACCGTTCTTTCAACTTTCACATGAACACAAAGGGTATCTTTGGAAGTCAGGTTAATAATAAGAATCATGATGAATTCTATTGATATTTAATGTCCCAATCTAGTGTTTGGGATATATTTACGTTTGGGATTGGAATATGAGACCGAATGACAAATGTGCCCTTATATTATCATTTTTAGAAAATTTTCTAAAATAAAAATATTTTTTGAATTTTTTTTTTAAAAGAGGAGCACAATCAAACCACACTTTGTCCCAATTCTAGCCGCCACCACCCCTACAATCACGCCTGGGCGACGGCAACTGGAACCGAGACACCACCGTCATAGAATTTGCCCCAGCTCTTTCTATCTTCGAAAGGAGAGAGGGGTAACCTCAATTGGCTCGGTGGTGGTTGGATGCCATTCTGCCTCTTCTCTCTCTCTCTCTCTCTTAAGTGAGAGGAGGTTTTGGCAGCAACGGAGGCCTAATTTCGGCCACCACCGCCCAGTTGAGGTCGCGGCGTCCTCTAGGATTGCCGACAACCTCACCGAGGCGCGCGGTGATGGCTATAATCGGGCCACCACCGTGCCTCTATTCTTCTCTGGGTTTGGTGGCATATTTCGAAATTAGAAAAAGAGTTAGAGGGATTTCCATCATATCATTAATAATCATATCTCAATTCGGGTTTAACTCACATCCTCCATTTGTGATTAGTTACTTAATGTTATACTTCGACCTATCCCAAACCCAATCCCGATCTCTTTGCCACCAAACATCAGGTTAAGATTTTATATATTCTATCCTCGTTCTAATCCGGACTACCAACCACCGCCAAAAGTTTATTGTCAGCTTGACATTAATATATCCACTTGTCCTGAGAAATAATAATAATAAAAAGTAAAGTGTAGAATTATTACATAGACCAGGCACTCAACATACTTATGAACACCAAAAATATATATATATATATATATGTATGTATGTATGTATGTATGTATGTATGTATATGTGTATATTTCATCTTTTTGGCATAACATAGTAGTGGGCGGCATATAGATTTTTAGGAGAAGAAACAAATGGAGAAAAGAACAAGACAGAATATTCATTACCAGATAAAAATAATCATCATATTCATGTCACCACCTCTATGAGCACTATATTTTTGAGTAATAATCCCAGGAAAGAATGAGTAAATTCCCGAAAGGAAGACGATTGTTTCACAATAAATCTCTGTTTTTTATTTTATTTTTATATTTTATTTTCATAGTTAACCCTCAAATGGAATTAACCTAAGCTAATAGATTGATAATATTCATGGTCTTATTGAGAATTACTTTTCACATTTTTATTGTTTTCTTTTATTTTCTTTTTTCTGTTCGATATGTGCTAAATTTATTTCTTTAGGGCAAGTTGCTAGCTAACTCTTTAAAAAATCATACAGGAAGATCCCAGATATGTAATAGATTGTCTTTACAATTGTACAAACTTTTGGTTTATTAGACAATTGAGTTGCAGGTTCAATGGAATTTTACATATAGTATTTTCACAAACAAAAAGCTAGAATTAATGTGAACAGGAATCCTATATATATATATATATAGACTTATCCTCATTCGATGTAACAAAATTACATTGCATATATATCGGGGCATTACAAGTGCTTGATATCTCCTAATCTTAAGTTATCCTAACTCGATGAGTGGCCCATGTGTGTCTTACTATATTCTAGATAGTATGTTTATCTTTATTTACCAGCTGCAAAAAGATTGGGGTATCATGGTGCCACGTTGATTTCTTCGAAATCGTGTTGTGATGAGAATATTGATCAGATTTCCGAATTCCTTTGAGAAACAGTGGAAGTTATAAGTAAACTGCATTTCATTCAAAATTTCGGTTTCATTGTGATTTCACTGGACGTACATTTCCGAAATTCGTTTCGTCAAGTAGTCCGTCACGAATAATTGTCATTATTACCGTGGTAGCAGGATTTGGCCTGGATGTATATTTAAAACCTGGGGGCAGCATTTTTAATATTGCTGCTTAATATGGTTAAATATTATACTAGCGATTGTGACGATAGTGGACGTGCACCTTCAGGCCTGTATTAATTGCATCCCCACGTTAATACGTTATTATAATTATAATTTTTTTTTAAAAAAGTCATTTCTTTTTGTGATATATTTGACCATAATATTTCGTTTACTGTTTAAAGATTGGATCCGGAGATTCGTCGGATATGGCTCACATCTTAGTTGCCATGATTACGCACTAGGAAAGAGAGACATCATTGATTCTTTGAATGGCTCGATGGAGCGAAAATATATCATAGCATTTCCTAGTGGAATGGAAGATGACATAGCATTTCCTAGATGTTCCAAAAGTCCGATAAAGCCTTCCACATATAGCATATATAAGGTTTTATCACGTGGCAGTGACACAAATAAATAAAAATCACCAATTTTTCTTGAATTTTAGAAATATCACAAAATATCTTCTATCGATAAAAATGGAATTTTTTTTTGTTTCTGATTACAAAGTACCACGTAGTATACTTACAAACAATACCTCTCCTAAGTTTCAATAGTTAGGAAATTCCCAAGAAGTGTTCCGACCAATCAGCTAGCACCACTAAAAGCGCAAAAATACTAACTAGTTTTAGTGCAATGACATACACTTTCGCACGCTAATTAAGATGTTTTAGATTCGATACTCATTATGAGACTATTAATTGTGTCTTTTTATTAACTATTAAAAATTCCATTTGATTATAATAGACCCATTAACCTTTTTATAATCGAAAAAAATATATAGTTACAGAACTACACTATATAACAACAAATCCACGTAAGAATTGCCCTTTAATAGATGCGGAGCCCTTCAATATGGTCCACTCTCTATGGCAAGCATCTATCGGATTGAATCAACCAACACGGTGATGTGTGGAACCCACAAGAATTCCATCCTACGAAGAGCCTCCGTACCAAATCAGAGTCGACCAAGAGAGGATGCAAATAATTCAAGATATCGTGCGTGCTCATCCCGCACAACGTACTATTCCTAATCCCTAGAATCCATTGGCTCTCCGATCCTCATCCCAAATCATACCCCTTGCTCTTCTAAACCTTGGATTTTCACGAGACACGCCAACATCTATATACTAAGCTTGAAGTTGATCCATCCACATCACATGAGATCGCCGCCATCGGACCAACTTCCTTTCACTCTCGGGCTGATGAACCTGCCCATTCATCTTCATGGCCATATGACTGACCACAAACCTGACCATTACAAGGCCATGAAAAAAGAGGGCAAAACATGTTTCTTTAGCTCTCCAAGACAAAACCAACAGCCCGTGGAAAATATCACATCCCAAGGACAGTCTCAGCTTACTACAATATATTAGCAATCATGACGATGGGCCTCAACCGTAAATTGAGCTTCTCTTCTCCATAGGCGGACTTTATTATGATTTGAAAATCTTCTTAATTTTTCTTATGGTCAGGGGCAAAGCTCTAACCCGAACGAAATTAATGTTAATCAATTGATCAATCGAGGATATCTATGGTCTAAAAAAATACATATACTTAAATCAGTAGACAACCACACAATCAATTTCAGGGGCACAGAGAAAGAAAGAAACTGAACATGCAAAATGAGCAGCGACAAGGTGCAACTGCAAATTTCCGAGCATATGAGAAAACCCGGAGCACATGAATAGTTCATTCTACCTAACTTGGCATTCTGAGCAAAGACGAGCAATATTTTGGGTTCTAAGGTACGATAAGCTTGGCCAGAACTGCAACCAGCAGCTATGAGGGAGAGCCGGTAGGCTTTTGTCTAGCGCCGATTGGCCGAGGCGAGTGCTGATCTATGCGCCTTCTCACCGATCTAACCATGGTTTTGACATCAAAATCACTTCCAAAATAGACTCGGTCAAACGTCCAAGACGGGCAGGACTAGATAATCAGTTCGCTGAATAGGTTCCACCTGCGCCAGCCCTTTTCACTTTATTTAACTTTCCATTTTTATATGGTTGTCATATGTGGCAATATTTTTGTTTTCCACCTTTTCTCTCTTTCTTTTTTTTCCCTCCCTTTCTTTTATTTCCAAGATTTTTCACACTCTTACTTTTTTTTTTTTTTGGATATACCCTACTATCCGGAAATACAATTAGACCCAACTAATTCCGTTCGAGTTGAATCGATCGACTAATGAGTAAAGCTCTTGAAGCATAAATTTTCTGATCTATTAATAAGATTCGAATCCAAAATCTTTTTTTTAAGAAGAACTAACCTCAAATTATTTGAACCAGGCCAATTTAATTGATTCATTAATTCTATATTTGTGGGTCAAATGTTGGATCCTTTCTGAATCCTTCTTTGTTTCTTTTGATGCCGCACTGTGGCTATTTTTGTTTTCCTTTTCCTTTTTTTTGTCTTTTTAAAAATTTACCACTATTTTTTCCATGATTTCGATAAACTTCTATTGATTCTTTCCTGTCCGACTTTATTTCTCCTCTAAAAAGACGCTGTATGTCATTTTTTTTATTTGTGCATATATATATCCATGAACTTTTGTTATTGTTAGTTTAGCCGGTTTCACATAAGACAAGATGATTTTCGTTTTTACCTATAAAAAAGAAGAAGATGATTTTCGTTTTCACTTCTTTTGTTATAGGGCCTAATCAAAGATCAAGTCAAAGTCCTGGACAGTGAAACTCTGGAGCTCATAGAGTCCAGCCCATACTTACGAAATCTAAAATGAAATAATATAACCTAAACTCATTCATATTGTTACGAAGTCTATCACATGTTTATCATTAATAAGGAATTACAGTAATAGTATTAAAAAGGTTGAAAGATAACTGTAAAAACGAACAGAGGTTGCTGCATAACGGTTCTTGGGATATGGACGGCGCCACGCATGATTGTGGTATTTATTTTCTTCTTCTTTTTTTATTCCGAGGAGGAGAAATGGTGCCTGTGGCTCAACCCTGAAACGGCCGTGGCTTGACGATTGGGTGCAATTCCAATGAAGCAAATTGGTGTACAAGTACGTGGGCTTGACAAGGCTTGCATCCCTTTGCATAGTCGATGCAATCCTTTAGGATTGTCGGCCAATAGTAGCCGTGTCTTTGGATCAGCGATCGGATCTTGATTCCGGCTTGATGCGCGCCACAACTCCATTCATGAACCTCGGCCATCACTCTCATTGCCTCCTCCTTGCCTATACACCTTAGCAGCAGGCCATCCCGCCGCATTTGTACAACATGTCATTAACGGATGAGCCATAACATCATGATTCCAGCTTGATGTGCACCTCAAATCCATTCATGAACCTCGGCCATCACTCGCATGGCCTCCTCCTTGCCTATACACCTTAGCAGCAGGCCATCCCCGCCGCGTTTGTACAACACGTCATCAATTAAAATATAGTTTAAGGCCATTACTCAGATCAGCCGACTCACTTTGATGTTAGGGTCTTGCAAGTATTGGATCAGCTGGAACCACCAATCGGTTGAATCGACTTCAACGGAGACTGTTGCCACCCTTATACTCGAACATGAAGAATAGGTAGCTCGAGCCTTTGCCCTGCAAAAATTTCCTTTGCCCTTCTTTGATTGGCCAGTCCACTCATTGGCCTCGGAATTTTTCCCCCGACCGACGTGATGAATTTGTACTCTCTCAAATACGTCTATCAACTGGGCAGCCACGGCGTAATGAGAGAAGGACTTGTGCACCTATATTCCCCGGTAGGAAGCTGACACCAACTCTGAGTCCCCAGTTAACTGTATATTAGCTGCGTAGGCCGATGAGCAATGCCTCGTGTTCGGGTTAATTACTTGTCAAGTATTCTCGCAGCTAGAAGATATGGCAGTGGATGTGGCCTTCTAATGAGGCGATTACTATGCCAGCCCCAGCAGCTGTATTAATATTAATTATTAATTGATTAATATAATAAGAGATCTTCAACCCGACAAGTAAGTAGTTTAATCGCGTCAATGTCGAAGAAACCTCACGACGCTTCTCCTCCGACTTTGACTTTCTTACATACACGTAATTATCCATAAGAATGTAATCCGCGCTATGAGCACAATAGAAATGATTTCAGTTTCAAAATTTATATAATAAATCTAAGTATATTATTATAAAAATATTTTTCAATTATTATCAATTATCTTTTTTGGTAAATTATCATATTTTTAAGATATTAATAAATTATTTTAATATTAGATCATATATGGTGAATTCTATGGTTTTAATATAAATAAAAAATAGTAAATTATTGGATTGGCGACGAGAGAGGAGGAGAAAATTGTGGAATCGAGAGAAAAAAAGTGGGGATAATTATAATATGAACTTGCAATTTTACTCCGAATTTAACTGCTCACGTATTTTAATTTATTTTATTCTTTAATGGATATTTTCGGGATTGAATATTTAGAATTTTGTTAGAATAGACTCCAGCGTAAAATAGTACAGAGATTCCACAGCTGTTTGTTTTCTTCTTTCTCTTCCGAAACAGAGCCGTTGTTTTTTTGATATGAATACCGATATACTAACTCAATTGAACCTCGACTAATTTAGTCGAACTAAATCAATTAATTAAACGATAAAATTTTCCTAGAACGGATCGTTTATATTTATAAAAACTTGAACTCCAAACCTTAATTTACTTAATAAGCATAACCGTTTGAACCAACGAACTTTGCTCAGAGCCGCTGTTTTCCTTCCAGCAGTCTTTCCTCAGTTCTCTTCCTCTACTCTCTCGTAGCTTCCGCACATAGCATCCAATTCTCTTCCTCCTCTCGCTGTATAAATTTCCCCGTCGAAGCTTCTCGATTGCTGTCAAACTTCAACCACCCAAAGATACGATCCTCAGTCTTCTGCTGCCATAGCCATTCCACTTCCAGGACTAACGACCTCGAAGCTCAGCTTTAATGGCGGCGGCGACCGGCTTGGAGAAGCCGGTGATGGTGGTGGGCATCGACGAGAGCGATCACAGCATGTACGCCCTCGACTGGACGATCGACCGCTTCTTCGCCCCTTTCTCCTCCAATCCACCCTTCAAGCTCGTGGTCGTCCACGCCAAACCTTCCCCCTCCACCGCCGCTGGCCTCGCCGGACCCGGTAAGCAAGCTGTTTCATTTTCCCCCTCCCTCCCCCCCAATCACGGCTTAAAATGATTCCAGCTGCTGTCACCCCGTAGTTTAGTCTTCGATTGCGTTGATTGAACTGGTGGAGAAGAGTTCGATGAGACTCTGTTGCAGCTGTTAGCAAATTTTGTGATTTGTTTGATTGGGCTGTTTTGGCGATTGAGTTGCTGCAGCTGCCGCGGAGGTGATTACGTATATAGAGGCGGATTTGAAGACGATAGCAGCGAGAGTTTCAGAGAAGGCTAAGCATATTTGTTCTCGCAAATCGGTACGATATCCGTTCATACCCGCATTTGAGTAATCGTCTGGCTTTTGACATGTTGCCTCCTTGTGATTGTTATTCTTTCTCGTCGTCTTTTGAATGAACAATATAGCTATTTTCTCAGAAGAATAAGCAATTTGAAATTTCCTTGTATTGGTCTGTTCTGTATTGAGATTGGATGAGGCGTATATGGATGAAATATGCACCGGACACGGTATGCTCGATGGTTACGAGATGGAAATTGTAGATTTGGAAGCAATAATTGGAGAATTTCTTGGCGAAAAGTTCATTCCCTTCTGATTCCGGAGAAGAAAAGGGCATTGCCAGTAACTTGGTTTTATATAGAAAAGAAAACTGTGGATTTTTAAGCAACCATTGGTGAAGGACGTATGAAATCTTACTTTAAAGTTATAGTATACTTCAGCCTCCTGTCAGGCTGTCTTCATAAACATCATAGGGACTTTTTCAGCTTCCTGCAGACAAATTTTTGTCGGGAGTCTTATCAGTTAGTATGTTCTTCAGATTCAAGATGTGAAATTTGAAGTTGTGGAAGGTGATGCGAGGAATGTTCTCTGTGAGGCCGTGGAAAGGCACCATGCATCGATCCTTGTTGTTGGTAGTCATGGTTATGGTGCCATAAAAAGGTACATCTTCATTTTCGGTTTACCATGGAATATCGGATTGTCCTTGAATGCAGCCTTTCCCGGATACTCCATCGATCGCTGTTCTAGATTACATGCATTGCAGACAGGAGAATTAACACCTGTTTTAGATTCGTTATGTTAAGTTCGTACTCCATGTAGCTGTCCTGAAAATGCAAAATATTTTGCAGGGCGGTATTGGGCAGTGTGAGCGATTATTGTGCTCATCATGCTCATTGCACGGTGATGATTGTCAAGAGGCCGAAGATCTAAATATTGAGGTGCTGCAGTGCTGCTTCAGTAAGAGTCCTTATGGTTTGCCATACACGTACATGTCATTTGGATATTCTCCGGTTTATGTAAACCTTGTGTGCTATTCTATGATTGAATGGTTTGTCTATGTAATTCTACTAAAAGCACAAAATTCATCGAATTAAGTGCTTTTAGCAACACCATAGACGGGCAGTGTATTAGAATCCTCTGTTGCTGAGAATCCATGAGCTGTTACGTGATGATCCGTAAGACATTGTAGAAAAACATATGTATATTCTGATGTATAATCGTTGGATACTCTGAATTCAAGGTGAGTTGGGTCAGATCTTAGTGCTTAGTTTAGACTATAGTCAGTGAGTTTTTCTATATGAGCCACGGAGGACTCAGCGTGATAACCTCCCGGCCATTGAATCAGTCTGTTTCATGTCTGTCGATTATGCTTCTCTAGATGTGATGTGAATCCAACTAATGGAACGAAGAAGTTGTACTTATTGACCGTGTGGTTCTGCAATCTGCGTGTATTTCTTCCTTGCTAGATGTGCAAATAAAGTATTCTGATTCGTGTAGGTTCATAAACTTTGTTTTAATGTGATTAGTCTAAACTCGCCGCCCGTTGCTACGGTTTAGAAAATGGAGAATTTCATTCTAAGGGAAATCGATTCTTCTAAAGAAATTGATTCAGGAATTCGTGTGAGAGGCCAATAGCCATTCATTATTCGACCAATGTGTTTTACAAATTTAAAGTCACTATATTGCGAGTTTTTTCCCACAATTGTCTTATTTTCTAAACTATTTCCCATAATACTCTTCCTCGCAAAATATTTCCTAGAATACCTCGCAAAATAATTCCCAGAATAGTCTTATACTATCTTTCATCTGCTTGTAAGGTACCTGAAACTTTTTCTCTATTTTGTTTTAGTCCTTTTCCATCCTATAAAATGGAAAATTGTAAAAAACAAAAAAAAATGATAAAATTACAAAGAAAGGGGTCGTGTGGGCTTAGGGTTGGGCATGTTGCGGTTGGGCTCATAATCAAGCCCAAAAAGAAAAAGTTTCAATTTGTTTGGCCTGAAATACGCTTCAATTTGGTTCGAATTTATAAATTCAAACCATAATCACGTTGTGAGAAAAACTTAAATCAAATATCACCACTTTTTTATTAGATTAACCAAAATTTTTAAAATATATATTAAAATTTAGATTAAAATAAATGAGTTCAGCTCAATTGGATGCAATTGTTACGTGTCAAATAATGAATAAACCGATTTTAGTGGGTATTAGAATTTTTTTTCAACATTTTTTAGTTAGATTCGATTTGGCTTGACGATTCAGTTAGATTTTTTAGTTTTCTTATACCCCTATAGTCCTACCCCAATTTGACCACCATCGCTCCAGTTTTTTTTTCTTTTTTTTTTTAAATTTTTAATGTTCCAATTTATAAATATCCAGTTGGGACCAAAAATAAAACAGTGTAGTTTCCAGGACTTTAAAAATAAATAAAACATTGTATAAGATTATTGGGGAAATAGTTTTTGGGGAAGATTACTATGGAAGTGGTTTCAAGAGGAGGACCATTTTGGGCAGAGACTCCTATACAGCAGTTCTACATTATCATTTCTTATTTAATTCTATTTCATTATCATTTCCTATTTAATTCTATTTAAAAAATCTGGCTCCTTTTTTTATTATCCTCCGCATCGTTTATATATAATTTGTCTTGCAAACTCTTTAAAACGGACTCTTTGAGCTCTTGCCTTTTCGCCGTCGCAAGTTTCAATAATATATTCTAGTCTCCAACTAACAACATGCATTTTGCAATTGAACAAAACATAAACATGTTATCAGACACTATATTTGTATGTCATTTATATGTAATTATTTTTTAATGTAAAAAATTATTCACGCCCAGAAGTAACTTTGTAGAATCGAAATTTGAAGAAAATTAAAGCTTGATAGTTTACTAATCATCTTGTTTGACATCATGAATTTCTTTCTTTTCTTTTCTTGGCTCAGAGATATCTAGATTTTCTTATTATAAATTAGCATAATCATGAATACTTACCTGAACAGAAAAAGAAAATCAGACCAAAGGCAAGAAATTTAAAATATTTAAACTGAATGTTTACAATAAAAGCTGGGAAATCAAGTTCTTTAAAAAAAAATTAAATTGATTGATTAGTGATTAGTGAAAGGTTATTCATATTATTGAGTTGATTGCAACATTTTGAGGCATTTAGCACCAAGTTATTACTAAAAAAAAGGTTCTGTGATAACCGTGGAAATTATTAAAAAGTTTTCTATCATCAGAGTAATTTATCTGCCTGTCCATGGCCTACACCATATCCAATTTTCTAATGCTCTATTTTTTTCTTTTTTTTTTGATGGTATGCTCTATTCTTTTTATTATGCTAGTGTCTCAACATACAATAATTAGTATCGAAAAACTTGAGACATTTAGCAATGCATTACTGTTACCTAAGTAATCGAAAAATCAATTGTTTGATGAACCTATGGACTATGTTACTGGGCAGTATGGTCCATTTGTCCTCTATATCTCAATTGAGCCTAAGGCATGGTCGTTGTCATCTTTGTATGGCTTAATCTTGTTTCTTGGTTCCACATAAGTATGTCAGATCAAATGAGCTCAATATCTCTATATTGACTCTCATTTGGGCATGCACATACTCTTTCAGACTTCACCTACCATGGGGCTGAATGAGATATCACTCCCATATCGAAGGAAAGACAAATCATATCTTGGTCACTCACATTCCTTTGCTGCAATACCTAATTATAGCCTTTATAACCATCCTGTTATAGTTGGCATTTGACAGTATCAAAGTATACAGCATACCATGTCAGAATCAACGATGACCTCAAGTCAAAGGATCTTTACATCATAGTCATTATAAGAACTGCTAATGATAATCTCGTAACGACCCATATAACAGTCTCATGGCGGGTCAGTACAGTATGCATTATTCATAATGCATACATGTGGTGTGATTTGATGTCTCTACATCCATGACCTATGAGCCTTAGTTATAAATCACCACCACATTGGTCTCACTGTAGTATCGTCATCTTAGTTAACGATAATACTTTGACTATGGACGTTTAGGAATAGTGTTTATGATTGATAGGATCTCACAATCAAGTCATATTTAATGCCCATTGAACATACTATTCATTACTTTTTCACATTTTTTCTCATAATTTAACAGCACAATCATTACAAACCAATTAAAATTAAAACTAAACTCTATTCAACTCTAAAACCAAACTCAACAGTGTTTTTGGTTTTGGAGTAATACTCATTACTCTACTATACTTTAACTCAATTTATCTTCAATTCAACAACATAATTATTATTTTTCTTTTTTTCTTCATTTTTTTTTATTTTAATTACCATTCAATTCAATTTTTAATAATAAATTCTCTCAACTATTCATTACTTTTTCTCACTTTTTCTTATAATTCAACAATACAATCATTACAACTCCAAATAAATATAATTATTTATAGTTGGGATGTAGGGAAGTTAAATTTCATTTGGTTCCTTAACAAAGCCAATCTTTTAATAATTTACTTTTATTTGAAGTAAATTAAATAGATTTTTTTTTGCTAACCCAGGGTGTCCAGGCTTCGCCTGACTAATCCCCGGAGCTCTGTGAACCCCCGGTGGACAGAGCGGGTAATCACGCCAAATGCCCTCCAGTGACCTTAAGGAGATTCGAACCCGTGATTGAGTGTAAATTTAGACGTACCTTAACAGCTAGGCCAAAACTCCTTTGGTTAAATTAAACAGATTTTGAATAGTCTTGTTACATGCGCTATTAGTAAATGACATGAATTTTGTGAGAACTCATGTTCAACTTTTTTGTGTTGCGTTTGGTTTTATAGTAGGATTTTAAAATCAGATTTGGATTTTGAAAAAGAGTGGTATAAATGAGACCCACCCTTTGACTTGTATGAATTATTTTGTTTTGTTATGAAAAAAATGATATAAATGAGATCCACTCTTTGAATTTGTATGAGTTATTTTATTTTATTGTGGGTAAAATTAAGTTATAATTATGATTCTAATATTTTATTCACGAACCAAACAATCCCTTGATGATTGGACTATAGAATTTCCCACCCTTCCATGTATCCTCTTGACTTCATCGGTTCATCCCCATCTCAATCATCCCACCTCAGTCAGTACTGACAGGCAGCCGTTGTTTTCCCTCTAAATTCTCCCCCCGGAACAGAGCCGCTGTTTCGTTCATCAGTCAGTGAGTCTACCTTCCTCCGTTTTCCTCCTCTCGCATTATAAATTGCCCCATCGAAGCTTCTCGCTTGCTATCAAAGCTTCAACCACCCAAAGATCCTCTTATCTTCTGCTTACTGCTCGCTACAGACCATCCCAGGACGGACTGACTGACCCCTATTGAAGCTAGCTGAGCTTTAATGGCGACCGGCGCGGAGAAGCAGGTGATGGTGGTGGGCATCGACGAGAGCGACCACAGCCTGCACGCCCTCGGGTGGACGATCGACCGCTTCTTCTCCCCTTTCTCCCCCAACCATCCCTTCAAGCTCGTCGCCGTCCACGCCAAACCCTCCCCCGCCAGGGTGGGCCTCTCTGGACCTGGTACGCGATTCATTTCATTTCATTTCCCGCGATTTACGGCTTGATTCTAGCTAGCTGTGATTTGATTGGGCTGTTCTGGTGATTGAGCTGCTGCAGCTACCGCGGAGGTGATTACGTATATAGACTCGGATTTGAAGGCGATAGCAGCAAGAGTTTCACAGAAGGTGAAGGAAATCTGTTCTCGTAAATCGGTAAGATTTTTATCCATTTGTTCCCGCATTTGAGTAATCTGGTGGCAGGCTTGTGACATGTTTGCTTGCTTGTGATTTGTAATCCGAGGGAAGAAGAAGCAATTGGCAATTTCTTTTTTACTGGTCTGTCCCGTTTGGATGTGAATCAGATGAGAAAGAGCAGATAAACATATCGGGAATTATATGCACGAAATGAGATGCGATCCGGATACGACGTGTTCGATAGTTACGAGGGGGACTTTGTAGGTTTGGAAATAACAATTGAACAACTTTAATATTAACGAACAAGTTCATCCACTTCTGATTCTGGTGTGACGCTGAGTAGAGGGCATTGCTGGGTTTCATATGGAAAATTGTGGGTAAGCAATCATTGGTGAAGAAACATATTAACACTTTCTTTGAACTTATATTATACTTCAGACTCCTGTCAGCTCCTGCAGACTATTGTCGAATCTATGTTTCAGCCAGTTTATGGTTTGTTCTACTCTCTTCTTGTCGGGAGTCTTTATTAGTTTGTCTGTTCTTCAGATTCAAGATGTGGCAGTTGAAGTTGTGGAAGGTGATGCGAGGAATGTTCTCTGTGAGGCCGTGGAGAGGCACCACGCATCAATCCTTGCTGTCGGTAGCCATGGTTATGGTTCCATAAGAAGGTAAGGTGCATCTTTGTTTTCGGTTTACCATGGAATGTCGGGTTGTCCTAGAATGCCGCTTTTCCTGGATACTCCATCGATCGCAGTTCTTGATTGTATGCGTTGCAGATATGAGAAGTTGTTGGGAAAAATCCACAGGTCTACTTTGGACTTGGGCCCATCCGCAACCCAAAAGCTTAAGCCAATGGGTTGCTAGACCATTATCTCTTATAAACGTATGGATTTCCTCTCAATTTTTCCATGTGGGATTACTTCCATCACCCGCCCTCATCATTCTCCATATAGGAGAGAAACCGGCCCAACAATTCCCCCCATTCTCGACTATATGGAGGACTTCGAGCCGGCCTTTTTACTTCCGGACTCGAATACCAATTGTTAGGTCACGGCCCAACAATTCCCCCCCATTCTGGACTATATGGAGGACTTCGAGCCGGGCTTTTTACTTCCGAACTCGGATACCAATTGTTAGGCCATTCACTAGCCACGAGTTCCACACTCGGGCCTTGGCGCGGTGTGGGTTTCCACGCATAGAGTGTGCACTTCTCCAGGATCGTTACCTTGGGCTCTGATACCACTTGTTGGGAAAAATCCACAGGTCTACTTTGGACTTGGGCCCATCCGCAACCCAAAAGCTTAAGCAAATGGGTTGCTAGACCATTATCTCTTATAAACCTATGGATTTCCTCTCAATTTTTTCATGTGGGATTACTTCCATCACCCGCCCTCATCATTCTCCATATAGGAGAGAAACCGGCCCAACAGAAGTAACACCCGTTTTGGATTCCATAGTGTAAATTCTACTCCATGTCACTGTCCTCTGAGAATGCAAAATATTCTGCAGGGCGGTATTGGGCAGCGTGAGCGATTACTGTGCTCATCATGCTCTTTGCACGGTGATGATCGTGAAGAGGCCGAAGAAGATCCAACATTGAGGTGCTGCTTCAGTAAAATTCCTCGTAGTTTGCTATCGGTGTATGTGTCTTGTGGATATTGCCTGGTTTATGCAAAATTATGAGCTTTTCTATTGTTGGAATTTAAAGAATTGACCCGAAATGGTAAGGTTTTAGGCTTACTTGGTGGAATCTCACGATTAGGGTCTCTAGGGTCGGGCTGAATGATCACATCCTGGAAGAAAAATAAACACCGGCAGTGGGCCTTGCTACTAGGTCGAGCAAAGACTGCTATTTCCACGGCACAAAAACCCTCCTCTCGTACTCTCTCTTGTCGGGAGCAAAAAGTCTTTTTTTCGGTCAATTGATCGTAGATTCACTGAAATTGTCTACTTATATTTAGTGGTTATATATTGGATATCGGATCCCACAAATATCTCTAGATATTTTCATATGACCATAGTTGTGAGATAATATCTCACGTGGTTAATCAAGTTGGGTCGAGTCCCACAAGGGTGGATTCTATTATGTTCAACCCGAAAAATCCTACATCTATGATTGAAAGGTTCGTGTATTTAAATTCTACTGAAAGCACGAAATTCATTGAATTAAATGGTTCTAGCAACACCGTAGGCAAGCAGTGTATTTGAATCCTCTTTTGGAGAACCCATAAGCTGTTACGTGATGATCCATAAGACATCGTAATGTAATGAAACCGATGTATATAATGATGTAAAATCGTTGGATACTCTCAGTTCAAGGCGTCTTGGGATAGAGCATAGTGCTTCGGATCAGTTGGACTGATCCGGCCTGCAACACAGTCTTGACTCATTACATCAACTCTAATATATCCAAAATTTGGGGAAAAAAAACACCTTTGTAGACAATCGCTTGCTCACTATACCTACCACCTACTAAATAATTGCTTGACCCTCTCTCTCTCTCTCTCTGTTTTTTTTTGGATAAGTGTGGATACTATTTCATTGATAGCAAAAATATTCACATCAGAGTTCAATGCTCATCCAAATACAAACCATCAGTAGCGCATACGCATTGGAAGAAATTCTAGGCATTAGAAATCGTGAAACAACCTGAAACAGAATGTTTCCAAAATATACTGATCGAGGAACAAAGACTTAGCTGGTCAGTGATGGACTCCGAGCCTAGCAATCCGAGTCCAAGCCCATCAAGCAAGTCCTCTGCATTGGCCCATCAGGCCAAGAGCAAGCGACAAGGCTCAACAGGCCTAAGCCCACGACTAAGTCGGGCCTAGTCGTGTGTACACAAAGCAGGTGATGTGATATTTTTTTAGTCATGGTAACTCCTATCATCTAACATTTACAGAATATATCACAACCCGAGTATCTTGGAACATCTCGATATATCCTCCCTCCTATATAAACATGTCATGTATGTTATTTACGATTAATGCAGCATTGGAATAAATCCTAGACTTGCTTAAGTATCGAAGAGGGAAATGGAGGAACACCCTCGACCTCCCCTCATGGAGGTTAGCCTAGAGTGTTGTTTGTGCGAATCGGATAATGGAGACCATTAGGACCTGAAGCTCGGATCCCGACTCCATCATTTGGCGCCGTCTATGGGAAGCGAGACAAAAGGTAACGGTGGAAACAAGATGGAGTTGGGCATTGGTGATCCGGGAGATTTTGTGGAGAGTGAAACCGTATATATCTTGGATCCTAAGACAGAGAAACAATCTCTCATGGTTATTTCCATCCAGCTTCTGGGGACATACAGTGTTATCTTGATAGAATCAGAATGCGTCATCATTCTAAATTGCCTTTTGAATCTATTTGTCATATCATAATCTGCAAAGCTCTGTGTTTATCCCTTGAATCAGCAGTTTTTGTGAAAGCAAGATTTGCAGGTGTTTTAGATGTGAGCACGAATTACCTGACTTTCCCATATCGTTTGGCATGAAATCCCCGTAACGTTATATGTTCATTGTGTTCATAAAGTTATGAAATCTCCGGAAAGAAGATATTCAGATATGAGTATGGCATTCAAATATGTGTATGGCCAGAAGTATGATCCGCTCCATGATTACTTCGTCGACAACATATGTATTGCTCGTGGTGGACATTGCTTGGCGACTATATTCTTGTATCTTATTGATGTTGAGAAAGACGGGGAAACAGTTTTTCAAAATGCAGAGGTTGTTAGTTAGGACCCTGTTAGTTTCATCTCATGTTACCTGTGCGGCTAACCTTATTTGATAATCTTAACAATTTCTAGGCTAAGATATCTTTTAGATGGGACAACTTAACAGCCAACGGTATATTAACAGCATCGTACATTTGTTGGCAGTCGGGTCATATTGCCCCATAATAAACTGAGCTTCCTCATTCGATTGGACCGATCTGCAATAAGGACTAGTAGATAAATCCCGAACCCTTATCCCCACCAATCTCATCAAATACCAGTGAATTGACCTGAATAACTGATCGTTTTTATATTATGTATATTTGTCGTCGTCTCTTAAGTCATTTCTTGCAAGATAATGTTCGCTATACGTGTCTTGAATTCCACTGGTTTTGTTATATTATGCCTTTTTTTTTTCCCCTCAATTCAGTGAGTAATAGCTCCACAATTCTCCTTTAACAAGGGCCTCCACGGAGGAGAGCCTCAACCACAGATGAGGATCTATGAGTCTGTGCAAAGAAGGGTATTCAGGTAGTAACTCATTGGCCTCTTACAATCATTCAAAACTTCTCAAAAATGAATCAATCCTGTTCATTCCTTTGAAACCTGGACTGGATCGGAGCGGCTGGTTACGCAGCAAAACGTATAACAGAAATGGGGGCTCAGCGACCCATTTTTCTGGACACATTTCTCTCTTGAATGAGTAGCCACTCAATCTGCAGAACTGTTGGCTTCTTCTATCGCTTGTGAAACTCAACTGGACATCTCTCGAATTGCTTCTGGTTTCCTGTATATCATCCGTTAAAGACTTGATCTTCCGAGGGACTTCTTAATTCTCCTTTTCGATACGCTCAAACAGGATCTTTGAGTCAGTTTCCAAGACAACTGAGTTCCCATCCCTTCTCCATAACAAAGCCTAAGACCATCTTTAACGGCCATAGCTTCTGCTCCTAAAACAGAATCAGCCCATAGTTATTCCCAATGTCCTGCATTAAATGAATCTTTATGTCCCCATGCCCTTCTAGTTTTTCCCATTTCTCAGCAGGTGCTACATCTCTTCTGCCCGTCCCCGTTTCTTCCACCTCCTTCTTTAATAAGCATATTGGACAGTTCATTTATTCCAGCACCACAGCATTGAGCCTGTAAAACCCCCCTCACAACCTTCTTTTCCAAGCATACCCGAGAGTGATAGCTATATATATTCTTCCCGAGATCCACCTTCTCCTCATCCTTCATCTCGAACAGTCCAAGCAGCCAAAGATCAGTGGGAGACACCTCTTTTCTTATAACCTGTAACCCTGTAAACCTGAACTACACACATTTACACCATCCACAGTGTAGTAAAGCATTCTATCAGTTGTTCCTGTCCACAAAAAGGGCAATCAGCTCCATCTGTCACTTTCCTTCTCTTCATATCCCCATAGGTTGCAACAGCATTGGCACAACATTAATTTCCACAGGAAATTTTTAACCTTAAGGGGACGATCGATGCTCCAAGTAATGTTCCTGGTTCTCTGATCCCCACACTATGGGAAAGGGATAGCCTATTGAATGATGGCTTAAAATGGCAGCCTTCTCTTCATCTGAAATGTGTCCTTCTAGACAAGATAATAGATCCTTCTCGTATCACATCTATTCCTTCCAATAGACTACTGCACAGCCCGATTCTGTTGCCTCATTTTTAGGCTGCAAGTAATCCTCCTGGGAGAAATACTTACCCTCAAGGATCTTAGCCCAATACGCATCACAATTATGGTAGGCTCTCCAGGCCATTTTAGCCAGCAAAGCTTTATCGAATCTCAACAAGTCTTTGAAACCCAATCCTTAACATTTAGGCAAAGTTAGATCATGCCATTTTTTTTTCCAGTGAATCCTTTTGTGGGCAAAAGGATCCGAAGGCTGACTATTTTGCATTTGCATTTTAGGAACTAGAATCTGGAAATTTCATGTAGTTCCCCGGGATTGAAAAATGGAAGTTTGTGCAGTTTCTATGTCAACTGAATGGTTCAGACAGGGCCACAAGCAATGCTCTTAACCGATTCTTCTTTAACAGTAGGAGAAGTCGTAGGGTCTGCTAGAAAACAGAATCGGCTTCCCCTTTATCCTGTTCTCTTTTATATATACTTGTAAAATGATCAGTTCATTTTATCCTTGTTACACCGGGAGAGAGTGTTGTGCGGGCTTGTAGCTTTTGTAGCCTTATCGACCCCAAATGATATATTTCAGTCCTTTCTGCTGGTCAGTTTGTAACTAAAGTCTTCACTTGTTATACGAACATCCCGAACTGAGATTTTGCAGTGCCTGTGGTGTAGTGACTTACGAGATGAAATTCGAGATAATACATGTTCAATAAAGTCATTTCCGCTGATGATTCAGAAAAACATATCATCATCACACCTGAAGCTTCCGCTATGCGACATCGACCTCGAAGTGGCTCGGGCTCAAATTGAAAATTATATTGAGAGATACAAATTTGGAAAATAACAGAGAGAGAAGAGCATAAACTGAACAATCATGGAAACTGAGACATAGAGAAAACTGAAAGAAAAGCCGACTTATCATTTAATCGTGACTGTACAATTCACGGAGTCAAAATCAAACTAAATTCTCGACAATTAGACACCCCAATTAACTTCCATGATTCACATTACAAGAGATTCATAATGAAATCAATTGAACGATTGTTCATTTCATCAAAAAAACCCACAAAACCCTGCTTAGCCGATGTCGTGGAATAATCGAAAAACAGTTAAACCGTGAAAGAAAATTCTGAATTTATCAAACCAATTAGAGCAGTATGCAGCGGTCATACGTGAGTCACAGTGCTGGAGGGAGAAGACGGCACAGTGTTTCCCGTGGACGCTTTGATGATGGTCTTGACAATCGCGAAACAGAGTCTCCCTTCAACTCGGTAAGACCAGACCTGGACCACATCATCCTCCACTAACCCGTTCTCCGGATCGTGGGTGATCTTGTTCCACCCCGTGTTCAACACAAAGACATGGCTGGAAGACATCTTCCACCTCCTGAGGCTGAGGGTCGAGACCCTGAGGCAAGGCTCGATGACTGGAACACATATGTTCCCTCCACTCTTGAGCCGCTGCCACTCTTCCTGACCGAGGAAATTCGCGAGGACCCGACAACTTGGAAGCAAGAAACGGCCTTGGTCCGCCTTCATGTCGCTGCAAGTCAGTTTCTTTTGCAAGATAAGCTTCACATTAGACCCGCCCATGGACTGAATTGTGGAGAGGACCACCATCGGTAGTCCCGGGTATTCGGGCACGAACACGGCCATGGCAGAGGCAGACCCATCACCAACTGTCGCCTGCTTAAGACCCGTTTCGCAGCAGCATTTCTTGCCAATTCTCGAAGGAGCCGCTGCAATCATCAGGGGAGCCCCAACATCCACAGCTTTCTTGAACAATCTCTTCGCCCGGACCGATCTTCTGTTCGTGATCATACCTAGACGTCCGTTGAACACCCGGATTTCCACCTCCAGTGGAGAATCCAACTGAGCAAGTCGATTGGCCACGATTGAGGCCACATTAGCCAAGAGAGAAAGGTCCAAGAACTCCGCCATCAACGCTCTCGAACCCCTGGAACGAATTAGAGCAGTAAACCCTGGCACTAAGACAAATTGAGACGATCAGGATGCAAAGTCTCTGTTCAACGCTCTCGAGCCTCCAGAAGAACTCGATCAGTATACAGGATTGCTTGAGAACCAACACAACTTGAGATGATCGGACACGGAGAGTGGTGTGCGTGAGTCTCTATCCCAGAGAAACAGAGACAGAGGAGAGGAAATGTCGGTCGGAGGGTTATACTGGCGCCCAACGGCCAACGGCTAGTCCTTCTCAAAGGTGGCTTCAGTTTGGAGCAGCTTCTTCCTTACTGGGCTGGGCCGTGGGCCAGTCCACTAAAACATTTAAATTGTGACATCGTGCCGGCCTTTTGGTTACCTGTTAGACCCAAAATGTCAAGCTTCCGGGATATAAAAACGATGGAGCTCCCCGTTATTAAATATGGGTTGGGCGATATTAATTATAAAAGAAAATAGGGGTTGGCACCGGAAAATTAAAATAAATAAAATAATTAATTAATTATAAAGATGGAGCTTGCCAAAATTAAGTAGCCAAATGATATAATATTCAAAAAAAGTGACGCGGATTGAGAATTCACTTTCAAAAAGAAAAATAAATTAAGAGATAACTAGTACGTAATTCTGCGCATTGCACAGGCGTTTTTGAAAGAAAAACGATAAAGAATATCATGAAAACTTGAAAGAAAATTTCTGCAAGATTAGAGAGTTTGATAAGATTATATGAGAGTTTTCATAATGAGAGTATTTTGGTTTAATCATTATATAGATGAAGATAAAAAAAATTAGTTAATTACCTCTATCTTAATAAGATAGTTAATACTGAGATGGACTTAATCCGAAATTATTTCATATATTAATTTGCTTATGTGCATTCCTTTAAATTTCTATTTTTATTTTTTAATTAATATATATTTAACTAACGATTCATTTGTTTCAACTTAATTAAGTACATAAAAGTTAGGTAAGTTAATTATAAGATAAAATGAATGCAAGAAAGAGGAAAAGTAGAGCGATAAAGATATAAATTATTTATGCTGCATTTGGTTTTAAAGTAGGATTTTAAAATCATATTTTGATTTTGAAAAAGAGTGGTATAAATGGAGCCCACCCTTTGACTTTGTATGGATTTTTTGTTTCATTGTGAAAAAAAATGGTATAAATGAGGCCCACTCTTTGATTTTGTATGAGTTATTTTGTTTTGTTGTGAATAGAATTAGATTAAAATTGTGATTTTAAAATTATATTGGGAAACCAAACAAGCCTTTAATCATTAAGCAAAAATCACTTAATGAAATAAGTAAAAAATTTTGACTTATTAAAATAAATTATTCTTTATTTACTGACGTTGTTTATCCCTCACAAAACTTTTATCATCCTTATTATTCATCCATTCTTCCTATATATTTCTTCTCTTAATTAATTACGTGCTTAATTTTTAAATACTTAATATACTAAACACAACCTAACACTACCTAAGTCTTTCTGTCTAATGTTACTTGAAAGGGCAGAATTCATTAAGGGAGTGGACCCAAAGGGACGAAAGCATTAATGAGATAAGACTGGAAAATTTGATTGCAGAGGAGTGCAAATTAATATTATATACATTGCTAGCACTTGAGGCAAAGGGGTGGATGGTGACGGCAACACCAACGCAAGCAAAGAGGCCAATCACAGTCACAGGCAGACCCCTAAAATATTTGTTTAAGAAAGACGTTTTCTTTTTTATTATCTTTTGGGCATAAAAAATAAATGTAATAAAAATGAAGGGTTGAAAGCTAAATACAAAAAATTGAAGGGTCAATTGCTCAAATGCTCCGAAAGTTCTCAAAGGCTGATGTGGCGCATTTTGGTTACCCAAATTGAAGTACCCAATTACACGATATCGAGAGGTCAAAATTAAATACCTATAATAAACTAGCTCGTAAGCCCGCGCATTGCACGAGATTTCTCCTTGTCATTATTAAGAAAATTGTCAATTGATAACTCGTTATAGTACTTGTTTATTCTTATATTTTAATCATTTTTAATTAATACATAAATTATAAATAATAATTCCCCTAGCAATTATCCTGTTTAGCTTAATAATAATTATATATAGATATATATTTAATAATAACAACATTAATAATAATAATAATAATAAAACACCCCAACAATTATCACGTTTGGCTTATACTATGATGATAATGATGGTGGAAGTTAGGGAAACATTAGGCATACGAAGAGTCGGTGAATAAAAAGCCTCCACTTCGAATCTATGTAGAATATACAACTAGGTATTTTTGTCCGCGGCATTGCATGAGACTTTTATGACAAATATATTTTTATTTGCATAATTCAAAATTAATTGTTTTAGTTAAATTTCAAAATTTTCTCGAAAGGATATTCATTTTTTTCTATAGTATATAAATATCTACTAATTGTAACCAAATATCTATAAGAATTTTGATCAAATCCATATATTAAAAATATATTGGAGAAGCAAAAGAAAAATAGTGGTGTAATGTTTTCAAAATTATCAATTTTTCAATCCGATAAAATATTAGTAACTATAACTTTTTTCATTGCAATTGCTTTTTTGATAGATTTTGTTATCATGAGTAACCTCTTGAGATTTTGATTACTTTGATACACTCTACAATATTCTCTTAATTAAGATTTCTAATGAGTTATCGAAAAAACTTTGAGAATAATTTTTTATATTTTAAAAAATAAGATTTCACTATTTGTTGTGCTATTCTTACTCAAATCTCATATATTAAATTTCATGAATTTGAATAACTTTAACTAGTATGAATCAATTATTTCCATGAGAGATTTACTTAATTGAGCTTTATAAGATTTGCAATAGTTTTAAAACATCATCCAGTAAAATTTCAATTAATAATTATAAACTTTCTTTATTTTTCTAAGATTATAAATATTTATTTACTATGGAAATAACTATAATGACTCAAATCAATGCATTCTTCATTTCCATATTTGCTACTATTATTTATAATAATATGTATTATTAATTAACTTTTATTTAACATATTAATTTATGAATTACAATACATTTACTATTATATATTTATTATACAACATTGACGGTAAAATTTACATTGAATTGGCATTGGCATTGATGGTAAAAATACTATTATGAGGCCATTAATGCAAACAAGCAAAAAAGAGAGTAGATTTTATCTTTTATTCCTAATTTATTAGTGTTGGGAGGTGAAAATTAACATTTTTTAATATCATATTTAACAATTTTAATTATGGATCATAATTTATTACTTTCCACATGTATATATATATATTATATATATGTATATTATAATATCTCTCTGTTGTGATATATTGATTGTAAAGTATATATACAATCTAATTCATTAATTGTAGTCAAGTTTATATATATGCGTGGGTTATTATCCCAAAATTCACGAAGTTTATAAGAATTATTTGTTCTACTAATTTTTCGTGATTTGGCCTGTAAATTCACATAGTTTTATATTGTTACCCCATCTACCAAATCGTCATTTGGTCTATTAAAAGCGTTAACGTGGACAATAACGATGCATGTGTGGCAAGTAGAAGCCTACGTGGCTTTCAGTCCAAACACCGCCTGGATGAATTCACCATTTTGCCCTCCCTTCTCACTCGATTGTAGGCATAAGCCCATGGGCGAGATCAACATTTCATTATTGGCATAAATATGAGTAAAAAAAACCCCAATCTGACCTCAATTAGGGTTGGAATATCATAAGGAAGCATTATGGCAGAGAGAATTGCTCCCTCTATTATGCAATTGGGGCTGGGAATCCTTCAATTTCAAGTTGAAAAGGCAGTTTTTGTGATTTGCGTTCACTCGGGACTTGTTGGAGGTGTGATTTCGACTGTGACTTTCATCGAAAGGTGAACTCTTGGCAGTGATCTTGGGAAACGTGTCAGCAAATGAAAACGATGAAGGTTCGATAAGTTCAACATTTTCTAGCCCTCCAAATATGTGTAAGCACAAAATGAAAGCTTTGCTTTTGACCTTGTGGAACCATGACAATTCCAAAAGATGATTTTGGAGGTGTAAATTTTGGAGAGTACGTGAACTAACATGGATATATAGGTTTAATTTTTTGGGATGATGCTAAGTGGTGATTATGACTATGTTTGGATATCGCAGGATGATGATTGTCATTTTTTTTCAATGGCATGATCCCGATTTGCACACCAAACAAGTGTTACAATAGAACCCAAAGAAAACATACTGTTGACCCAATCGAACTAAGTCCAAATATTGCAAAAGTTGATCCCATTTCCACATTTGTTGTACTACAAGCAGCACCTACCCCTATACATTATCAATTTGCAATAAAATGTAATATCTTTGAAGGCAAACCACTGCAATTAGGTAAAACGGGAAGCCAGGTACTCTAACTAGCAAACTCATCGATATGCATCTATCAATGTTGACCATACTTGAAAACTAAATATGTCATGCTTATATGTATTAGAAAGAATAATAGAAGTCCATGGGAAAGTCTACCCTCAACAATTTCACCGAAGATATCCAAATTTGACAAAGTATTGGACAAAAATGCAGGCAAGATGCTGCAACTTCTAATATCATGTTAAATCATATCCAATTGCGGTGCCGGCACCTGTTGAGACTCCACAACCAAGAAAGCATCCTTATTTGGAGGCACAATCTGATCAATCTTCATGACATGGCAATTTTTACCACTGTATACTAGGTAAAGCTTGAGGCAAACAAAAAATGGTACAAATGCTCTCCTTTGATATCTAAAAACCTAATTATCTCATATTTTAAGGGATCCAAGGAGATAACTTGAAGGGAAGTTTTGAACACAAATTTCTTTCTGACGAATTACAATATGTGCAGTCACTACAATATGACATGAAAGTCGGGATCAAGCAAACTCGACATAGAGTGACAATGAAAAATCAACAATTAAGCATCAAACAACGTATCCGGCTCAGCTGATTGCCTCATGACCGAAATCTCTTGGAAGGTAGCTTGGCGGATCCTACAAAACACATCAGTAATCTCAGTCAAGTGAACAGGACATCTATTCCGTGGTTCATCAACGAAGTAACTACTACAGGCTCGCTCCTAGTCTACTGCTACTGAACTACGACGGCAACAACCTAAAGTGTTCCTCACACCTATGCGCTTGTCCTGTCAGAGTTAGAGAATTGATAGAGAGGCAGAGATTAACCTTCAATTTCCAAAACGTGATGTCGTTGTGACAAAGAGAGGTGCATATAATCCGGATCTAGACCTCATACGACATAGGTGGAAACTACAAGTCAACAAAACTACCCACATTCGATATATCCAAGTAGTGAGGCACATCAAGGATATCCTTCACTATTTATGCTGAACAACTTCCCAAATTTGACAATTTATCTAGAAAACCAGAGACTTTGGCGGAGCAAGGCAAGAACTCTATGTGAACTTTGGGAATGGCATCTACCTTATCATATCTTATTACGCTTTCCGCCGACTCACTGACCAAGATACAACAAAAAACATTCACAATGCAATAGAATTCAAGATTCAGTAGATGATGTCCTGAAATATTTGGGGCAAAATGCCTATCAAACTATGGCGATCGCAGGACTTAGCACATCATCCATCCGCTAAGCCCATTTCACCCAAGCAAAGGAAGAGAAATTCACACAAATTCAAATGCTTCCAGATCGAGATCAATCCAAAATCGAAAAGATGGCAACAAGATTTCCTCTAAACAAAATTAATCGAAAGTTAATGCGGTTTAAATACAATTGGGCACCTAACACGACATAGAGTACACAAATCATTCAACCGATAACAAAGAACGAGAAACTGTGAATAGTTTAAGCAGTTTATCAAACTTTTTCAAATGGACACATTGTAACAATTATGAATGCATGGGTCTTAGTAACACTCACCAATCAACAAACTAGATCGTGCATTTCATCTTCATAGTTGCAATGGCAGCATTCACATCTTTTGGCACCACATCTCCACGATACATCAAACGACAAGCCATGTACTTCCCATGCCTTGGGTCACACTTGGCCATCGTGCTCGAAGGCTCAAACAAGTGATTTCGGGAACTAACTGCTGCTCGTAGAAAGCCTTTGTAGCTGAGATCACAGGGGGCGTATGAGGAGAGCATGATGATATGAGGATATGGGATGAGTCAGCTCTCTTGTATCGGTATGTACAGATCCTATCTCAAAGCATTATACCAACCCACACACGTGGTGTGAATTCTTGACCTACCCTTTCATTATCTTCAAACTCAAGTCATTTCACTTTCCAGAGAAGCCAGTCCTCTTACCACTCCTCATAGGACTAAGCGGCAGTGGCTCCTAATATCTGATAGGAAAAATATAGCGGACATAAAGGTATGTAATGTATGGCTTTGCCAATGACACCTGATATTGTTTGCTTCACTGACAAGATCAAGCATATATGTTACTAAAAGTTAGGGATTAATCTTGTGTATGCTTACAGAAGAAATAAATAGGAAAAGGATGAACCTCGTTGTTTTTCGATTTAATTCCTTTTCAAAGTCCTTGGAGTTCTGCCATCCTTCCTTCATTTTAAGCAAAGATCCAATCATGTTGCAATGAGAGCTTGAGAAATATTAGACAAATATTTTGCAGCACCATCAATTAAACTAACGCAATAAGTCCCATACTCGTTATGATATCTATGCAACTCTGAGTAGTACGCTCTCATGGTAGCCTTTAAAGAATGTTCACTATGAACAATGGCATCGGGATGTAGGTTGCCTGATTGAAGTGAAGGTGCTCTGCAGAAAAAAGTTCTCGAGATGTCCATAACTCATCAAATTTTTTTATTGCAGGAAACATAGGCTGAATAGATCAAAGGATGTCTCTAAAGAGCAACATAAGGTACCCTAACAGCACGGGAATAAAACCTTTGAACGTACCCTAGTAGAGAGCATTGACTACCGCAAGACTTAACAACATTACACGTGAGAATAGATGTCCACTATGCAAAGTTTACAACCAAAAGTTGTCCTATACAACAAGAAACTACAAAATGATAGTTCACGAGAGCAGAATGAGTTGCTAAGTTCGTAGTCAGACCACTAATAACCTTTAACTGCTGAGATAAGAACCTCAGCTACATGAATGCATCGCCATATCTGTGTATATCAGAATTGATCTAAAATATAGATTGTGTGGTCCTCATCAGTCGAGAAAATGGTTGCCAAAATAAAAGTTTTCTCCCCTGAGCAATGGTTTCACTATTGATGAGGCTCTGTTTCCCTGGGAAGGAAGTGGGCGAAGAATCTCCTCTCTCTTTCCGACAAACAAGTCTGCCACACCTATGTATTGATTCAAGCCCAATACCTCAATGAGGACGAACAAATCTCAGCACTTTGTAGCAAAAATCAACCTTTTCCAACCCACACAATTCAATTATACCTTGTAGGACAACATATCCTCGATATTCTCTAGCTTAAACAATTTAGTGGGAACATCAAAGGCATTAGCCAATATCTTGTGACGTGAATATGCTTCTAGAACAGAGAGATAGAGGGGGAGACCCGAGCAATGGTGGCCTCGGCCGCCACCTCCCAGACTAGGCCGTCGGCCACCTCTAATGTCGTTGGTGACCAGGTCTGAGGGGGTGGTGATAGGCGCCAGGTGAGCCATTACTGCCCCCTGACTGTACGTTTTACTTTTTTTTTAATTTCAATTTTTTTGTTTCATTTTATGAAATTTGATTTTGTAAATCGAGTTAATAAGCCGGACTATTAGGTCGATTCAGTCATAATTGATGTGCGATACCGTGATTGATACACGCGTTAGGATACATGTGAACGTGGCAGTTGTGGGTGACATGGCAATGATGGATGACTTGGCAGAATGTTTGTGACATTTAGTGGGAAGATTCAAGATCAATGATATAGTATTCTAGGCAAAAATTGTAAAATGAAACTATAAAGAACTAGAAATAATATGACAAAATATGTAAATAATAGACATATGAGATTAAAAATTGATGGAATCTAATGGTTGAAATTAATATCCTACCATGAAACACAAATTAGTGTTCCATCCTATAATCACCATAAAGTAACTATTCTAGTAGTACAAAACCTTTTTGCGATATAACAATTTAGGATAAATTTTTTTTCATAAAATAAATTGGCACAAATTTTCTAATTTACCACAATCAAGTACATTTAGTCAACTATCAATTCTCCACTAAGAGTGCCAGGTATTTTCTGATGTGGCAATTGACTTACCAAACACCATCTAACGTGGTGCAAACAATATAAAATAATTATTTTTAAAATTTGAATCAAAATAAAAATTAAAATTAAATGATAAAAAAGGAAAAGGGTAGGGTTCCCACTGGGCGAGAGATTTGGAACTTCTCAAAGGTTATCGTAGGTGATGGCGACCCCGTCGGCGAATCACTCCCTGACTGAGTTAGATGCGGGACTACGTCCGAGGATGGGGGTGAAAGAGAGAGGAATAGAGGAAAGGCAAAGATTTTTCATAATTCATTTTAATTTTTCTGTGTATTTTATTTTAATTAATTTTTTTTAAAAAAATAATGTCCTCTACCTCGTCAGAAAATGCTCGAAGCCGCCAATGGGAAGTAGACAGAGCGTAACTGATTGCAACAAATTAAAACGTTTTCCACCGAATTATTACAGGAAAAAACAAAAAAAGTTTATGCACCCATGTGTTATTAATTCGTAAAAGGTTTTGTACCAATTGGATGAATGAACGACATATATGAGCCCAGCACGTAGGAAGACAGATGGCGTCAATTTCAAAAGAAAAATCATATGACACTTGTCTGGCTTTTACTTTCTTAGATACCGACAAATACATAATCCAATCATGGCCATCTCACTCAAATCATCTGCGTCAGAACAGGCCACAGACACACAGACAGACGGCCGTTTGTTTTTTCCTTTCCACCCTGAAACAGAGCGGAGCTGCTGATTCGTTCACCAGTCAGTGTTCTTCCCAATTCTCTTCCTCTACTCCCTCGCAGCTTCCAGACACACCCTCCTGATTGATCTGACCTGGCCCAATCATTTCCATCTCTTCCTTCTCTCCTTGCTGTATAAATCCCCTGTCGAAGCTTCTCGCGCTTGCTACCAAACTTCAACCACCCAAATATAATAAGATCCTCCATCTCCTGCTTATAGTGCCAGAGTCATTCCACTTCCAGGACTGACTGACCTCGAACCTAGCTGGGTTCTTATGGCGACCGGCGCGGAGAAGCAGGTGATGGTGGTGGGGATCGACGAGAGCGACCATAGCCTGTACGCCCTCAGGTGGACGATCGATCGCTTCTTCGCCCCTTTCTCCCCCAACCCACCCTTCAAGCTCGTCCTCGTCCACGCCAAACCCCACCCCGCCAAGGCCGGCCTCCACGGACCTGGTACGCATGCCATTTCACTCTTCTTCCCACCCGGTTAGGGCTTAATTCCAGCTGCTGACACTCCGATTGCGTCGAACTGGAGCAGAGTTCAATGAGACTCTGTTGCAGCTGTTACTTACTGAATTTTGTGATTTGATTGGGGTGTTTTGGTGATTGAGCTGCTGCAGCTACCGCGGAGGTGATTACGTATATAGACAAGGATTTGAAGGTGATGTCAGCAAGAGTTACAAAGAAGGCTAAGGGTATTTGTTCTCGTAGATCGGTAAGATATCCATTCATTCTCGCGCTTGCGTAATCTGGTTCGTGACATGTTCGCTTGCTTGTGATTATTAATATTTCCCGTTGCTTGAATGACAATAAAACCAAGGGAAAAAAGAAGCAATCGGCAATAATATTTGAAATGTGGACCGGACACAGCATGTTTGATGCTTACGAGATGGACTTTATAGATTTGGAAATAATATTTGAACAATTTCTTGTAAAGCAATCCATCTGCTTCCCACTTCGAAGTCGCTCACGAATAAAAGGCATTGCTGATAACTTGGTTTTATATGAAAAAAATTGTGGATTGTCTAGCAAATCATTGGTGATGAACATATGAACTCTTACACTGAACTTATACCATATACTTTAGCCTCCTGTCAGTCCGTCTTCAGAAACATCATAAGCACTTTGTCAGCCAGTTTTGGTTGGTTCTATGCTCTTCTCGTCGGGAGTCTTACCAGATTGTCTGTTTTTCAGATTCAAGATGTGACAGTTGAAGTTGTGGAAGGTGATCCGAGGACTGTTCTCTGTGAGTCCACGGAGAGGCACCGCGCATCGGTCCTTGTTGTTGGTAGTCGTGGGTATGGTGCTATAAAAAGGTAAATCTTTGTTTTCGGTTTACCATAGAATGTCGGATTGTCCTAGAATGCCGCTTTTCCCAGATACTCCATCGATCGCCGTTCTAGATTATATGCATTGCAGATATGAGAAGTAACACCCGTTTTAGATTCCTTAGTGTAAATGCGTGCTCCATATGTAAATGTCCTCTGAAAATGCAAAATATTTTGCAGGGCGGTATTGGGCAGTGTGAGTGATTACTGTGCTCATCATGCTCGTTGCACGGTGATGATCGTGAAGAAGCCGAATATCAAAAATTGAGGCACTGCTTCAGTAAGATTTCCTCATAGTTTGCTACACATGTATGTGTCTTGTAGATATTGTCCGGTTTATGTAACTTCGTGTGCTATTCTATGATTGAATCGTTCGTCTGTGTAATGCTACTGCAAGCACGAAAGTCATTGAATTAAATGCATGCTTATAGTAACACCACAGGCGAACAGTGTGTTAGAATCCTCTTGTTGCTGAGAATCCATGAGCTTTTATGTGATGATCCTTTGTAAAAAAAAAAAGCAAATGTATATTTTGATGTAAAATCAGTAGATACTCTCAATGGAAGGCGACTTGGGTTAGAGCATGGAGCTTAAGTTAGACTATAGTCATGTTCATGAGGCGCGAAGAATTTAGTATGATCTTCCGGTCAATAAATCAGTCCTGTTCGTGTGCTTCCCATACGCTTTCTGCCTCTGTAGTCTATGCTAATTTTCTCAAAATGTGATCAAAATCAATTTTAATGGAACGAAGAAGCTGTATTTACTGATTGTGTAGTTCTAAGTCATGTTCCTTGCTAGGTATGTGCTAATCAAGTCTTGTGATTTGTGGAGGTTCACAATCTTTGTCTTGAACTATAGATAAAATGTGGAGGAATTCCTACTAGTACAAAGAACTTAAATAAATAAATAAAGCCTAGGCTATGTTTGGTACGGGGCAATTTACATGTACCAAGGAGATATATGTGTGGACTGAGTGGCGAATCAGGCGCTGTCATTGTCTATAGGTATCCATAGAATAAGAGTGTGTATCTGGAAACGATCTCTTGTTTTTAGGGATACTGTTGTGTTTAGTTGTCTTTGGTTTGCTTAGTTGTTTTTATGGGTTATTTTAATAAAAAATCATGAATTTTCACATTTTTTTCCTAAGCAAAACTTGCCGATGTTAGTCCAAATTTGACATCCGCCCCCTAGTCCGTTAATTTTTCTAACGTGGCAAGTGGTTGACGATTGTTAAGCTCCAATAAAACGACGATACGTGGACTTGTGGTCCCACTCACTCTTTTAAAAAGACCTTATATTTCTTATTTTTAAATTTGGCCCCATATTCTTGTCTCTTTTCTCCCTTAGCACACACACCGGTGGAGCTGTGCCCAAAAGAGAAGAAGAAGGAAGAGCTATCGGTGATAGAGTTGAGGGGTTGGGGGGAAGCCCCCAAGCCGAGTCGGCCCTCTCCCCTTTCCCTCTGTTTTTTGATTAAAAAACATAGGGAGAGCGGAGGTGGCCCGACCCGGCTAGGGGCCCCGCCGACTGTTGACCTATCAGGCTAGGTGGCCGAACCCACCAACTCTCGACCCTCAGTAAAAAACAGAGGGAGAGGCGAGTGGGGCCGACTCGACAGGAGAGCAATGATCCCTTAAATGAGGTTGCCGGAGTTCGGCCACCTCACCCGAGGGTTCGCCAGCCAGCGGGGGAACCCCTAGCCAAGTCAGACCCCTTTTTTTCTTCCTTTGTTTTTCTTTGAGGGGTCGACAGTCAGTGGGGATCCCCCAGCCGAATTGGCCCCCCTCCCCTCTCCCTCTCCCTCTGCTTCAATTGATTTGACTTTGTGTGGGGGGTTCTGGAAAAAAATGTTGATTCTTGGTGGGTTTGTCATGTTTGATTGGAATTGGGGGTTTGATAGGGCGAGCGGAGTGTGCAAGAGATGGAAGTTTGGGGTGAAGCTGTTTTTCGAGCGCAGGGAGAGTCTCAGCTTTGGCAGGTGGAAGATGGACGACGACTCCATTGTCCATATTGTAGGAAGCAATGGTGATGTGAATGAGAATGGGATATGGCTTGGGGGATGCATGAAGAACAGAGGAGCAGAAAAGGAAGAAGAAGAAGAAAAGAAGGATTGGGATGGGAAAGATGGTGATGGAAGTGATACAAAGGGGAAAGAGCAGCCATGGCTGCTAGTCAGTAGGCTGTGGAGGAGAGAGAGATGGTAGGAACTGCCACATCGGATTCTGTTGGCACATCACTGCCGTTATCTTGCCACATCAGAAAAATTCACGAATTTGGGGACGGATGTTAGATTTGGATTAACGTTGGCATGTTGATGCTAGATGTGGGGGGGAAAAAAAGTTATGCTAGATTTGAGAAAAATATGAAAGTTCATGATTTTTTATGAAATTAACCTTTGTTTTTATTAAGTCCTTTGGACTCCGGGCCTGCATTTCACCCAAAAGAAGGAAAAGGGGGAAAAAAAAAGCAGTCCGAAGGATTATGTTATGTTTGGTATGATCGAGATTATATGTGACCAGTAATCCAGATGGATTAGATGTTACGTAAACTCAGCGGTAAATTTTCAATAATTGCAAATTTCCAATAATTGGAAAAGACAATTGATTAGGGGACGAGGGTGACACGCTCTTATCGAATGGAGGAAGTGACGTGCTGACACCTCCTAAATCATTATTTTCTGTTTGGGTTAAATAAAAAATACTCATTTTTTTCTCCCTTTAAAAAATTAGAGAAATAAAAAAGGATATAGTGCACGTTTCAGGTTGAATACTCAGTGAAATTATTATCCGTATCCCTTTATTATTAGATACTAAGATTTATATTTTATTGTAATACACCTATGCTTTTTATTGTAACTGAAAAAACAAAATCAAAGGAAAACATAAAATAAACTAGAGAGTGAGACATTATGTAATACTTTCTCTTGATCTGAAACTAATGCTTTAGTTATTAATACATAGATGAAACAAAACCTCAAGATATCCCCGTCATATAAACGATGGCTTGTGTGATCTAACGAAGACGCAGTCCAATCACCGCATAAAACGGCTCGAGTGATCGAATCTAGAAAGCCGGACAGCCCTAAAATAGAAGTTAGACGGTTAATCAGTTTCCACATTTTATGCAATGCAGTAAACTAATTCTAAGCTCTATCCTCAGCCCTGAGCAGACTTGTCGGAAGAAAAATGGACTTCCCGCCAAAACCGCCTTCTCCTTCTTCTCTCTTTACTCTCTGCTCTTTCCTACTTGTAGTATAAATCTCACCAAGTTTCTTGCTAGCTTCTGATCACCTCCTTACATATACCACTATTTCCACATCGAACTCGAATCAGTTGAGCGACGACGTCGGGGTGAGTGTCTGATACGATGGCAAGCGGCGCAAATAAGCCGGTGATGCTGGTGGGTGTTGATGACAGCGAGCACAGCGTGTACGCCCTCAAGTGGACCCTCGACAACTTCTTTGTCCCCTTCTCCTCCAATCATCCCTACAAGCTCATCATTGTACATGCAAGACCTACTGTGACTATGGCTGTGGGCTTTGCTGGACCCGGTAATATTAACGCCCACCACCCGAGACCTCGTCTGGTTTTCGAAGTTTGTACGCTTGTGAGATATGTTTAGTATGTACATAGGGTATCTTTGGTCACTACCTTTTATTTCAAAATGACAGGATATATATCTTTGGATTTTGATGTAACATAGGAGTTGCGGAGGCTTTGCCATACGTCGAAGCCGACCTAAAGAGGCAAGTTACGAAAGTCTTGGATAAGATGAAGGAAATCTGTTCCAAAAAATCGGTAACTATCCCTATCCCTTGCAAGAAAATTGCATCGAGAGTACGTATACAGTCAAAATTAACCAGAGAATCGGTTCAAAGAGTTACTTTTTATTATTGGTGTCTATAAATTGGGTGTGAGCTCATTCATGCCATGCATGCGTTCTCATAACTGAATTCCCACATAGCAAAGGACATCGTTTGAGCGGTTTTCGATTGTATTCTCAGGTCCAAGATGTTGTAGTAGAAGTGCATGAGGGCGATGGAAGGAATGTCCTATGTGATGCAGTAGACAAGCACCATGCATCAATTCTGGTCGTGGGGAGTCATGGTTATGGAACCATAAAGAGGTGAGTTCTCTTCTTTCCAAAATCAATCATCCAATTTAAGTTATTATTCCGAATGCTTGGCTACTCGAATCTCCGTTTTTAAACATGGATCATCGGTTCTTGCAGGGCCGTGTTGGGCAGCGTGAGCGACTACTGTGCACACCATGCCCATTGCTCGGTGATGATCGTGAAGAAGCCAAAAACTAAGCAATGAACTGCGGCTCGTGTCTCAATCGTAGTTGAATATATAATAACTATAGATGAATATTATGTTCTATCAAACAGTGTACCGATCTATTCGTTATATGTTGTGCTAGTCCGATGAAGCACATTATTCGACTAATCCTTTGTTTGTTCTATAGTTTTATATTATGTTGCAATTTAAATTGGTCATTATCATCTATAGATATATAAAAGTAAAATTGACTCCCAAAAAAGCAATTAATAGGTTAGAATGTCAATTTGTTTTATTGATAAATGTTTTTTGTAAAAGTTTCTTATATCATTATAAAATTAAGGGAAAAAAAAACAAGAGAAGTTCATGTTTTTCTATTAGTTTAGTCACTATATTTGATATAATAAAAATTTGAGATAAATATAATTTCAAATTGCTTATATAATTACAAATATATATTTTAATTATTTCTATCCATTCATCCACGTATGTATATAGTAAATACACTATTTAATGTAAGTAAGAGCAAGCTTCTTAGAACTAATATACAATTTAGAAATCAATCTATATATCAGTAAAGTTAACTTGAAGTACAATAAATGTGTTTCAATTAATACATTTGAAAAGTACAAAAAGATAAATACTATTTTAAAATTATAAAACTAATATAATTGAAAACATTGAAATACTAACAAAAACAATACAATACCTTTTTTTTATTCAAAGAAAGCAAGAATGAATCATCGAAGTTGATAAAATTTTTAAAATTTCACAAAAAGCATTTAACATTAAGAAATTAAATTTATAAATAAATTGTATTGGACATTTTCAATATTATTAGATATTTAATAGGGCAAATTACATAAATAATTCTAAGTTTTCACTTTTGCCTTAGTTTTAACACTACTTTTCATTTTTGACATAAAAAATCACAAGTTTTTGTTTTCATTTAAAATATGTCACGTTGTTTGCCTTCCATTACATTTTCGGTCTAATTGCTTATGTGGATGTAACACCATCAAGTTGACCCTAGTAGACCAATGAAAAAGTGACATATATAATATTATCTTTTAAAAATAAAAAATGAACCCCTTAGTATTCTTCATTTTGCAAACTTGTCCCAATTATTTCTCTCTCCAGACCCTCCCTTATGCAACTCTCTCTCTCCCCTTTCTTTCCCCTATGTTTCCTCCATGTGCCACCTATTGATTATGATATTAACGATCATGGGACTTTAGGCTTTAGGATTTTAGATATTCAAATTCTAAACACAAATAAATCTATTAGTGAGGAATCTTGATAGGTTATGAGGTTTTCTCGAGTGGAAATTGTTCCCATCAACCATAGCTTTTTCCTCCAAGAAAGCTTGGACGACCCATATTGTGAGTGGCAATGAGAAAGGACAAAACGAGGAGCAACTTTGGATCAGACGTCATCAACCTAAGAAGATCAATCATGAACTCTAAAGAGCTCCTTTCTTAGGAAGGAAAAGAGGGCTACCATGGTTGCCATGCTGAAAGGGTTCGACATTTGACACTTTCAACATAGTCGGGCATTTATATTTTTCAAATTTCAGCTTACAATCATCAATGGAAATTATTTTAAATATTGAGATTCAATGAAATTTCTCATAAATCGAATAATGATTCATTTCATATCAGTGCGGCTGCGTGGATTGATAGCTCTCACCATATAAGTCCCCTCAATGCCCATGAGACCCTTTGATATGATGAACGCATATACTGCTATGAGGGGGAGCCAAAGGTGGAAACTGAAAGGAGAAAAAAGAGAGGTGTTGGCGAAGGTGTTGGTAACAAATGGTGAGAGGAGAGAAGGAGAGAGATGGGAGAGAGTGAGCTGCATGAGAAAAGGGCTAGGAAAGGAGATAATTAGGGCAAGTTTGCAAAATTAAGAAAAATAAGGGGTCTATTTTTTAGTTAGATAATATTACATGTGTTACTTTTTCATTGACCAATCGGGGTCCACTTGACGGTGTTATCATCCACATAGGCAATTGGAAGGAAATTTGTGAAGGCAAATAATGTGTCATGTTTGTAAGGAAAATAAAAACTTGTGATTTTTTTGTCAAAAAATGAAAAGCAGTGTCAAAACTGGGACAAAAGTGAAAACTTGAATTATTTTGTCTAAGTTACCCTATTAAATCTTGATCTTTCAAATGACCACATCCATATCCAAGTTATATATAATAAGTTAATATTCTAACCTGATCACCAATTTAGTTATACACAAAATTGATGATCAAGTTAGAATATTAAAATTAATAACATATATAACTTATTATATTTAACATCATAAGAGAATAAATACAATAAGAAATACATATATACAATTAAAATATGCACGTGCAATGACAAGATAATTAGTTGCAAAATTATCATTGAATCGTAAAACTTACTCTAATAGTAATTAAAAGTTACACTTTTTTTGCACAAAATTGCTCTACTTCATTAAAAATTATTGTTTCAAATTGCATTTAATAATGAAAATACTATTATTCTAAATAAGAAAATTGATCTTTCTCAATGTGATTAATTCAAATAACATGATAATGGCATAATTGTAAATATATATACAACTAATTCTCATTAACAAAATATTTATTAGATACATATATGTGCTAGAAATATATATATATATATATATATATACATATACGCAAATTAATATATATATTCATTCACATTAGCAAAAATAAATAAATATATATATATATCTTTAGTAGAATTATATATACATCTATATAGACATATATATATATATATATATATATATGAAAATCTATTTTGATAATTATTTTTAATAACTAACAACCAACAAGTGATCATATATTTGTTTAGATATATAAAAATTTTATATTTTTTAATTCAGTTAATTTTTGTATTACTGAAATGTAATGCAATCTTTTCACTTTATATAATTCTACACATTTAATTTAATTATAATAAGAAAATAAATAAATCGGCAAAAATGTTCGCTTTTTTTAGAATAATTTTTTTCTTCTTATAGTATAATTCATATAATCATCATCGGATTTACAAGAATTTATTTATCTTTAAGAATAAAAACGTTTTCACATACACAAAAAGTGACTATAATTTATGAATACTATGTAAAAGTGATGTGAAGAATCTTAAATAAATGAAGTATTTTGTTTGCTCTTTAAAAATAAAATTTTCCTTGCCAAATAACAATGTAAAGAAACGATATTTTGGACAGAATGGGAGAAATGATGATTTTGATTTTTAAAAATTTATACCATCATTTTCTTTTTCTAATACAGTAGTAATATATGAATAATTTTTTGTAATTCCTTAAAATATCGGATATAAATATCATATATTATATACTATAAAAAAGAGAAATTGTTTATGAAAAATTTCAAATTTAACTTACAATTAAGTGTGAATCATATCAATACAATATAGTTGTAGTCAAAATCCCGTGCAATGCATGAGCCAAAAAATCTAGTATCTAGTATATATACTAAAGTAGAATTGGCACGTAATATGTGCATTGATATTAATCCACATTTTATTATTAAATCAAATAAAATAAAATTATAAAATGTATATAATATGCATACAGTATATTAAGTATCTTACACTCCATAAATCACAAAAAAAGGAACTTATGACCCTAACAATATATTCTTTATAAATTGATTAATTCAGAAAATTAAAATAGTCACTTAGATGATTAAAATTCGGAATATCCAAACCATTTGACTGAAAAATGCATACAATATTTAAAATGTGTTATATCTAAATAACTGAATCAATGAATTATAAAAATTACAATTTGTGACCTCGAAAGTGTAATTTTGACAAATTAATTTATTAGAACAACAAAATATTATTTCTAACTAACTTAAAATAGAAATAGTCAAGCACTTGATCCTAAAAATATTTATGATCTATTATAAATGCTAATTAATTTAATTATGATCTATTATATGCATGTATATGTATATCAATTCTATTTATAAAGTAGGTGGTCTAGGTAAAACAAGTGTACAATATATAAATATATGTTTATGTTATATTTATATCAAGTGAATCACGTTAGATGACTTTCATTTTTTTATTTGTTTTAAAAAAATTACTAATGTAATTATCCAAAATAAAAAGAAAAAACTTTGTAATAATTAAGATTAAAATCTTTTCTGTATTTTGTTATACTTACATAGTTATAAATCAAGTCAATTATACATTAAGAGGTTAAAAAGATGAGATAGAAATTGACGCATATCAAAAAAATTAGGTGAAAACTCAAGATAATACCAATCCTATTAAAATTTTGTGCAAAACATTCGCTTAAGTTTAAAAATAAGCAAAGATGCACTTATATTACATAATTAAGGAGTCACATTTGATTATGTGAAAAGCATTATAATATATAAATATGATATATTTTTATGTGAGAAATATTTGTATTAAATCGTGTATGTCTCTTCATTGCTAACATATAAAGAAAATGATGCTAAAAAAGGTATATATAGAATCTTAATACATAATCTCAAGCACATAATTTTTTTTTCAATTATAAGGGAGACTCATGGACATAGCATGAAATCAAGCATAGAAATTATATATTAATATCATAAGCATAATTAGTTTTGCTAATTTTCATTAACAACTTATGTAAAAATCCCGTACAAAGCACATGTAAACGCTACTTTATTAAGAAGTGATAATAAATGTATAAATCGGTTTGTACTTAGAATCTAATATGTAAATATACATAAATAATGCAGCCAAAAACTGGTTTATAAAAATGACAATGCATATTCATAAATATAACAAATTTTAATTAATATTGTTTAAATTATCAACAAAAAAAAGTAATTAACTAAATGACTTAAAAGTAAGTTTGTGATAACGATCTGGGCATTGAAATTGATAGCACACTAAGGAAACAAATAATTGATTATTTAAGTATATTTTTAGAAAAATATTATTGCAAGCAAACTAATTTAACAATATTAAGGTAATCTAAAAATTTTAAAATTAATTATAAGCCACTAATTTCATGAATTTATGATTCATAAAATATAAAATAAAACTAACATTTGAAAATTAAGATATGAATTATAATTCTAGTTATTTTTTTTAAAGATTAGAAAACTATTGCTAATTCAAACTTCGTCATGCTTAGCTGAATTACCTAATAATATAAAGAGAATAGTCAATAAAAACAGGTGTGAAAAAACAAAAAAATTAACATATAATATTAATAAAGAACAAGAAAATTTATGATATAGATATTTCCTTTTAAATTATAAGGATGATCACCAGTCCAATATGAATAGAATGATGCAAAATATCCATTCGATAAAAGTCGAATTTAGAACTTCTCCGTTCCATTCCCCCCCTCCTTTTCTAAGTTACATGAGAGACTCGTTAATGACAGTGAACAATAGGAAAATCGGTAATTTTTGTTGTGCCCCTTAGTTTCCTTCCTCGGTCTCTTTACTTGCGGCTTCAAACAATGTGAAAAATCAATAAAATGACATTAATCCACTTGCAGAAGATGGAATCTTTGTAGTTTTTTTCTGAGAAAGTAATGAGAATACATTCATTACAGAAAAGAGCACATGACAAAATGTCCAAGTAAACGAAAATTACAAGATGGAAACGATAGGAGGAATCCTCCTGGCAACTACTTAGGAAAGATCGGTGAAAAAAGACCAAACAATTAACCACAAAACAATGAAGGAGTTAATCTCAAATCCCGATCGAAATCCCCTGCATCCCGCATGGAATTTTGTATAGTTCAGAGAATAAAATGTTCCAAAAATTAATTTAGGGAGTAAAAGGAACCCATAATTAGAAATAAAAAAAATGCGCCGAGCCTACAGCTCCTCCTCTATATAACTAAGCTTTCTCAGCGCATATTTTTTATTTTTTCACACCATACATAATTAATTTGGGTCATTAGATTTCTCTCGATTTAATTTGGACCAAACATTTTTATAAGTTTTAAAATTTTTAAAAATACCTGAAAAATCAAGATTTGGGCCATTTGTTATATAAAATTTAATTTTTGCCCACAATTCTTTCATTCAGTCTTTATTCCGTCACAAATCTGGATTGATGACGTGAATTTCTATTATTGCGCCACGTGTAATATAAAATCAAACTGGTTAAGCAAATTGGTTTAGAGAATCTCAATCAAACGAATTGAACACTGCACGTTGAAGATTGTAAGAAGGTATACATGTCCGCAATTTTTCCCTGCAACCATAGGCTTGCACCACCAAAAAATAAATACCCTGGTCCTCTCTCTTATTCCCTCAACACACCCTCGCAACCATACCACATTGTTCCAATCAAGACTCTAATTTAGAGAGGTCCTGGGAATGGATCGAGGTGGGGAAATATACGAGGCGAGCAACAGCCTGCGTAGGGTCGACATCTCCTTGGTTTGGGGGACAACACAGGGATGGACGTGTTCTTTATGTCATTCTCAAGGGCTGAGGACGACGAAGAGGCCCTCAGGTGAGCCGACCGTCTCAATAAGGGGATTTTAACGATCACTTATGCGGCTAATTTGTAACACTATTGAAGATCTGTGACATAAAAAAAAAGTAAAGAATTGAAATATTTAAAAACAAATTATATAAAATGGACGATTCATATTAAGTAGGGAATTTAATGGCTCATATTGATTTTGTACATGGAATTTGATGGCTCATATTAATTTTGTACGGTATAAAAAAATCAAAATTATTCTTATTGGATGTAACTAATATTCGGTGACTTAGCAAAAAAGGGATAAGAAATAAATATTTGGTGGATAATATTCAATCAAAATTCTGTAGATCCTAATTATCACTTACATATATTCTTATTGAATGTTATTCGGCTAAGTACCGGATTAATACTCACCAAATATTTACTTTAACAAAACTCGTTCTGTTCTCTAATCTTTGAGACAAAATTCCTTTCAGCTCGCAGCCTCTCTGCCAAACGAAAAAGACGAAAATGGACGGAGCTATCGTATAAGTACACCACGCTTCGAGCGGCCGCCGCAACCCAACTTGCCATTGCCCGGCGGCCCCCTGAACGGAAACCTGTCGGTGCAGAGCAGCTCTTCTTGGTAAAGTACACGCCGGTAATATATATGTATCAAACTAACAAACTTCAATTTCATCTCTTGCTTGCTCTGAACCCCACTGCGGTACCCAACAGACCCCGCCTACTGTTTGTGAAAATGCTCCAATTATGATTCCATATGCTATCTAGTCACTTCATTGTTATAATCATGTCAGCCTTGTCCGCTTGAATTCGTTGTTGTTTTTGGAATATTTAGCATCACGGCCTGATGGAGCCGGGCATCAGATTGTTAGATATACGACCCGAGAGTCTGTGGTTTCAGTTCAAGTCATTGTATTTCTCCTCATGTACGTTATTCGGTTGCAGCAACTTCAGGTGCTTATCCCTTTCCGGTAAAAGCGATGTGGTCCAGACGAAATCGACAAATCATGGGTCTTCGGGAGATGGTCAATCGAGATATTGCTGCAGACTTGGTCGGTGGAAGGAGTGTCAAGCCTCTCTTTCGCCCTTACTCTGTTGGGTCGGCTCAGGTGGACTTTCCGAGGAATATTAAGAAGTCTGAGAGAAAACCGATGGTGACGAGTGTGAATGAACTGAAGCGGCAAGCTCGAGCTGCAAAGACACTGAGGCAGAACGTGCAGGAGATTCCTCTAAGAGCTCCTGAAAATGGATTGTTGGTCAGAGAATTGGTCCCAGTTGCACATGAAGTTTATGCCTCAAGAGCAGAACTTTTTGCCTGTGTTTCAGCAGTTGCTGGGAGGATTCCAATATATTTATGCAGGTATAATAAGTGAAAACTACTGGAAATCTAGCTGTGATGCACTTTCATTCGATTGTTAATCGCTCTAACTCAGTTGCAAGTAGAACGAAGTAGCCATGAATTTGTTATCTTCATTTCGGTCACGAAAATAGAGTCTGAGAGTGGTATAGATTCGTCATGGTTGTTTGGGAGTCACGTCGATGCTTCTTGGCAGAAAGATTGATACTACTTAAAAGTAGGAAATATAGTTGAAGAAGCTAAAGTCGTTGAATCTCCACATGCTCAAACAAATAAATACTAGCACAAAGGAGCAAATAAAGTTGAAAAAGCTAGCGAAAGTCATTGCATCTTCACGTGATTAATAAATTTATCGCTTGCCAGTTTGACATATGGTGTTACTGGCATTCCAGTTTGCTGGCATTTTCGTGCTATATGACTTGAAAACGGTCCTCCTAACTACACTATCCACCCTTGAAAAACTGAGCCTCTTGCCTATATTAAAACAACAGAAATGTCGATTTTCTTTTTTATGCATATGAGCCTGTTATTTGCCATTAATCTGTGGGTATTTGATAGACTCTAAGATTAACAATTTCCTTGTGCTCGCAGCTCATGTGGTGAAGTTCATATTGGTGGCTCTCCTCACCAGATTAGGACGTGTAATGTTAAAGATAGCTTGTCAAGCAAAGAGCATAGTTGGAAAATTGGGGGCATTGAAAGCATCCTCCCATTGGTTGAATCTTTTCATCTCTATGATCGAGTAGGGAGAGCTGTTACACATAATGAAAGGCTCCAAGTTGATCGGATCCCTGCAATTGTAGAGCTCTGTGTTCAAGCTGGTGTTGACCTTCCTGAATATCCCACGAGAAGGAGAACTGCTCCTGTTTACAGTGTTTCTGGTAGGATCATAGATTTTGAGCGCAGGTTCCCAAAAAGTGACATGCCCGGGAAAGACATCAATACTTACAGGTTCTGGAATAGAGAAAAGAACCACGACAAAGAAAAGCCCGTGGACATCGAGTCAAACAATATAAAAGGTAAATAGTCATGTGCTTTCCTGAGGCATTTGTGTTTTGGTTCTACCCTGACCAAATGACGGTGCATTACTGTGCCTATCCCAACTTTCTGCTCTATAAACAATCAGTTTTGCAACATATAAGCGCTTATTGTCAAATGTTTCACTCCTCAATATAAAGAGCAAACAGCTGCTAGATTGGCCTCCCTTTTGTGGATTCAGATCGAAGTATTTTGATATGAGCCGCAACTGCTTTTTCACACCAAAAAGAAAGAAGAAACCTTTTCTTCCACTACCCCTACTAGAAGTTTTGTCTAAACATTCTGTCCAGCCAATATAGATATAATTACAACAAAAATAAAGCTGAGCTCCTGCAAAATTGAATTTTGATGTGTACCAGTCAACATATTGAAAAGAAAAAGTAATAGATTATCAGATTCATCTTGTGTATCAACGTGTTCCATACCCAAGAATGCCTTTCCTATTGGCAATACTGCTTGATACATGGTTATTTTATCTTTTCAGTTACTGCTGCCCGTGGCCTGGAAGCATGGGAGAAGATGTGTACAGGTGCAACGAAACTCATGACAAAGTATGCTGTCCAAACATGTGGGTACTGTTTGGAGGTTCAAGTTGGGCCCAAGGGTCATAGAGTACGGAACTGTTATGCTTACAAGCACCAGATGAGAGACGGGCAGCATGCTTGGCAGGAGGCAAGAATTGATGATATCATCCCTCCAGTGTATGTGTGGCATGTCCGAGGCAGTTGCCTCGTTAATGACTTGAGGAGGTATTATGGGAAGTTACCGGCCATAGTGGAACTATTTGCACAGGCCGGGGCACAGGTGGGAGAGAAGTATGCAGACGTGATGAGAGAAGACATAGCAGTGCCCGAGCTGGATGAAGACAAATTGGTTGTGTAGAATGATGAACTGCTTCTGGTATCTATCTAAATCATAAGATGCTGAGCATCTGAAATTTTCAAGGATGCATGAAATGAGACAGAATATCTCCGTCTTTCGGGTTGGAGAAGAATATCTGTACAGGCAGATGAAGTGGAAGTGGAAACTGGAATAATGTGAAGATGGTAAATCAGTTGAACCGATTGTTTTTTCGAGAAAAGGTTTGACTAATCCTCGAATGTTGGTTGACAAAAATGGATGCTGAAGTTTGGAAATGCTGAAGATGCTAAGAGATGAAACAGTTTCCGGATGTAAGCTTCGACTCATGGCTGTGACCTTTAGTAGTAGGATGATTCTGTCCGATGATTCCTTCATTCGGAAACAAATTTATGACTCTACTTGGACTTGGTCAGCGAGGACAGTGTCGTGGAAGGACATAAAATCGGACAGGCGTAAACATTCAAAGGCTTGCAACAGTATGGAGATACATATCATATTATGATACGCTGCAAAAGAAAGCTTCATGTGGAACTGAAGATTGATTCGCAACGTTGCAGCTAGTCACTCCTTTTACTAACCCCAACCCCCTCATCTTGCATCCTAATCTTAACATATATTGAGGGTTTTGAGTATTAATGTCATCTCTTTCATCCCTTTCGGGCCTTTTTGAGACCTGCAGTGTAACCAGTGTTCATCACCGACCACTTGACAGACGAGACTGCTGCCTATATGTATTTGTTGCGCAATGCATTTCTGCAACTGTTTGTTGAACATGCACGTGTTTGCATACGCAGGAAATGATCAAGTTTCACCTTCAACTTCGAAAGACATGAACGCCTCGTTGAGACCTCTACAGATTCATTTATCTTTCTAAAGACGAAGACAACAGAGCCCGGTCCTACAGTCACTGGCAGATGTGCGGGAGAAGCAACTGATGGTAGTAGCTATACAAAAAACAAATGAACCTAGAGCTAACCAACCTAATCTTCTAAGCAACTCTTTCCCGCCCTGCATTTTGAACAAGATTAAATGTTCATGTCTCAACAGGTGATACTCAACCTACAGACAGACAGACAAAAATCATTCAATAATCTCATTTTATCTCCATATTGAGCACGCCCATCACCACCTGACTTTGGCATTGATATTTCTTCCTGCCAAATTCAAGCCCTTTTCCCACCACCAGAAGATCAAGTGCCCATGGAAGCTAAGCTAGGAGCAGTATCAGTATGTTCATCTAGCATTCAAATCGAATTCACCGACTTCACGCCAATCATCTTGCCCAGCTGTATCCCCATTGTCGGTCTCTTCATCATTCAAGAAATCCTCGGAGGGCTCCTTCTCTTCCCTTTGTGCATTGTTTGCCCACCCATTCATCATTTCCTCGGGATTCTTGTCCTGCTCTTCCAACCCATGATTCATTGGAATGTCGCTGCCTTGCGATCCTCGGGCACTTGCCCTTATTGGGCCTCGCTGCAACTCCACCCGAGCTTGCTCAGCCTGCATTGCTGCCATTCGCACCTGAGCCTCGTGCGCTTCTCTCCCAGCTCTCTCTCTTGACTCTATCTCGGCCTTCATTTCCAACAAGGCTCGCTTTTCCTCTTGCAACAGAGCCTGCTCGATCATCAATCTCTCCTCAGAGCGGAACTCTCCTGAGGCTCGCTTACGGTTGATTATGTTGAAGGCAAGGGCCTGTTTCTCAAACGTGGTAGTAAACTCTGCAACTTTGGCAGCAATGTTGTGGTCCCACTGCTGAGATCGAGAAGGCATCTGACCAGTTGTATCAGAATCCAAGATTCTATCATCCTCTTCTGCCTCGTAATCTGCGACCACATGATAAGGTAGCAACCTGTCCATTCACAAAAGGGAAATGAAAAGGCCTGATTAGTCGAGCAACTTCGGAATCCAATGGACTACCAAAAAATACACTGGAGCTAAATCAGAGGAATATATATCCTGCTTTAGTAAGAAAGTAGGCTTATATGTGATCTATAGTATACTATCTGCTTCTTTAATGTCCAATGCATACTCAAATAAGCATTGGCATAAAATCCTCTCTATTAGATGTCATATAATAACCCTCAGGCTTAGCAGCTTGGGAAGATACACTTTGCAAGTAATCCTTTGCATAGTTCCTCTTAGCATTGAGAACTTCAAACACTCAGAAGGACTGAAGAGTACGAATAAATATATCTTGTCCTTTACAAAAGCCATGTGTTGTACCTAACCAGAATAAACATTTTGCTCGGTCTAGAACAGGTTGAAGAGAACAAATGGCTAGACTGTCTATCATTTTATCGTAAGGAACAAATGCATGAGCACTGAAGGCTTAGAGGACTACGAGCATGAACCCTAGAGGAGTTCCCTTGCAAGAAAAGGAACGTTTCCGATAGAGAATGAACTCTAGAGGGCTTTCCTTGCAAGAAAAGAAATGCCTACTAAAAAGCATGAACTCTTGGGTGGTTTCCTCGCAAGAAATTAAACAAGCGAAACCTATAGGTTATTAGCGATTACTCACGGGAAAAGAATAAAAAAATAAAAATTTCCCACTTTGGTCATCAACTTCACATCAATTTCACTGACAATCGGAATATAACTGGTTCATCACAAATATTTTGGAGGGTGTTAATGTTTACTTAACTCAAGTCGCAGCATTATATTTTCACCTTTGCATTAAAAAAAGTACACATATATCAATCCTAAAACAATTGCCGAAAATGGAAGATAGAAATGAAACTAAAACCGTGTACCTACGCTAGATGTCAAACAACTACGTCAAACTAGCACCTTCGACTGCAAGATCATCAATCATCTAAGTGGAGAGAGCAACATCAAAACTACCACACTAAGCTGACAACAATCCAACTAGCAATGCACAAACCTCAGTGCAAATCGATACACTTAGCAATTCAACAAGAACATATGTGAAATCATTTCTTGTCAGAACAATCCATTTCTCTCCTCACTTGCATACCCGAATACCATTTTGGATCCCTAATGACCAGCAGAACAAAGCACTGAAAAGAGGAAAAAGAAGAAAGACCGAAATTTTCCGCCAATGCAATATGAAATGCAACTATTGATTTCCTTTTACACAAGAACGTTAGGAGGGTAAGGCGATAGATCGGAAGAAAGAGGGGAACTCGCACCTTTCGCAAGCATCCTCGAGGGAAGAGAAGGGACGCTTGAAGTCGGGGTGGCAGACCAGCCACGCATCCCGGTAAGCCAGCTGGAGTTCCAACTGGTTCCCGGGTCGGATCGCCTTCTGTTGCTGCTGCTGCTGCTGCTGCTGCTGCTGCTGCTTGTTGTTGTTGTTGTTGCTGCTGCTGCTGCTGTTGCTGCAGCTGCTTCTGCTGCTGGAGCTGCTGCTGGAGCTGTTTCTGTTGAAGCTGCTGCTGGAGACTAGGGGGTGTGGACTCAGACATAAGGCTGGGGTTCTGCTGGACGAGGCGCTGCGGAAGACCAGGGGACCGGAGGTGTGCGTCGATGTTGGAGGGGAAGCGAGACATTGCAGCAGCCTGCTGCTGCTGCTTCTGCAGCTGCTGGAGAAGCAGAAACTGTTGCTGTTGCTGTTGCTGTTGCTGTTGCTGTCGCTGCTGCTGCTGCTGCATAATCATGTGCTGGTGCTGTTGTTGCTGTTGGTGATGGTGCTGCTGCGCTGATGTCTTCGCTTCCTCCATCTCTCTCCCTCCCTCTAGGGTTTCAGATGCCTGGCTCGGAATGCGGCAACAGGATCGATGTGGAAAGCAATTCCGACTGGGAGACGGGAACGGAGAGTGAATCGGTGGACAAATTGGGGGTGAATCAATGACAGAATTCACTGATTCGGGGACCTAGGATTTCATCGGAGGAGGGAGCCGGAGCAAAAAGAGGAGAATCGATCAATCGGGGAAGGAAGGCGAAAGGGAGGAGAGGGGAACGAGAGAGCGACCCACTTATTGGGCTTCCTATCGGCCCAATGTTTTTAATGGGGCTGGATAGGCCCATGTACATCCCTAACCCTATTCCTACGTTTTTATTTGGAGTAATTTCATCTAGAAATTTAAAACGTCCATGTGATAATGGTCCCTTTAAGGATGTGCACGGATACCAGATATACCCGAAATCGATCGGAACTACCCATTAGAGTAGAGTGCAAGTAGCTCGTATTGAAAATAAGATAGGATTCGGATATTAACTGGTGAAAATCGGTTCCGATTCTTGCATATAGAGTACATAGAACCGGAGCCGGCACTGGTATCCGGACCCGATAATAATTTCCCTTAGTTATATTCAAATATATTTCTCCCTTTTACTTTACCTCTCTCTCTCACACACACACAGTGGAAGCTTCTTTATCGTCGACAACTTTGGTTCGATGACCTCGATGTGTCCTATGATCGTATTATAAATGTTTAGTTTTGTGGATGGATTGATAGGATATATTACTCTTTGTCGTAAATGTATTGTGGATTAATCTAAATTTATATCGATATTTTTTTTACATTATTACTGATAACGGATGAGACATTTTCGATATTATTTAGCGAAAGAAATTTTTTTTTTTTCAGGTTCTAACATGATACTTGAAACTTGTGGTATAATACAGGTTCCGGATAGATTCCGGTTTCAAGACTCAACAAGATAGGATCCGCTTTCAAAATCTTGGAACCTGTCACTTACATGGTAGAGTGCGGATATCATGAAAAAAATGGGCACCCGAACCTGAGCCCGAACACCCCTATTCCCTACTATAAGAAAATCAGGTGAATGATCAGAATAAAGCATAAAAGTGTAACATAAAGACTTCTTTAGATACCCACTGTCTCAAATCTTTATTAATTAAGCATGCTTGGGTCTTTTTATTTAAGTGGTTCATGACTGCAACTCATCCCTCAATTAGGTTATGTCGATTGAAAGTATATGAATGTGAAATTTATGTAGTAATCAGAATTTCAAACTTGCTCGTGCTCGAAACTGCAAGTACATGATGGCAGAGTAGGTGACAAGACAAGCATTAGAGCATGATAGAACCGTTTAAACCGATCGGGTATTAAAGTTCTATAATTGATCGGTACATTAACGTAAGCGGCCTCATCCCCATAGTTGTATCTATCATAATGTAACTATTACCTTCGCTCGTATTGGTATTTTCTATTTTCAATCAATCTTTTATAAATTGAGCTTATAACAATCAATGAGATCAAAAATAAAGAAACACAGTTGAGAAGTGTTGGAAGATAATGCGCTCATAAATCCGGGAGTTCGATAAAACATGAAGGGTAATTTTGGCTTAATTTTTATTTAATCATAAAATGAAGGGTAAATTGCAGTAAAAACCATGAACTTTGGATGAAATTTCAAATCTATCGTCCGTTCAATTTTCCGTCCACTTTTGTTGCTTCCCACATAGGATCATTTGCGACGTACATTACCACGTCTGCAAAAATGGACGGAAAAAAGAGCGGCTGGTAGATGTGGAATTTAAGTAATAGTTAATAATTTTTTGTACTAAAAAATAAAGTTCATGGTAGATTGAAATTTCATGTAAAGTTCATGGTTTTTAATGTAATTATTAATAATGTACCTTTATTTTGATCAAATAAATTCTTATTTAAATGAGTTTAATATGAAATATATCTCATTTATTTGGTAATATGTAGTGGTCTCGATTCTTCTCATTACTTTTTGCAATTAAATTGAATAATAATTTATTTAGTCTAACGTTCCTTAAAACGAAAGTGCATGTCCTAAAGAGAATATAAAAGAGGTTGATTACGAGAAATGAACGCATTAATTAGAGGAAGTCGAAAAATTGATCGATAAGAAGTTGTAATTTTACTTAAAATTGCTATCGTGCACTTATAAGCTTTTATCGATTATCCTTTTGAGTAGCACTTTGTAACAGTTCTTTAGAGATTTAAATTTAAGAGTAAACTATCATTTTGGTACATGAAGTTATACATGCCCGTTAATTTGATACATGAAGAGTTTTTACCATCAATTTGATACACAAAGTTTCATTCTGTACATAAAAAAGCCCATTCGTCAAGTTGTTGTCACGGAATTGTGACATGACATCCTACGAGGTATAAACGGTATAAGAAAAATAATAAAAAATTCATCAGACTAAAACGACGTATTATTGACCATTTTTAAAAATATTTTTTAATTATTTAAAGAAGACGAGAAAAAAAAAAGCGAGAGTGAAAGGATGGGGGAGCCCTACCTGAGCTCCTCCCTATTCCCTCTCTCTTGCTCCCCCACAGGTGACCTCCCCAGGTGTGGTCGTCGGAGGGTTCAGTACCCTCCGACGACCTTACCTTGTGGGGGAGATTGCTGACAGGGGCTTTTCACTTTGATATATATAATAAAAAAATACGATGCTGTTTTGGGCACGCGGCGCAAAATAATGTCGTATTCCTTATATAAATACGATTTTATCAGAACAAAATTGAACGATTTTAAAAGAGTAGGGACTAATTTGCAAATTCTGATAAAGTCTCGGGGACCGATTTGAAAATTCTAAAAATATTGGGGACTGTGTAAAAATTACTGAAAATATCCCAGGACTTATTTGAAACGAATTTGAAAATTTGGACTGATCTGAAAACAAAATAATGTCCCCAGGACTAAACTGAAACAACTTGGAAAGTTCCTTGGGATGCTTGAAAAATTCTGGGAATTCAAGGACTGATTGGAAAGCAGTAAAATGACTGGGACTTGATTGAAAAGAAATTTGAAATTCGGGGCAGATCTGAAAAGAGAGAAAAATGGCCCCGGGACTAAACTGAAGCAACTTGGAAAGTTCCTTGGGATGCTTGAAAAATTCCAAAAAATTCAAGGACTGATCGGAAAACAGTAAAATGGCTGGGCTTGACGGAAAAGAATTTTGAAATTCGGGGCAGATCTGAAAAGAGTGAAAAATGGCCCCGGGACTAAACTGAAGCAACTTGGAAAGTTCTTTGGGATGCTTAAAAAATTCCGAAAAATTCAAGGACCGATTGGAAAATTGTAAAAATGACTGGGCTTGATTGAAAAGAATTTTGAAATTCGGGGCAGATCTGAAAAGAGTGAAAAAGGCCCCGGGGCTAAACTGAAGCAGCTTGGAAAGTTCTTTGGGATGCTTTAAAAAATTCTAGAAAATTCAAGGACCGATTGGAAAATGGTAAAAATGGCTGGGCTTGATGGAGAAGAATTTCAGAGTTTAGGGCAGATCTAAAAGTAAAAATAAAAAAATAAAATACATCCTCTGGACTGAAATGCGACAAAATAGAAAGTTCGTAAAATCGAGTTCGGGACAAATCCGATCACCCACGCAATCCAAGAACGCTCATTTCACATCATATCCATCAAGTAAGCATTAATATTCAGGATTGGAGCCCTAATCATGCCACTAAGTCTAGAATTTACCTTGTTTGAAAAGAACGAGGGCAGTTATGTAAATAGAGGAAATTTAGGACGAATTGGTCTGCTGAGAGATTGGCCGAATTGGGTTGGACTGGGCCGATGGGCTGGATTGGGCCGACGTGGGCGGACTGGGCCGAAATGGGCTGTTGACTGGACTAGGCCGAGATCCGGGCTGGATAGGGGCTGAATTGGGCCGCAAGGCTGGGCTGGGCCGATGGCGCGAGCTGGGTTGCTGGACACGGACTGAGCTGGTGTGTGTTTGTTCCGAATTACCTGTGCGACCCGGAAAGAAAAATGAACCGACCCGATTAGTGCCGACAGGCAAACCGAAGAGAAGGGACGCGGTTCGGGTGGCAGTGCGGTTGCACCCGACCTCGGAAGATCGCTGAGCGTGGCTGGGGCGAGAGCGAGCCGCATCTGTATGTGTCGGGCAGGGAGTGAGAGGCGAGCCGGAGCCGGAAGTGAGAGGAAAACCGGCGGCCATTCCGGAGATCTCCGAGGGGCGAGAGAGTGTGTTGACGTTTTTTTTTTCCATGAGCTGAGGATCCCCCCCTAAAGTCGAGCTGCCGGTTCCCTTCTAAACCTCAGCTGCCGATCTTTCTTTTTTTTTTTCGAAAAATCCCTAGAGAGAGAGAGAGAGCTCGTTCTTCTTTTTTTTTTCAGCTCCCCCCACCCCGTTAGGTTTCGCCAAGAAGAAGAAGAAGGAAACGGAACGGAGATCGGGCGAGATTTTCGCCGAAAATTTGCGAAAGCGGAAACGAAAATCCCGGTTTTTCGGTTGCAGGGACCAAAAATGAAAGGAAGGAAAAAGGAAGGAGGAAAGAGGAAGAAAAGGAAAAGAAGTGGGCGGGAAGGAAAGAAATGGAAAGTCAAACGGGTCGTTTGACCTTTAACTTTTTTTTTTGTGTGGGCAACGGTCGGTCAGACCAGCTTTGACCGACCCTGCCCATCCGTCCTGTCGGTCAGACTGGCTTTGACCGGTTCTGACCGACTTGACCTTTTTTTTTTTAGAAAATGTAATAAATTGGAAAAATAATGATTTTGCCCCCCTGAAGCCGATGGACCGAAATGGGGTGCTGACACCCTTCGACGACCTTATCTTGCGGGGGAGATTGCCGACGGGGGCTTTCCACTTTGATATATATAATAAAAAAATACGATGCTATTTTGGGCACGCGGCGCAAAATAATGTCGTATTCCTTATATAAATACGACGTCATTTTGAGAGCATTGTAAAAAAAAGAACGTCGTATAATTTATTTTGTTTTAAATATATTAAAATACAATGGCGTTTTGGGTTTAAATGCTCAAAATGACATGGTATTTTATTTTGTCAAAGAAAAAAGAACGAGAGCCCCCATCGAAGCTCCCCTCCTATTCCCTCTCTTTCTACCGGCGACCTTCCCCCCCACCCAACTTGAACCCTTCAACGACTTCGCCTAGGGGAGACCCACTTGAACTCCCCATTGTTATCTCTCTTTTTTTAAAGTAATTTGGAATATTTTTTTAAAAAATAAATCAAAAACTACATTGTTTTGGGTCGAATTGATTTTTTGGCACCTTTTAGCCATGTAGGATCTCCGTTAGTCATATTTTCGTCCAACCATTTTGACAAACGGAATTGAGCTTCATGTACCATATTAGTGGTATATTTTCTTGAAGTGTCAAATTGACGGTTGAGTACAACTTCATGTACCAAAATGATAGTATACTCTAAATTCAATTATAAAGAGAATAAACATCGTCCCATATCCAACGGTGGCAAGGAGCCACTCTCTAATGCGTCTTCAATGTGTGCATGTGTACCTGCGTTGTTAAGACATAACCGTCTCAAACTATAACTAAAACTAATTCGTGAATGGATGCATATAATTAAACATATATATTTATATATATCTTTATTACAAGATATCTATGAATTTAATATAAAGAAATCAAAAGCTAAAAAATTGACATTATAGACAAACCACTTATGAATTGAGACTGAAACTTCTTATTTTCTACACTAAAGCATGAGTCAGAACAGTATGTTAGCAATGCATTCCAGTCTTTTTGGACAACAATTTCAACCATAAATTAAAGATTCATATCTTTTTTTTTTCCACTGATGTCAAAAGGAAAAGTAAAACTAAGAAAGATCAACTACATTTACCTATAAATATATACATGCTCATACATTAAAAATTAAAACCAATCATTGTTATATAACTACAAAGATCGAAATAGAGTTGCTCATAGATATGCATTTCATTCACTTCACTTCAACCTGGGACAGACAATGGCATGCAATGGATTCTTCATAACTATGGTGAACTCCTGCTTCTCCGACAAGTCGACGTTGTCCCCCTCTATGGCCCTCCACTCGAATGCCCACACCAAGTTCGCCACGAAGTACTCCAAGTGCAGCAGAGCCAAGGCGAACCCAGGACAAATCCTTCTACCCACCCCGAACGGCATCATCTTAATCTCCCTACTGCCAGTTATATCAAAACCCTCGGCCCCTCCGCCGTTTCCGTAGTTGTTGCTCAAGAACCTCTCAGGCTTGAAGGCCATAGGGTCCTCCCACATGGTCGGATCCCACCCCATCTCTGCCACCATGAAGTTCACCGATCCCTTCTTTGGGACCAGGTAACCGCCGAGCTCGATGTCTTCTGTCACCGAATGGGGTAGCACAAAGTGAACAGGCGGGTGTCGCCTCAACCCCTCTAGCACCATCGCCTTCAAGTATGGCATCCTCTGGAGATCTTGCTCTTCCACGGTTGCTGCCTCAATGCCAACCACGGCCCTGATCTCGCTATACAGGGTCTCCTGAACTTCAGGGTACTTGACGATGTTGGCCATGATCCACTGCAGGGTAGTGGATGTGGTGTCAGTCCCACTGATGAGGAACTCCGAGCAGAGGCTCACTATTTCGGCCTCGGTGAGCTTCCGCTTCCCATCCTTGGGTGGCAGTTCTAGGTTCAGTAAAGTGTCAACATAGGACACGACATGCTCGGCGTGGTCCTTATCCCCGTCGATGTTATCTGCCCTGAACTTGCCCCTGTTTCAATCGGCATTCAAGTGATGAAAAGATTCGAATGCAATTATCTGAATTGAAGGGAATGAATATTGCCGATTTCATGCAACACGAAGAAGATTCCCTGTTCAAATTCGTATCAGGCTTCCCGTACTTCTCTATTTGGGTTTTAATTTTCTTTATTAGGTCTCGTACCTCCCTTGGACCGAAAAATTTCGTGTTGCTAATTAAAGGAAAACAAAAGGATAGCAGATTTGTGTTCGGTATTAGAGTTGAGTTGATTTTTTGTTTTAATTTTTTTGTAATGATTGTGTTGTTGAATTATGAAAAAAAAAGTGTGAAAAAGTAATAAATAGTTGACATAAAGTATTGATTAAGTAATGGTTGTGTTGTTGAATTGTGAAAAAAAGATAATGAATAATTGAGAGAATTTAGTATTAAAAATTAAATTGAATGATTAAAAAATTGAAGAAAAAAAATAATTTTGTTGTTGTATTAAAATTAGGTAGAGTTGATTTGAGTTAAAAATTTCTAAAGGTAAACCAGTTAATTTTCCAAATTCTTTTCCAAAATATATATATATATATATATATATATGAAAACATGAAATAAATAAATAAATAAGGGGCATGCCGATACACGTACCTGGCCCCAGAACGAGCCCTGATGAGGGGGAGGAGGACATTCTTCTGGTTGCGGCGGAGCTGATGGAACTCCTCCCACCGTCGCCGGAGCAGAATCTTCCCAACCCTCGGCCAGAAATTGAGAACAGTGAACCGCCTTATGCTCAGGAGCAGTCCTCTCTGCACCGCCTCCACCTCCCTGATCTGCCTCTCCTCGAGGCGGTCCCCGAAGCACATCAAAACCAGGAGGCAGAATATCGCGTACTGGAGGTGGTCCACGGTCCGCACCGCCGTCTTGGGGCCGGCAGCTCTGAGCCGGTCCAGCAGGATGTCCAGGACCCAACTGCGTGCTCGGGAATAGGACCTGACACGGGCCGGGTGTAGGATCTCAGAGGTCAGGTTGCGGCGGAGGACCCGCCACGTGGGGCCGTAGAAGGCGGATGTGATGTTGTGCTGGTCGCAGCTCACGATCTTGCTGGTGAGCAGGGCAGGGGGGCGATCAGCGAAGGCGACGCCGTTCTGGACGAGGGCTTGGTGGGCGAGGGTGCGGGAAGAGACGAAGACAGTGGGGTGGGGGCCGATGGGGAGGGTGACCATTGGGCCGTGCTTGGAGTGGAGGGAGCGGAGGATGGGCTCGAGTTCGGCGAAGGACTTGTGGAGCCATAGGAATTTTCCGATGATGGGAAAGGCGAGGGGACCGGGGGGAAGCTTGGGGCCGGCGGATGAGGCAGAGGAGAGGAGGCCGAGGAGGGGCTTGATGAGGGCGGCGAGGCAGAGGGCGATGACGATGACGAACCAGAGCTCCATGGAAGGCTGAGATAGAGAGTTTAATGAATCAACTTTGAGGTGAGGGGCGCAAAGATGAGGAAAGAGGATTAGAGGAAGAGAGACAAGAGAGTGAAGTTTAGTAGTAGAAGTGTGAATGATTAGGACTTGGGCCAAGAGAGAAAGAAATACAGACGAAACACTAGTCGTAAGCTGGCAACATTATTTTGCTTAGAGAAGACGATGAGACTGACGAAGAAGACAGGTAACAGGTTGGGCTGTGGTGGGACTCTTTGGCGCACGAGAATGTCTTGTGGATAATAATTATATCACGTTATATTATTTTAACTTTAAGGATTGACGCAAATAGATAGGACGTGCGTACACTTTGTGAGCAGTTCACAAAGTCGTAAGTTCGAATTCTCTTTACATGCGTAACCTTTGGTGAGGTCACTCACACATATATCCATAGGCTTATGGGGTATTTATGGGCTCGAGGAGAATGAACTCTTTATTATAAAAAAAATATTGAGAATAGTTTTTTTTGTGATATTTATAAAAATTTATATTTAATTTGTGATCTTGTCACATGTAAGGCTTTCTCCTCGGGCCACATGCAATTTAGATAGAGCTATTTGGTGAGAATTTATAAAGTCAAATAGATTTTCAAAAATTTATAAAAATATCAATAAGACTAAAAGTGCAAAATATAATATATCATTTTACTTGATAGATTTAACTTTAAGAGAAATATATTCATTTAAAATATATGGTAAATTAATTAATATTATGGACAAATCTAAACTTGGGCACAATAGGTAGAAAGGTCCACAAACCAAAGGGCTATGAGAGAACTGTTGATATTACTTAATATCCATGACCATGAGGTGGATAGTATCAGAAATCACATTGGTGTTGGGACTTTTTTCATTCACGTGCAATCACATTTTATCGTGCCGGGAATCTGATATTAACCTGCTTTTAGTATATGTTTCTATCCTTAGTAGGGATCGAACCTTTGGCAAGCAAATTTCAACTGAGTATTGACTACTTGAAATTTTGACCTTTGCTTATTTAGTGAATTTCGTGTCAAAATTGCAATTTTCTAGCAGTAACTCAATTCCTTTTTTTTTGTTTTGGTAGAAAGGAAATATCATTAATCAATCGAACTTAGTCTCCCACCATATTCGTGGTGTGGTCTCGTACAAATCTAGGGGAAAAAATCCCCATTGCATTATAAGTTACAAGAGCTGCCACATCTGATGGTGGATTATCAAAGTACATGAGGTCTTGACCGATGTCCCATCCAATCCGTGCAAGAGCATCCGCCACCTTGTTCCCTTCACGATAATCGTGCTGCACCCGAAACTTCCGAAAGTGTCTCCCGAGTTCCTTGCAATCATCAATAAGAGGTTTTAATAAGAGACTATCTTGAGATGACCCCCATATTAGTTCCACAACCACCTTGGCGTCTAACTCAACCCAAACTCACTTCAGTTTTCATACCTACCTGCGTATGCTTCATATTCTCATATAGTGACATCTTATCCTTGTATAAAACTCATCCTTGATTAGGTGTAAAAGGGAACTGAATGGATATAAAGCTTCTATTGAATAGCAGTGTCTCCTCTCGGATATTCTGATATTGAGCAGTTCATTTCTTTTGGTTCTTTTTTCAGCCTTGTTTTGCTTTGCTAATTCCCCTGGGCTTATTTTTTTATTCTACTATTGTCATAATTTTTTTCTTCTCATCCACAAACTATTGATGTGATTTTCTAACAAATGTGTTCCATGCAAATCAAAGTATCGTTCTTTTCCCAGAGAGATCAGTGGCTGCTCTTTTGATGTCTTCAGTTCTGCACATTGAAATTTCAAGTAACATACATGCCGGTCCATGTCTGAATGCTTCCACTGTTTGTTGTATTGGATGCATAATTCACCCTATGGATCTTTAGGGCTGGTCAAATCCCCTGGTTTTTCGATTACTCAGCTGTCTGTGGAACAACTTAGATCATATACAAGTCAAAGTTGTTTTTGTTGCTTTGTTACGAGCTCTTTTTCCTTCTTGATCGATGATCCTCTTGCTTCTTATTTAGAAACTGTTACTGTCGCTGCTGCTGTTTCTGCTGCTGCATAATCATGTGCTGGTGCTGTTGCTGCTGTTGGTGATGGTGCTGCTGCGCTGATGTCTTTGCTTCCTCCATCTCTCTCCCTCCCTCTAGGGTTTCAGATGTCTGGCTCGGAATGCGGCAACGGGATCGATGTGGAAGGCAATTCCGACTGGGAGACGGGAACGGAGAGTGAATCGGTGGACAAATTGAGGGTGAATCAATGACAGAATTCACCGATTCGGGGACCTAGGATTTCATCGGAGGAGGGAGCCGGAGCAAAAAGAGGAGAATCGATCAATCGGGGGAGGGAGGAAGGCAAAAGGGAGGAGAGGGGAACGAGAGAGCGACCCATTTATTGGGCTTCCTATCGGCCCAATATTTTTAACGGGACTGGATAGGCCCATGTACATCATCCCCATTCCTACGTTTTTATTTGGATTAATTTCATCTACAAATTTATTAACGTCCATGTGATAATGGTCCCTACTATAAGAAAATCAAATGAATGATCAGAATAGAGCATAACAGTGTAACATAAAGACTTCTTTAGATACCCACTGTCTCAAAATCTGTATCGATTAAGCATGCTCGGGTCTTTTTATTTAAGTGGTTTATGACTGCAACTCATCTCTCGATTAGGTTACGTCGATTGAAAGTATATGAATGTGAAATTTATTTAGCAATTAGAATTTCAAATCTATCATGAATTTCGACTTTTAAAACCAAAAAAGAAATCGTTAACTGTAACTTAAGTTCCACATCTATCATCCGTTCAGCTTTCCGTCCACTTTCGTTGCTTTCCACATAGGATCTTTTGCGACGTACATTACCACGTCTGCAAAAATGGATGAAAAAAAAGAACGGCCGGTAGATTTGAAATTTAAGTATTAGTTAATGATTTTTTGTACTAAAAGTTGAAGTTCGTGGTAGATTGAAATTTAATGCAGAGTTCATGATTTTTAATGCAATTATTAATAATTTACCTTTATTTTGATCAAATAAATTCTTATTTAAATGAGCTTAATATGAAATGTCTCATTTTTTCGTTTGTATGTAGTGGTCTGGATTTATTTAGTCTAACGTTCCTTAAAATGAAAGAAAGTGCATGTCCTAAAGAGTTTATAAAACAGGTTGATTATGAGAATGAACACATTAATTAGAGAAACTCGAAAAATTGATGGATAAGAAGTTGTAATTTTACTTAAAATTGCTATCGTGCGCATATAAGCTTTTATCGATTATCTTTTTGAGTAGCACTTTGGAACAGTTCCTTAGAGATTTAAATTTAAGAGTAAACTATCATTTTGGTACATGAAGTTGGACGTGCCGTTAATTTGATACACGAAGAGTATTTACCATCAATTTGATACATAAAGTTTCATCACGTACATAAAAATGCCCAATAGTCAAGTTGCTGTCACGAAATTGTGACATGGCATCCTACGTGGTATAAACGGTACAAGAAAAATAATAAAAAATCACTCGGACCAAAATGACGTAGTATTGACCATTTTTAAAAATATTTTTTAATTATTTAAAAAAGACGAAAAAACATAAGCGAGAGTGAAAGGATAGGAGAGCCCCACCTGAGCTCCCCCTATTCCCTCTCTCTTGCTCCTCCACCGGTGACCTCCCCCTAGATGTGGTTGCCAAATGGTACTTTGCCTTGTGGGGCAGGTTGTCGATGGGGGAGTTACGGTGGAGCCTTTTCTCTTTTTTCTTATTTAATAAAAAAAATACGATGTTATTTTGAGAGCATTGCTAAAAAAGAACGTTGTATAATTTAGTTTGCATTAAATATATTAAAATACGACGTCGTTTTGGGTCTAAATGATCAAAACCATGTATTATTTTTATTTTGTGAAAAAAAAGGGGGAGAGCCCCCATGTGAGCTCCCCCCTCTAATCCTTCTCTTTCGACTGGCGACCTTCCCCCCAACCCCCAACCTGAACCCTTCGGCGACTTCACCTGGGGGTAGGCCGCCGGCGAGAGCCCCACCCGAGCTCCCCCTTGTTATTTATTTTTTTTTCTTTTTTTTAAAGTAATTTGGAATAATTTTTTAAAAAATAAATCAAAAACTACATCGTTTTGTGTCGAATTGATTTTTTTGGCACCGTTTAGCCACGTAGGATTTCCGTTAGTAATATTTTCATCGGACCAGTTTGACAAACAAAATAGGGCTTCATGAACCATGTTAGTGGAAAATTTTCTTAATGTGTCAAATTGACGGTCGCATACAATTTCACTTACCAAAATGATAGTATACTCTAAATTTAAATATAAAGAAAATAAACATCGTCCCCTATTCAACAATGGCAAAGAGCCACCCTCTAATGCATCTTCAAGGTGTGCATGTATGCCTGCGATGTTAAGACGGAACCCTCTCAAACTATAACTAAAACTAATTCGTGAATGAATGCATATATCAGGCATATATATTTATATGTATATTTTTATTACAAGAGATCCATAAACTTAATATAATGAAATCAAAAGCTAAAAAATGACATTATAGACCAACTAATTATGAATCGAGTATGAAACTTCTTATTTCCTAAACTAAAACATGTGTCGCAAGAGTCTGTTGTCAATGCATTGCATTCTTTTTGGACTACAATTTCAACCATAAATTAAAGATTCATATGTGTTTTCTTTTTCTTTTTCTTTTTCTTTTTCACTGATGTCAAAAGGAAAAATTAAAATAAGAGAGATCAACTACATTTATCTATAAATACATTAAAAATTAAAACCAATCATTGTTATATAATTGCAAAGATCGAAATAGAGTTGCTCATAGATATGCATTTCTTTCACTTCACTTCAACCTGGGACAGACAATGGCGTGCAATGGATTCTTCATAACTATGGTGAACTCCTGCTTCTCCGACAAGTCGACATTGTCCCCCTCCATGGCCCTCCACTCGAATGCCCACACCAAGTTCGCCAAGAAGTACTCCAAGTGCAGCAGAGCCAAGGCGAACCCAGGACAAATCCTTCTACCCACCCCGAACGGCATCATCTTAATCTCCCTACTGCCAGTTATATCAAAACCCTCGGCCCCTCGACCGCTTTCGTGGCTGTTGCTCAAGAACCTTTCAGGCTTGAAGGCCATAGGGTCCTCCCACACGGTCGGATCCCACCCCATCTCTGCCACCATGAAGTTCACCGATCCCTTCTTTGGGACCAGGTAACCGCCGAGCTCGATGTCCTCTGTCACCGAATGGGGTAGCACGAAGTGACCAGGCGGGTGCCGCCTCAACCCCTCTAGCACCACCGCCTTCAAGTATGGCATCCTCTGGAGATCCTCCTCTTCCACGGTTGCCGCCTCAGTGCCGACCACGGCCCTGATCTCGCTGTACAGAGTCTCTTGAACTTCAGGGTACTTGACGATGTTGGCCATGATCCACTGCAGGGCGGTGGATGTGGTGTCGGTCCCACCGTTGAGAAACTCCGAGCAGAGGCTCACCATTTCGGCCTCGGTGAGCTTCCGCTTCCCCTCCTCGGGAGGCAGCTCTAGGTTCAGTAAAGTGTCAACATAGGACATGACATGCTCGGCGTGGTCCTTGTCCCCGTCGATATTCTCTGCCCTGAACTTGCCCCTGTTTTAATTGGCAATCAAGTGATGAAAAGATTCTAATGCAATTATCTGAATTGAAGGGAATAAATGTTGCCAATTTCATGCAGCACGAACAAGATTCCTTGTTCAAATTCGTATCAGGCTTCCCGTACTTCCCTATTTGGGTTTTATTTGGGTTTTAATTTTCTTTATTAGGTCTCGTAACTCTCTTGGACCGAAAAATTTCGTGTTGCTAATTAAAGGAAAACAGAAAGATAGCAGATTTAATTTTCCAACTTCTTTTCCACTATATAACCATGAAAAAATTAATAAATTAATAAATAAAGGGCATGAAAAATCCCAACCTGGCCTCAGAACGAGCCCTGATGAGGGGGAGGAGGACATTCTTCTGGTTGCGGCGGAGCTGATGGAACTCCTCCCACCGTCGCCGGAACAGAATCCTCCCAACCCTCGGATAGTAATTGAGGACAGCGAACCGCCTTATGCTCAGGAGCAGTCCTCTCTGCACCTCCTCCACCTCCCTGATCTGCCGCTCCTCGAGGCGGTCCCCGAAGCACATCAAAACCAGGAGGCAGAACATCGCGTACTGGAAGTGGTCCACGGCCCGCACCGCCGTCTTGGGGCCGGCAGCCCTGAGCCGGTCCAGCAGGATGTCCAGGACCCACCGGCGTGCTCGGGAATAGGACCTGACGCGGGCCGGGTGCAGGATCTCCGCGGTCAGGTTGCGGCGGAGGACCCGCCACGTGGGGCCGTAGAAGGCGGAGTTGATGTTGTGCTGGTCGCAGCTCAAGATCTTGCTGGTGAGCAGGGCGGGGGGGCGGTCAGCGAAGGCGGCGCCGTTCTGGACGAGGGCTTGGTGGGCGAGGGAGCGGGAGGAGACGAAGACGGTGGGGCGGGGGCCGATGTGGAGGGTGACCATGGGGCCGTGCTTGGAGTGGAGGGAGCGGAGGATGGGCTCGAGCTCGGTGAAGGACTTGCGGAGCCATAGGAGGTTTCCGATGAGGGGAAAGGTGAGGGGGCCAGGGGGAAGCTTGGGGCCGGCGGAGGAGGGGGAGGAGAGGAGGCCGAGGAGGGGCTTGATGAGGGCGGCGAGGCAGAGGGTGATGACGATGACGAACCAGAGCGCCATGGAAGGCTGAGACAGAGAGTTGAATGAATCAACTGATTGGGTTCGGTTTGAGATGAGAGGCGGACAGATGAGGAAAGAGGATTAGAGGAAGAGAGACACAAGACAATGAAGTTCAGTATTAGAAGTTGAGTGAATGATTAGGACTTGGGCCAAGGGATAAAGTAATACAGACGAAACACTAGTCGTAAGCGGGCAGTATTATTTTGCTCAGAGAAGACGATGACACGGACGAAGACGACGGGTAACAGGTAGGGCTGTGGTGGGACTCTTTGGCGCACGAGAATGCGTAATGGTTATATTACGTTGTTATTTTAACTTCAAGGATTGACGCAAATGATTAAGACGTGCGTATATTTTGTGAGCAGTTCACAAAGTTATAGCTTCGAATTCTCTTTACGCGCGTAGCTCTCGATAAAGCCCCTCACACATGTATCCATAGACTTATGAGGTATTCAGGGGTTCGAGAAGAATAAACTCCTTGTTATAAAAGAAAAAAAATTATTGACTATAGTTTTTTTTGTGATATTTATAAAAATTTATATTTAATTGGTGATCTCGTCACGTGTAAAGCTTTCTCCTCGGGCCACATGCAATTTAGATAGAGCTATTTGGTGCGAATTTATAAAGTCAAATAAATTCATAAAAATATCAATAAGACTAAAAGTGCAAAATATAATATATCATTTTACCTGATAGATTTAACTTTAAAAGAAATATATTCATTTAAAATATATGGTAAATTAATTAATATTATGAACAAATCTAAACTTGGGCACAATAGGCAGAAAGGTCCACAAACCAAAATGCTATGAGAGAACTGTTGATATCACTTACATGTCCATGACCATGAGGTGGATCGTATCAGAAATCACATCGGCGTTGGACTTTTTCACTCACGTGCAATCACATTTTATCGTGCCGGGAATCTGGTGTCTCTGTGCATCTTGATATTAGCCTGCTTTTAGTATATGTTTCTATCCTTAGTAGGGATCGAACCTTTGGCAAGCAAATTTCAACTGAGTACTGACTACTTAAAGTTTTGACCATTGTTTATTTTAGTGAATTTCGTTTCAAAATTGCAATTTTCTAACGGTAACTCACTTCAGTTTTCATACCAACCCTGCGTATGCTTCATATTCTCATATAGTGACATCTTATCCTGGTATAAACTCATCCTTTTTTTTTTTGGCTAACCCAGGGTATCCGGGCTTCGCACGACTAATCCCTTAGGCTTCGTGAACTCCGGCGGCGCACAGAACGAGTAATCACGCCAAAGGCGCTCCGATGGCTCCATATGATTTCGAATCTGGAATTGGGTGGATACTTAAACTCCTTCTTACCCCTAGATGAAATCCTTGGAGTTAAGTATAAACTCATCCTTGATGAGGTGTAAAAGGGAACTGAATGGATATAAAGCTTCTATTGAATAGCAGTGTCTCCTCTCGGATATTCTGATATTGAGCAGTTCATTTCTTTTGGTTCTTTTTTCAGCCTTGTTTTGCTTTGCTAATTCCCCTGGGCTTATTTTTTTTTATTCTACTATTGTCATAATTTTTTTTCTTCTCATCCACAAACTATTGATGTGATTTTCTAACAAATGTATTCAATGCAAATCAAAGTATCGTTCTTTTCCCAGAGATCAGTGGCTGCTCTTCTGATGTCTTCAGTTCTGCACATTGAAATTTCAAGTAACATGCTGGTCCATGTCTGAATGCTTCCACTGTTTGTTGTATTGGATGCATAATTCACCCTATGGATCTTTAGGGCTGGTCAAATCCCCTGGTTTTTCGATTACTCAGTTGTCTGTGGAACAACTTAGATCATATACAAGTCAAAGTTGTTTTTGTTGCTTTGTTACTTTTTCCTTCTTGATCGATGATCCTCTTGCTTCTTAGAAACTGTTGCTGTTGCTGTCGCTGCTGCTGCTGCTGCTGTTGCTGTTGCTGCTACATAATTATGTGCCGGTGCTGTTGTTGCTGTTGTTGATGGTGCTGCTGCGCTGATGTCTTTGCTTGCTCCATCTCTTTCCCTCCCTCTAGGGATTCAGATGTCTGGCTCGGAATGCAGCGACGGGATCGATGTGGAAGGCAATTTCGACTGGGAGACGGGAACGGAGAGTGAATCGGTGGACAAATTGGGGGTGAATCAATGACAGAATCGATCAATCGGGGGGAGGAAGGCAGGCAAAAGGGAGGAGAGGGGAACGAGAGAGCGACCCATTTATTGGGCTTCCTATCGGCCCAATTTTTTTAACGGGACTGGATAGGCCCATGTACATCATCCCCATTCCTAAGTTTTTATTTGGATTAATTTCATCTACAAATTTATTAACGTCCATGTGATAATGGTCCCTACTCTAAGAAAATCAAATGAATGATCAGAATAGAGCATAACAGTGTAACATAAAGACTTCTTTAGATACCCACTGTCTCAAAATCGGTATCGATTAAGCATGCTCGGGTCTTTTTATTTAAGTGGTTTATGACTGCAACTCAACTCTCGATTATGTTACGTCGATTGAAAGTATATGAATGTGAAATTTATTTGGCAATTAGAATTTCAAATCTATCATGAATTTCGACTTTTAAAATCAAAAAAGAAATCATTAACTGTAACTTAAGTTCCACATCTATCATCCGTTCAGTTCTCCGTCCACTTTCGTTGCTTTCCACATAGGATCTTTTGCGACGTACATTACCACGTCTGCAAAAATGGATGAAAAAAAAAAAGAACGGCTTGTAGATTTGAAATTTAAGTATTAGTTAATGATTTTTTGTACTAAAAGTTGAAGTTCGTGGTAGATTGAAATTTAATGTAGAGTTAATGATTTTTAATGCAATTATTAATAATTTACCTTTATTTTGATCAAATAAATTCTTATTTAAATGAGCTTAATATGAAATATGTCTCATTTTTTTGTTTGTATGTAGTGGTCTGGATTTATCTCCTTACTTTGTGGAATTAAATTGAATAATAATTTATTTAGTCTAACGTTCCTTAAAACGAAAGAAAGTGCATGTCCTAAAGAGTGGATAAAATAGGTTGATTATGAGAAATGAACACATTAATTAGAGAAATTCGAAAAATTGATGGATAAGAAGTTGTAATTTTACTTAAAATTGCTATTGTGCACTTATAAACTTTTATCGATTATCTTTTTTAGTAGCACTTTGTAACAATTCCTTAGATATTTAAATTTAAGAGTAAACTATCATGTTGGTACATGAAGTTGTACGTGCCCATTAATTTGATACACGAAGAGTATTTACCATCAATTAGATACATAAAGTTTCATTCCGTACATAAAAATGCCCAATCGTCAAGTTGTTGTCATGAAATTGTGACATGGCATCCTACGTGGTATAAACGGTATAAGAAAAATAGTAAAAAATCACTCAGACTAAAATGACGTAATTTTGACTATTTTTAAAAATATTTTTTATTTATTTAAAAAAGACGAAAAAAACATAAACGATAGTGAAAAGATGGGGGAGCCCCACTTGAGCTCCCCCCCCCCCCCCAATGTGATTGCGGAAGGGTACCTTGCCTTGTGGGGGAGGTTGTTGATGGGGGAGCTACGGTAGGGCTTTTCCTCTTTTTTCTTATTTAATAAAAAAAATACAACGCCATTTTGGACGCATGGCTCAAAACAATGTCGTATTCCCAATATAAATACAAAGTCATTTTGAGAGCATTGCTAAAAAAGAACATTGTACAATTTATTGAGTATTAAATATATTAAAATACGACGTTGTTTTGGGTCTAAATGCTCAGAACCATGTGGTATTTTATTTTGTGAAAAAAAAAACGGGGAGAGCCCCATCTGAGCTCCCCCTATCCCTTCTCTTTCAACTTGCAGCCTTCCCCCAGCCCCCAACCTGAACCTTCCGGTGACTTCACCATGGGGGAGGCCGCCGACGAGAGCCCCACCTGAGCTCCCCCATTGTTATCTTTTTCTTTTTTAAAAGTAATTTGGAATAATTTTTTAAAAAATAAATAAATAAACTACGTCGTTTTGAGTCGAATTGATGTTTTGGGCACCGTTTACCACGTAGGATGCCATGTAGGATTTCCGTTAGTTATATTTTCATGAGTCCATTTTGACAGACAAAATAGAGCTTCATGTACCATATTAGTGGCAAATTTTCTTAATGTGTCAAATTGACGGTCGCATACAACTTCACTTACAAAAATGATAGTATACTCTAAATTTAAATATAAAGAAAACAAACATCGTCCCCTATTCAACAATGGCAAAGAGCCACCCTTTAATGCCTCTTCAAGGTGTGCATGTATGCCTGCGATGTTAAGACGAAATCCTCTCAAACTATAACTAAAACTAATTCGTGAATGAATGCATATATTAGACATATATATTTATATGTATATTTTTATTACAAGAGATTCATAAACTTAATATAATGAAATCAAAAGCTAAAAAGTAACATTATAGACCAACTAATTACGAACCGAGTATGAAACTTCTTATTTCCTAAACTAAAACATGTGTCGCAAGAGTATGTTGTCAATGCATTCCATTCTTTTTGGCCCACAATTTCAACCATAAATTAAAGATTCATATGTGTTTTCTTTTTTTTTCTTTCACTAATGTCAAAAGGAAAAATAAAACTAAGAAAGATCAACTACATTTATCTATAAATACATTAAAAATTAAAACCAATTATTGTTATATAATTGCAAAGATCGAAATAGAGTTGCTCATAGATATGCATTTCCTTCACGTCACTTCAACCTGGGACTGACAATGGCCTGCAATGGATTCTTCATAACCATGGTGAACTCCTGCTTCTCTGACAAGTCGACGTCGTCCCCCTCCATGGCCCTCCACTCGAATGCCCACACCAAGTTCGCCGCGAAGTACTCCAAGTGCAGCAGAGCCAAGGCGAACCCAGGACAAATCCTTCTACCCACCCCGAATGGCATCATCTTAATCTCCCTACTGCCAGTTATATCAAAACCCTCGGCCCCTCGACCGCTTCCGTGGCTGTTGCTCAAGAACCTCTCAGGCTTGAAGGCCATAGGGTCCTCCCACACGGTCGGATCCCACCCCATCTCTGCCACCATGAAGTTCACCGATCCCTTCTTTGGGACCAGGTAACCGCCGAGCTCGATGTCCTCTATCACCGAATGGGGCAGCACGAAGTGACCAGGCGGGTGCCGCCTCAACCCCTCCAGCACCACTGCCTTTAGGTATGGCATCCTCTGGAGATCCTCCTCTTCCACGGCTGCCGCCTGAGTGCCGACCACGGCCCTGATCTCGCTATACAGGGTCTCCTGAATTTCAGGGCACTTGACGATGTTAGCCATGATCCACTGCAAGGCGGTGGATGTGGTGTCGGCGGTGGATGTGGTGTCGGTCCCGGCGTTGAGGAACTCAGAGCAGAGGCTCACTATTTCGGCCTCGGTGAGCTTCCGTTTCCCCTCCTCGGGTGGCAGCTCTAGGTTCAGTAAAGTGTCAACATAGGACATGACATGCTCGGCATGGTCCTTGTCCCCGTCGATGTTATCTGCCCTGAACTTGCCCCTGTTTTAATTGGCAATCAAGTTGTTGAGGAGTAAAATGGGATAAATCCCACATCGGAAAAGAAAAGAAAAATCCATGGGTTAATATTTGGATTGAGTATCATTACTTATCAGCTTGAGCTTTTAAACTCAATGGAAATTTAATATGGTATCAAAACTTAGGTTACGCGTATGCGTGCCTACGCGCGTGTGCGCACCCACATCACGCTAGGCCCAGTATGTCGAGTGCAGCCAAAGTGTGCGCCTCGTGTTAGTCCTCCCTCGCCCGAGCACGAAGAAGAGTCTGGCTCGAGGTCAATTGTTGATGGCGGGTGTTTAAGGACACGTGACAACGTGTAGGCAAAAATATACCACACGTTGCACGTGAGAGCGGGTGTTGAGGAGTAAAATGAGATAAATCCCACATCGGAAAATAAAAGGAAAATCCATGGGTTAATATATGGCTTGAGTATCACCACTTATCAGCTTGAGTTTTTAAGTGGAAATGAGCTCAGATCCGTATAAGCCCAATGAAAATTTAATATAAGTGATGAAAAAATTCGAAACCCAATGAAAATTTAATACAAGTGATGAAAAGATTCGAATGCAATTATCTGAATTGAAGGAAATGAATATAGGCCCAGATCCGTATAAATCCAATAAAAATTTAATACAAGTGATGAAAAGATTCGAATGCAATTATCTGAATTGAAGGGAATGAATATTGCTGGTTTCATGCGGCACGAACAAGGTTCCCTGTTCAAATCCGTATCACGATTCCCGTACTTCTATTTGGCTTTCAATTTTCTTTATTGTACCTCCCTTGGACCGAAAAATTTCGTGGTACTAGTTGAAGGAAAACAGACTTAGTTTTCCAAATTCTTTTCCACTATATTTATATATGAAACCATGATAAATAAGGGGGCATGCCGATACACGTACCTGGCCTCAGAACGAGCCCTGATGAGGGGGAGGAGGACATTCTTCTGGTTGCGGCGAAGCTGATGGAACTCCTCCCACCGTCGCCAGAACAAAAACTTCCCAACCCTCGGCCAGAAATTGAGGACAGTGAACCGCCTTATGCTCAGGAGCAGTCCTCTCTGCACTGCCTCCACCTCCCTGATCTGCCGCTCCTCGAGGCGGTCCCCGAAGCACATCAAAACCAGAAGGCAGAACATCGCGTACTGGAGGTGGTCCACGGCCCGCACCGCCGTCTTGGGGCCAGCAGCCCTGAGCCGGTCCAGCAGGATGTCCAGGACCCACCTGCGTGCTCGGGAATAGGACCTGACGCGGGCTGGGTGCAGGATCTCCGCGGTCAGGTTGCGGCGGAGGACCCGCCACGTGGGGCCGTAGAAGGCGGAGCTGATGTTGTGCTGGTCGCTGCTCAAGATCTTGTTGGTGGGCAGGGCGGGGGGGCGGTCGGCGAAGGCGGCGCCGTTCTGGACGAGGGCTTGATGGGCGAGGGAGCGGGAGGAGACGAAGACGGCGGGGCGGGGGCCGAGGCGGAGGGTGACCATGGGGCCGTGCTTGGAGTGGAGGGAGCGGAGGATGGGCTCGAGCTCGGCGAAGGACTTGCGGAGCCATAGGAAGTTTCCGATGAGGGGAAAGGTGAGGGGGCCGGGGGGAAGCTTGGGGCCAGCGGAGGAGGGGGAGGAGAGGAGGGACTTGATGAGGGCGGCGAGGCAGAGGGTGATGACGATGACGAACCAGAGCTCCATGGAAGGCTGAGACAGAGAGTTGAATGAATCAACTGATTGGGTTCGGTTTGAGATGAGAGGCGGACAGATGAGGAAAGAGGATTAGAGGAAGAGAGACAAAAGAGAGAGAAGTTTAGTATTAGAAATGCGTGAATGATTAGGACTTGGGCCAAGGGATAAAGTAATACAGACGAAACGCTAGTCGTAAGGTTGGGCTGTGGGGGGACTCTTTGGCGCACGAGAATGTATAGCGCGTAATGGTTATATTACATTATATTAATTTAATTTCAAGGATTGACGCTAGGACGTGCGTGCACTTTGTGAACAAGTTCACAAAATCGTAGGTTCGAATTATCTTTACGGGCGTAACTCTTGGTGAGGCCATTCACACATATATCTATAGGCTTATGATGTGTTCGTAGACTCGAAAAGAATGAACTCTTGTTATAAAAGAAAAAAAATTATTGAAAATAGTTTTTTTTGTAATATTTATATAAATTTATATTTAATAGGTGATCTCGTCAAATGTAAGACTTTTTCCTTAGGCCACGTGCAATTAAGATCGAGTTATTTGGTGCAAATTTATAAAGTCAAACAAATTTATAAAAATATCAATAAGACTAAAAGTGCAAAATATAATATATCATTTTACCTAATAGATTTAACTTTAAAAGAAATATATTCATTTAAAATATATGGTAAATTAATTAATATTATGAACAAATCTAAACTTGGGCACAATAGGCAGAAAGGTCCACAAACCAAAATGCTATGAGAGAACTGTTGATATCACTTACATATCCATGACCATGAGGTGGATAGTATCAGAAATCACATCCGCGTTGGACTTTTTCACTCACGTGCAATCACATTTTATCGTGCCGGGAATCTTGTGTCTCTGTGCATCTTGATATTAGCCTGCTTTTAGTATATGTTTCTATTCTTAGTAGGGATCGAACCTTTGGCAAGCAAATTTCAACTTAGTACTGACTACTTGAAGTTTTGACCCTTGTTTATTTTAGTAAATTTTGTTTTAAAATTGCAATTTTCTAGTGGTAACTCACTTCAGTTTTCATACCTACCCGGCGTATGCTTCATATTCTCATATAGTCACATCTTATCCTGGTATAAACTCATCCTTTTTTTTTGGCTAATCCAGGGTATCCGGACTTCGCGCGACTAATCCCTGAGACTCCGTGAACTCCGGCGACGCACAAAACGAGTTATCACGCCAAAGGCGCTCCGGTGGCTCCATATGATTTCGAATCTGGAATTGGGTGGATACTTAAACTCCTTCTTACCCCTAGATCAAATTCCTTGGAGTTAAGTATAAACTCATCCTTGATGAGGTGTAAAAGGGAACTGAATGGATATAAAGCTTCTATTGAATAGCAGTGTCACCTCTCGGATATTCTGATATTGAACAGTTCATTTCTTTTGGTTCTTTTTTCAGCCTTGTTTTGCTTTGCTAATTCCCCTGGGCTTATTTTTTTTTATTCTACTATTGTCATAATTTTTTTTCTTCTCATCCACAAACTATTGATGTGATTTTCTAACAAATGTATTCAATGCAAATCAAAGTATCGTTCTTTTCCCAGAGATCAGTGGCTGCTCTTCTGATGTCTTTAGTTCTGCACATTGAAATTTCAAGCAACATGCTGGTCCATGTCTGAATGCTTCCACTGTTTGTTGTTTTGGATGCATAATTCACCCTATGGATCTTTAGGGCTGGTCAAATCCCCTGGTTTTTCGATTACTCAGCTGTCTGTGGAACAACTTAGATCATATACAAGTCAAAGTTGTTTTTGTTGCTTTGTTACTTTTTCCTTCTTGATCGATGATCCTCTTGCTTCTTAGAAACTATTGCTGTCGCTGTCGCCGCCGTTGCTGCTGCTGTTGCTGCTGCATAATTATGTGCCGATGCTGTTGTTGCTGTTGTTGATGGTGCTGCTGCGCTGATGTCTTCGCTTGCTCCATCTCTCTCCCTCCCTCTAGGGATTCAGATGTCTGGCTCGGAATGCAGCGACGGGATCGATGTGGAAGGCAATTCCGACTGGGAGACAGGAACGGAGAGTGAATCGGTGTACAAATTGGGGGTGAATCAATGACAGAATTCATCGAATCGGGGACATAGGATTTCATCGGAGGAGGTTGCTGGAGCAAAAAGAGGTGGGTCTTTTTATTTAAGTGTTTTATGACTCCAACTCATCTCTCAATTAGGTTATGTCGATTGAAAGTATATAAATGTGAAATTTATGTGGCAATTAGAATTTCAAATCTATCATGTATTTCGACTTTTAAAACAAAACAATCATTAATTGTAACTTAAGTTCCACATCTATCATCCATTCAGCTCTCCGTCCACTTTCGTTGCTTTCCACTTAGGATCTTTTACGACGTACATTACCACGTTTGCAAAAATGGATAAAAAAAAGAACGGCCGGTAGATTTGAAATTTAAGTATTAGTTAATGATATTTTGTACTAAAAGTTGAAGTTTGTGGTAGATTGAAATTTAATGCAAAGTTCATGGTTTTTAATGCAATTATTAATAATTTACCTTTATTTTGATCAAATAAATTCTTATTTAAATGAGCTTAATATGAAATATGTCTCATTTTTTCGTTTGTATGTAGTGGTCTGGATTTTTCTCCTTACCTTTTCGAATTAAATTGAATAATAATTTATTTAGTTTAACATTCCTTAAAATGAAAGAAAGTGCATGTCCTAAAGAGTCTATAAAACAGGTTGATTATGAGAATGAACACATTAATTAGAGAAACTCGAAAAATTGATGGATAAGAAGTTGTAATTTTACTTAAAATTGCTATCGTGCACATATAAGCTTTTATCGATTATCTTTTTGAGTAGCACTTTGGAACAGTTCCTTAGAGATTTAAATTTAAGAGTAAACTATCATTTTGGTACATGAAGTTGGACGTGCCGTTAATTTGATACACAAAGAGTATTTACCATCCATTTGATACATAAAGTTTCATCACGTACATAAAATGCCCAATCGTCAAGTTACTGTCACGAAATTGTGACATGGCATCCTACGTGGTATAAACGGTACAAGAAAAATAAAAAAAATCATTCGGACTAAAACGACGTAGTATTGACTATTTTTAAAAATATTTTTTTAATTATTTAAAAAGGACGAAAAAACAGAAGAAAGAGTGAAAGGATGGGAAGCCCCACCTGAGCTCCCCCCTATTCCCTCTCTCTTGCTCCTCCACCGGTGACCTCCCCCTAGATGTGGTTGCCAAAGGGTACTTTGCCTTGTGGGGGATGTTGTCGATGGGGGAGTTACGGTGGAGCCTTTTCTCTTTTTTCTTATTTAATAAAAAATATACGACACCGTTTTGGGTGCTTGGCTCAAAAAATGTCGTATTCCTGATATAAATATGGTGTCATTTTTAAGGCATTGCTAAAAAAGGACGTTGCATAATTTATTTTGTTTTAAATATATTAAAATACAAAATCATTTGGGGTCTAAATGCTCAAAACCACATGGTATTTTATTTTGTGAAAAAAAAAGGGGAGAGCCCCCATCTGAGCTCCCCCCTCTATTCCTTCTCTTTCGATTGGCGGCCTTAACCCCAGCCCCCAACCTGAACCCTCCGACGACTTCACCTGGGGGGAGGCCACTGGCGGGGAGCCCCACCCAAGCTCCCCCATTGTTATCCTTTTTTTCTCCCTAAGTAATTTGGAATATTTTTTTAAAAATTAAATCAAAAACTATGTCGTTTTGAGTTGAATTAATTTTTTTGGCACTGTTTAGCCACGTGGGATGCCACATAGGATTTCCGTTAGTCATATTTTCATCAGTCCATTTTGACAGACAAAATAGAGCTTCATGTACCATATTAGTGGCAAATTTCTTAATGTGTCAAATTGTCGGTCGCATACAACTTCACTTAACAAAATGATAGTATACTCTAAATTTAAATATAAAGAGAATAAACATCGTCCCTTATTCAACAATGGCAAAGAGCCACTCTCTAATGTGCCTTCAAGGTGTGCATGTATGCCAGCGATGTTAAGACGGAACTAATTCGTGAATGAATGCATATATCAAACATATATATTTATATGTATAATTTTATTACAAGAGATCCATAAACTTAATATAATGAAATCAAAAGCTAAAAAATGACATTATAGAACAACTGATTATGAATCGAGTATGAAACTTCTTATTTCCTAAACTAAAACATGTGTCGCAAGAGTATGTTGTCAATGCATTCCATTCTTTTTGGCCTACAATTTCAACCATAAATTAAAGATTCATATGTGTTTTCTTTTCTTTACTTTTTTTCACTGATGTCAAAAGGAAAAATAAAACTAAGAAAGATCAACTACATTTATCTATAAATATATTAAAAATTAAAACCAATAATTGTTATATAATTGCAAAGATCGAAATAGAATTGCTCATAGATATGCATTTCCTTCACGTCACTTCAACCTGGGACTAACAATGGCCTGCAATGGATTCTTCATAACCATGGTGAACTCCTGCTTCTCCGACAAGTCAACGTCGTCCCCCTCCATGGCCCTCCACTCGAATGCCCACACCAAGTTTGCCACGAAGTACTCCAAGTGCAGCAGAGCCAAGGCGAACCCAGGACACATCCTTCTACCCACCCCGAATGGCATCATCTTAATCTCTTTGCTGCCAGTTATATCAAAACCCTTGGCCCCTTCGTTGCTTCCGAAGCTATTGCTAAAGAACCTCTCAGGCTTAAAGGCCATAGGGTCCTCCCACACGGTCGAATCCCACCCCATCTCTGCCACCATGAAGTTCACCGTTCCCTTCTTTGGGACCAGGTAACCGCCAAGCTCGATGTCCTCTGTCACCGAATGGGACAGCACGAAGTGACCAGGTGGGTGTCGCCTCAACCCCTCTAGCACCACCGCCTTCAAGTATGGCATCCTCTGGAGATCCTCCTCTTCCACGGTTGCCGCCTTAGTGCCGACCACTGCCCTGATCTCGCTGTACAGGGTCTCCTGAACTTCAGGGTACTTGACGATGTTGGCCATGATCCACTGCAGGGTGGTGGATGTAGTGTCGGTTCCGGCATTGAGGAACTCAGAGCAGAGGCCTAACATTTCGGCCTCGGTGAGCTTCCGCTTCCCCTCCTCGGGTGGCAACTCTAGGTTCAGTAAAGTGTCAACATAGGACATGACATGCTCGGCATGGTCCTTGTCCTTGTCGATGTTATCTGCCTTGAACTTGCCCCTGTTTTAATTGGCAATCAAGTGATGAAAAGATTCGAATGCAATTATCTGAATTGAAGGGAATGAATATTGCCGGTTTCATGTAGCACGAACAAGATTCCCTGTTCAAATTCGTATCAGGCTTCCCGTTCTTCTATTTGGGTTTTAATTTTCCTTAGGGAAATTTACCTAAGATGGCTCATGGTTTATCCGTTTTGTCAAATCTATCTTATGATTTTTTTGTCAAATCTATCACATGGTTTACTTTTAACATCAAATCTATCCCGACGTTATCTTTTCCATCGACATCTAATGGCCGTGCTGACGTGGCGCCCACATGATAAGTGTGGCCCACTATCTCTACACGTGCCACGTCAGTATGGCCGTTAGATATTGACAGAAAAATAAGGCCGGAATAGATTTGATGTAAAAAGTAAACTATGTAATACATTTGATAAAAAAAAAACATATGATAGATTTGACAAAACGGGTAAATCATAAACCATTTTAGGTAAAAATCAATTTTCTTTATTGTAACTCCCTTGGACCGAAAATTGCTAATTGAAGGAAAACAGATTAAATTTTCCAAATTCTTTTCCACTATATATATATATATATATATATATATTATATATATGAAACCATGAATAAATAACCCAACCTGGCCTCGGAACGAGCCCTGATGAGGGGGAGGAGGACGTTCTCCTTGTTGCGGCGGAGCTGATGGAACTCCTCCCACTGTCGCCAGAACAGAATCCTCCCAACCTCGGCCAGAAATTGAGGACAGTGAACCGACTTATGCTCAGGAGCAGTCCTCTATGCACCGCCTCCACCTCCCTGATCTGCCGCTCCTCAAGGCGATCCCCGAAGCACATCAAAACCAGGAGGCAGAACATTGCGTACTGGAAGTGGTCCACGGCCCGCACCGCCGTCTTGGGGCCGGCAGCCCTGAGCCGGTCCAGCAGGATGTCCAGGACCCACCGGCGTGCTCGGGAATAGGACCTGACGCGGGCCGGGTGCAGGATCTCCGCGGTCAGGTTGCGGCGGAGGACCCGCCACGTGGGGCCGTAGAAGGCGGAGCTGATGTTGTGCTGGTCGCTGCTCAAGATCTTGATGATGGGCAGGGCGGGGGGGCGGTCGGCGAAGGCGGCGCCGTTCTGGACGAGGGCTTGGTGGGCGAGGGAGCGGGAGGAGACGAAGACGGCGGGGCGGGGGCCGAGGCGGAGGGTGACCATGGGGCCGTGCTTGGAGTGGAGGTAGCGGAGGATGGGCTCGAGCTCGGCGAAGGACTTGCGGAGCCATAGGAAGTTTCCGATGAGGGGAAAGGTGAGGGGGCCAGGGGGAAGCTTGGGGCCGGCGGAGGAGGGGGAGGAGAGGAGGCCGAGGAGGGACTTGATGAGGCCGGCGAGGCAGAGGGACACGACGATGACGAACCAGAGCTCCATGGAAGGCTGAGACAGAGAGTTGAATGAATGAACTGATTGGGTTCGGTTTGAGATGAGATGCGGACAGATGGGGAAAAGAGGATTAGAGGAAGAGAGACACAAGACAGTGAAGTTCAGTATTAGAAGTTGTGTGAATGATCAGGACATGGGCCAAACATGAAGAAATACAGACGAAACACTTAGTCGTAAGCGGGCAATATTATTTTGCTTAGAGAAGACGATGACACAGACGAAGGCGACGGGTAACGGGCTAGGCTGTGGTGGGACTCTTTGGCAAATTAATTAATATAATATATGGTAATATATAATTTTACCTGATAGATTTAACTTATTAAAAATATATTCATTAAAAATATATGGTAAATTAATTAATATTATGAACATATAATAAAAGATGATTCCATTTAAACTCTTGTGCTTCGATGGCCATTAAGGACAAGCAATTGATGCATCTGCATGCCTTTGATCGAATTCAATTGATGCCTCTGTGCTTTGGGGGATAAATTCCGCCGAGAGGTGATGTTCCGAGCGACAAAATCGAGGCAGTGATGATGATGTGGTGGCAGAGGTGACATGGTAAGAGCTGTGATGGAAAGCCTGTCTTTCGATCAAAAAATTCATTGGAGGCAGTTGTGAAGTTTGATTGTTGCCTCTTTCCCTCGGTGGCCATTAAGGACTGAAGCAATCTATTTAGTAATTTTTTAGTTTTGCTTTATTTTTATGTTGTATAGTTTTTCTAAATTTTATTTTGTTTTCCGTATATTCTACATTTAGTTTTTTTTTTCTAAAATTTATCCTTGAATTTTTCTGAATTAATTTTATGTTTTGTAATGTATTTTATTTTTGTTTCTGTAATTTTTCTGTAATTTATTTTGCTTCAATTATATTTTCTTATTTTTATGAATTTCTCGACGTATTTTTAATTTATTTCTGAATTTTTCATTAAATATTCTAAATCTCATTAATTTTTTTGGTATTTTATTTTATTTCTTGAAACTTATTATTAAATTTTCTTTTTCTGACTTTTATATATAGAAGTAGAACTTCGAATGCCCACGTATTTCTACACTCGACTGTTTTCCAGCTAATTGGAGTTTGTGCTACATATTCTAAAAAATTTCTCGTTCTGTTGATTGTAGTTGTTCTTTCTTGGGACAAAATTGTTGTGCTTTAGTTTGGAGCTTCATGCCAGCTTTGTGATGCTTACCAATTGGGTACTATGACGTTATTCATAAAAAAAAAAAAAAAAAAAATTGGGTACTATGACGCCGGTGGAACCAAATGAGTGGACATTTCTTGTTGATTTATGGCTATTTGCTTATGAATATGGCTTTCGGGACATTTCTTGTTGACATTATTTTTTTTTATTTTCTTTTAAAAAAAATCAGAAAATTTGAATTAGTGCATCGTAACTTGGCGCAAAAAAAAAATTGTAAAAATATTTCTAATTGCAAAAGTATCACAATTAGTATATGGTGTAGGTTAGAAAGTGTCGACAATTGTCTACTTATGGTGTCTGTTGCACATTGTCTTATGACATTTATCAAAAGTATCACCATATAATGACATTGTGTCACTTTTAAAACTCCGTCACTTTTTCTATTGTAATTGGTGGTGGATTCACCATATGGTAACACTTTCATAAATGTAGCAGTGCGAATGCCACTATTGCCTCATATTGTTGTATGGAATAAATATGGAAGTTAATTTGTCATTGTTCATTCAAGTATCCAAGGGTCAACTTGATTTATATTATCTTATATTTAATATATTTTATTTTATACTTAGTTTTCAAGCTTTTAAATTATATAACTAATTTTGAAATAGAGGCATTGGAATAAATATGGAAGTTAATTTTTCATTGTTCATTTAAATATTCAAGGGTCAACTTAATATATATTCTCTTATTTTTAATAGATTTTCTTTAGAATTAGTTTTCTAACTTTAAAATTTTATAACTGACTTTGGAATAAAGGCATTGGTATAAATATGGAAGTTAATTTGTCATTATTCTTTTAATTATCCAAGGGTCAACTTAATATACATTCTCTTATTTTTAATATATTTAGTTTTAAATTAGTTTTTTATGGAATGAATTTTATTAGTTATGAATCTAACCCTATTTTTAGAGAAGAAAAGGTTGTCGGCAAACTTAATTAATTTTAATGTACTTAACTAGTGAATGATAGCTATATGTATAAACTTTTAGTGCTTAGACAATGGACACTAACTTGTGAATGATAGCTATATGTATAAACTTTTAGTGCCTAGACAATGGACACTTACACAAAAACAATATTCATATCTCGACATGTCATTTTACATTATCAAGTAATTTTTATGGTTTTTACCCAAAATGGCCTATGGTTTACGCGTTTTGTCAAATCTATTCCATGCTTTTTTTTGTCAGCTTTATCTCATTATTTACATTTTACTTCAAATCTATCCCGCCGTTATATCTCTGTCAACGTCTAACGGTTTTGTTACAGTAACCCTTTTATCCGGGATAGATCTGAGAAAAAATTAAAATTATGGGATAGTTTTGAGAAAATAATTAAAATCATATGATAGATTTGGGACAAAATTGAAACCATGGGATATATTTGGAGCCTACTAATGTTTCATTAACGGACAACAAAAACGGCGGGATAGATTTCGAGCAAAATGTAAACCATGTGATATATCTGACAAAAAAAAACATATGATAGATTTGATAAAACGTATAAATCACGGGCCATTTGGCGTAATTTTCCCTAATTTTTTTTTTTTTAAAAGAATATCAATAAGTAATTAATAGGTACGGATAATGTAGATTATTTAGAAACAATTTGTTGAGTTTGATCCAAATGAAAAATATGGTGAAATACGCTCAATGAAACTGTAAGGAAACTCATTGTGAAGCTAAAATGATTTATTAATCTATCTTAGATAGCGCATCCACCGCCCAAATCGTTCTCTTCAGATTTTATATATTATTGTGATTGATTTTCAGAGACTGCGATCACACTGTAAATTTCATTGCTTCTTGAAGTTGTGTATCGATCGGATCCTTAGCGATAGGTAATATTCGGGCCGTAACTGCTATTAAAAGGAGTTTCTGCACGAGAACATAGATAAGAACTTGAGGAGACCTAAAAATGCTTCCAGACAATAACACGGTCAGAATTTCTTTTTAATAGAAAATTTAGGTTTGGCTCACTTGCTTTTCCATTTTAATCAATTTTATTTTATTTTATTTTATTTTATTCCATCCTATAATTTCGCAAGCTTTTTCTATAGTAGTGCTTTTTTTTTTCTCTTTGTTTTTACCCATACTATTGATTTTTTTGGATTATAACAGAGAATTATGAGTCTAGTAAAATAAAATAAAAAATCTAAATAATTAATAAAGAAACACGGGTATTTTCACTACGACAATCGAACCTAAAATATTTTAATTACTAGACGCACCACACCACCTTTCTCCGCTTTTGATTGTTTTTTCTTATTATTTCATCTACTTTTTCAATTATAAAAAAAGTAAATTTTGATCATATTAGCTTTTTTTTTAGTTTTATCATGATTCTCTGTTCTTTTTTTGGTGATTTCATCCGCGTTACACCTTCGAAATCTATATAGTATTATTGAAATACGAAAAGTGCGAAAAGTCTAGCATGATCCAGTGTTATGTGACACCATGATCATGACTGTCCATCACGCATGGATCCCACGTGGATCCTGCATATGAATGGCCTAGATGACTTTTACTACTTCGGTAACAAGACACGCGGTCATGCTAGACTTTTATTACCATGATAACTTTTGAAATAAAAAGTATATTTCTAAAACTGGGGGAAAGAGAAAGGACGGGTTGGGGAAAAAGAGAGGGGAGGGCTATGGGCCTTGATGCTGGAAAATGCACACAAGCTAGGTCAGCTCAATCTTCGTATGCGTGAACTGTGAAGAGAATGTGAAGCCGACCACCAAGCTAACAAAATTGTCAGCCTCACCAGGCCAGCGGTGACCCATGTCAAGCCCCCCAGCGCTGCAATTTGTTCTTTCTATTAAACCGGAAAGGCACCTAAGTTTTAATCGAGGTCATTAGCATATTCCAACCCCATTGTCCTCAGTCCTCAGTTAGGGTCGAGGTGGGCTCGGTTAGGCCACCTCTTAGCAGATCATGTCAAGCAGCTCTATACTCCCAGCGGCAGCATGAGGATGCCTGACTGCAACAGCAAAAGGGCTACAACACCCTCCCCTCAGTGGGCTCCGGTATCCTATCCCAGAAATTCTCAATAGTGATTACGGTCGGGAAGTTATTTCCAGCAAGCTACAACCAACTTGGGCAACTTCCCAATATAATCTAAATGTAATTTTCATTGAACCAGCCGAACGTGTCATGATCCACTTTCCTGGAAAATAAATTTCATCAAACAAATAGGCAGTGAATCTCACCACAAATGATCAAAATGATATTGGCATTTAACAAAAGACAGTTTTGTCCATGGCCGAAGAAATTCATTACGATGACAAGATTTGAACATGAGTTTCTCAAAACAGCTAGAAGTTACGAAGGTGAAGCGAGAAGGCCTAGATCCTAACTGATTCTATATACTCGAATCAAAATCCGCCAAAACAGCTTCAGATTTGTGCCATTGTATGTTGAGAAGAATCTCCTGTATGTTTACCATCCTTAACCTGGAGGTCAAGAAAGTCGGAAAATCAATCAGATTCTCACCAACGATCAGCCGAGTGCAAAACTGTAAAAACAATTTTGTCATTCAAGTTTTAGTTTTCAATGGCCAAGAAACCTCAGCAAAACTCGATTACATTCTAATTTCATTGCACATCTTCCACGTAGACCAAAAGGTATCTTAACTTGCTTTGTGAAAGCTGAAAATACTTCATCAAAACATTTTATCATAAGAAAAGATCCTTGGTAATGGCAGGGATTGAATACAACTTACCTTTTCATAGAGCAAGAGCCTTCCGTGCAATAAAGTAGCTCCAAATTATCCAAAAACAAAGTAGCTCCAGAAACAGGAAACCTGAATCCTGGGCAGCCTGAAGAAGGAACATTACATGAATCCCAGCACAGAAAGAGTGAATTATTACATCATATATGTACCAGATATGTTTGTTATACAAACCTCTTAAAGGAACATTTTGCGGTATGCCTTCTTCTCCTTTTCACGTCTCTCAAAAACCTGCAAAAAAGGGAGATGGCTCAGAAATGTTTACCATGTCTATTTACTGCCATGTTGAATTTTACTGCTCAGTTTACCAAACCTTCTTTTTAGCAGCAGCAAGCTCTTTCTTAATTCCACCTGTGGTGCAAAGGTGAGAAAAAAAGATTAAGACCAGTGCATAGTAAGAAGCATGATCATGTAAGCCACCAATGTGTGATCTGCTAGAGATACTATGTTGCTGTTATAGCTTAAGCCCTTGAGATGAAATTTATGTTCAAACTTAGCATTCAAAAGGGAAAAAGATATATGAATATCTCAACCGAAATATATATATATATATATATATATATATATATATAGCTAGTTCGGATCCGTACATATGGTTGAAACAGCTCAGGAGTATAAACTATGATATTAGACACAGAGAAGTTGTATACAAATTTTTATTGATTAAAAGTTGAAAACAGGAAAATTTTTTAGTAAACTTTCCATATATTGTTGGAGTGGTAAGGTGTCCTGTTTACTATTGAGTAAGCAGCAACATGAAGAGAATCATGCTACACTTGACGAAAGCACAACTAAGCCACCAATAAGTACGCAGGCAAGAAAAAAGAAAATAAAAAGAAAACAAAGTCCTGCTGCTCACCATCATTTGGCTCCAGTTCCAGTGCCTTTGAGAAGGACTCAAAAGCAGAATCAATGTCGTTGAGCGCCATGTATGCCTGATGAGTTAAACATACTTGATCATTAGCACTTGTCTAATTGGGTAACAAAATGCAAGGTATAAGCACAAGTCCATGATAGAGTGAACCTACCTGGCCCTGACGATACAGAGCCTTCGCATTGTCATCTCCATCACGAATAGCAAAATCAGTGTCCAAAAGTGCTCCTTTAAGATCCCCGAGTTTCAATTTACAAGCCTACATGAATGTATCATTCATCAGTTATTGGATTAAATTGCTGGAAGACAAGGAAAGAGAAAACGAGAGAATATCTGAGCAATGTTAGGTACTCTCATATCCAAGAGATTTTGACAAAGAAAGAGACTGTGAACTGAAAGTACTGAGATTGACCAAGTGCAAATGAACCTTGAACTCGAAAAGAGATGGATGTCGATGTCTGATTCACCAAAAAAAATATTTCCTACAAAATGAACAAGTTCGCATCTCTTTTTTATTTTTTTAGAGCAGTAGTAACTTACAGCACTATTTGTGAAAATCTGTGACTTTGTCTTTCTCAAAGCAGCACTCTTGACTGCACAAAACCATATCAGCCATAGTATTAGATGAGTTTGCATAATATGAAACATATCAAGGCTAAAGGAGATGCGGCTGAAGAACTCAGGGTCACCTTCATCGATACCATCCTTCTCCCAGCAGACATCCAAATAGCGCAATGCCTTTCGATACTTTCGAAGAGCCATCTTGTACTCTTGCTTCTGCAAGTTGTAGACATCCCATTATTGCAGGAAATTTTCGGGGGAAAGAATCATGGCGCAATAGTTTCTTATTTTGACTATAAAATATTAATATAGAAATGTTGAATGGAATCTTCTATACCTTAAAATTCTCATTTCCAAATCCCTTGATAGAATCCACAGCAATCATCCACCAAGACAACTCACTTGGACTCTCATCTAGATCAATTGGCCAATCAGGATATGCATCTCCATCCTTGAAGAAGTTAGTAATTCCATAGTCCTGTCCCTCTGGAATTTCTCCACAGTCAGCAATGATCACATCGGAAATAGGGCAGTCACCGTCATCAGTGTGGACATGTTCAATTGATCGGACCACTCCCATTCCCTTTACAACCCTTCCAAATACTACATGCTTTCCATCTAAATGAGATGTCCGAGTTGTCGTGATGAAAAACTGAGACCCATTAGTGTTAGGGCCTGAGTTAGCCATTGACAGCATGCCTTTCCTCTCATGCTTCAATTCAAAGTTCTCATCTTCAAATTTCAAACCATAGATCGACTCTCCACCAGTGCCATTTCCAGCAGAAATATCTCCACCTTGTGCCATAAATCCTTTGATAACCCGATGAAAGCGTACCCCCTATGTCCATAAACATAGATAAATCATCCAATGTGTTAATTAACCTAAACAAACTGTTAATAACACAAAAGTGCCCGAGAAGCTCCTCTAGACATGAATTGCACTAGTACCAGAGATTATATCATTCAGCACCCAAAGCAGAACATAGTTGATTAGAACCTCGTAGATTTCTTAGGTGACATACGGAAATCCACAAGAGAAAGCAAAATGTACTGGCTTTATAAGATATGCGTTATTCAGAGGACTCAACGTGATAACCAATTTCAGAGGTGATATGGAGCAACCAACCATCAGAAAAGGCACAACTTTCATCATAATTGAGGATCAATGTGCTGCACATAAATGCACTGCCGCGTAGATACACACTAAAATGGCAGTTCGAATAATGGAGAGGGTGGAAATGGGAGCAGGGTACCTTGTAGTGGAGGGGAACGCCAGTGTTGGGGCCAATGCCCTTCTCACCGGTGCAGAGAGCCCTGAAGTTCTCGGCGGTCTTCGGGACGATGTCATTGTAGAGCTCCACCACGATCCTCCCCTCGAGCTCCCCGGTAATGCTAACGTCCAAGTAGCACCTCGGCCTCGCCATCTCTTCTTTCTTTGCCCAGCTCCTCTCCGTTGACCCTACTTGTTCTGTGAGACAAGTGCAAAATGCACATCCGTGACTAAGCAAGTCGAGGTTTTTCAGAGACAGAACGAAAGAACAGACAACACCCAGCAAGCAAATTCGACTGATGAAGAGATGGGGTTTTAGATTTACCGGCGCAGTCGAAGTGGCGGCAGCCGAGGTCGGCGGGGAGTTGCCTTCCCCGGAGAGAGAGAAGAGGCAGAGAGGAGCGGACACAGGACCGGAGAGGCGGCACAGGAATAGAGTGGCGATCGCAGGAGCTCCAGCCAGAGGGGGCCTGGGAGTCACGGAGCCGAGGTGTTCGATCGTTTTTCCCAGAGGGGGCTGGGAGGGAGCCAAGGGTTTGGTACTGGAAGGACTGACTGTGTTGTGTTTGTTTGAGGGTTTTATCGTTTTCCCGAATTTAAAGGCCCCAAAGTTTTCATAGTTGGTAAGTAGTGAGTGCTAGCCATTACTATGATATATTTTTGGGAAAAAAATTAATATATTTTATTATATTAGATAATTAAAATAAATTATAATCTCTAAAACATGTGACTTGTGTATTATTGTTATTTTAGTTTTTTCGGTTAATAGAGTTATTTTATTAAATCACGACCATAATATGCATTATAGTGCCGACGACATCCTTGACTAGTATATCCAAAGGACTGCGGTCGAGATCCTCGACTAAGACAACTACTACACAGCGACTCGTAAGTCAGCCAAACAATTATCGACCAGGGCACAAACTTGGATGATGTGATAATCAACCCTTATTAAAACCAACCAACACAGTTAACCATGTATCTGCCATAATCAGATCATACCCAAATAATACCGAGCATTTCTGCCCCTATTCAACTCAAGCCATGACCATCCAAACATGACCTAACCCAGCCAAGTATACCCCAATATGGCTACCAGAGTGAACAGTGAAACAAAAACAAAGGTGGGGTCGGACAATTGGTAAATCGTCGATGCTTCAAGCTCGAACACTCAAAGGTTTTCATGCTAAAATGGAAAGACAGAAACCATAAGGGGGAGAATACCGTTTAAAAATATTAAACTGATAAGTATTCCTTACTACAAACCTTTTAGTTTGGCGAAAAGGTCAAATTTGATCATTAACCTTTAGCTATTTTTCTATCTTAGTCCTAACTCTTTTTTTTGGCTGGATTTCGTCATCAATATTTTCCGCACGGTATGAGTTGAGTCATTTCGTTCAAAATTCCATCTATTTTCCCTGACATGTATATTCGTCAAATAAGAGTTCGCCATGCGCGCGACAGATCACTGCTACTCTAAACCGGTTGATATAGAGTAAATCCGATTCATTTTTTAATTAGATCCATAAATCGGACTAAGATATTTTCGATTTTTAGGATTCCAGCCATATTTCGGTGCGTGAATGGAATTTTGGATGAAAGGACTAAACTCATACCACGCGAAAAAGATTGAGAATGAAATCCAGCCAAAGAAAATGTTAGAACTAAGATAGAAAAAGAGCTAAAGGTTGAGGACTAAATTTGTCATTTTCCCTTTAGTTTAATACCTTATTAAATTAATACTAAAACTTTACTTTTTGGGAATAAGAATAGTAAAATCAAGTCAATAAAATTCTTTTAACCAAAATTAACATGATTAGTTTGGAATTTTATGATTTTTTTTAAAAAATTGATTGCTAACATCGAAATTGGAGGAGACATTTCAATTTCTTAAGATTCAAACTTAATGTTCTACCATAAAGGCATATATTGTACTTTTTGAAAAAGAATATTACCTTTGTTGTAAACAAATGCATTCTCATCAACGCAAAATTTTATGTAATGCTCGAATGAATATTACTAATAGTGATATTATTAAAATTATTATGAATATTATTAATTATTTTCAGTGTGATCACAAATATTTTCAACTTATTAGTCGAATTCTCGTAATTACAACTTTCCTAAAAAGTTATAAATGAGTGATTCTTGTCATAATTTTCTGACTTTAAAAAGATACCTTAAGTTCAAATAGCAAAAAGAAATAAAAGAGAGTGTAGTGTAACGGTACATATCTGTGCCTAATAACCAAGCAATTCATGGTTCGATACCGAGTGAGACTATATGTGTCCATTTATTAGTTATTACAATTTTAATTTTATTGTATTAGATCCATGAACCTCCTTTATGAATAAAAAATAAAAAACAAAGTATCCTTAACGTCTTATTATTTTTCTTTAGATATTTTATCCAAATATTAGGTTTTAATAAATTCTTCGACAAATATTAATCCGTTGTTAGGAGATGTTGGAGGGCCTTTGCTACCCTATTTTTGTATTCGCTTAGTTTAAGCTTTGTTTAGGCTTCAGCACGTTTATCCATCGAAATAAATCATTAATAAAATTTTCTTATGCAAAAACAACTTAATGTATTAAATGGTAATTAAGTTACCTACTATATAATCTAATTATTAAATTGCCATTGGATCCTCATTGCCAGATAGATTAACTTTATCTCCCGGTATTTATCTCCTGCTCCATGTACAAATGTTAATTGATCCTAACAATAGGTACAAAAGAGGATTGTTCAGGTTTAATATGCATGTCCTTTTATTTTGTCTAAATAAGAATGAAAATCATGACTAAATATTCAAATTAGTCCAAAAATAAATATTGACTTAATTAATTGCAATTTTGAACTAGGCTGCGACGGGCCAATTTAAGGCATGAAGTCAGATGCTTGATTTTTGCTGCTACTGCTGCGAGTTTTCTCCTATTTCGCTCCCATTTTTTTTTAAAAAAAAACATTACTAGTTAGCATGCCCCGCTTGTTGCTGCGAATCCACACAATTTCATGCAATAATATTGTAATAAAATATGTGCAATTATCCACGTAGCATATGGAGTTGAGATTATCACTTTAGTGGTCACATGCACACCCTCAAAGAGAGAATGTAAATTACCACTTTGGAGGTAATCTAGATTAACATTCCAATTTGGATTCCTCCTAACCTGATCTAGCCAAATAATGTAATGTTGTGGACCAGACAATTTGAAACAACTTTACTTTTAAACTTTTATTGATTATACTAACGTGACTTGATTCAAGCGGTTCAACGTTTATTTTCCTTAAGCAAGATTTCAAGTTTGAGTATTACGGATGGAGAAAATCCATGTTGGGAGAACTGTTGCGATAAATGTATGTAACGAGTTCGAGTATTGTTCCCACGAGGAACGATCTAAACTATCATTAACTATTAGAATTAAAATAGTTGGCTTTTATCCAAACGATTGATTTTCACGAGAGTTGTTTGAAACTAAACCTAAGCAGAAAAATAACAATTTATGAAAATTCAATGATGATGAAAAATCTAGAGCATTCAACTTTCCCTAGGGTTAATTCTAATATGATCACCTACTTTCTTTACAATTGACTGATTGATTTTATTGTTAACCTAAGATTTTGTATCTTCTTATACTTCTTTCAATAGCTACGAGAACTTATCATCATGTATCGAATCTACTACACTATTCCTAGGCAATCGACTAGTGAGAACCCATTCAGATCGAATCCTAATCGGCTATCTAAGGTGATTGATTATTCCTAATCCTCTTGCAAATTAATCTTGTTTTCCAACTTGAATTAATCTTAGGCTATTCTATTATGAGCCTAACCTAGAATTTGTCTCCCAAGTTCATCACGGTTGCTACAACGATCCAATTGTTAATCAGGCAATCAGAAAACATTAAGAACGAAATAGAATAAACATATCAATCAATCAATAGACAAGGAAGTAAGATCACAAACTATGAATAAACCGTAGGTTCCATTGAAGCCCTAGGCAAATTAAAATTAGCTCATAACGATCTTGTTCATCATCCAAGAGTATAAAGGAAGCATGATCAAAATCATGAAAGAACAAAGAAAAGTTGAAAGAAACTTGTCCGGTCTTGGGCTTGAATCGTCTCCAATCTTCTTCGTCTCCATGCTATGTCACATCATGAGGATCATGGGCATGACAATGAGGCTGATGCACACGAGCTTGGAAGTTGGACTCGTGAAGAGGGAGCTGAAGTACAAGATCTTGGAGGCTTGCATGTTCCAAGTGGGCCAATCACACGGGCGAAGGCCAAACAAATCCAACAAGCTATAGAGAGCTTGCTGATGGGCTTTTTATTCCAAGAGGAGTCTAATTCAATTAGGTCTCCAAAGGCTTTTATTCAACTGACTTGCCATGAGATGCTGAAGATGGAATAAAAGACTGCCAACTATTCTAGATAGCCATTATTTAGTTTCCTTTGTTATTTTTGGCTTTAGGAAACTAAGGTTATTACAGTTGCCTAGTTTATTAGTTTCTAGTTTCTCCTAGGCTTATATAAAGGAGGCTGAGTAGCTGATCAGAGGTAGACTATTATGGTATTTTGGTGAGATTTTCTCTTTTGTTCTTCATTGAACACCTTCGAGTGAACAAGTGTGACAGCTTGTGATTGTTTGGTACACTTTGATATTATTGGTTCTTGTTTCTTCATAAACAACGGGTCAATAATCCTTGTCTTGATATTGTTGGTTCTTGTTTCTCTATAAACAACGGGTCAATATCCTCTTTATCTAAATCTGCATTTGGCGATCTGAGAATCGATTCAAGTTGGTCGTCGGGTTTCACAATCCTTCGTGAGGTCCGCATCATTTTGGTATCAGAGTATCAGGCTCCAAATCAGGTTTATCCTATTCTTTACGTTTCAATTCGTTGAATTTCATTCCATCTAGCTTGTTCGTTCTGGATTGATTAGTAGCAAAAAAAAAAGGAGAGCAAAAAAAAATTCGGCCAAAAAAAAATAGAGCTGAAAAAAAAAGATAGAAAGAAAAGAAAGAAGCCGTCGGTGTCAATTTGATTCGGATTCTTTGCATCACATCATTCTAAAGTTGTTATTTACCTTGTTGTTGATCCGCGTTGATTTTGCTCCTATAATTACCCAATACCTGATCTTCCATATTCCCTTCCCTATATCATCCTCCATATCTTTCCATCCATATATTACTCTGATATATTCCTTTCTTCATTTCTAAAATCTTTCCTTGGTTAATTTTCCTTTAACCATTTATTTTCTCGTTAGTTTGTGTCCAAGTTAGGGCCAATATATTAATTGTTGTTTTGAATTATTATGAGCTAGTTGCCTTTGATTTGTGAGTTACTGAGTTCTTTAAAGAACTTTGAGGAGGAAATTAGAGTGGAAAGAGGCAAGAGGGGTGAGCGTATCGGAGGGAAAAAGCCATTGAACTGAGTGAAACACGAGTGTTGAGTGATGATAATTTGAGGGCAAACACGTGAGCGAGTGGTTGTGAGGTCCTAACACCAATTTTCTTTTCATAGTGCAAACATGAGCTTCGCAGGAAAAGGCAATGAATCTACAACCGGGGATGGAAGTAATGCCAGCTAGCAAGATGTTGCTTTTACTTTGAAAGCCATGCAGCAACAATTCGAGAGATTGGAAGTTGTTTTTGGAGATATCCGTGATAGAATGGACCGGCAAGATCAACGAATTGATCAAATGCAGAGGGAGCAACCCAGACAGCATGTGCAAGTTCCCAATGCAAGGAGACTAATCCGCCAGCCAGCGAATTCTCACGATGAAGAAGGTGAAGATTATGAGGAAGATGATGAAATTGCATCCGTGGGAAGTGTGAGGAGAGCCAGAGGAGTTAGGAATGAGGGGCGAAGACATGGTAGGCGAGATCAATCAATTAGAGATGGAGTAGATAGGAATATTGGGAGTATTAAAATGACGATACCACCTTTTCAAGGGAGGAATGACCCTGACGCTTTTATCGAATGGGAGAGGAAGGTGGAGCTTGTATTTGATTGCCATAATTACTTGGAAGAGAAGAAAGTGAAGCTTGTAGCGGTGGAATTCATTGATTATGCCATCGTTTGGTGGGACAAATTGGTTAAGGAAAGAATAAGGAACCATAAAAGACCTATTGAGACCTGGGAGGAGGTGAAGACTGTCATGCGGAGGTGATTTGTTCCCTCGTATTACTATCGAGACTTGCATTTAAAATTGCAAAGTCTAAGGCAGGGGACGAGGAGCGTGGAAAACTACCCCAAGGAGATGGAAATAGCTTTGATTCGGGCAAACATTGAAGAAGATGAAGAGGCAACTATGGCCAGGTTTTTATGTGGTTTGAACCGAGAAATTGCTAATGTGGTGGAGTTGCAACATTATGTGGAGATAGAAGAGATGGTTAGCACGGCCATGAAAGTATAACGGCAACTCAAGAGAGGGAGACCAGCCAAGCATGAGGGTGGTTCTTATTCGGGATCTTCAAATTGGAAGTCGAAATGGGGTGCCAGCTCAAGACCAGTAGAGAAACCCAAATCGAATGCTGAAAGGAGCATGAGCAAGAGCCAAGGGGACAACAAGGAGAGAGGTAACTCTACATCCCAACCTCAAAAGAATTGAGATATCAAATGTTTTCGGTGTTTGGGGTCTGAGCATATTGCTTCTCAATGTCCAAATAAAAGGGCAATGATCATGCTGGATAGTGGGGAAATTCAAACTGAAGAGGAGGAAAGTGATTCAATGCCAACACAAGATGATTCTAGTAGTGATTATGAATATGCTGTTGAGGGAAATGCCTTAGTAATCATGCGAGCACTGAATGTACAAATTAAGGAAAAAGAGAGAGATGATGTGCAAAGGGAAAATATATTCCACACTAGATGCCAAGTGAATGATCGGGTATGTAGTTTGATCATTGACGGAGGTAGCTGTGTGAATGTGGCTAGTAAGTTACTTGTTGACAAGTTGTGATTGCGTACATTGAAGCATCCTAGGCCATATAAGCTGCAATGGTTGAATGAAAGTGGAGAAGTGAAGGTGAACAAGCAAGTTCTGGTTTCCTTTACTATTGGGAGATACAATGATAAAGTTCTTTGTGATGTAGTGCCCATGCATGCTAGTCATATGTTGCTTGGGAGGCCATGGCAGTTCGATAGACAGACAATACATGATGAGTATAAGAATCGATACTCTTTTGTCAATGATGGTAGAAAGGTGACACTTGTTCCATTGACACCTTATCAAGTGTATGAGGATCAACTCCTAATCAAGAGATCAATTTGTGAGAAAAGTGAGGTAGAAGCTGAGATTGAAAGAAAAAAAAAAGAGTGAGCAAGTGAGAGAGGAAACTGGTAAGACTAGAGAGGAAGAAATTCGGGATAGTAAAACGAAAGAGAGTTTAGCTATAGATGAGAGGAAAGAGTTAGTTGAGAGAAAAGAGAAAAAAAATGAGTTTCTATGCAAAAGAAAGAGATTAAGAGTGCATTCAAAGCTAATCGCCCAATGATCTTATTTATTTACAAGGAGGCTTATTTCTCTGACCTTAATTCTTCTTTGCCAAGTTGTGTTACCTCTCTTTTGCAGGAGTTTGGAGATGTCTTTCCCACGGAGTTACCCAATCGTTTGCCACCAATAAGGGGAATAGAGCATCAAATCGACTTTGTGCCAGGAGTCGCAATTCCGAACCGGCCAGCATATCGAAGTAATCCGGAGGAGACAAAGGAACTTCAAAGGCAAGTGGACGAGCTTTTAGCTAAAGGGTATGTGCGTGAGAGCATGAGTCCTTGTGCGGTCCCGATGTTGCTGGTGCCAAAGAAAGATGGTACTTGGCGAATGTGTGTTGATTGTCGCGCTGTAAACAAAATCATGGTAAAGTATCGACATCTCATTCCTCGATTAGATGACATGTTGGATGAATTGCATGGTTCCACGTTATTTACAAAAATAGACTTGAAAAGCGGATATCATCAGATTAGGATGAAAGAGGGTGATGAGGTGGAAAACGGCTTTCAAAACAAAACAAGGCTTGTATGAGTGGTTAGTTATGCCATTCGGATTAACTCATGCACCTAGTACTTTCACGAGGCTCATGAATCCTGTTTTGCGTGCTTTCATTGGAAAATTCGTTGCATATTTTGATGATATCTTGGTGTATAGTAAGAGCTTGAATGATCATATTCATCATTTGCGACGCGTGCTTCAGGCATTGAGACATGAAAAATTATGTGCTAACTTGAAGAAATGTACATTTTGCATGGATCGAGTTGTGTTTTTGGGATTTGTTGTTAGTTCCAAGGGTATTCAGGTTGATGAGGAAAAGGTGAAAGCAATTAAGGATTGGCCGACGCCGAAATCCGTAACCGAGGTAAGAAGTTTTCACGGTCTAGCCAGTTTTTATAGGCGATTTGTGCGGGATTTTAGTATTTTGGCTGCTCCATTGCCGGAAGTGGTTAAGAAAGATATAGGTTTCAAATGGAGAGTAGAGCAAGAGCAATCATTTAATTTGATTAAGGAAAGGCTTTGTTCTGCACCTTTATTGGTTTTACTTGATTTTTCGAAAACTTTCGAAATTGAATGTGATGCTTCCGGGATTGGTATAGGTGCTGTTTTGATGCAGGAAAAACGACCGATTGCCTACTTTAGTGAGAAGCTAAATGGAGCCGCTTTGAATTATTCTACATATGACAAGGAACTCTATGGTTTGGTCCGCGCTTTGGAGACGTGGCAGCACTACTTGTGGTCGAAGGAATTTGTCATACACAGACCACGAATCATTGAAGCATTTGAAAGGGCAAAACAAGCTGAATCGGAGACATGCCAAATGGGTCAAATTCATAGAGATGTTTCCATACGTGATTCAGTACAAGCAAGAAAAGGAAAACGTGGTAGCTGATGCATTATCACGGAGGTATGTACTTATCTCTACTCTAAATGCTAAATTTCTTGGGTTTGAACATCTTAAGGAGTTGTACATACAAGATTCTGATTTTGGTGCTATATATAGTGCATGTGAAAATGGTGCATTTGGTAAGTTCTATAAGCATGACGAATTCTTATTTAGGGAGAATAAGCTGTGCATTCCTAATTCTTTTATGCGTGAATTACTTGTGCTTGAGTCGCATGGGGGAGGTTTTATGGGTCATTTCGGGGTAGTTAAGACTTTGGATATTTTGAGAGAACATTTCTTTTGGCTGCATATGAAGAAAGATGTGGAGAGAATTTGCTCTAAATGTGTTACTTGTAAGAATGCAAAATCAACAGTCAAACCCCATGGAATGTATATGCCTTTACCTGTTCCTAATGAGCCTTGGACTGATATATCCATGGATTTCATCCTAGGATTGCCTAGGTCTAATAAAGGACGAGATTCCATTTTCGTAGTTGTGGATCGATTTTCTAAGATGACTCATTTTATTCCATGTCGCAAAACTGATGATGCCACACATATTGCTGATTTGTTCTTTAGGGACATCGCCTAGTTTTATGAAGCTGGAATTCCGATCTGTTCATTCTGGATTGGCTACGTGTGTTATGTAAGATCAGCATGAAAGGCATAGCCAAAAGCCTATTTGGCTTGAAGTATGAATTTTTGAAAACTGAAGTAGGAAGGTTTGTTTGGTATTCAACATATGGCAAACGCAGCCTCTACGTCACACATTAGAGTTTGGCCCAAAGAGATCTATCCTAGCCAACAAATTTGACGTTCCAAAGTGGAAACGGGACATCGCAATCACCCAGACGGACATAAAAGTGGGTCATTGGTGATCAATACATGCAAAAGCCACAAATAATTAATACAAATGTTTGCCCACCCTAAAGAAAAAACAAAAGCATTACTCTATCTTCTTTTGTCTGGTCTACTTTTCTCTTTTGAGTCAGGTTCTTAGGATATGAAATCGAATTTTTTAAATATCTCTCTTCCTCTTTTCTTTTTGGCATTAGGCGAACCGAATAGATTAGGTATAGGTCGGTAGGTGCATTCTCTCTCTCTCTCTTCTTTTTCAAATTTGAGGTTACACATCTATACATACAATAGGTAGATTCATTGTCTGATGTGCCAATTCCATTGCCCGCACATGCATGTGCACTTCCCTTTTGCACTCTTGGTTATAGTCCCTTGCCTTGACCCCGTTGATACTTGAAAGTTTAGTTGCACTTGCATGTAACTGAATACGTAAAATGGATTGCCCTTAACAATTATAAATCTTTATTACAGGATGCCCCGAGATATAAAATTCAAGACTGGGGATTTTTGAATGCAAATGACGAGGACAGGCTAATTCAAGGTGTTCTCCGGCAACTCTTGATCATTGGTATTAGGGTTACTGATAAGTTCAATGAATTGAGATTTCATGAAAAAAATAGTGGTCGAGTTCAAAAAGGCAATTAGGAGGGAAATAATATTATTTTACTGATTGGTTTTGGTTTTGAGGAGTGGGTTAAGAGAAGATTGAAGTCGAAGCCATATTGGATAATACACAATAGTTGGGGGACGAAATTGTGTTTTATATACTATCATTTCCCTTTCATTCCCATTGTTTACACCATTTCGTCTCCCAACTGTTGTGTATTATTCGGTATAGCTTCGGCTTCAATCTTCTCCCAACCCACTCCATCTTAAAACCAAAACCAACTAGTAAAACAATATGCTTCCCCTCCTAATTGCCTTTCCGAGCTCGACCACTATATATATCATGAAATCTTAATTCACTGAACTCATCAGTAACCCTAATACCAATGATTAAGGGTTACCGGAGAATACCTTGAATCAGCCCTTCGCCGTCATCTTCATCCAAAAATTCCCAACTTCGAATTTTACATCTCGGGGCATGCTGTAACAAAGATTTATAATTATCAAGGGTAATCCATTTTATGAATTCAGTCACATGTAAGTGCGGCTAGACTTTCAAGTATCAACGGGGTTAAGGCAAATGGACTATAACCAAGAGTGCAAAGGGGAAGTGTGCATGCAGGTGCAGGCAATGAAATTGACACAACAGACAATGAATCTATCTATTGTATATGTATAGATGTGCAACCTCAAATTTGAGAGAGAGAGAGAGAGAGAATGCACATACTGACCTACACCTAATATATCCTCTGCCCGCTGCAGGCTCACTCTTCTCTCTCCCGTTCCAATCCCCTTTTCTTCTCCGCAACCTTTCCCTTCCTTCAAGCAGCTTCTCCCTCTCCCTCTCCTAGTTTTTGTTCCGACATCCATCACTCTCTCAAGCAGTTGCTGCAGGTTCCTCTCCCTCTCTTTCTCTCCGTGTGTGCGAAATGATAATCTTTGATATTCTTCATGATTATGCAATATTATATATATACATATATATGTTTTTTGTTTTGCTTTTCAAACTATAATGGAGATGATATTGTTGTACAAAATGCCGATGACAGAAATGTGATTTCGTGAGAGTGATAACAGAGGTATTAGCCAAAATCCAGATTGTTCAATTAGGAATATATATAACTATAAAAAGTAGTACCAAAAGTCCAGAAACTATAGCATATACAATGCTCACATTCTCGTGAACGCCTTCTTATTCCCACTTTCACCTGATGACTCAGCTGCTAGGATCACTTTAAGCACATTGATTGAACCTCACTATCTTTGACAATGGCCTGCATTGGCCAGTATGATAGTTACATGGTCGTCCACTTCTTTGACACGGTAACATGGAGAGACGTGGGCAACAATACTGGAGTGTGTTTCTTCTCATACCTCTGGTACTTCGTCACGAAATGAAGGTAGTTTCGTTGGACGATGATGGTCTGCATCATTTTAGCATTGTAGCAAGTACCAGCAACCAACGATACAACCCCAAATGGAAACTCTAATGCCAATGAATGGGCACTTCTTGTCAATATAAGTACTTTCAATATCCTCTCTTAGGGTATTGAATCCCAACCCAAGCATACAATTTTAGCCCATTAATTAATACATACACTTTTATCTAGTATTAATTCGAATCAATTGAAAAAGAGATTACTTAAAAGAAGACCTTCGGTGTCATCTTATTATAAGATGGAATAATTTTAATGCTAATAATAATATAATCTTTTTACAGGTGCTTTGATTAATTTTACCAGGGAAGAAAGAATGTTGTCCATGTTTGCTAGAGGGATCCGACGCGTTCACGGGGAATGTGAGCACTGTATATGCTACAGTTTCTGGACTTTTGGTGCTACTTTTTATAGTTATATATTCCTAGTTGAACAATTTGGATTTTGGTTAATACCTCTGTTATCACTCTCACGAAATCACATTTATGTCATCGACATTTTGTACAACAATATCATCTCCATTATAGTTTGAAAAGCAAAACAAAAAACATATGTATGTGTATGTATATATATAATCTTGCATAATCATGAAGAATATCGAAGATTATCATTTCGCTCACACGGAGACGAACCTGCAACAGCTGCTTGAGAGAGTGGTGGATGCCGGAACAAAAATTGAGGAGGGAAGGGGAAAGAGGGAGAGAGAGAGATTACTGCAGTTGCTTGAAGGAAGGGAAAGGTTGCATAGAAGAAAAGGGGATTGGAACGGCAATGAAAGGTAAGGCCCTCGCTCATCTAAATAGGCATGTTATAGTCCCAATAAAGTTGCGTAAAATTATTTAACTCTATGATAAACGCTATAAAAAATACGGGCCAAGGAATCAAGATAGATTTGGCTTTCCGCCTGTATTTTTTATAGCATTTATCAAAATTTGAGGTTGATAGCGTAAAATGGATTGCCCTTGATAATTATAAATCTTCGTTACAGGATGCCCCAAGGTATAAAATTCGGGGCTGAGAATTTTTCGATGGAGATGACGAAGAGGGGCTGATTCAAGGTGTTCTCCAGCACCCTTGATCATTGGTACTAGGATTATTGATAAGTTCAACGAATTGAGATTTCATGACATATATAGTGGTCGAGCTCGGAAAAGCGATTGGGAAGGGAAGCATATTGTTTTACTGGTTGGTTTTAGTTCTGATATGGAGTGGGTTGGGAGAAGATTGAAGTCGAAGTCATACTGGATAATACACAACAGTTGATGGACGAAATGGTGTGAACAAGAGGAGTGAAAGGCAAAGATAATACACAACAAATTGCATAATCATAAATGCTAAAAAGCTCAACCACAGGTATAATCAATATAACAATGAAGAGATGTGAAAGGCAAGACCCTCGCTTATCTAGCTAGACATATTATAGTCCAAGTAAAGTTACGTAAAATTGTTTAACTCTATGATAAACGCTATCAAAAATACGGGCCGGAGGAATCAAGATAGATCTAGCTTTTTGCCCGTATTTTTTATAGCATTTATCAAAATTTGGGGTTGATAGCATTTGATAGCGTAAAATGGATTGCTCTTGACAATTATAAATCTTTGTTGCATGATGCCCCGAGATATAAAATTCAGCGTTGGGAATTTTTGGATGGAGATGACGAAGAGGGGCTGATTCAAGGTGTTCTCCGGCAAACCTTAATCATTGGTATTAGGGTTACTAATGCGTTCTACGAATTGAGACTTCATAATATATATAGTGGTGGAGCTCAGAAAGGCGATTGAGAGGGGAAATATATTGTTTTACTGGTTGGTTTTGGTTCTGAGATGGAGTGGGTTAGGGGAAGATCGAAGTCGAAGCCATACTGGATAATACAAAACAATTGGGGGACAAAATGGTGTGAACATGGGGAATGAAAAGGGAATGAAAGACAAATATAATACACAATAGATTGCAAAACTATATATGCTAAAAAGCACAACCACCAGTAATCAAGATGATAATGAAGGAGCATGAAAGGCAAGGCCCTCGCAAATCTAACTAGACATATTATAGTCCAAGTAAAGTTGCTTAAAATTGTTTAACTTTATGATAAACGCTAACAAAAATACAGGCTGAGGAATCATGATAGATCTAGCTTTCCGCTCGTATTTTTGATAGCGTTTATCAAAATTTGGGGTTGACAGTGTTTGATAGCGTAAAATGGATTGCTCTTGACAATTATAAATCTTCGTTACAGGATGCCCCGAGATATTAAATTCAGAATTGGGAAGTTTTGGATAGAGATGACGAAGAGGGGCTAATCGAAGGTGTTCTCCGGCAACCCTTGATCATTGGCATTACGATTAGTGATAAGTTTAACGAATTGAGATTTCTTGAATTATATAGTGGTTGAACTCAGAAAGGTTACAGGATGCCCCGAGATATTAAATTCGGAATTGGGAAGTTTTGGATAGAGATGACGAAGAGGGGCTAATCGAAGGTGTTCTCCGGCAACCCTTGATCATTGGCATTACGATTAGTGATAAGTTTAACGACTTGAGATTTCTTGAATTATATAGTGGTTGAACTCAGAAAGGTGATTGGAAGGGGAAGCATATTGTTTTACTGGTTGGTTTTGGTTCTGAGATGGAGTGTGTTAGAAGAAGATTGAAGTCGAAGCCATATTGGATAATACACAACAGTTGGTGGACGAAATGATGTGAACAAGGGGAATGAAAAGGGAATGAAAGGCAAAGATAATACACAACAAATTGTATAACTATATATGCTAAAAAGCACAAGCATCAGTATAATCAAGATGACAATGAAGGGGCATGAAAGGCAAGGCCTCGCTCATCGCTCATCTAACTAGATATATTGTAGTCCAAGTAAAGCTACGTAAAATTATTTAACTCTATAATAAACGTTATCAAAAGTACGAGCCGAAGGAATCAAGATAGATCTAGCTTTCCACCCGTATTTTAGATAGCGTTTATCAAAATTCGAGATTGACAGTGTTTGATATCGTAAAATGGATTACCCTTGACAATTATAAATCTTCGTTACATGATGCCCCGAGATAAAAAAATTTGGTGTTGAAAATTTTTGGATGGAGATGACGAAGAGGGCTGATTCAAATTGTTCTCCGGCAACCCTTGATCATTAGTATTAGGGTTGCTGATGAGTTCAATGAATTGAAATTTCATGACATATATAGTGGTCGAACTCAAAAAGGCAATTGGGAGGGGAAGCATATTGTTTTATTGGTTGGTTTTGGTTTCTGAAATGAAGTGGGTTGGGAGAAGATTGAAGCCGAAGCCATACTAGATAATACACATTAGTTGGGGGACGAAATGGTGCGAACAAGGGGAATGAAAAGGAAATGAATGGCAAAGATGATACACAACAGATTGCAGAACTATATAAGCTAAAAAGCACAATCACCAGTATAATCAAGATAACAATGAAGAGGCGTGAAAGGTAAGGACCTCGCTCATCTAACTAGATATATTATAGTCCAAATAAAGTTGTGTAAAATTATTTAACTCTGTGATAAACGTTCTCAAAAATACGGGCCGGAGGAATCAAGATAGATTTAGCTTTCTGCCCGTATTTTTGATAGCATTTATCATAATTCGGGGTTGATAGCGTTTGATTGCGTAAAATGGATAACTCTTGACAATTAAAAATCTCCATTACAGGATGTCCCGAGATATAAAATTCAGGTTTGGGAATTTTTGGATGGAGATGACGAGGAGGGGCTGATTCAAGGTGTTCTCCGACAACCCTTGATCACTAGTATTAGGGTTACTGATGTGTTTAATGAAGTGAGATTTCATGACATATATAATGGTCGAACTCGGAAAGGCGATTAGGAGGGAAAACATATTGTTTTACTGGTTGGTTTTAGTTATGAGATGGAGTGAGTTGGGAGAAGATTGAAACCGAAGCCATATGGGATAATACATAATAGTTGGGGGACGAAATGGTGTGAACAAGGGGAATGAAAGGCAAAGAAAATACACAACAGATTGCATAACTATATATGCTAAAAAACACGACCATCAGTATAATCAAGATAACAATGAAGAGGCATGAAAAGCAAGTCCCTCACTTATCTAAGTAGACATATTATAGTCCAAGTAAAGTTAGCGTAAAATTATTTAACTTTGTGATAAAAGCTATCAAAAATACAAGCTGGAGGAATCAAGATAGATCTAGTATTCCGCCCGTATTTTTTTTATAGTATTTATTAAAATTTGGGATTGATAGCGTTTGATTGCATAAAATGGATAACCCTTTACAATTATAAATCTCCGTTACAGGATGTCTTGGGATATAAAATTCGAGGTTAGGAATTTTTTTTCCTTTCAATTGCTTTATGCAGCATCTTTATGAATCATTTGAGGAAGAACATGGATATTTTCAGTTTACGACAGCAATTACGTCAAATGACATAGAGGAAATCCAAACATATTTCTCGAAGCTGCTGTAAATGCGAGATAGGAACTATGTTCATTTACCTCTTCCGAAAGTGGGGTCAGCACCCTCTTCTGGAATGGCCAAAGTCCTGGAGTGGCTGCTCGCTGAAATCCACGAGTGGCTGCACGCCCGATCCTAGCAAATATCGATAGCATTCTTTCTTCCCCAATAAAATTAATCAAAGCACTTGTAAAAAAAGATTATATTATTAATACAGTGTTAAAATGATGCGGACCATCATTGTCTGACTAAAAACTACCAACCCCCGGATATCCATTTGCTATGGTCGGTTGTTAGCAGCAAGGCAAGAAGCACATAAGCCAGGAAAGAGCCTTTAGATGTACATGGAGGATATGTAACTGCTGGCACATATACATTGAGGGAAAAGGGAGTGGATGCGAGCTTTAATTGAAGTAAGAACCTCTTTCTTTATATTTAGTGAAAACTTTGACCAGGTCGAATAGGTCTTATCATAGCTTGATCGCTCAACGCTAACACAAAGAGGGCATTTGAATCGAGTCAACCATATGATAGTGAAGTTCCTTGCGAGAGGGATTAACCTGGTTGACCTATTATTGCCCCTTTCCCAGAACTTGACTCCAGAGAACGAAAACTACATCCAATCTCTATGTCACGATAGAAGAAAATCTACCGCTTTGCCGAAATGTTCCCACAACAATCCAAAAGACTACCAAACACCTCAGCACGAGCGACAAGGAAAGCATTACAACCATATCCCATGCTCTTTTCACGGATGACTTTATGGTTTTTCTTGGACCTGACATCGTCTCTGTGACCACTCTCAAAAGCATTTTCAATAAGCGAGAAAACTACAGGGTGCGCTAGCCAAGGATATACATGAAGGATCTGTAACTGCTGGCACATATATATTGAGGGAAAAGGGAGTGGGGGCGAGCTTTAATTGAAGTAGGAACCTCTTTCTTTATATTTAGTGAAAACTTTGACTAGGTCGAATGGGTCTTATCATAGCTTGATCGCTCAACGCTAACACAAAGAGGGCATTCAAGACGAGTCAACCATACGATAGTGAAGTTCATTGCGAGAGGGATTAACCTGGTTGACCTATTATTGCCCCTTTCCCAGAATTTGGCTCCGAGAACGAAAACTACATCCAGTCTCTATGTTACGATAGAAGAAAATCTACCGCTCTGCCGAAATGTTCCCACAGCAATCCAAAAGACTACCAAACACCTCAACACGAACGACAAGGAAGGCACTACAACCATATCTCATGCTCTTTTCACGGATGACTTTATGGTTTTTCCTAGACCTGACATCTTCTTCGTGACCACTTTCAAAAGCATTTTCATTCAGCGAGAAAACTACAGGGCGCGCTAGCCAATGATGTACATGGAGGATCTGTAACTGTTGGCACATAATCATCCCGAAACCCAATGATTTGAGAATTTAGGAACTGAATTTTTTCTGAAACATAATAATTCAATTATTTTTCGGTTTAAAATAGTATGGTTATTGGGACGGTTCGATTATGTGTAAATTTTGCACAGCCCTGAGAAGTATAGATATTAAGCTTTACACATCAATCGCCTCTTTCTAGACACACCTTTTTATCAATTAAATATCTCTTTTGAAACATAATAATTGAAAATGATCCACACTTATTCTATATTTAGATATAGAAGTTTAAATAAAATATAGAATTAGTATGTATATATAGAGTGTCTCATGTGGTCGTAAAAGATATGCACTTATTCTATATATACATACTATATTCTATATTTTATTTAAACTTCTATATCTATATTACAATATTTTGGAGAAAATTATAGCTCGGGTACATTATACCAATTTTTCCCATAAAAAAAATAATTCGATTAGTTAACAATCATGAGATTAAATAAATGTTAAGGATAATTTGGTAATTTTAATTATTCCTAGATAATCCTACCTAAAAATGATATGGAGAGAAAGAATCAATTATTCTTTCAATTAGCAACAATTATGATATCTGCCCATGTGATTAGAACCCCATATACGAATATGGGGCATTCTAAGTGGCATCTCTCTCTTCTCACGTTTGTTAAACTTCTACACTCCCTTTTTTCTCTTTTCCATCTTACAATTTGTTGTATTTATTTTTAATTAATTTCATCAGTTAATTATTGTAAACAATCTTCATACATATTAAAAAAAGGGTAAAAATAATGATCCTTCGAGATTTTGAAAGTATTAGAAAAATGGTACAACAATCTATTGGGAGCACAATGTAGCGTCTTTTGCTAAATATAAAAGTGTAAAATTTTCTCCACATTTCACGTTTTGAAACTTCATAATAGCCCTATATATATTGCACTATTTACGATTTCTTTAAAAAAAAAAAAGACGGTGCTTTCTTATTCCCAAAAAGAAAAAAAAAAGAAAAAGAAATACATTGACAGGGAAGAGATGTAGCAATGTCCATATACCGGAGACAAAGAGACAACTTTTTGGACCATGGAACGTATTTCATTGAGCCCCCACCCACGAATAATGATAATCAAACATTAGTGCCACTGCTTTCATCCGTTTCCCCATAGCTGTCGTACTTCAGTCACATATTTTACCAAGAGTTTGATTGCCATGTCATTAAAATACTTCTCTTCACAATAACCAGGACTTACTTATTTTTAGAAAATTGATTCTCCATTTTATCTTTAATTTTCTACTCCATTTCTAAATCTATATCTCTATAGAAAAATATAAAATATGTTTAAATATATTAAGTTAGAAAATTCTTTACTCTAAGAAAAATTGAGAAATATTCTTAACAACTACAAACTTACACATAATAAGTTTTTTACCTACATCATGTAAATAAAAATACAGCTCAATTTTTTATGTAACCATATAACTCAATTTTATCAAGCGTCATACATGTATGATAAGTTGCTCTTATAGTTAGTAATATATAGATGCGCCTTAACCATGATAAAAAACAATAAAATCTTCAAGCAAGTCTGATTTTTATGAACTAATAAAAAATAAAGTTAAATTAAAAAAGACTCGGGAAAAAAGAAAAAAAAATTAGAGTAAAATATATGATGAGATAATCATTCAAGGAGGCTTTGAATTCAATTTATAAATAGAAAAGTAAATAAAAAAAGAAATCATAAATTGAAAGGTAAAAATGGAAATAGTTAGCTAATGAAAAAGTCAAAAACAAGAGAAAACGCGTTTGTAATTCCTATATAAACTTGAATAGTGGAGAAGAATATTTTCCTAGAATTTTCTTTTCAATTTTATATAAGTAAGCATGTTGTTTACACTTTTCAAAATTTCAAAAGATTTTCTAGGAAAAATGAAGAATCCTCTAGAAGTAAACATGCCAAGACGTTTAGAAGAGTTGTGAATTATCTTTTTCAAATATCTCTCACTTATTTAGTCCAAAAATTCACTCTTGATCTGACGCAATGTGATGTCATTATGAGGATAAAATAGAGCTGTTCTTCTCATCTATTGTATTCTATTATTTTCTCCAATTTATCCTTTCTTACACTTCTTGTAGTTTTTCTCTTACTACTTATAGAGTCGTTATAAATATGTACATCACATGTTGGACATCATATGCTTGATATATGCCCATCGATGGCTGTAATAATTTACACAGCTAGGCTAACCGCATGGTATCTATGAAGGGAAGAAGATAAGCGAGAAAAAACTAATGCGGCGGCTTGCCATAAATAAGAACTTTTGAAACTAATTTCGGGCAAAGAAATAAAAAATAATATATATACATACATATATATATATATATATATATAATTGGATTAAAAATCAATTGATGGTCAACAAATTTGGCTATATGTTCGTTTTTCTCTTTCGATATATTCGTTTTGTAACGACATGAATTATTAAGGTCTAGAGTTGAAAATAAGTATTTAAATTATCTTTGGAAGTCTCTGAAGTTAAAATACATTTTACGTAACATGATTAATTATAGCTGAAGGTTCAGATTTGCCTAAAGAACATCCACCTGTTTTTTCCAAACCAGATTCTTTTAATTTTGTACTTAATGAACTTTATTACTTGCATAAATACTTCAGCGTAAGCAATCCATTATTCTCCTTTGAAGGCTTATATATATGAGTATTGGTTTCTATAGACGAGTGTTGCATCTAAGTATTATTAGAACTAGAGTCGTTCTCTGCATTAGACGGCGTCATTTGTTCATATGACTCACGTAGATTCTTTTCTTTAAAGATTAAAATTGGTATTGTAGGGGACCAATTTTTGGATCTGATTTGATTGGGCCCATGAACCTCGTCGCTGGTCCAGTGAAGCCCACTGAAGTGTAGCGGTCTTGTCCATTATGGTGCGGCTCAAACTTCCTATTTCGCGGATTGCTTAGGGACCAAGCATGATCGGGTAATTTTTCCTAATTTATCGACCATTGAAGATGGAGGGAATATTTGGGTAATCTACTAAACTGTTAACATGATCTATCCCTAACTCTCTCTATATATATGAGGTACATGCTATCAATTATTCATCTACGACACCTCACCTACTTTTTCCTCGCACATAAAGCGCAAATTGGGGAAGAACCCCTTTTGCATGTGAATCGTTCGTGACGAAGACTTAATTTTCCGGGTCCTAACTGGTATCACCTATAAAAAGATATCAAACACAAGACGAAGAGACGAGAAGGAGAAGGAGAAGGAGGAGATAAGTTGGAAATAAATTTAGGAAATAATGGACAGTTTATTGATGATTATTTTATGAAACTTATAAAATATTATTCTTTATCTAATGATTATTATAATTTTGGAGTGCGTGAGCTATGGTCATTTTATGAAGTCAATGTGAGATATGGGCATTTTATGAAGCCAAAAGAGAGATGAAAAGGTTTTCGGTCTTCAATGGTACTTGAGGATACTCGCGCTACGCATAAAAGATGTACATAAAAATAACTACCAAATCAAACAATTTTCAAATGACTCTAGATTTGTTTGAAAGAACAAAATAATTCTTATACCATGAAAGAGGTAAATGTTCATACCTTTATTAATATTCAATAAAAAACTCTGACGTTGATGAAGCGTTCGAATAAGGGGAAAGGAAACAGAGTTGAGAGAAAATAGGGATGTGAAAGAGCCCCTAAAGGGAGAGAAGAGTTGGTGAATCGTTTATATTAGATTATAACTGCCTGCTATCATCATCGTTTCAATAATGTATTTAAGAATATTATATCTTTTCGTGTATCATGAAACTTTTACTTTTATATATTTTACTTTAATATGATTATCATGACAAAACATCATATCAGTTAGAGGTTTCGTGAAGATAAATAAAAAGTGATAGAATCATTTAAATATTTTAAATTAATCTGGTAAAATAATTGAGCAAACCCAAATTCTACAGTACGGATTTTTAAAAGTTTTATACTGTGTGGAAGCTTTTTGCGCCTTTAGATCTCTCTTAATTTAATCTCGATTGTTCATTTTTTTAAGTTTTAAAATTTCAAAAACACTCCTGAAGAAAATCACGATCTTATCCTTCAATCATATAAAATGTGATTTTAGCCTACTCGTGTTTACGTCGAGTTTTTCTAATAAAAGCTATTAAAATTTTTTAAAAAAGAAAAATCCCTCGATTTCGAACATGGTGGCCTGATTGCGGCCACCACCCCCAATAGAGGTCATTGGCCACCTCTTCATCCCTATAGTTGCAAAATAGCTAAGGCAAAATCGATATCAAGCCATAAGACATCGTAAGGGATGTCATTGGTCATCAAACTTTGAGTCTACATCCTCTACATCCTCTACATCCTCTTCATCCCTATACTTCCACCTACATTGGTGGCAGGCTGCGGCAAATAGCTGAGGCATTGCAAGGTTACCAGTTATGCTTGTATACTGCCTCACGGCATCCTTGGGCCCAGGGCCCACGAAGAACGTGTCCACAATCCCCGCCTCGCTCATTCAAAATGCATCGATCCGATTCTCTGATGATGGGAGTGAAATGCCTGAATTTGCATCCTAACCCTCACCAAGAACATCTATCTACATCTCGGCTGCATTCAACCAAAAGAACCCATAAGTCCGTCTCCATTTTTAATGGGAAAGCATGGAGGGAATAGACACGTAACCAGAAATCCCAAAAGGCGAGTCATGTATGTACGTACGTCCAAATTGAACAGTCTGTACGGTTCAGAGTGGTCAATACTGGGGCCACGGGTCGGCTTAAGAGCGAGGCTAACATGTTTAAGTATCCCATAAACAAAGTTAGCTGCATAGAAGAAAATATCGAAGCTAATGGATTGAGGGCTATAGGGCCTTGTATCAGTGTGCCCTCTGAAGCTCTGTTCCCAATTCCCATTTCTTTGTTTGCTCTCAGCTGCTCAAAATCAACAACCAATGAGAGTTCATGGATAGTACCTTATCGCCGCTAGAATTCTCAAGTGCATAGACCTCGAAAAAATCATGCCTAAGCACTGTATCATACCAGTCACTCAAGTACACAATTGAGGACAACTTCGAGTAGTCCGATTGTAGCCACCACTTCCTCATCGGTCCACGTGCAAAGGCTAATTTGTAATATAAGGTTTATTGGGAGGAAAAGAGAAAAATAAAGACGATTGATACTTATAAAAAATAATATAAAATGGACGGTTCATATTATATAAGGGGATTTAAGGGCTTATATTGTTGTTGTATAGTGTGGAAAATCTAAGTCTCTGTTTGGTTTTTGAGTAAAATATCTTCATCAATCCAACTCAACTTTGACCTTCATAAATTCAACAACACAATAATTATTTTTTTAATCTTTTTACTTTAATAATAAATTTCCTCATATTCTTTTTTAAACTATTTTTATAATTAATTTTTTAATAATTAATTTTCTATTTACTTTCACATCTATATATACATTATAATTTTAATAATAAATTTATCATATATTTTCACATCTATATATACATATATATATATATTCTTACTCATCAATATATTTGTCAGTACTTCAATCATTGTACAATATCAAGTTGAGATAAATCATTATTCAATTCGAAAATCAAATGCAAGCTAAAAATCTGCCCTGTAGAAGCAATCGCAAATCCAAATTCATAATACAAAAAAACTGAAATATATCTATGCAGTCTTCGTAATTGATAATCTTTTATAGCAAATGAATTCAAAAAAAGAAGAAGAACGATTTAAATAAAAGTTTAAGATAAGAGAAGGTCGTAGAAAGATAAGAGATGAATTTTGATAGTCTTAACTGAGAAGGTGTTAAAAAAATATAAAAAAGTACTAAAGAAAAGGAAAAGAAAAAGATGTAAAATATAAATAAAACCATCAAAAGGTTAAAATGAAACAGGGGGTGAAGTTTGTTTTTGAATCATAAATTTGAGTAAATATTTGGTAAGTTTTACTCAGTCATTTGATTGTGTAACACCTAAATATAATACTTAAAAATGAAAAATTGATCCCATAACGTGTTCACAGATTCCATTATAAGTATTTTAATTTGTTGTTACTCATTCATTTTGAATAAGTAATATTCAATCAATATAATTTTTTATTTTCAGAAATCTGGGTTCAAAAGTATTGTGACTTTCCACCTGTGCAAATCATGCTCATATGGCACATGATTTGAAAAAGTATACACTCGTCTATTCACGTGCCGTATCTACTTGGGTATAATAAAAGTAAAATCTAATGCCCTCGTAAATTAATTTAAAAGTCTTAAGTTCGATAACTAGTAAAACTATCAATGTCTTTTTATAAATTATGAATTATCTTTCATTACATTAGATTCTAGACCTTTTTTGTAACCGAAAAAAAAAAGTTAAAATCTATTATGTTTGAATGGTTTTAGAATTGAGTAGAGTTGAGTTTTGATTTTAATTGGTTTGTAATAATTATGTTGTTGAATTATGAGAAAAATTGTGAAAAAGTAATGAATAATTAAAAAAAGTAATGATTGTATTATTCAATTGTGGAAAAAGTAATAAATAATTGAGAGAAAGTAATGATTGTGTTGTTGAATTGTGGGAAAAGTAATGAATAGTTGAGAAAATTTAGTATTAAAAATTACATTGAATGGTTAAAAAATTAAAAAAAAAAGAAAAATAATAATTGTATTGTTTAAATTGAAAATAAGTAGAGTAGAGTTAAAAAAGAATTGTAAAATTAAATGGTAATTTTTGATAATGAAGATTTTTCTGATGAAACCTGGGAAATTAGTTGCTTGCATTAAAAGAATAACATTGGGGTATAGTAAGGTTAGACACGTCTTTGCATGATTTTAAAATGGTTTGGATTTAATTTTCATTGGTGGGATATGTACCTGTCAATATACCTTTTTATTTAACTTTTCACTTTTTTGATACTAAATGTAAGAGCCTCTTTATAAACCGGAGCTTTTATTGCTATGCAAGTTTGAGCAGTTAGCTAAATATTTTCATCGTATACTCACTTTAAAAATTAAAGGAAAAGAAATCTTCCTTATTCATTTCGATATTCTTCGTTTCAAGCAAATATTTGCTGATTGTTACTCAATCACTTTTCGATTGAAAATCATCTAATTAGGATGTATGTAGAAGATAAATTGCGACCATAATAATCTCATTTACAAACATTTTGATCGGTTATTATCCATTCTATCGGAAAAAATAACACCTTCCGACTAAATATTCGTTTCATTTCGCCCTTGGAATAACAATGGCATTCAATGGATTCTTCATGACAACGGTCACCTCCTGCTTCTCCGACAGGTCCACCTCGTCACCGTCCTTGGCCTTCCACTCCAATGCCCACACCAAATTCGCCATCAAGTACTCCAAATGCAACAGTGCCAAGGCATAGGCTGGGCACATCCTCCTCCCTGCCCCAAACGGCATCATCTTTATCTCCCTGGTTCCCGTTATGTCGAACACCTCGGCCCCTCCCCCACTCCCATCGCCATTGCATAGGAACCTCTCCGGCTTGAAGGCCAAAGGATCCTCCCACACGTCCGGGTTCCGGCCCATGTCTGTCACCATGAAATTGACCGTCCCTTTCTTCGGAACCAGGAATCCCCCGAGCTCAGTGTCCTCTGTGACCGCATGTGGCAGCATGAAGTTGGTGGGAGGGTGCCGCCTCAGCCCCTCCAGAATCACAGCCTTCGGGTACGGCAGCTTCTGCAGGTCATCCTCCTCCACGGCAGCTGCCTCGTGGCCGACCACAGCTCGGATCTCACAGTAAAGGGCCTCTTGGATGGCCGGGTACTTCACTATGTTGGCAATGATCCACTGCAGGGCAGAGGAGGTCGTGTCAATCGCCCCAATGAAGAACTCCAAGCAAAGGCCCAAAATCTCGGCCTCGGTGAGCTTCCGCTTGCCCTCCTCCGGCATCTCCAGGTTGAGTAATGTGTCCACGTAGCACACGACATTTTCGGCATTGCTGTCATCCTCTCTGGTCTTGTTGTCCCTGTTTGTCACTCATTATCACCAGGATATGAAAAGATGGAAAATATTTGCGACATTTCTCTTTTAATTGTATTAATACAACTAAAAGAGAAAGGTTTATTCATAACGAATATATCATGTAGGAATGTCATAAATCAATAAAGGTTTACCACCTCTTTATTTTAATAAAAATCACCAAGATTCACCCACAAATATTTACAAAAATTTACAACTCACAAAAAAAAAAAAAATATATATATATATATATATATATATTTTGTAAGCGGTATTTCCGTTATACACAATAGCTTCTCCAGTTATACAGGCTCTCAAAAGTCAAAACCATCTCCACATGATATATATGTATACACATATTGTTTGCCCACGTAATCATATAAAATTCCATATATATATATATATATGGATATACTGGTCTAGATTCCGTGCATTATACACGATAGAATGCAGGCGATGCTTTTATTCTTTCGTTAATTTTATTATATAAAACATGTGTTAATTATAAATTATTGAAAGCAGTAATTTAGAATCAATAGCACTATACTATTAGATACATAAGACAAATAGTAATTTAATTGCACAAATAACATAAGGGAAAAAATTATATCCAAAAAGCTCAGTCAGATGTAAATCTTGAATAATCTTTCGGTAGACAATGTTTCTATCGAGATATAAAGTACATATGTTCATGAGTTATAAAAGGGCTAATAGAAAATTGAAAAATTCACCTTTAAAAAATAGAAGAGCTTACGTGCATCCCAGCAGGAAAAAAAAAACCTACAAGAGTTTCATATGATATCTTATGTTAATGACATACATAAAATTGGAGATTCTATAAATTCTACAAAAGTTGATGTATGAGAAAAAATAAAAATTTGAAGAGCTTACCTTTATGTCTAGTGGTACACATACTAAAATAAACACTCATGCACGCGAAAAATTAAAGTACTCATATATATAGTGGTAGCAATATCTTTTTTATATTCAAATTGGTCAAAGCTAATGTGTGGTGCTTTAGCTTTATTATATAGATAGATATAGATAGTATATCACACACACATATATATATATATATGCGTTTGTAAAAAGAAAGAATTGATTTGCTTTTTGAAAAGGCAAATGTATAACCTATCATATCTATGAAAATATATGATCTAATTTGTTTATTGAAAAACAAATATGATTTTACGTGATTTGTTTTATCAAGATATTTTCATAAAATTTATAATTTAAAAAATATTAAAAAATTAAGAAAATAATGATAGGTCTAGTAAATCTATATTTATATGTTTTGAAAAACTAAAAAAAATCATTTTCTAAAACGAGCTCGTATTTATATAGTTTATAAAACTTAAGATTAAAATTAAAATTTTCATTTTAATAAATAATTAAAAATCAAAAAAATAACAACTGGTATGCAATTCTATATTATGTTTTGAAAAAATTTAAAACTAAAAATGAAATAGCAATGACCCATCCCACAAAATTATACTATATATATTTCTAAAATCAAATAGTTCGTTTAAACAAACTAGAAGAATTGAGAAAATTCTATTTAGCAACCGAGCATTTTGAGGACTTATAGCCAAACTCACCATGTTCTTATTTTCATACATACATATATATATATATATATATATATATAGGGTTAAATAAGTGAAAAAGAATAGTGTGATGACATACAACCTCACATGAAATTAAAAGACTTTGTTTTAATTCTCATCAAAGGAAATCATGTTTCTTTTTTTATTTTCTTCCTCCTTAAGTAAGTTCATCAATCTCCATTTTAACTGAAAAAGAAGAAATTACTATTGGGCTATTATTAGCATTAAAAATAGGTTTAGGATGAAAACGAAAAAGTAGGTAAAGGTTGAAAACCAAAAATAGAGTTTCCCAACCCAAGGACCACATAAAGTGATACAAGAAAGAAATAAAGAGGGTATAAAAAATTATTGGCGAGGATTGAAATTAACAATATCTTGAATTCAAGTGAATAGCAAGTGCACCACTAAAGTGCATCCTTTAATTCTATATCTAAATAATAAATCATTTATGTATCATATTAAAACTAATAATTCAGTTTTAATGATGAAATGATTTACAACTGGCAAAAAACAGCTTCCAAAATAGGCGCGTTGCAAATTCCATATAGGTTACTTCTCAATACAATTTCTTTCAAATTCATTGATGACGGATTTTACCTGTACTATAAAGGTTCAAAATCCACAAAGATTAAGCATCTCATGGCCAATGCTAAGCCAACGCAAACCTTTCTTGATCTCTAGGGCAAAAAAAAAAAAGAAAACTTTTGTTACCTAATTTATTATCTTTATCTACTAAATACTGCCAACTAGCAGTTTTCACTTTTGCATAGTTACCTGATCGCTGAGCGAGCCCTGATTAGTGGGAGGAATACGTTCTCCTGATTGCGAAGGAGCTTTTGAAACTCATCCCATTGACGCCGGAACAGAATCTTTCCAATGCTTGGCAAGAAGTTGAGGATAGCGAACCGTGGCGCTCTCAGGAGCAGCGCTGTTTGTACTGCTTGTACATCCTTGATCTGCCGCTCCTCCAAGCGATCCCCGAAGCACATCAGCACCTGAAGGCAGAACACTGCGTACCGGAAGTGGCCTGCCACCTGCATGGCAGTGGAAGGCCCAGCTGCCCTCAGCTGGTCCAGCAGGATCCCGAGCACCCATCTGCGAGCCCTTGAGAAGGACTTCACACGGGTTGGATGGAGGATCCCTGCAGTCAGGTTGCGGCGGAGGGTCCTCCACATGGGGCCACAGGAGGCGGAGCTTATGCTGTGCTGGTTGCAGCTTATGATCTTGACGAGGGGGATAGCCGGAGGACGGTCAGCAAAGATGGCGCCGTTCCGAATGAGAGCTTGGTGGGCTAGGGAGTGGGAGGAGATGTAGATCATAGGGTAGGAGCCTATGTGGAGGGCCACTATGGGGCCAAGCTTGGCATGGAGGGATCGGATCATGGACTCGACATCAAAGAAATCCTTACGGATCCATGTTATGCTCCCGAGCGCAGGGATGGTCATTGGGCCTGGGGGGATCTTGGGGCCTGAGGATGCGGAGAGTAGGCCTAGGAGGGAGTTGATTAAGGCCGCGACGCACAGAGTGACGGCCATTAGGAACCAAGTCTCCATGGAAGAGAAGAAGCGGAGCTTAACTAATTTAGTTAGCTGATATAGAACTGCTGGCAAGGGATGCGTTTATAGATATAAACATTGAGAGGTTGCAGAAGCAGAGGACGACAAAGTCCAAAACATAAATGTTAGGAAAATATGTAATGACAAGGGTGGGGAAAATTTCCACTTTTAGCATGAAAAAATGTCCTCCGGACCGGCCGAGTTGTGGAAAAAAATTGCCAATAATTATGCTCAAGACTACCATCCTGTTGACTGAGTCTGTTCGGCGTATGTTTTTGGCCGAATAACATTACTCAAAGAGTTAATAGACTTTTCTCCCAAATAAAAGGGTTAATTGACAGTGCAATGACGTCAAAATATTTGAAATTTCTTAAATTAAATCAGTCGATTCCTTTTCAAAAAAATTTACTCGATATCAGATAATTTGAGTAAGGATATATGATGAATTTGAGTTACAAGTAAATATTTTGAATTGTTTGTTAAGTGTATCATCTTCCACCCAAAAAGAAAAAACGTGTATCATCTGACATATAATTAGTTAGAAGGGAAAAGATCAAATTTGATCATCAACCTTTAGCTCTTTTTCTATCTTAGTCCTAAATCTTTTTTTTATTGGATTTCGTCCTCAATCTTTTTCACGTGATATGAGTTCAGTCCTTCCGTCTAAAATTTCGTCCATTTTCCCTGACAATGTATATTCGTCAAATGAGAATGCGTAACGAATTACTGCTATTCTAAACCGGTTATTATAGAGCAAATTCAGTTCTTTTTTTAATGAGAATCGTAAACAAAACTAAGATATTTTCGGTTCTTTTAGGATTCAAGCCATCGCTTCTCTTTCATCGTCTCACACATCGACAGATGGCTAGAATTCTGAAAGAATCGAAAATATCTTAGTCTGATAGTCTGATTAAAAAAATCGAATTTGCTCTATAATAATCGATTTAGAGTAGCAGTGATCTGTCACGCACGTGGTGCACTCTCATTTGATGAATATACATGTCGGGGAAAATGGACGGAATTTTGGATGGAAGGATTGAACTCATACCATACGGAAAAAATTGAGGACAACATCCAGCCAAAGAAAAGATTTAGGATTAATATAGAAAAAGAGCTCAAGGTTGAGACCAAATTTGACCTTTTCCCTAGTTAGAATCATGCATGACGTAAGATAGTAGGCCCCACAGGAATCATTTGAAAAGGCTGGATAAACTTGAAGCAAGTAAGGAATATTTTATGTTGAGATCAGTGGCTAACTTAATTTAGGTAGTTATACTTTCTTTGATGATTTTTAAGCCCCATAAAGGTACCGACCATGACAAGTAATATAAGGTGAGTGTAGTATTGTTTCCACAATAACTTGACCTAAAATTCTACTGGCGATCAAAATTCACCACTTAATCGAAGTGAAGTAAATCAAAGATTGATCGATTAAAATAGAATAAAATAAAACAAATCAAGAACAATTAATGATTAATTGGTAGAGACGGCCTAGGATTATAATTTCTCCCAACACATAGCTAATTCGAGCTACTCTCTATCCCTAATTCGTTTAAAATTCTATCTAGTAACCTAGGTTTTTAACTAAAGGTTCTTTCGAATCACTCTAGAAAATACTTGCACTAACCGATCCCCTATATTTCTATGTTTACCAAATTAATGCAAGTTCATTGAGTAGCAATCCTTCGACTACGAAGGTGTATCTCTATCCTACCCACAAATCAACCGTAGACCGAAATCTACCCTAGAAACGATCTATCAAAGCCGATCTTAGACTAGTCTACCCCTAATCTATATCTAAAATTCCCCTCCCGAGTTCATCTAGACCATTGAAATCAATACAATTGGTGATCAGACAATTGCAAGCATTAAGCACAAAAATAGACTAAATAGATTAAAATCATAAACTCATTAGATCAAAAGAAAATAAATAAATTAACGACATGTGAGTTCAGTTGCAATTCTAACATATAAATTAGCCCATAAGAATTAGAAAATATATAGATGAGTTCAACATAGACATTAAATTTTAAAAGAGATCAACAAAAGTACTAAGAAGATTGGCACTATTTTGCCATGAACCCCCTAAAACCCAAGTCGATTTCTTTTCTATGGTGTCTTCCTTTTCCTTGCCATCCACCTAGAAGTCACGCCCACCTCGGGCTATTTAAAGGGTAAAGCTAAAACTATCAAATAAAATCCAAGAGATATTCTTAAATCTAATTTCCCTATTTATGAGGCTTTAACTTCCTAAAATTAAACACAAGGGAAATCTATTCATATCTTCTTTTCTAGCCTTGGTCTTCAAGATATTCCACCACATAATTCCTTCCCAGAGAATCTTCGAACATTCCGAAATAAGTCGGAAGTACTAAATTCGTGCATCAGATGTTGTGCTCCATCAATGCTGTTGCATTCTTGCCATGCTGTGGCATCGCCTGAACTTGTTCATGTTACCCTCTTTGTCGGTGCCACAACATCCTTGACAATGCCATGACATCAACTGATCCAAGTTTGAGTCTTCCTGCCACTACTATTTGTCCTACGAAAAGAAAACAAATAAATACTAACATCTAACTAAAAAATCATAACATTACAAAATCCTACCACTAATCACAACATGAAAATCAACTTAAAAAGGACTAAAACTAAACTAAACTCGACCAATTAAATATAATTTATGGAAAAAATACATGCTAAATAATTCTAAATTCTAGAGTTATCATCATTCTTTTTTTTAATGTAAAAATTATTAGGTTGTGTGAGGATTTGAACCCACAACTTCTTACTTCCCATACTAGCGTGCTACCATCCAAGCCATCACTAATTTCTTGTTCTTTTAACTCCATTTTAATATACTTATTAAAATCCAACATTTATTTTAGAGTAAGAAATATTAAATATAGACATTTTCTTACACTATTCTTATATTTTTTGAAATCATCATACTTCTATCATAATTATCATAATTATTTTAAATAATATGAATACTTATTTTATTTTAATTAAACGTGTGGTTCGACCCATCGAACCTCCGGTTGGACCCATAAATCCATGAACCCATATCCCTTTTGGTTCATTATTTGGTCCGATTCTGATAACACTTGTTATCATACATGTTTATTATTATTATTATTATTATTATTATTATTATTATATGACTAGTTGCACTTTCATATTGCGTTGAAATCTCTTCCTTTTTTGTGAACGGGTTCTGCCAAATCCCATCAAATGACGATATTGTGCCCCTTTATGTCATATCCGCTTGCTCGTTATTAAATATATGAGTGACCCTTCCATAACAAAAAAATAATAAATAATTATATAAGGTAAAATCATACTATTTATTATTTATTTTTTTAAGGTCTTGCACAGCATTAAATTTGGGGAAGGGATAAGGAGAAAGAGAGTAAGAAGTGGGAGACGAAGGAATAAAAAGAATAGATATATTGGAGAACTTATATATTCATAGCCTTCATTTAATGGCTCGCATAAATTGAAACATGTATATTAAGGGAAATTCGGAAATACTGAAAGTGAGAAAAAAGATTCTCCTCAGACTTTATATTTTTTTTATAAGTGAAAAAAAAAACATAAGGATCTCCTCAGACTTTATAATAGTAGAGAAAAGAAGAGATAATTTATTAATTTGACTCTTACAATGAGAGCATAGGAGAGTCTTCGTTTAATTTGTCGAAAAGTTTCAATGTAAGACTTTTAGCCATCCCTTGAGCTCGTGGTCTACCACCTTTGTAATTAATATATATCCCTATAATTTTTTATTTTTTTTAACAACGACAATTAATATTATATTCACGAAAATAAGAAAAACGTATCCAGTAAGAAATTAATTTTCTCAGGTAATAAAATAAGAAATTAATTTGTATACGTAAAATTCAAATGTCCGTGTGACAAGTGGGCTATATAAGATTAGTCGAAAAGGCAAATGAAGAATTGAAACGCGGCTGGAGAATCCGAACTGCGGGGACTTCTCATAGATTGCTTTGCTCTAGACTTTCATATGAGAACTTCCATCTATATAAAGAGTCTAATGTAAATTTTACTGTTTTGATCCTTGGAAATGTAAAATTACTAGTTAAATTTTTATAGTCGATTTAGCCTGAAATTTCTTTTCGGATTGATAATTCGCCTAATCCATTCAATCTTTTTATAGCCCACGCGTTGTGTTGGTGTCTGCATATTTTTCTTATTGATAATAACTTATCAAGGATACAAGCATTAAAGAGCCCAGAAATTTGGGCCCCAGAACCTCAAACCCCATAACATGACCGAAGCCCAAAAGCCAAGCACTCAGGTCCCTAACAGATAATAAGAAGACTCCCTTCACCCATCGTGCTTCCTTTCACCACAGAACCTATAGATCTCCTGACGCCATCCACAGTGTGCGTCTCACCTTGAAGCTTCTCATTTCTGGCCCTCCAAACGAAATAAAGATGAATTGTTTTCTTATTTCAATTTTGTCAAAAAAAATTGAAGTGTTCTTATTTCTTATTTGAAATGTTTTTCGTTTTTCTTTGATAAAGAAAATTAATTTTAGATGAATGTCCTATCAACAATAGTGTCCTCGGGGTGTTTGAATGAGTTGAGTTTTGACTCAACTCTATTATAACTTTGAATATATATAAATTAATTGGATTGTAATGATCAGTGTTATCAGAACCGGACCGGACGTTGAACCGGAAGGAGCATGAGTTCATGGGTTTACGGGTTTAACCGGGAGTTCGATGGGTTGGACCGCAAGTTTAATTAAAATTAAAATTTTATTTATATCATAAAGAAAATTGATGTTTAACATAATTATATCATTAAAGTCGAGTACGTAGACCAAACAAGAAGCATGGCTTGTGTGGTTAGTGAGTGGTGCATTAATGGCGGGTAGTGGGAGGTCAGGAGTTCGACTCCTACTCCAAACATCTTAATTTTGAACATTTTCAAATACAAAAAGTAAAGCCACAGAACCCATTAAATGGGCCAGTTCAAAGGGATTTTGCTTAAAAACCGGCTAGTTTCTTGGGTTTAACGGTTTAATTCTGCATATCCGGTTTTATTGAAAACCGAACCGGTGAGGATGTCGGTTTCCGATCGAACCGGCCGGTCCGGTCCGGTTCTGATAACAATGGTAATAATTGTGTTGTTGAATTATGAGAAAAAGTGTGAAAAGTGAAAGTAATGAATAGTTGAGATGATTTAGTATTAAAATTTGAAGAAAAAGGGAAAAACAATAATTGTGTTGTTAAATTGAATATAAGTGGAGTTAAGTGAAGTAAACTTAAAAATAAGTTGTAAAACCAAACAAAGGATTAGAGTCCATTGAGGTTTAATTCAATCATTTGTTATGAATAAATGTGAGTAAAGTAAATGAAATAATTGTGAAAATTCATGTATGGATTAATAAAGGAGACTCAAAGATTTAACCGATGAGAATGTCCAAAAAGCCTATGTTAAAAGATCCCGTAAATCAAATGAAGGGCTTTTACTTGCGAGAGCCTACTTTAATTATATATAGTCAAGTAGCCTTGGCATGCATTGGCATTTACATTAAATAAAAGGAGAAAATGAGTTAGAGAAATCGAGAATACGTGATGGCTATAGGCCAAAATCGTAGTAGCAATTTATTATTAAAGCTGTTTATTATTAAAACTAGCTCACGAGAATACGTGGAATACCCGTCTATTTATAAACTCAATGAAGCAAGAATAACATAAATCTCAAAATACCAGGACGATATCAACCAGATATTAGAAAATCTAAAAGATATCACTAACCTAATTGATTTGATGCAATCTTATTTAAATATTTAAATTCTTAAAATATTAAAATAATATGTCACACTCCTTGACCCAGCATGTCACGACTGTGAATTGGCTTGGGTGCTTTGCCTAATAGTCATTGAGAAATCGACTTGAGCTCCTAGACTTCGGAGGTCGAGAATAACAGTGGAGTCGAGGTGAATGAAATGGCTTAAGCATCTTGGATTCAGAAGCCATAAGCGATTGACTTTAGCATTCATTGTTGTCGTCCTCGTTGTCTAATCATCAACAGGTCCTATTGTCCTGCTCTGATACCATCTAGAAAATTAAAATACAAGGAGAAAAGGAGTTAGAGAGATCGAGAATACGTGGCGGCCATAGGCCGAAACCACATGAGTGATTTATTATTAAAATTTAGAGCAAAATGCACTTCACATCCCGACCTTTGGGCCTAGTGGCAAAGTGCCCCCAACCTTTCAAATTTTTCTACACCACCCGGACTATTTAGAAAGAAGCAAAGTGCATCACCAATCACTTCTCCGATCACTTTCCAGCCAAGATTTGATTTATTATTGTTTAATTTCAGATTTCAAAAAATAATTTCAATTATTAAAAATTTCAATTTTTTAAAAAAAAAGCCGGAAAGAACATAAAGACACCGCCTCCTCCTCAAATCTCACCGGCGGCTACAAGTGGATCCAGCCATATTTCTTATCGATTTTCGATTAGTATCCATCATTGAGGAATCCGTATGTGATGGAAGTTGTGATCAAGGAGATCGGAAGACCGAGCTTATTCGAATTCTATGGAAGGATTCCGATGGGATTAATCTCTACCCATTTCGGAAGGATTCCAATGGTGTTGTTATTCTCTATACTCTCTTTTTATATGTGCATTGTCTTGATTAACAAATCTAATATTTCCCCTTGGGGTTATCAGGTGTTACTTATTCGAATTTCTCATTCAGGAATTTGAGCTCCGTGGAGCAATTCATAGGACAAAGCTTGGGCAACTGTCCTGATTATTAACTCTGTTCTTCTCTCATCCCCTCTAACACAAACACGAGAAGAACCCAACACAATCTCCTTCTCATCAGAATGATTCCAGCCTTCTCTCCCAACGATCTTTTGGGGCTGCTTTTCTTTTCAACTTTCGAAGTTTTCAATAGCTCAGCTGGAAAAATGATTGGAAAAGTGATCGGAAGTGTACTTTGCTTCTTTCTAAATAGTTTGGGTGGTTTAGTACAAAATTTGAAAGGTCGGGAGGCACTTTACCATTAGGCCGAAAGGTTAGGGTGCAAAGTGCATTTTACTCTAAAATTTACTTAGGAGAATACATGGAATACCCGTCTATTTATAGGCTCAATGAAGCAACAAATTAAGAATATCAAAAATCTCAAAATACCAAGACGATATCGACTAAATATTGAAAAATCTAAAAGATATCACTGATCTAATTGATTTGATGTAATCTTATTCAAATATTCTAATTCCTAAAATATCAAAATAGTATCTCACATTAAATTTAATCTTTTAGAAATAGGATTTTTAAAAGTTAATGGATGAAAATAAACAATACGTTGCGGACATACCGGACTTTTACTTTTACTTAATATGAGGTGAAGGATGATTACATAATATAGGTACAACATGAATATATTTCAACTATAATTTTGAAGCTCATCATTGTCTGACAGTCTAAAATTAACTTTAATAATTGTACTTTCGCATTTTTGTTCAATACCATTCTCTTAGTTTTCCCTTGAGGACTTTGGCTTGTCTCATTCTTGGCTTCACAAGACTCTTCTTGGGCGCTTTGCTCCTCATATTCTTTCTGTTAGTATCTACACCAAAAGGAATTTCGTCCTTTAATGGACAAAACACCCAAATATACTTAAAAAGTCATTTGTACAGATCTTAATTCAAAGATAAAATTCCCGTACTTACTTATGAAAATTGTTAATGTCATGATCTTTATTGAGTAAAAATCGTTGGAGAGCAAAATAACAAATTTTTTATGATAATTATGTAAGTGCCAATATATGCAATTTATCATTAATTAAGGAAAATGCTTTCTCGATATGTTCAGGATACTAATCTATATATCTATATATTTTCTCGATATGTTCAGGATACTAATCCATATATCTATATATCTATATATATACAATATTAAAAGTCGGGATAATGTATTAAGAAGCGCTACATAGGACCGATGAGGATTCTCCTTACATGACCTTTCGTATGACCGCCGATAGTAACGTGATAAGTGGCATAATATTGTGATGTCACATTGTTTTTCGAAAATGAAATTACATGCCCTGGAAGATGAAAAGATGAATTTATAATTAGTCTATTAAATTCATGCATTGGGTCTTCAAAGATGCAGAATGGTTCTTCACATTTTTCTTGAGACGCTAGCCATTTAGTTCTCATAAATTTGCTTCTTCTTTTTTTTTTTTTTCATATTGCTATGACAAGAGTGAGATTTTTCCAAATCGAGATTGCACTATAATTTTATCTTGAGAGTGGGAGAAAATTTCACGATTATGTGAAGAATTCCATCTTTCGCGTCATATTAGTCCTTTTGATTAGAGTAATGTTCGTTCATTAAACCAAATGCTCTATGAGATCATATAATTGGAAATAATGCTTCTATTATTTTTATAAAGAGAAAATCACAAATTTTAGTCATGGATAAAATTGTCTTGACTATATATATCCATTCAAATAGTGATTGTTGGTTTTCTTGAGATGTCTGATAATTCTAGCCCCTACATATGCACGGGCCTTTCACCTTTTTTTTTTCGCTGAATAAAAGACTAGGTCGGGTTATTAGCCCGTTGTGGCTGCCATAACTAAGGGAACCTAACCGCCACAGAATGTTTATTTCGCCATAGCTCGTTGAGACTTTAGCCCAACTTGGTTACTGCAGCCCCACCAACACACTAGTGAATTAAATCTAAGGCCCACTAAATCAAGCATTATGGATCGGCCATCGCCATCCCATAATGATAATTGCTGAGCTGAAAAGCTTGAATTTCATTGATACTCAAACGTGTACATATACTGTTGATTACATCAAAAGAGGAAAGGAATTCTAATTATCTATTACCTAATTTGTATGTAACTAATAAGGCTAGTTAATATACAAGGATAATAAATCTCCGCTAATCTTGGCAAGAAATACTCTGCAATACTCCCCCTCAAGTTGGAGCATGAGGATCCGAATGCCCAGCTTGCCCAAGAGAAAGTGGAATCGATCTCGTCCTAAAGCCTTCGTAAAAATATCAGCAAATTGCAATTTCGTAGGAACATGCGAAGTCTTAATGATATGGGACCGAATGTGTTCACAAACAAAGTGGCAATCTATCCCTATATGCTTCGTTCGTTCGTGAAACATTAGATTTGCTGCAATATGTAAAGCAGCTAGGTTGTCACAAAATAGTCGAGTAGGCTGACTATATTTGATTCCAAGAGAATTGAGCAAACTTCGAAGCCATAAGATTTCACTGACCGCTCTTGCCATGGCTCGATACTCCGCTTCAGCTGAAGAACGAGCCACCGTGGATTGTTTCTTCATTTTCCAGGAGATAGGACAACCTCCTAATGTAACAAAATACCCTGTAATTGAGCGACGCGTCATGGGACAACTAGCCCAGTCCGAGTCACAATAAACTTCAAGCTCCAATGATTTTGGCCGAAGAAAAATTCCCTGACTTGGAGATTGCTTTAAGTAACGAAGTACCCGCATCGTAGCATCCCAATGTTCCTGACGAGAATATTGCATAAACTGAGATAGAATATGCACAAGATAACTAAGCTCCGACCGCGTAATTGTTAGATAAATCAGACGACCAACCAGCCGCCCATATCTGCCAGGGTCATCAAAAGGAACTCCCGATCCTGCTGACAATCCATGATGTTGCTCCACTGGAAATGAGGATGGTCGAGCACCAAGCATCCCACACTCCGTGAGAATATCGAGTGCATATTTTCTCTGATTAAGGAAAAGGCCAGATTCCATTATGCTCACTTCAATCCCAAGAAAATACCATACCGGTCCCAAATCCTTGATGCGAAAACAACAATTAAGGTATCGCTTGAAGTAGATGCATTGCTCATGGCTGTTGCCAACGACTAGAATATCATCCACATATACCAATCCCGCAATAAAAATATCGCTACGATTAAGAACAAATAGTGAATGATCTGCTCCAGACTGTCGGAATGCATAATGCCTCATAGATTCAGCAAGTTTGGCATACCAGTTTTGTGAAGCTTGCCTCAGCCCATAAAGTGATTTCTGAAGTCGACACCCCAATCCCTGCCCTCGGGAAGAATATCTAGGAGGTAAACGCATATAAACTTCCTCATCGAGATCTTCATGCAGAAATGCATTGTTCTCGTCCATCTGATGTATCTCCCATCCCTTCGCTACAGCCACAGTTAGCAGACATCGTACAGTGACTAATTTTGCCACGGGTGCGAATGTCTCATTGAAGTCCACTCCTTCGACCTGAGTGAATCCCTTTGCAACAAGTCGAGCTTTATACCTCTCTATGCTCCCATCAGCTCGACGCTTGATCTTATATACCCATCTACAATCAATTGGACGCTTCCCCGGTGGCAATCGCTCGATAGTCCATGTGCTATTGGCCTCAAGTGCTTTGATCTCCTCGGCCATAGCTTCCTTCCACTGTGGATTGATTGCCGCATCTTGATAAGACACAGGTTCCACCTCCGAATCCAAGGCACTTACATATGCAAGATATCGATTAGAGGCACCAGAATATGATAAATATTGCTGAATCGAATGAACCATACCTGAGGATTTTGATGAAATAGGTGAACTGGGGGGTGTGTGTAAAGCGGTGTGAATACGAACTTCAAAATCCTTCAAATATCTGGGCGTAGACTTAATTCGATCGGAACACCGTAACAGATGGTCTGCAGTCTCCACTTCTGGTCCTTCCATTTCTTCCGTCAGTAGTTAGCCATAAACTTCTCGTTGATTACCCATCAGGCTTAAAGAATGTTGATGCCCATTTTCTTCTTCCCTTTCATCCGGGTTCTCAAATCTCGACTCCCCCTGACTCCTCATTTGACCGACATGCTTCTCATTGTCAGTAAAGAAATGAACCCGTGCACCATCTTCCTTCCTAGTATCATTCATCTGTAAAAATGGGAACTCCCTCTTGCAAAACCGAACATCTCGAGTCACAAATATCTCATTCTTTTCAAGATCATAAACTCGCCAACCCCTTTTCCCATACGGATATCCAACGAACACACACCGACGAGAACGAGGTTTGAACTTATCCCTGTCCCTCGGTTTATCATGTGCATAACATAAGCATCTAAATACCTTCAAGTTAGAATAATTTGGTGATCTCTTAAACAAGACTTCATATGGACTCTTACCTCCCAGAAGTAATGTGGGAGTCACATTAATTAAGTGCGCCGCCGTGCTAATACATTCTCCCCAGAATTCAGTTGGAAGTCCAGCCTGAAAAAGTAACGATCGTGCAACATTCAATATATGCCTATGTTTCTGCTCGACACGCCCATTTTGTTGAGGTGTGTCTGTGCAAGATGTTTGGTGAATAGTCCCTTTAGTAGAGAAGTAATTCTGCAACTCTCGCGAAACAAATTCATTCCCATTGTCACTTCGCACTATTTTCACAGTGCGATTAAACTGATTTTTCACCAACTTGCAAAAATTTATAAGATGTCGCTGCGTCTCTGATTTCTCCCGCAATAAATATAGCCACATTGCACAACTTTAATCATCCACAATCGTCAAAAAATACCGAGCACTAGACATAGATGCCACTTTATAGGGTCTCCACAAATCATAGTGGATCAGTTGAAATGGAAAAATAGCTTTATTCATACTTAGGTCGAAACTTCACCAAGTCTGTTTTGCACGAAGGCAAATATCACATTCCTTATTCATAGCTGCATTCAATTCTAAATTAATACCATTAAACTTGATTCATAATGGCGAACTCTATGTCTTCAGTGAGGTTTGAACTCGTGATGTTCAAGTGGAACGTTTGATACTTAACTACTAGACCACTGTGCTGGTGGTCACGGGCCTTTCACCTAGTTATCAAGAAAAGGCAAGAACCGAAGAAGATTACATCGAAACAGACAAAAAATCCCTTTATCGACTAATGTGGGTTTGGTTCAAGCGGTTCAGTGCTTGTTCCATTTACGCCAAGTCTCGGGTTTGAGTCCTTGTAAATGCAGAAAATCCACGCTGGGAGAGCTTTATCACTTAATGGGCCGAACCGGCTCAACTAAATTAGTCATGGCCAAATTAAGCTTCCGAATATCAGGATTCACACCTAAAAAAAAGGAATAATCACACCAAATATCATGAACTTGCACTGTTTTCCCAAATATAGCATCAACTCTCAAATTTCTCAAATATAGCAGGATGTTACTCCTGTTAGACCAAAAATGTCACCCGTCAATAATTTTGTCATGGTTCGTGACGTGGTAATAAACGTGACCTAATGACTTTTAAGCTCTAATAGAACAACAACAAGTGGCCTCCTTTCACCCAGCCAATTTTTCAAAAAACTTCATACCTTTTCATTTTTGAAATTTTGGCCCAAAACTTTTTTGGAGTAGGCAAGGGCCCGACCCCGGCTAAGGGCTCCCCCGCCAGCCTCGACCCCTCGGGCGAGGTGGCTGTCTCGCCGAAGAGGTTAAGGCCGGTGGGGGAGCCCCCAACGTGGTCGGGTCCCCCTTTCGTTGGGGGCTCCCTCGCCGACCCTCGACCCCTCAAGGGGTTGAGGGCTGGCGGGGGAGCCCCAGGCCAGGTCGGGCCCCCCTCCCCTCTTCCCCGTTTTTCTATTAGAAAACAAGAGAAGAGGGGAGAGGGCCCTGACCCGTTTGGGGGCTCCCCCGTCGGCTCTCGACCCCTTGGACAAGGTGGCTGAACTCGGGCCACCTTGTTAGAGGGGTCGAGGGCCGGCGAGGAGCCCTCAGCCGGGTCGGGCCCCTGCCCGATCCTCCCCCACGTCCTCCCCTCAGTTTTTTCAAAAACTTTTTGGGCTATAATTTCAAAAAAGAAAAGTACGGGTTTTTTGAAAAATTGGCTGTGTGAAGAAGGCCACTTGTCGTTGTTCTATTGGAACTTAAACATCATTAGGCCACATTGGCACAAGTTCATGATATTTGGTGTGATTATCCCAAAAAAAAAATCCCTTCATCGAATTAAAGCCACTTCTGTGAAGTTTAGAAGTCATGCTGGGAGATCACCTTGCAGAAGAATAAATAATTTTGTTCTTCAAAGCTGAAGGAGTGACTAAGATCAATCCTAATCCTTTCCCATTCTTCTTTATCAGGCTCTCCATTCAATACAGTCTAGGAGAGAGTAAAAGGAAATCGTATGTGAGGAGTGAACTGTTAATGGCGGCGGCTCTAACATGGCAAAGGACTAGAGGAGGCCCTTGGAGCTAGGGTTGTGAATGTCTCTGAACGCTGCATAATCCTTGCTTGGCGCAAGCGAGGAAGCAATGGAATCTCAAACCGGAGCCGATGGAGTCATCTCTTGAAGTGGGGATTGTTGAAGACCAGGGTCCGATGGCCAGAGAGAGAGAGAGAGAGAGAGAGAGAGAGAGAGAGAGAGAGAGAGATCGCACGAGTTCACGAAGGTTGAGGAGTGGTGGCGACCGCAAGGGGAACGATGATGTAGGGGTAGAAACAGAGGTGTGAAGAAGATGGAGTGGAGAGGAAGACAGTGGCATATGCCATGTGACAATATTAGAAAATAATAAGAGTTTTCAATAACTATTAACTTTTAGAATAATCACAAAAAGAATTAATGTGGTAAAAAATATAATTTTCTTTTTTTATGTATTTAAGAATATAGCATCGCGCGATTTACCCATTACACACAAGACTTTCTCTATTTCTTGGGAAAGAGTAAGGAGACTACGACTGGTTACTTTAATGCAGCGCCCATTTGAATAGAGCGAAGTTACATTATTATAGGTTTTTTGGTAATAAATTATGTTGTTATAGTTATTATATTACACTTATATAATAGATTCTACAATCGAACTCCAACTTGTGTTCCATGATGGAATATTAATTTCAGCCATTAGATCCAACAAACTTTTGATCTCATCCTTCCATTATTTACATATTTTGCCTCTAGTATTTCTAGTCATTCATATTTATATTTCATAATTGTCTCCTATAATAATATATCATTGTTCCCTAATCCTCCAGCCACATGTACCAATCACATTCCGCCACGTCGTCCATCATTGCCACGTTCGAACCGGACCATAAAAAGTGATTTTTAAAGAAAATCAGTCTAATTTAAGCCGGATATATTAGAGACACGCCATCGACATAATTGGGTTTTAATTTATGCCATATCAATGACATACCATCGACACGTAAGCGATCCTCCAATTTTATTGTACTAGTGTAACCACACTTGCATTGCACATGCTTTATTTGTGCACGTTTAGTTATTGATATAGCATATATATATATATATGTATTACACAAACAAAGAGTGTACGCTATGGGTGGAACATGGAAACAAGCAATAAAATTTACTGAGACAACATGTATTTACTTATCCAAAAAATCAAATTTATAAAACTCATTTCACAACAAATGCACCACGATTCGAATGCAAATGATGATCCTTTCAAATCATGTTGACGGACTTACGTACCAAAATTGAATCATCAAGATTCAAAGAGAAATTGTCACTCAAAAATAGATAGTACCTCTTACATTGAGAGCACCAATTGTTCATCGCCAATAATTGTAATAAGACAATTATAACGGACAAAGGGAAAAAAATGTAAGAGCAAAACAATAATATCAAATTAATGTATGTTTGACTAAGAGATGCCGAACTTTGTGTTTATCCTTTTCGTGATGACTATTGCTTGCATAACCTACATGGAGTAGAATGGAAATTTACAAACTGATTAATTGTCAAAAAATAGCAAGAAAGCGCAAATCAAGGAATGAGTAAACGTGACACATACTACCAACAATAGCAATTATAAGAGAGGAGATAAGGAGGAGATACATTGACAATCAGTGGTTTGATAAGTCTCTAATCAAAGTACATGTACAACATATATATTCTAGAGGATCATGAGCAAAATCAAACACAACAAACAAAGCACAACTTCCAATCCTGCTCAAGTTGTTCCTAATACGACATAGTTGTTTCCACTTTGACATGGAACAACCCGTAGGCCTTGAAGTCTCAAGGAAAGAGCAGATCATGAGCATTCTGTTCCATCACATAAAAGTATAATAGACTAATCTGAGCTAAATTCACACGCCATACTTCAATTCATGCCAACTAACATTTATTTGAGATTGATGATAACTCAATGACAATGTCTTCAATTTAGAGTTCGACCAAGCAAAGATATAAAAAACAAATGGTTCAAAAACACCCAACCTCTTACAGGAGTTGCCATAAGATTACAATTATATCTATGCATGATGTGTCCATGCCTCATTCCATTAGAAGCATAATGCTCTCTCATTAAACTAAAAATCGAGTCAAGTTTAATATCAACTCTTTCTGTATATAATGCAAAGACAACACTACTTAATTCAAAGAAAAATTCATTACCTCAGCTTTTGAGCCATCCAGCACCTCTTGAGGGTGTACCCTAAACCATCCTCAAAAGGCATTTTTACCGCGTTTACCATATTCTATGCAACAATAATTACCATATCATTAGGAAAGTTGGCGTGTCAGCTTCAAGAACTTCATCAAGATCTATAGATTAATACTTTATATTTTCAACAATAGCGGAATTGAGAAGTCTTATTTTCCTTTGTGTTTGATATACCAAATGCACTAGAAGATGTAACATTCATTAACAATGTCAACTTATTACCAAGGATATCATGGAGAATCGAAACTTTTCATCATCAAATATTTTGATAGAAGCCTATAAACGCATATAGGAGGACATGTAAGAAGAAAAACTGGTATTGTAAGGCAAATAAAATGAAAGCAAGAGGACATACATAACAAAAAATACCATAGAAGATAATTGCAAGAGAGGTCTCATTCTAGAATCAATTCAGAACAATAAAATCGGTAGAGCTAATTGGACTGAATAAGTAGTACAGGCAGTTATACACCCAGAGAATCATGGGATCTGATTCTCTTTCTACCAAAAAATTAGTGCTAATGTTTCAGCTTCTTCCTCAAGGTTGATGACATGAGATAACAAATACAAGGAATCCTATAATTTTGACAAATCACCTTAGATGAAAAGCAATTATAAATTATGTGGTGATTATGATATCAATAATCCTACATATACAGGAAGAGATGATTCTATTTGCAAAAATTGGAGTTCGAGAATTTATCACTCCTTCCTCTCAATCCACCAATGTATGATCGGAAACAGCCAAAGCTGAAGTGAAAGAAGGAGAAAGTAAGGTGTAAGTTAAATGATGAAGCGAAAGAATAGCATGCTATGCGGAAAGATCAACAATAGAAAGCATGTTGTGCTATGGAAAAGCAAGTAAACTTCTACTTTATTCTCAATTTGCAAATACCAAGAGCATCCCACTGGAATCCTCCATTTTTTCTCTAGTTAGAAGTCCAAGATTATTTTTTCCATCGCGGCTCCATATTCTTCTTGGCATATGGACTCCAACATTTATACAACATTATAGATATCAAACTTTTGCCTCCAAAACATGAAATGCGTTACTTAAGTTAATAGGAGCACTGCATGATTAATTGCATTTGAAATAGCAATCACCTAGACAGCGAGAAAACTAAAAATTCTAGAACCCTAAATCCATTATATAATGTAGAAATGAAATTAGTTCACATTCTTTCTTTGTTATATTAAATAACGATTTTGCAGTTAAGAAAGGATTCACATAAATGTCTCAAATCAAAGAAGCACAACATTGATTCATCCTCTGAGTTGCAACACGACAATCAGCAAGAGATAGCATAAGGCTGATATCTTTGCCCCAAGGACTCAAGATCTAGTTTCTGCATTGTAAAAAGCAATAAGTTCAATTAAATAAGCTACTCAAAGTAATAAAATAAACAATTGACAAATTTTAGGAGCTCTCAAGTAAAATATCATATTGAAAAATTGGGCTTTATAGTAAAAAAAAAAAAAGACCTCGATGAATCACCTAATATGCAACATATTTCAAAATCTTAGTTTCAAGGATTTCTACATGTCTTATCCCTAGCACGTTGACGACTGCAATTTTCTTTTTCATGTTCTTTTCTTCATATTTTCTTATAATGAATATAAATGGTGTACAAAATCTGAAAAAAGGCCGATGAGTAAAAAACTGTTAAGGATAGAAAAGCTCTGAATTACTGCTCGGTCCAGATGAAAACATCTATTTTGATAACCAATACTATGAAGCAAAACCAAATACAGTATGTGACATCAAGGTTATCATAAATTATAGCACAGCGCTACAAGAAAATCACCCCTGCAAAACAAGCTTCAGAGCATATCTCGTGAAAATTGGATCTCTACTAATTAACTAATCCAGAAACAATCAGATAAGTCTAATGAGAAGCCAAGACTCTCAATGGAACAACTAGAAAATTATACAAATAAAAGCATTATCATTCATGACTGTGCTTTTTAGCTTTGCTATTCTATGAATACCAGATACTCTGGTTTTGTCTACCGGATGCATTCTTATCCGGAATCTCATCCATTGTAATATCATCATAACCAGGAGCTACACACCCTCTCAATGTGTCATACTTAAGTTTGCATTTCACAAGAACTTTTTCGATTGGTCTCCACTGGAGCTTCCGAGTTTCTTCCGTTGCATAGACTGGTTCCAAACATGGAAGCACAATTAGGCTAAGCTTTAGAGAGAAACATGGAAGATAGAAAGCAATAGCTGGAACATGAGTGCTGAATCATAAGAAATTTTTTTATTCAAAAGCAAATTTATGTTTATACATAATAGCTAAAACATATACTTTTTCATACACGATGAAATTCTTAATGCCAGAAATGAGGTTTTGGACAATAAGATAGAAATGGAAGGGGTGGTCAGTCCAGCACCATTGAGGCAAACAACGGTGGCAAAAAAGAAACATAATCAAACAGATATTATCTTTTAAACAAAGAGTGAGGCATATGCTGAATTAGAGGATGGATTTAAGGACCTACTCGAACCGCTCTTAGCTACGGGGATGGTGGAGAGCGGATTTAGATAGGCGCCCTAACTGTCTGAAAGAAATATGAATATGAGAAGCATTCGGTGAGTCGGGAAAGACAACAAAAAAGATAGTATAGGAAAAATTATGCATTTGAGCAATGCATACTGAATTGGAAACACCCAAAAAGAACAAAACCTAGCAGCAAGCAATTTTGCCCCTCGAAAGGAAGTTATTAACTAAATTCTTAAAAAAATAATAGTAATAAGCTTCTCTTTCAATCCTGTGCAAACGGAAATGGAAATTTCATGGATAAGACAAGAAAAAAAGAAAAAAAGAAAAAAAGAAAAAGGATCAACGTGATAAAATTAGAGTACAGTGATCGGGAATTCAAACATGTCATATGTATAGGCCTTAGCAAGAAGACTCTACAGGCAAAAAGACTCCCTATGCATATTGCCTTGTATTTCAGCATTAATAATTATAGCAAAATCAAGAGGATGAAGCTTATTTACTTCCTGCAGTGGCGATACGTGGTGACCAAGTGTTGGTGGCAGCAAATAAATTCTAACGCGCATTTTCACAAGCAGTTCAAGGGTGAAAAAATGGTGTCAAATTGCAAAAGAGTGAGAACGACGAAGGGGGTGCAGGGATGATTCAAAAGGTGATGGAGATGCTCAATGGTGGAAACTTACAATTGAATCGTTGTCTGGTTAAATGTGTTGAAAAACTGATCACGTGTGCAACGGAAAGTTTATATCCAGTAAAAATCAATTTTTTATCGCGTGCTCGTTTTATAAAAACCTTCAAGATCAAATCTTGACACAACAATCACCTTTTAACAAATAGATAACATCCATATCGATTTCACAAGAAAAGTTAAGATTTTTAAGCTAACATTGTCGTTTCAAGTCGTTTCAGTCAATCAAAACAACCGTCCAAGTGTTTGGCCTCTAGCTCATCCATACGAGCGTTTCAACACCGAGTATAGACTCCTCTCAATTCGTACACTCCGATCTAGGTCACCAAACTCGAATGGAATCGTCACGGAAAAAAAGAACCGCTTCAAGGACATCTAGGACAACACCGAATCGAGAACCAAAGTCGGGAAGTCCTCCGATCAGCTTTAGGAAGCATGCGACTGGGCTGAGCTTCTCGGCCGACTCTCCCTCTCCCCTTCCTCTCTATTTTTGGGACTTGATGATAAAATCGCTCTTAGGGTTAATTATAAGATTCTATATATATATTTCCCCTAGTGACCTAATTGCAATTATTAATTAATCCATATTAATTAATAAATCACAAATTAGTCCTCACACTTTAAGTAATCTAATGACCTGCTCTTCAAGTAAGAGAGAAAGATCAAACTAGTCATTCACATAAGTTTCCATTAATAGACAATTTATTTATAGAAACTTTCCAAATAAGGAAACTCTCATGGGCCGTTTGGATTCAGAGTTAAAGTTACTTTGATTATGATTGTGGAAAAGGACAAATGAGATGTGATTATAAATTTGACTTAGGAAACGTGTGTTTTTGTTGTGTAGTGTGTTGAGTTAAAGTTAAAGTTAAAATTTTTGAATTGGGAAATGTGTATTTTTGTTGTGTAGTGTGTTGAGTTAAAGTTAAAGTTAAAATTAATTAACTCTGAATCCAAACGGGGCATCATATTTCCTTAATTAGATTTATCCTTGATGTTGAATTCGGCTTCAAGATGTGCAAACACCCTCGCAACCACATTGCAAGCCTTGTTCGATAATTAATTTCTAATTAATTTCCTTAATTATAATTAATTCTTTTCTCGGTTTAAACACACTCAATGTATGTAACTAACTAGGTTCACCACCAAATGGAAATGAGATTATAACATCAACTTATATGACATTACCATAAACTCTTTCTATAACCAAAAGCACAGTTCACAAAATGCCGTTGGTTCCCAAAGCTCACGAGTAACGTCTAACAGCATATCATGACAATCCAAATGGTAACAAATTTATAATTAAAACATTCTGATGAACCTGTGATCATATATGGCATGCACTAAGTCCCTTTACTACAATATCCCAATCTAACCAAAGCTACAGTAAAATGCCAAATCTTATAACTGATCATGTGGATTCTCTGATTTCATTCTTAGATCTATAGAACTTAAATAGAAACTATTTTCTATTCAAGTCTATCTATCCTGGCCGAAGATTTCTATTCACATCCATAGGACCTTTTTCCTGTTTACTCAAGTTAGTGAATTCCATCTTAGTCGGACACCTAACTCCAAGTATAACTAACTAGAACCATTATTTGTTGAATACTCATGCTAAGCACAAATACATTAGCAGTGGAAAATTCTAATTACCTATGCATGAGATAGCATTTCATCTCAGGTCTAAGGACTATTATGCACTAATATGATCTAGATAATATTCATTGACATTAGCAAATTACCGTATGAATATAATCTGTATGTCGCGTTCACTACTTATCATATAAGCACTCACATGTCTGTCCTGATAACAGTTATTAGATAGCATGAGACTCACTACTCCATCTTTATTAGTATCTATATACAAATCATGGATGTAGATAAAGATGACGATCTATCCGGAGAAAAATGCATGGTTAAGTCTCCCACAATCATGAACAGTTTAAAAATATTCTTACTGAATAATTTCGTCACTCATATTCTTAACTATTTAAGAATGAAGCATTCAAAATATTTTAAAGACTTTATTCTAATAAATATAGATAATATACGAATAATATAATAAACTTTATTGGCATAAAAGGAATTATTCGAATACATAAACCTAGCTCTAGGGCATATCACTAGTAGTCTGTGTTCCTCGGAGGAGGGGCTCTGTGGCGTCGATGGATGGTGCACCTTGTAGGTTGAATGGGGGAGGGTGATCGAGAGGAAAACGACCTCGGGAGGGCGAGGTCAATGGCAAGGAAAGGAAGCGGAGTGGCTAGGCGACTCGGTTGGCAATGTTAGAGTGAGGGGGAACGATGAAAAGGCTGAACGCGTCAAAGTTGGCAGCAAAGGTTAGTGGCCGGTGTAGGGCGATTAGAAGGGAAATGTCCAGTGAGAGGGAGGAAGCGAAGAATCGTGCGACTGTAGTAGAGAAATCGAGCAGGCGCAGGCACAGGAAATTGCCAATCCAAGGGTTAAGGCAGTTATCAGGCGGGGGTGACATGCTTGGGAGGATTGAAGGAGGCACTGTTCTTTTGATGTGAAGAGTCTGAAGACAGTACATAGCTGTCTATTAAACCTAAGATTTGGGTGTGAAAGGAAATAGGTGGATGGGCAAGGGTATTTTAGGAAAATAAAAAATATGGGATTAACCTTTCACTTTTTTTCACTTTTTATTCTATTATATTTATATATACTTATATTATATATTTTTATATTATTTTTATCATTGTAGGATAGAACGGTAGATTTTACATGTGGCTCGATGTATTTGTGACGCTATTAAAAAATTTATGGGCCAAAATGTTATCTTTAATGTTAAAAGGATTAGAAAAAATTAGCATTTCACCATACAACATAATTTGACGTTCGATTGCAGGATTTGGCTACCTATATATATATATATATATTTATACTTCTATAAAAAGAGGAGGAACTTTTTTGTCGAACTTTTGACTTTCATTGTTATCCACGTAAATTCTATTATATTATTTATACACACTAATAAATTAAGATTATGATTGTAATTTCTCTAAAAAAACTGCTCAAATAACCATCCACTTTTCTCTTTCTTTTCTCATTCTCTCTCCCCTTAATCAAACTAAAGTCAAGTGCCTTTTTTTTTAAACCACAAACCGTGGGTACCTCTTAGTTTATAAAATTCTAACAATTTTAATATTATTTTGTTATGAAGAATCCCATTTATTTCATTGAATTCCGTATAAATTTATTTTCAAATTATGAAGAATCCCATTAGTTTATGAATTCCTTATAAATTTATTTTCAAATTATACGCTTGGTACGCACAGATTATCCTAGAGTATAGTATAGTAGTAAAGAAGGTCCATATGAACCTCTTAAGGAGACACATGTCCTTTTTATTTTAAAAAACTCAATTTTTTTCTATTTTTCTAAAAACTTTTATTAACTTATATAATCTTTTATTTTTATCCTCTCATTTCTAATAAGTTTTATTATATCTTTTCTCCTTCCAAGCACATCTTCCTGAAAATTAATTTTGAAACAGAGCATGCGCTTTTTATCTTGAAATAGTATATTGTCAGTCAAGCAACTCTAGAAAACATTACACAAACCTCATCGCAAGTGTAAAAAACGGAATTGCATCTAAATGGGTCATATATAGTCTCCAAACGAATCCATTATATGCATACATATATATAACTTTTTAAATTTTCATCCCTTTTGTTTAATACATTTTGTTATTTTTGTTAAGAAGACATTTTGATTCTCCAAAATAATTTCGGAAAGAGTATGTTCTATATATTGTTTTAAATATATTGAATTATAATAATTTTGATGTTGCCTTTATTTATATTTTTTACTGTATTGTAATATTATCGACTTTTTTTCCTGAACATTTTCACTCCCACTCGTACTCCATTACATTCTATTTTAGTTAGTATTCTTTTTTTTTAATCAAACTAATACAAGATCATCCATAATTTAAATGCATCTTGAAAAGACTTTGAACATATAAAAGGAAGTCAGTTGTTTGGGATGTCAATATTACTCAAAGGAAAAAAAAAAGGCTTTGCCCGCTAACATTTCTATATCAAGTATCACTGTAATCGTCACTAATCTTTATTCAATGTCAGTTTGCCCATTAACGGTTCCAAAATAGTGTTAGCTTGGCCACAATCATTTTGCTTCATTGCACTATGAACGGACAGAGTGAGACAAACTAAATGATAGTGGGCAAATTCATACTAATGAGGATTAAGGGCAAGATGTCTTTTACCCAATATTCATTCCATTTACAGATGGATGAACAGATGATATGTCTGTCTGGACTATATTAAGAAACCATATTAGATAAGTGCCAGCAGGTTTCAACAGAGATAGCATACATATATGTGTGTACATCTATATCTATATATATATATATATATCCAAATCCAAGTTCCTATTCTAAACCTAGCTAGCTAGCTAGCAAGATCCACCTAGATCATCCAAGTCAATGGCTTATTCTTTTTTCTTGGGCGAATAGTTAATGGCTACAATTCTTAATTCCTTCGCACAACCCTAAAAATAACAACCTGACCTAATCTGATCTTTTTTTGATAAGTACTGAATCACCCCTTTATTATGTCTATAAATATAATTGCTGAATTGTTAGGACCTCAAGTCAATCATCCTTCCTTCAATCTTGCTCATAGCTCTGTGTTCCATAGCATTCAGGTATACTTTTCAGTTCAATCAGAAAACCATCCCTGACATCGATCCAACTTCAAAGAGGATTAACGTCTAGACACAGCTAGCTAGCAGTCTCACTAGCTAGCTCGTGGTTCAGAGAGCTATAGCAGGCGTTGATCTGATTAACTAATCTAGGAAACCAATATATATAAATATGGCAGGAGGTGGTTTCGTTGCGCAAGGCCATGTTGGGAACTACAATGGGGGTGTCACTGCCTTCGTCGTCATCACTTGCATCGTAGCTGCAATGGGAGGTCTCCTGTTCGGCTACGATATTGGTATTTCAGGTCAGTCGATTTATTATTATATATGCTTTTTCACGTGGACCAAAGAAAAACTCCAAATGAAGTACAACAATTATTAATTAACAGGCATGACTTTTCACTGATTGAATTTGAATTCGCACGATCAATTTGATCAAAAATTTGCAGGTGGAGTGACGTCCATGGACGATTTCCTGATGAAGTTCTTCCCGGCAGTGTACCATAGAATGACAGACGGATCAGCACGTGACAAAAATCAGTATTGTAAATACGATAACCATTTGCTGACACTGTTCACATCTTCCCTCTACCTCGCCGCACTGGTTGCTTCCTTCTTTGCCTCTGAGATAACCCGTGTCTTTGGCCGCAAGGTGTCCATGTTCTTGGGAGGCCTATCCTTTCTCATTGGAGCTATGCTCAATGGCATTGCCATGAACATCATAGTGCTCATCATCGGACGCATATTGCTTGGTGTTGGCGTGGGATTTGCTAACCAGGTATATATACAGACCATTGATATGAGTTGAAGTAATGTGTCAATTATATTAATGAATATTATCTAAACCGACATTAATCACATATGTTCAATGCATGCGAATTGCAGTCGGTTCCAGTCTACCTGTCAGAAATGGCACCGGCAAAAATCAGAGGAGCACTCAATATCGGGTTCCAAGTTGCGATCACAATTGGCATTCTTATTGCGAATTTTGTCAACTATGGAACTGCAGAGATCAAGGGTGGATGGGGTTGGAGAATTTCCTTGGCTCTTGCAGGGGTCCCTGCCCTGTTCATGACCATCGGATCTATCTTCCTTCCGGACACCCCCAATTCCATCATTGAGCGAGGCCACCACGAGGAGGCCAAGCGTATGTTGCAAAAGATCCGTGGCACCGAAGACGTCAAAGCGGAGTTGGGGGACCTAATTGCAGCAAGCGAAGCTGCCAAGAAGGTGCAACAACCGTGGAGGAACATGTTCCTCCCAAGATACAGACCTCAACTCGTCATCTGCTCTCTCATTCCATTCTTCCAGCAAATCACTGGCATCAACGTCATCATGTTCTATGCTCCTGTTCTCTTCAAGACTTTGGGCTTTGGCGACAAGGCATCCCTCATGTCTGCAGCTATAACTGGTGTCGTTAATGTTCTTGGGACCTTTGTTTCCGTTGCTACGGTTGATAAGTTCGGGAGGAAAGCTCTCTTCATTGAAGGTGGCGTTCAGATGATCATTTGCCAGGTATCCGCCGGACATCATTGGTTGTATCTTTCCTTTCTTCCTTCCCACCTATATATGGTGATTGCAAAGATAAAGACGATAGACGGTCTGTTAGTTGCTCAATATTGTCATTGCAGATTGCTGTAGGAGGCATGATCGGCTACAAGTTCGGATTGACGGGCGAAGGGTCCTTCAGTAAGGGCGAGGCCAACTTCCTGGTGTTCCTAATCTGTGCTTACGTAGCGGCCTTTTCGTGGTCCTGGGGCCCGCTGGGGTGGCTGGTACCTAGTGAGGTCTGCCCACTAGAAGTCCGATCACCTGGTCAGGCAATTAATGTGTCCGTCAACATGTTTTTCACCTTCATCATTGCTCAGGGCTTCCTTTCCATGCTCTGCCACATCAAATTTGGTCTCTTCTTTTTCTTCGGTGGCTTCGTGATCCTCATGACCATCTTCGTGTTCTTCTTCTTGCCTGAGACGAAGAACGTCCCAATTGAAGAGATGAACAGGCTTATGAAGGCTCATTGGTTTTGGGGTAAATACATCCCCGATGAAGTGGCCTCTGGGGACAAGTACACTGCATGACTTGACAAGGATTGCTTGTCGTATACTCGACAGGAGCTACAACTGTATATGACTGCGAATGTAAACTTCCTCATCAATTTTTGGGAATACCTAGTGAATTTCCGATCACGGGGACGGTCAATGGGCTAGGGGGCCAGATCTTGAGGCCAAGGTGGCCAAGAGGAAGTAGAGGAGGGGCTAGATTAGGGCCACGATGCACAGGGTGACGACAATCACGAACCAAGTCTCCATGGAAGAGAAGAAGCAGAAATTTGAAAGCTTTGATAAAGAAGAAGCTGGTGATTATACGTACCGGTGTTGGATCTCGTGCTTTGCGGCTGCAATACTTGTTAAAATGATATGTCATTCTTTCCCAGTTATTATTCTAAAGAGAAAAAGTAACCGAACAAATTTGTCATAATTTTCATTTCTTAACAATCATTAGGACACTTTTAAGATAAATTAAACTAAACATAAAATAAACTTTACATTCAACTCTATAATTGTAGACAGTTGCTGTGCTATGAGTTCGATATAGTTAGTAATATATTCTTAAAATGCCATAGATTTAAATTGATATAACTAAAAATGCAATAGCCAAAGTTATATAGAAAAATATAAAAGAATTATAAATGTGTTCTCTGAGATTTAGGGACTATTTTTAATACTATCTTATAAAATGCTTCAATAAGTATGATGTTAAATATATAATGATGTATAATATTCCGGGAGTATAAGTACACAGAAGTTCACTTGCTGGGAGGGAATGATTATTTAATACTCAGTCTCCTAGAATCGTAAGATGGGGGCAGTGGTCGTTAGCACAGAAGGTGCAATAGTAAAAAGTCAGTAAAAACAGGAATTCGCGAGTAAATTCACTTGTGTTCTTTTTAAAGATTGCTTATGAACGTTCATCTATTCCTAATTTTTGTGTAAACTGTAGAGCATTCTTCAATACTGGTAATGAGCGCAAGAAATAAAAAACAACTTGCCATGTATTCGCGGGATTGTGGACTTTGAGGGTTTATCATTTTCTTTATCGGGTATAAGAGAGGCTTATGACATAGTACAATAATTGTGAGACCGGTCTTTACCAAATATGCATATATAGGCAGACACATACATATCCATATGCACATGCATGATTACATAATATACATGTATATAATATACCATAATTTGTGGCTGGAACTTTATCTATATGAAAAAAAAAAACAAAAAAGTGAAAATCAGAGAGAGATAAGTGTAGAATGGGCTAGGTGGCCTCATCTTCAGTAGCTTTTTTTCTTCCCCACCGCCTTTGACCATCTTTGACCATCTTTTTTTTCTCCTTTTCTAAATTATTAATGCCATACTTTCCCTTGTTCTGCCCCTAGCTGAGGGAAAACGAAAATGAACCAAAAGAGAGAGAGAGATAAGTGAGCTGAGTTGAGGAAATCTTTGGAGAAGAAGAAGGGGAAGAAGACTAAGTTTGGAGTATTGATTAGTAAGTTAATTGTCTATGATTTAAACATTCATATTCACTATATTAGGTATAGTTTGGTGGCTCTTCTTGCATTCATCTTTGCTGTTCAGGTTTGAGAAGCTTGGTTGCTGTAATTTAGGTAGTTCCATAGCTGATGTAGATTGAGTTGGATATATTCGGAGTTAGTGTTATTTTGTGTTAGGATGAGTTCGGTAACTCATACGACCTGAATAATTCGGTTGTTAGGGAGCAAATATCTTGATTGAATTAGTAGGTTTCTAATATGAGCGGAAATGGATCGGATTAACAGAAATTTGTGTGCTCTTTGGCTAAGTTGACTTGCTGTAAATGAGAACAGAGTATGAATGAATCTGATTTGAAATTTATCATGCATTATAATGATATCATGTGATGGATTGATTTACTAAGCTCTTGTTTAATTGTATTTTGGAACAAAGGAAGTACTTATAATTCCTTGCACTCTTCTTGAATTTGGCTAAACAAATTGGTCATCCATTTGATATAAATTGCAACGTATCCTAAGTTGATATAATTTGAGGAATACATGTGCATATCATTTTGCATCGTTCCTTATTTAGAGAGTTAGTCGGAAACTGAAAGGGATAGGAAAGAAGCATTTGTTAATTATGAACGTCTTATATTATAGTTATATCCAGGAAGTAACACGGGAGATCAACTGATGCATATTTTTACTCTTATTTAGTATATTATCTAACCCTTATGTTTAAACTTAATAGGGGCTGAGGAGACCGAGACTATACACCCGGAAAGCTCGACCCATTGAGCTATTGTTTTGGGGGGGTCTTTGTAAGTACTTTCTTCCATCGTAAAATGATAATATATATATATATATATATGGTTATAGAGGTGATGGTGGCTGAATGATTGCGGAACATAGTTGATGTGTATGCTGAGTATGCTTGTGATTGTTGGACTCTATAGCCATGGGACCGCTGGACCCAGCGGATTATAAAAGGGGCCTGATCGGCCGCCAAACCCAGCGGAATATAAATAGGGACTTGATCGGCCGCTGGACCCGACGGAATACAAATAGGGGCCTGATCGGTCGCTGGACCCGGCAGAATATAAATAGGGGCTTGATCAGCCGCTAGACCCGGCGGAATATAAGTAGGGGCATGATCGGCCGCTAGACCGACGGAATATAAATGAAGGTCAACTCTTACCGCCAGAGGTTAATGGGCGGCCCCCGCTTATGAGATATGATATGTGAATGAACGGATAATTTCTTTGAGATATGCGGGGTCACGGTACCGTCAGAACTTGTCGCAAGGCAATGTGACCCCATGGCTATATTATTGTTGTTTGGATTTGGTTGCCATATGAGTTGTGTGAAAGGATGATCTTGGTATTGAATTCTATATCTCGGTGGAATATGTACATAAATAGATATATGATTGATTGTGGTGAATTGTGATGTTAACATATTAGTTCATTTTACATTAGAATATAATACTCACTGAGATGCAGCTCACCCTCTGCATACATTTTTCCAGATGAGCTAGAAGCTAGACTAGCCGTACAGGAGGACTTTTGGATAACGGGGATCAGCGCGAAGGGTTTTTGGCAAGTAGGCCCACTCATAGTATAGGTAGTAAGTTTTCGTAAATGTCACAGCTTTGTTACGACCTGAAACTTTTATTTAGTTGGTTTAGTGGTATGGTTGCAGCAGAACACTCTATTGAGGGTATATATGTACATTAGAATATGTTAGATTGATTATATGTTTAGGTAGAGCATGCCGAGTTGGTTTAAATGTTGTGTTATAAAAGCATACTATATACATATGAAAACTTTCGTTTAGTTTGTGTTGCGAGATGGTTACAACTTAGTACTCTCTTGATAGTTTTATGCATATATTAGAATTAGTTAGGTGGTTATATGTTTATATAGAGCTTCCTGGGTTGGTTTAATGTGTTGGGAGTTATGGAAATAGATTATACATATATGAGTTGCGTATATGACAATGGATATTAAGGAATAGAGGGGAAACTCTGCTATAAGTTTCGGGTCGTGACATTTTTGGTATCAAAGCCTAGGTTATAGGATTCTGTAGACTTAGTGTGCCTGATCCTTGTTCTTTTTGATTAGTTGCGGCCCCAAGACGGGAGATATCTCATAATTGTGTTTGTTTAAATGCTTGATTAACTTGTGTATTTCATAGGAAATTAGCAATGAGACCCAAACATGCGAGGCGGGGTCGACGTAGGTACGGCACGGCCGAGAATTTAGTTGATCAGGACACACTTGAGCCTATGACAGAAGATCAAGTGTCTCAAGCTCCTCAAGAGGCTGCTGAGGCTCCCAGGGATCAAGATCCACCAATCCACCAAACATTAGCAGCGATGACTCGTCTAGTTGAGCAGCAAGCGCAGCTAATCGAGCAACAAACAGCTTTCTTCCAGAGGCAAGCAGCACAACCAAGTGCATCCACATATCACATAGAGCAACAATTGACGACGTATGAAAGGTTTAGGAAATATGGTCCATCTAGTTTTTCGGGAAGTGCTGATCCTATAAAAGCGGAGAATTGAATAGCTGGAATGGAAAGAATTTTTTCAATCATGGAGGTTTCAGACACCCAATGTGTGGCACTTGCGACATTTATGCTAGAAGGGGATGCTCAGTACTGGTGGGAGGCTACTCAGAGACGACTGGACCCAAACTCCTCACACGTTATCACTTGGGCTGAGTTTACGCAAGCATTTTATAACAAGTACTTTCCAGCCTCGTTTCGATGCACCAAGCAGTGGGAATTTCTAAATTTGAAGTAAGGAGAGCTTAACGTAGCTGAATATGAAGTAAAATTCACCAAGTTGTCACGTCTTGCCCCTACATTGGTAAGTGATGAAACTTCCAAATGCAGTAGGTTCCTGGATGGATTGAACCTCAATATTAGGTCACGCGTTTCCGTTCTGGAGATCCCATTATTTTCAGACCTGTATAATAAAGTCATTATTGCTGAGGAGGACTTACGAGAGGAAGTTCTTCAGAGGGAACAAAGTAGAACTCGACCTAGTAGTTTAATTGTAGAGGGTTCCTCCCGACCCCCAAAAAGAGGCGGGTTCACTCAGGGCTTCAATAGAGGGAAATCAACTTATCAGCAGTTTCCGCAATGGTCTCATGAAGATAAGGGCATGAGAAGTCAAAGTGGCGGGAGTTATGGTGGAACTAACCTCCCGAGGCGTCAAAATTGTCAGAATTGTGGTTGATTTCATTCCGGTGTTTGTCAAGTGCAGTCTGGGAGTTGTTTTCATTGTGGACATCGTGATCACTTGAGAAACAATTGCCCACAATTAAGGAGTGAAGGGGTTACTTGTTTTAGATGTGGCATGAAGGGACATGTACAGAGGAATTGTAGGCAGCCTATAGTATCGGCATCTAGTAGTGCTAGTATGGGCAACAGGCCATCGATGATGAGAGGCCGTGGGCAGATGAGCAGTAATAAGAGTGTTCAAAGCCGAGGGGGTGGATCGATGGTGAGCTCAGTAGGCTAGGCTAATAGACCAATGACGCAGGGTAGAGTATTCACTTTAACGAAGCGGGATGCTGATGCCACTCCGACTGTAGTGACGGGTACGTTAAATCTCTTTAATAAACCTGCTCATGTACTTATAGACCCAGGTTCCACTCATTCATATATCTCATTGTCATATGCCATACATTCTGATAGACCACAAGAGTTATTAGATAGTCGTATGTCCATAGCCACACCGACCGGGGAGAGTGTAGTGGTTGGGGAAGTGTATCGCAGTTGTAGGCTACAGTTAGGGGATAATGAGATGTTAGTAGATTTAATACCTTTAAGTATTTGGGATTTTGATGTTATCCTTGGGATGGATTGGCTTGCTTCTCACCATGCTTCTGTGGAGTGTTACAAGAAAGAGGTTGCCTTTAGAATACCGAATGAGCCTGAATTTAAGTTTTATGGAGATCAGTTGGGTGTCCCATTCATTTTTATATCATTCCTCGAGGCGACGAAATTTTTAAAAAGGGGGTGTGAAGGATATTTGGCACATGTGGTTGCTACCGAGGTCGACTCACCGAAAATTAGTGAAATTCCAATAGTCTGCGAGTTTTCAGATGTTTTTCCTGATGACTTACCTTGTCTTCCTCCTGATAGAGAGATTGGGTTTACTGTAGAGTTAGAGCCCGGTACTACCCCGATTTCCCGCGCATTGTATCGTATGGCCCCAATAGAGCTTAAGGAATTGAAAGTCCAGCTGCAAGAATTATTAGAAAAGGGGTTCATCAGGCCTAGTGTATCTCCTTGGGGCGCTCCAGTTTTGTTTGTGAAGAAGAAGGATGGTTCGCTCAAACTGTGCATAGATTATCAACAGTTGAATCGAGTTACAGTGCGCAATAAATATCCATTACCCCGAATAGATGACTTGTTTGATCAGCTCCGAGGTGCTACCGTCTTCTCGAAGATCGATCTTAGATCGGGATATCACCAGCTGAAGATCAAGGACTCCGATGTGCCCAAGACTGCTTTTCGCACTCGGTATGGACATTATGAATTCATTGTGTTGCCTTTTGGGTTAACAAATGCTCCAACAACTTTTATGGATTTAATGAATAGAGTCTTCCAGCCATATCTTGATAAGTTTGTGGTAGTTTTCATTGATGATATACTGGTATACTCGAGAGAAAGGGATGAGCATGAAGAACATCTTCGAGTTGTGTTGTAGATTTTGAGGAAAAGAAAACTTTATGCCAAGTTTAGTAAATGCGAGTTTTGGTTAGATCAAGTGGGATTCTTGGGCATGTGATTTCAGGTGATGGTGTATCAGTGGACCCCACGAAAGTTGAAGCTATCCTGAATTGGAATCGTCCTACAAGTGTAACAGAGGTGAGGAGTTTCCTAGGATTAGCTGGTTATTATCGAAGATTTGTGGAAGGATTCTCCCTTATTGCTGCTCCCCTGACTCGGTTAACGCGGAAGAGTGTGAAGTTTGAATGGACAGATGAGTGTGAACAAAGTTTCCAGGAGTTGAAGAAGAGATTGACTACTGCCCCAGTGCTTATTATTCCGTCCACTGATGAGGGGTTTGTGATATATAGTGATGCATCCCATCAAGGCTTAGGCTGCGTATTAATGCAAAATGGCAAAGTGGTGGCTTATGCATCTCAGCAACTAAGGAATCATGAGAAGAACTACCCGACGCATGATCTTGAATTGGCAGCTGTGGTATTCTCTCTCAAACTTTGGAGACATTACCTATATGGAGCAAAGTGTGAGATTTATACGGATCACAAGAGTTTGAAATATTTGTTTACTCAGAAAGAACTCAACTTGAGACAAAGGAGATGGATGAAATTAATTAAAGATTATGATTGCACGATCAACTATCATCCAGGGAAGGCAAATGTCGTGGCAGATGCACCGAGTAGGAAATCATCAGCAAGATTAGCAGGTATGTGGAGTGTTCATGACACGCTTATCAATGAGTTTAGATTACTGGAAGTTAAACTAGAGATGACCAGTTTAGGAGCATTGATGGCTATTTATGATGTGAAACCAGTGCTATTTGATCGAATTCGAGAAGCGCAACAAGTAGATCCATTTTTGGTAGAGATGAAAAACAAGATAAAGGAAGGCAAAGTAAAGGAAGGCAAGAAGTTTGAATTTCTCTTGAAAGAGGAGGACACACTTATGTTTGGGAATCGAATTTGTGTACCTGACGATGCTGAGTTGAAGAGAGAGATCCTTGCACAAGCCCATGGCTCACCATATGCGATGCACCCGGGAAGCACCAAGATGTATTATAATTTGAAGAGAAGTTATTGGTGGTATAACATGAAAAAGGAGATAGCTGAATATGTTGCTGAGTGTCTAGTATGTCAGCAAGTTAAGGCAGAACATCAGCACCCATCCGGGTTATTACAACCTCTTCCGGTACCTAAATGGAAATGGGAAAAGATCACCATGGATTTTGTCTCGGAACTTCCACGAACACGAAGGGGGCATGATTCTATATGGTTGATAGTTGATAGGCTGACTAAATCCGCTCACTTTCTACCAGTTAAAACGACGTTTGGTGCATACCAATTGGCACAGTTGTTCATTAAAGAGATTGTGAGGTTGCACGGTGTGCCGGTATCTATAGTATCAGACAGAGGTTCATATTTTACTTCAAAGTACTGGAATAGTTTTGTTACTGCTCCGGGCACGAAGCTGAATTTGACCACTGCTTTTCATCTCGAATCAGATGGGCAGAGCGAAAGGACCATTCAGACATTGGAGGATATGTTAAGAGCGTGTATTATAGAATTTCAAGGCAGTTGGGATGACTACCTTCCTTTGATGGAATTTGCCTATAATAACAGTTACCAATCTAGTATTGGAATGGCTCCTTACGAGTCGCTTTTTTGGCTGGGCTTGTCGAACACCTTTGTGTTGGAATGAAGTTGCAGAGAGGCAATTAACTGGACCGAAAATAGTCGACTTAACGGCCGAAAAGGTCAAGGTTATTAGGGAAAGATTAAAGACCGCTCAAGGGCGACAAAGAATTATGCGGATAAACGAAGGAAGGACCTCGAGTTCCAGCAAGGGGATCGAGTTTTCTTAAAAGTATCACTATGGAAGGGTATTATGAGATTTGGCAAGAAAGGTAAGCTTAGTCCCAGATATATCGGGCCATACGAAATTCTGGAGCGCATTGGGAAGGTGGCATACCGGTTGGCTCTACCCCCTGAATTGTTCCGTATTCATAACGTGTTTCATGTGTCAATGTTGCGTAAGTATATACCAGACCCATCTCATGTTCTGAGTTATCAACCGGTGGAGCTAAATGAGGACTTGACATATGAGGAAGAGCCAATGGAAATCTTAGATAGGAAAGAGTAGGTCCTTCGAACCAAGAGAATTCCGTTAGTAAAGGTGTTGTGGAAGAGTCATTCGATAGAAGAAGCCACTTGGGAACCCGAGGATTCTATGAGAGTCCAATATTCATACCTTTTTCCCGATATCAGGTAAATAATTTCGGGGAAGAAATTTTTATTAGTGGGGGAGATTGTGAGACCATTCTTTACCAAATATGCATATATAGGCAAACACATGCATATCCATATGCACATGCATGGTTACATAATATACATGTATATAATATACCATAATTTGTGGCTGGATCTTTATCTATATGAAAAAAAAATGAAAAAGTGAAAATCAGAGAGAGATAAGTGTAGAATGGGCCAGGTGGCCTCATCTTTAGCAGCCCTTTTTCTTCTCCACCGCCTTTGACCATGTTTGACCATCTTTTTTTTCTCTCATTTTCTTCCTTATTTATGCCATACTTTCCCTTGTTCTGCCCCTAGCTGAGGGAAAACGAAAATGAACTAGAAAAGAGAGAGAGAGGAGAGATAAGTGAGCTGAGTTGAGGAAATCTTTGGAGAAGAAGAAGGGGAAGAAGACTAAGTTTGGAGTATTGATTAGTAAGTTAATTGTCTATGATTTAAACATTCATATTCACTATATTAGGTATAGTTTGGTGGCTCTTCTTACATTCATCTTAGCTGTTCAGGTTTGAGAAGCTTGGTTGCTGTAATCTAGGTAGTTCCATAGCTGATGTAGATTGAGTTGGATATAGTCGGAGTTAGTTTTATTTTGTGTTAGGATGAGTTTGGTCACCCATATGAGCTGAATAATTCGGTTGTGAGGCAGGGAGCAAATATCTTGATTGAATTAGTAGGTTTCTAATATGAGCGGAAATGGATCGGATTAACAGAAATTTGTGTGCTCTTTGGCTAAGTTGACTTGCTGTAAATGAGAACAGAGTATGAATGAATCTGATTTGAAATTTATCATGCATTATAATGATATCATGTGATGGATTGATTTACTAAGCTCTTGTTTATTTGTATTTTGGAACAAAGGAAGTACTTAGAATTCCTTGCACACTTCTTGAATTTGGCCGATCAAATTGGTCATCCATTTGATATAAATTGCAACGTATCCTAAGTTGATATAATTTGAGGAATACATGTGCATATCATTTTGCATCGTTCCCTATTTAGAGAGTTAGTCGGAAACCGAAAGGGATAGGAAAGAAGCATTTGTTAATTATGAACGTCTTATATTATAGCTATATCCAGAAAGTAACACGGGAGATAAATTGATGCATATTTTTACTCTTATTCAGTATATTATCTAACCCTTATGTTTAAACTTAATAGGGGCTAAGGAGATCGAGACTATACACTCGGAAAGCTCGACCCATTGAGCTATTATTTTTGGGGGTCTTTGTAAGTACTTTTTTTCATCGTAAAATGATAATATATATATATATATATATATGGTTATAGAGGTGATGGTGGTTGAATGATTGCAGAACATAGTTGATGTGTATGCTGAGTATGCTTGTGATTGTTGGACTCTATAGCCATGGGACCGCTGGACCCGGCGGATTATAAAAGGGTCCTGATCGGCCGCCAAACCCGGCGGAATATAAATAGGGACTTGATCAGCCGCTGGACCCGGCGGAATACAAATAGGGGCCTGATCGGCCGCTGGACCCGGCGGAATATAAACAAGGGCCTGATCGGCCGCTGGACCTAGCGGAATATAAGTAGGGGCATGATCGGCCGCTAGACCGGCATAATATAAATGAAGGTCAACTCTTACCGCCAGAAGTTAATGGGCGGCCCCCGCTTATGAGATATGATCTGTGAATGAACAGATAATTTCTTTGAGATATGCGGGGTCATGGTACCGTCAGAACTTATCGCAAGGCAATACGACCCCATGGCTATATTATTGTTGTTTGGATTTGGTTGCCATATGAGTTGTGTGAAAGGATGATATTGGTATTGGATTCTATATCTCGGTGGAATATGTGCATAAATAGATATTTGATTGATTGTGGTGAATTGTGATGTTAACAAATTAGTTCATTTTACGTTGGCATATAGTACTCACTGAGATGCAGCTCACCCCCTGCATACATTTTTCCAGATGAGCTAGAAGCTAGACTAGCCGCACAGGAGGACTTTTGGATGACGGGGATCAGCGCGAAGGATTTTTGGCAAGTAGGCCCACTCATAGTATAGGTAATAAGTTTTCATAAATGTCACAGTTCTATTACGACCTGAAACTTTTGTTTAGTTGGTTTAGTGGTATGGTTGCAGCAAAACACTCTATTGAGGGTATATATGTACATTAGAATCTGTTAGATTGATTATATGTTTAGGTAGAGCATGCCGAGTTGGTTTAAAGGTTTGATGTGTTATAGAAGCATACTATATACATATGAAAACTTTCGTTTAGATTGTGTTGCGAGATGGTTGCAACTGAGTACTCTCTTGAGAGTTTTATGCATATATTAGAATTAGTTAGGTGGTTATATGTTTATATAGAGCTTCCTGGGTTGGTTTAATGTGTTGGGAGTTATGGAAACAAATTATACATATATGAGTTGCGTATATGACAATGGATATTAAGGAATAGAGGGGAAACTCTGCTATAAGTTTCGGGTCATGACAATAATAGTCAAATCCAAATAAATGGGCTTGAAAGTCTCGCTAACGAGAATCTAATATGAGATCTCATGGTTCCAAGCGAGCGACATGCAACCACACAAAACCCCCATCCTCAATATTTGTCTTTGTTAGTGGTTATATATCAAACAAACTAAATAAGGAAATAAAAAAAAAAGTTAAAAATCACAGTAAGAAAGTAAAAAAAAAAAGAAAAAAGAAAAGGGAAGTTAAGTGCACGATATGATTAGGGTATCACCTACACAAGCATTTTCTCAAACAATTGATGAGCATTGTTGAGGAATGTCTTTTAATTTGCGGCAGGGAAGCATGGCTAGAGAGAAGAACCTAGGACGAGGATGCCCTGAGAAACCAAAACAGCAAAGACGGAGAAGACGGTTAATAATGACAGGCATAGGCCGGACAGAACAACCACTGTGAGTTTGTGACTATGAGGACACCAACCGAATCCTTTGGACAACGATTGCAGAACAGTCAAATATACACAAAGTATTAACACGATAATTGGTGACAAACAACTATGTATAGTCTGCCTTAGACATTTGGAACCAACGTCTATCCTGCATATGCCCCCCCACCCGGCATTACCCAAAAACGTACACCATTGTTTCTTCATTTGAATTATATTGAAAAAGCTGATGAAAATGAAAAAGATTCGTCAACCATTCGACTTGCCAAATTCAAACACTTTTGATTTGCAATCTTCTGCCCCCTAGTCGCTTTGAACATCTAGAGAAAAAATTTTGAACGGCGCTGACTTATCTTTCTGAAATGATTTAGCGGAGTGGAGTCAGAACATGAAGGCGACGGATATCTTGCTTCTCATCAAGCAGAGCACATATATTTGCCCGATACATTAATTCAGCTCGCGGAAAAATAAAATAAAATAAATGCCTTTGATGTATTTCAACCAAATTGATTGTGAAGAGGCATCAAATTAAACTAATTGTGCATGCATGCAGACCTCTCGTAAAACAATCCAATGAGTAAATAGTAGAGGCAAGAAGATCAAATAATTAATTTGATACATGGCGGGGTCAAGTGGATGCAATTGAAGGGGAATGCGATATTAATGAAGGATATTTCATCCAACAAAGGTTACTACTCACTGGGAATGCTTAAAGGAAAGAGGCTGTTACTCACTGGGAGTGCGCGATAATTTTTCTTTTGTTCCCTGCAAAGGTTAGAAGTGTTTCTCTTATGTATATAACTCCAAAAGGTGGCCGTTGGGTCCCAAGAGCAGTGGCTCGAATCGTCTCTGTGTAGAAAACGAAAACCAATTGCATTTTTAAAAGCATGTCACAAAATTAATGACTTCGTTAGAAAATAAAATGGGGAGTGACCCAATTTTTTGCGGTGAATAGATGTGAAAGGATAATAATGTTTCCTTTGATGTCCAGTTCTTTTCCACTTTTAATTGGTCCATGGTTCATAACAAAATTGGAAGCAAAGGGGTGCAAGAAGAAAATTGGGAAATAAATTAGGAGGCTGAAAGGGCGCAGTTGATAGTGCTAAGTGCGGAAAAAAGTTCAACGTGCTTCACGTGTTTTTTTTTTTTAATCTATTGTAGATATAAATTTTCTAACTTAATCGTCAAGTTATTATTAATAGCACGTTCAATTATAGATTGAAAAGGTGGATAGAGTCCAGGCTTAGATTTAATATGAAAATTACCGTTGTTATTTTTAAGGATCTAAAGGGGATGGACAAGACTGGAAGTACAAGGATATTTTTCCAAATGAAATATATGCAAACACGACAAGCATTTGACATTAAATATTTTATTTTATTTTTATGTTATATTTCTTGATAGGGAATAATTATTGATTAAAATTTATTTTAGAATGTGTCTATCGGTGTTGAAGGCTTTTAACATACATGAAAATGTACGTGCAGTTATATTTTGAAAGTTGCAGTTGAAAAGAACTTGAAAGGATTTAAATGAAAGTCAATCAAAGTCTAAAGGGATGTTTTGGCAAGTGAAGGTCGAGAAGCACTTTAAAAACTAGTCACACTTTCAAATATAGTATAGAAGAAATATAGGTTTAGACAATAGAATTATAATTTTGCATACATGTAGAATAAATATATTTTTATTTTATTGTTATATTTGAAAAAAGAATTCATTGATGAAAAATGTGATTAGAATGAGGCAGTTGGTGTAATTGAGTGACACAAGTAGGGATAAAAATGCATGTTTTTTAAATTTGAAAGGCATTTTGGGAAAGTGAATGTAGATAAACACAACCCTGAGCGTCTTGATTATATTCTAAAGGAATACAATTGGGTGATACCAGTGGGGATATGAATGCATGCTTTTTAAAGTTTGACGGACACTTTTGAAAATTAATTTTAAAGAAATACAATAATAAATTCCACACTTTTATATATATATATATATATATATATATGTAATAGCTTATGTTTTAGTTACCTATCTAGACTTCTATAAAAGGTGAATGGAACTAGTTTGTCTATCTTTCAGCTTCCATTTTTTTCCATGTAATTTCTGTTATATTATTTAAACTTCATTTTATTAAGGCCATGATTGTAATTTCCACAAAATAACTACCCAAATAACCATCCACTTTTCTCTCCTTCTTTTCTCTCTCTCCGCTTAATCAAACAATGGTCTGGTGCATTTTTTCATTTTCTCTTTTACCACAAACCGTGGGTACCTTTCAGCTCATCAAAATTCTAACAATTTTAATATTATTTTTTGTGAAGAATCCCATTTATTTGATCGAGGTCAAAAGCTTGGGAAATGAAGGAGTATAATACACTATAATGACGAGACTAATATCGACAACTAGCAAGCAGATGAACTTCTTATAATTTTACTTTCACATGAGACACGCAGTATGCATAGGTTACCCTATACTAGTAATAATAAATTAAAAAAGGCCAGTATAAACTGCTTAAGGACACGTGTCCTTTTTATTTAAAGAAATTCTCAAGTTTTATCTATACTAAAAAAAGGCCTGTGTGTCGGATTATTTTAATGATTAAAGTGTATATCATAAATCCATTCAAATTATATTAAGCTGGAATCTATTTTAATTTTCTTAAAAATTACATATCTATTTATTTTTAACGTGATGTCCACTGATATTGCATCCTATAATTTGAATCATTGAATATGTAAACTAAATTATGTTATATGAGGATTAAACGAAGTCAAATGAATTAAAAATATTTGAAACGAATGTACATAAATTATAAGAAAAATATGAAATATAGAACAGTGAAGTTAATATAGATTGTTTCCATAAACGATAAATCCATAATAATTTGCTGAATAATATATTATATAAGTTCTTTTTGCCATGTTTTGAAAACATAAATATTTTTAGCAAATTCAGAAGGATTTACAAGGAAAAAAAGAAAAATAAAGTGGGGAAGCGTTTAAAAAGGCAAAGAAATTGAGCAAACCAATAAAATTTTGTCATATATCAAGCAAAGGAGAGTTCCTCTTGAAACTCTACGAAATGTATATGATAATGTAAGATAAGACTATATAAACAAGTTAGTCGTAAAAGATTATGAATTTAGGAAACTAGAAATAAAAAATAATCCAAATAAAATTAGAAAATTAATATCTATTTTTTTATAAATAATATATGGCCCTTAAATAAAAGTATGTAAAAACTAATATTTTGTTTTTTGGGAAATTCAATTTAGCGGAATAAGTACTAATATTTTGAAATATATTTCAATTGTTTGTATTATTAATAGTATCTATTAATACAAATGTAATATTCATTTGTATTTTGAGAAACGAAAAGATAAGGAGTTTTAAAATATTTTATTGTAAAAGCTCATGGAATAACACATGTACAATTGTATTTTGAAAAAAAAAATGACAGAAGGGGGTTTTATATTTTATTGTAAAACCCTCATAAAATGACACATGGGACCTCTCCTTACATATATATATTTTTAAAACCTTTATTAACCATTACAACCTTTCACTTTTATTCCTCCAATAATTTCTAATATATTTGTTATAAACACATCTTCTTGAAAATTAATTTTGAAACAGAACATGCAATATTTATGTTGTAAAAAAGTTATATTATTATTATTTTAGTATATTATATATATGTATGTCTTGCATCATTGTAGAAAGATTTTTCTTTTTAATTACTTGCAGCTAGTCAATGTATATCCATTTATCTTGAAATAGTATAATGTCTGGTAAGCAACTCTTAAAAATATTACATAAACCTCATCGCAAGTGTAAAAAACAAAATGTAATCTAAATGGGTCATATATAGTTTTCCAAAAGAATCCATTTTATATGTATATCCTTTTAACTTTTCTTTCTTTTTAGTTGATACTATATTTTTCTTGCTCTGCCATTTTGATTCTCCAAAATGATTTTGGAAAGAATATGTTTTATTTATTTTTCTTTATATATATTGAATTTTAATAATTTGAAGTTGGTTCCATTTATATATTTTTTATTGTATTGCATTATTATCGACTTTTTTTTGAACATTTTTGCACCAATTCGTACTCCACTAGACTATTTTAGAAAGTATTCTTCTCTTAATCAAAATAATATAAGATCATTTATATTTTAAATGTGTCTTCAAAAGACTTTGATCATATATAGGGAAGTTAGTTGTTTGGGATGTCAATAATATTCAAAGGAAAAAAAAATAAAAAAAGCAAGCTTTGCCCGCTAACATTTCTTTTTTTTTTTGTTGGTGGAAAGCCCACTAACATTTCTATATCAAGTATAATTGTAATCACTAACCTTTATTTAATGTCAGTTTGCCCATTAACTTTTCAAACTGGTGTTAGTGTGCCATGAATCCGTCTAATATAACTAAATTATAAACAAACATAACCTAAGTCTTTGCCCTCCTGGACTTCATTTCTTGTTGGTCGGGGATATTAAAGGGTCCATCATGCCTTGCCTTTGTACTGTCTAGTTTATTTTCTTATGAATACGGGTGCAGACCCCTAATTCACCCAGTTTCTAAAACTGTGTCAATTTAGTCCTTATACACTTGTAAATTTTAATTTGTATTAAAATTATTCATAAAATAATAGAATATTCAAATTTGTAATAGCATATTTCTGAAAATCCATATAATTTAATTCAAAAAATGAAAAGAGAAAAAGGAGAAATACAACCTCAGTACCCCATCACCCTCTTCTCTCTTCCCTTTCTCTCTTCGTAAATGAAGAGAGAACATGGTAGATTTGGGCAATGCTGATGCAAAGCTGTCTAGCACCAGCCGTCCTACTAGATTTCGATTTGATTATGCTGGAATAGGGTACTCTCCGAACTTGTTAGCTAGTAGGAATTCCCATCTGTTCTCCCTCCGTTCATTAATCCCACTTTGTTTTTTATTCAATTTAATGTAACTTTAAGAATATTTAATGACAAAAAGTATAATATTTCGACGGTTTGTTAAACAATTTGCGTAGGAATTTAGATGAGTCAAGTTTAAGGTTCAGATTGATACACTTTGGAACATATTAACGACTTAAGTGATACAAACTAACTATCAACGGTCAAATTGACACTGGACAATAATGTTAGCGACTAAACTGACACATTTTTTGAAAAGAAGAATTAACAAAGTGAGACAAACTAAATGTTAGTGGGCAAATTCATACTAATGCGGAACATTAAGGGCAAGGTGTCTTTACCCAATATTCATTCCATTTATAGATGGATAAACAGATGAGATGTCTGTCTGGACTATATTAAGAAACCATATTAAATAAGTGCTAGCAGGTTTCAACAGAGATAGCATACATATATGTGTGTGTATATATATATATATATATTTATTCATATCCAAATCCAAATTCCTATTCTAAACCTAGCTAGTTAGCTAGCAAGATCCACCTAGATCCTCCTAGTCAATGGCTTATTCTTTTTTTCTTGGGCGAATAGTTAATGGCTACAATTCTTAATTCCTTCCTACAATCCTAAAAATAGCAACCTGACTTTATCTGATCTTTTTTTGATAAGTACTGAATAACCCCTTTATTATGTCTATAAATATAATTGTTGAATTGTTAGGACCTCAAGTCAATCATCCTTCCTTCAATCTCGCCCATAGCTCTGTGTTCCACAGCATTCAGGTTTACTTTTCAGTTCGATCAGAAAATCATCCCCAACATCATCTAACTTCAAAGAGGATCGACGTCTAGACACAGCTAGCTAGCAGCCTCACTAGCTAGCTCGTGGTTCAATAGCTAGCTCGTGGTTCAGAGAGCTATAGCAAGCGTTGATCTGATTAACTAATCTAAGAAACCAATATATATAAATATGGCGGGAGGTGGTGTCGTTGCGCAAGGCCATGTTGGGAACTACAATGGGGGTGTCACTGCCTTCGTCGTCATTGCTTGCATCGTGGCTGCTATGGGAGGTCTCCTGTTCGGCTACGATATTGGTATTTCAGGTCAGTCGATTTATTATTATATATGCTTTTTCACGTGGACCAAAGAAAAATTCCGAATGAAGTACAACATTTATTAATTAACAGGCATGACTTGTCACTGATTGAATTTGAATTCGCACGATCAATTTGATCAAAAATTTGCAGGTGGAGTGACGTCCATGGACGACTTCCTGATGAAGTTCTTCCCGGCAGTGTACCATAGAATGACAGACGGGTCAGCGCGTGACAAAAATCAGTATTGCAAATACGATAACCATTTGCTGACGCTGTTCACATCTTCCCTCTACCTCGCCGCACTGGTTGCTTCCTTCTTTGCCTCTGAGATAACCCGTGTCTTTGGCCGCAAGGTGTCCATGTTCTTGGGAGGCCTATCCTTTCTCATCGGAGCTATCCTCAACGGCATTGCCATGAACATCATAGTGCTCATCATCGGCCGCATATTGCTTGGTGTTGGTGTGGGATTTGCCAACCAGGTATATATACAGACCATCGATATGAGTTGAAGCAATGTGCCAATTATATTAATGAATATTATCTAAACCGACATTAATCACATATGTTCAATGCATGCAAATTGCAGTCGGTTCCAGTCTACCTGACAGAAATGGCACCAGCAAAATCAGAGGAGCACTCAATATCGGGTTCCAAGTCACGATCACAATCGGCATTCTTGTCGCGAATTTCGTCAACTACGGAACTGCAGAGATCAAGGGTGGATGGGGTTGGAGAATTTCCTTGGCTCTTGCAGGGGTCCCTGCCCTGTTCATGACCATCGGATCTATCTTCCTTCCGGACACTCCCAATTCCATCATTGAGCGAGGCCACCATGAGGAGGCCAAGCGCATGTTGCAAAAGATCCGTGGCTCCGAAGAGGTCGATGCGGAGTTTGGGGACCTAATTGCAGCAAGCGAAGCTGCCAAGAAGGTGCAACAACCGTGGAGGAACATGTTCCTCCCAAGATACAGACCTCAACTCGTCATCTGCTCTCTCATTCCATTCTTCCAGCAAATCACTGGCATCAACGTCATCATGTTCTATGCTCCTGTTCTCTTCAAGACTTTGGGCTTCGGCAACAAGGCATCCCTCATGTCTGCAGCTATAACTGGCGTCGTTAATGTTCTTGGGACCTTTGTTTCCGTTGCTACGGTTGATAAGTTCGGGAGGAAAGCTCTCTTCATTGAAGGTGGCGTTCAGATGATCATTTGCCAGGTATCCGCCAGACATCATTGGTTGTATCTTTCCTTCCTTCCTTCCTTCCCACCTATATATGGTGATTGCAAAGATAAAGACGATGGACGGTCTATTAGTTGCTCATTATTGTCATTGCAGATTGCTGTAGGAGGCATGATCGGCTACAAGTTCGGATTGACGGGCGAAGGGTCCTTCAGTAAGGGCGAGGCCAACTTCCTGGTGTTCCTAATCTGCGCTTACGTAGCAGCCTTTTCGTGGTCATGGGGCCCGCTTGGGTGGCTGGTACCTAGTGAGGTCTGCCCACTGGAAGTCCGCTCGCCTGGTCAGGCCATTAACGTGTCCGTCAACATGTTTTTCACCTTCATCATTGCTCAGGGTTTCCTTTCCATGCTCTGCCACATCAAATTTGGTCTCTTCTTTTTCTTCGGTGGCTTTGTGATCCTCATGACCATCTTCGTGTTCTTCTTCTTGCCCGAGACAAAGAACGTCCCAATTGAAGAGATGAACAAGCTTATGAAGGCTCATTGGTTCTGGGGTAAATACATCCCCGATGAAGCGGCCACTGGGGACAAGTACACTGCATGACATGACAAGGATTGCTTGTCGTATACTTGACACGAGCTACAACCGTATATGACTGCGAACGTGAACTTCCTCATCAACTTTTGGGATTACCTAGTGAGTTTCCAATTACGGGGACGGTCAGTCAGCGAGCCAGGGGGGATCTTGGGGCCAGAGGTGGCAGAGAGGAAGTAGGGGAGGGACTTGATTAGGGCTGCGACGCACAAGGTGATGACAATCACGATCCAAGTCGCCATGGAAGAGAAGAAGCAGAGCTTTGAAAACTTGGATAGAGGAGAAGATGGAGATTGTACATATATAAGAAGAGGTTGAGGCCAACCAAGTTTTTTTTTTTTTTTTTTTTTTTGTGTGGTAATTATAGTCTTCATTGAAACAAAGATTAACCAGAATCCATAACAAACATTCGTGGGATGCAACCCCAGTAATATCCGAAATAAAGCCTGAACTACATTGGCCGAAGGATCAGTAAACTCAGCCACGGATGCCATTTGTTCACTGGCAACTGCCCGTCCAAGCTATAGTATCCGCGCAACCATTAGCTTCCCGGAAAGCATGCTGTGGGATGATCCAATCAAACCTGCTGCACAGAGTCCTGCAATCATTGATTAAATGATCGAAATGGGAATTAGACGACGTCTTGCCCCAAATCCAATAAAAAACTGTTATAGCATCAATCTCAACAATTAAAGAAGAGATGTTGAGATTTGCAGCGAGCAGCAACCCCTGCCTAAGCGCTTGAAGCTCAGCAACAAAACTAGAGGCTACTCCTAAATTTACCCCCAACCCATCGTCCCTCCTGATTTCGAATCGAACCAACCCCCCGCACTTCTCCCACCCCCCCCCCCCCCCCCCCCCCCCCCCCCCCCCCCCCTACAGGTATTTAAATTAAAGAACCACAGTGGCGGTGGTTCCAGACCAACGAGCATTTCACAAACCCGGGGACACGACGTTTTCTTTCTAGAGGCATAAAATTCAGCAGCTAGCTGGACGGTGAATAGAGTGGAGTTATTTCTTGGGGAAAAGTCGGAAGTCGGGGGCTGGTTACGTTTGTGTAGGGCCATTTGAATAGAGTGTAGTCCTTATATTATTACAGTATTTTTGAGTAATAAGTTATATTTTTATAGTTACTAGTAGGGATACACGTGCCTTACATGTGAGAATCTACTATATATATATATATATATATATTTAAATTGGCACTCTTTCGTTTGCTTTCCAAATTGAAATCTGAGACATCAAAGTGTACAATCAACCCAAAATTCAATATATACGTGAACTAAACCTTTAAAAAGGATTTAACATGGACTTCTTTTTTCTGATATATATATATATATATATATATCTACGTGTGTATGTGTGTGTAAATAAGTGCTGTTAGCAAATGATTTGTTAACGTGCCAAATAGGATTGGCAAAAACAAAAGCCAAATAGAAAATGGGAATTTGGTGCTCAGTCGCCTTTTTTAATATATACAATTCGATAATTCAATATCCTTATCCATATACATAGGAAAATTCTTGGGACCAGTCACTGAATATTCAGTCGGTTGTCAAAGTACAAAATATTTACTCTTGTTGTACAAGAGTTTCGGGTTTTATACAAAAAGTTTTTTGTACACCAAGAGTAAATATTTTGTACTTGGACGACCGACTGAATATTCAGTGACGGGTCCCAAGCATTATCCTAAGATACAATGTACTTGAGAAATTAATAGTGTACTTGATTTTAGAGTTGAGTTAAGTTGAGTTTTGATTTTAATTGGTTTGTAATGATTGTGATGTTGAATTATGAGAAAAAATATGAAAAAATAATGAATAGTTGAAAAAAAGTAACGATTGTGAATTGTAGAAAAAATAATGAATAATTGAGATAATTTATTATTAAAAATTGAATTGAATGATTAAAAAAATTGAAGAAAAATGAAAATGTAATAATTGTGTTGTTGACTTTTGTTGTGCAGTGAGTGAAGTTATTAGAGTTAAAATCTTAAAATTAGATTACGAAATCAAACGGGTAACAATCTGTGACCTTTCGTTTACTCACTACACTACTACAGACGCCCATTCACTCTAACGTGTCCCATTTTTTATTTATTTATATCTCCGTTCCCACAGAAAACTTCTCCCTTCTCCTCAAGCCTTCCCGTCAACACTGATTCCGGGCCCGAATTTGCACTGTGATTGTGCCTAGTCCAACTAATCGTTTTGGGGCCCCTTCGCATCTTCTTCTGCTCGTTCCCGCCAAAGTCAGTCTAAAACGACATTCTTGAAACTTTAGAAGAAGACCCTTGAATGTAGGGTGCTCTTCCTGGTGCCTTCTCCTCCCTCCACACGACAACCAACCTAATTCTGAGAATTGGTGCCCGCTGCAGATGTAGGATCTACTTTTGATCAGCAAATTGATTTGCATTTTGGGTAACTCTGTCTTTTTTCTTTCCTTCTGTCTTTTTTCCTTTTGGCATCGTACTTGTTTCTGCTGTCTTTGGTTGTTCATTCAGGCATTCTGCCATGCGTTTAAATGCACCATGTGCTTTTACAGGGATTCACTTGTATATTTTAGGGTAATTGTTGTTCATCACCATGCATAGCAAGTGCATGGCAAGTTCTCGACTAGTGCTCGACAAAATGCATAGCAAGTGCTCACCATGCATAGCAAGTTCTACCTTTTTTCTTTTTTCTTTTTTGTTCACCATGCATAGCAAGTGCTGGACAAAATGCTCCTAAGTTTTCTCATTTATGAGACTGCACCCATGTCTTATACGTCGAGATTCTATGCAACATGCTAACTGATGTTAAGTCTATCATGGTTGCACTCTGAATCTTTCGGTTATAAAAGATGCCTATGACCTAGTACAGTAATGCAAATCAAAATAAAGGGATAAGAAATTTTCATTAACAATGATCGAACCCAATGCCTCATGGTTCCAAGTGAGCAACATGCAAATACACCAAACCCCTTTCCTCAATATTTGTCTTTGCTAGTGGCTAAATAAATATCAAACAAACAGTTAAAGTAAGAAAGTGAGGGGAAAAAAAAAAGTTAAGAATCTAAGTAATGAAGCAAAAAGAAAAAAAAACGGAAGTTAAGTGCGCGATATGATTAAAGTATCACCTACATAAGCATTTTCTCAAACAATTGATGAGCATTGTTAAGGAATGTCTTTTAATTTGCGTCAAGGAAGCGAGGTTGGAGAGGAGAACCCAGGAAGATGATGCTACAAGAAACCATGACAGTAAAGCAGCTATGAGTCTATGACTATGAGGGCTAGACAGAATAGCAGCCATGAGTCTATGACTATGAGGGCACCAACCAAATCCTTTGGATAACAATAGCAAAACAATCAATTACACACGAAATATTATAACTGGTAAAACAAAGAACCATGAATATATTGGGGTTGTCTGTCTGACATTTCAACCATTGTCTATCCTGCGTAAACCCCTCACCCCGCATTACCTACAAACGTACACCATTGTTTCGTCGTATGAATATATTGAAAAAGCTAATGAAAATGAAAAAGATTCATTCACCAATCACCCCTCAACTTGCCAAGTTCAAACACTTTCTATTTGCAATCTTCTGCCCCCAGTCGCTTTGAACATACAGAAAAAAAACTTTTGAATGACGTTGGTTGATCCTTCCGAGATGATTTTGTTGAGTGGAGTCAGAGCATACATATTTGCCCTATACATTCAACCAGCAGAAAAAACAAAATAAAAAATTACGGCCTTTAATATATTTCGACCAAATCGATTGCGAAGAGGCATCAAATTAAACTAATTGTGCATGCATGTAGACCTCTTGTAAAATGATCCAAGGAGTAACATAGTAGAGGCAAGAAGATCAAAGAAATTTGATACATGGTCGTGCCAAGTGGAAGCAATCTAATTGTATCACAGACATCATATGAAGAGGAATGAAATATATGTCACGACCTGAAATTTTAACAGAGTTTTCTCTATATTTCCTCGATATCCATTATCAAATAAACTATTCATTTAAAACTTGCTTTCCATAACTCCCAAAAACATATAATCAATCCAGCAAGCTCCCATATATATAGATACATTCCAAGAGAATAAACTAACTAAACAAAATGTCATAACATTTATCAAATTCATTATATACAAAAAAAGTACCTATCAAATAACTAAAGTCTCTACACAGTCCTCCGAGCTGCTCAGTGAGTATAAAATTCCATAGTGAAATGAACTATTATTAACTAAAAATGTATTTTTAAATGAATGAAGATAATACTAGCATATCCAAGTTCGTCATTTAATTCGTTATTTAATTCACCAACACAGCATGATATACATTATACACAAATAATTACTAAATTGATTTTTAAACAATCAATCATCTTTATAACCATACAATAATAGTATAATTAATCAGTAACTCAGCACCACTTACAATTCATACACTGTCAATAACCAGCTCTAACAAACAACACTGCTTTCATAGAACAACTTCAGACAACCTCAACAATCATCACATCTATAGCAATTAGATCAGACAAACAATATACAGTATAATCAATCAATATGATCATAGGGTCACATTTTCTCGCCACAAGTTAAGACGGTACCGTAACCTCACACTTCTCAGTCATATCATCCTCAACTCCCAATACTCATATCTCATAAGCGGGGACCGCCTATTAACCTCTAGCAGTAAGAGTTGACCTCAATTTATATCCGCCGGGTCTAGTGGCCAATCGAGCCCCTTCTTTTATTTTGCCGGGGTAGCTGCCGTTCGGGCCCCATTTTCTATTCCGCCAGGTCCAGCGGACATTCGGGCCCCTTTTCCTGTTCCGCCGGGTCCAACGGTCCCATGGCTGTAGTCAACCAAGTCACGTTAACATACACAATCACAATTAGTCCACGAAAACAATATATAGTACAACCAAGTAGCAAAGCCATAAAGAAACAAGCAATATAAGAACACCACCACCTAATCAATTGCAACCATGCCATCTCACCTCGTATATTCATACCAAATTCTTATTCCCTAATTATCACAATATTTCCTTTAATAACACTCCGTATAATTTTTGTATTCATAATATATATATATATATGTATATATCATTTCACAAGGGAATAGAGTACTCACAAACAACTCCAAGAAAGATAGCTCACTGGGTCGAGCGTTCAGAGTGCAAGAATTCAGTCTCCTTGATCCCTATGATTTGTAAATATAAATTTAGAAAATAATTAATATAGCACAATTACGGGGCTTCCAATACCTCCCACGAACTTCTTTACAACCCATTGTCTCAATACAATGCAAAATTATTTATGTCATATTCATTTTGTCTTATAACTCTCTCATCTTTGTTCAAACACCACTTAAAATAATCTCCATTTGACACCTTGTTTAAGTAAATAAACAGAGGATTTCATATTGATCGTTAATAGGATAATTCAATCAATAAATGATTGAATTCATCAGAAAGATATGATCAAACAAAGCAAAAGCTCAACAGCATGTTAGGACTAAATTTCGCACTAAATCTCAGTAAAATCAAGTTCCCTTATTCACTACATCACCTTTCAGGAATCTCCCCCAATTTCCCATTCCAAATTCAGCAATTCAAGTTACTAAATCCACCAAAAATACATAATCAAACAAAAGAAACTCATGAAAATAGAACCATCCATATACCTATGCGCATGAACTCTCTTCTCTCATCCTCTGCCCCTTCCCGTTAAGCAGAACCCTAAACCTTCCTCTGATCATTTATCAAAAAATCAGCACCTTTTAAATGAATTTGCCGGTCAAAAGTCCAAACATTAGGAAAATAACATCTCTAACTTGAGAAGACATAAATCAACTTAACAAACATCAAATTCAGATATGACCAGCAAGGAAGATCGAGCTTAAAGAACTTGAAAGTGGTTAGTTTTGGACTCGAGGAAAGAAAATTCAATAAACCCACACATTACTGAAAATAAGATAATTAATATTGCTATTTCAGAACAATCCCAAAAAATTACCTAAAATAGTAGATTCAGACACAAATATGTACGAACAGAAATCACTACAATCCGATGTCTGAGCGAGCCTGACGAGCCTCCCGAAGTTACTAGTGTGGGCTGTTGCGGAACAGATCCAGACTGTGCAATGGCCCGATTTCGGAAGCTCACTATCTCTCTATAAAACTTCGAATACCACAATCTTGAAGTCTTTGGAAAGCTTATAGTGTGGGCTATGTTTTAGAAACAAACAGCGTGTCAAAACATAAAGAAATTAGTTAAAAAATGCAGGTCGAAGTTGACGTTTCGTTATGATTTTCAGAAATTTAAAATCGCGATTACTTTCAAACTGTATAACGACATCCAATTCCGTAAAAAAGCCACACCATTGGAATGATTAGAGGAGCCTAACCATATCAAATTTTTGAACTAATAATGTTGAGTTATGGAGCCTGAAGTACTGTGAATCCGGATCGAGATCGGCGATCCAATTTCGGCCCATTGTTTCGACCCATTGGTGATATAATTAGGGTTTATTCCCTTTATAAACAACAGTTTATATCTCTTGTAACCCTAACTCAAAATAGTGGAATACCTGACTTGGCGGCGCCCCCAGACGTAGTCAGAATTTTTGATGAACTGGGTAATCAATTCCGTGTGTCCCTTTTGCTTTTCGTTCATATTGTCTTCTACTTTCGTATATCAGGCGCAACAATTGGTATCAGAGCTCGGGTTTGATTCAGAGCAATCTACAATGGACGGAGGAAAATTGATGATTGAAAAGTTCGATGGATCGAATTACGGGTTTTGGAGGATGCAGATCGAAGATTATCTTTAAAGTAAAGATTTGTGGCAACCTCTAGAGGATAAGTCGATCGGGATGACAGAAGCGGAATGGAAGGTGTTGGATAGGAAGGCGATGAGTGTGATTCGTTTGTCGCTGTCGCGGAACGTGGCGTTTCATACAGCGAAAGAGAAAACCACCAAAGGTATACTGAAGGTTTTAGCCGATATGTACAAAAAGCCATCAGCGGCGAACAAGGTTCATCTGATGCGGCGGTTGTTTAACCTAAAGATGTCGGAGAGTACTGTTGTTGCCGAACATCTGAATGAGTTCAATTTGATAACGGCTCAATTGACCTCAGTCGCTATCGATTTTGATGACGAAGTAAGAGCCCTAATTTTATTGTCGTCTCTACCAGAAAGTTGGAGCAGAACAGTCACAGCTGTTAGTGCTTTAGCGGGGAAGGCGAAATTAAAGTTTGATGAAGTTCGAGATCTGATAGTTAGTGAAGAAACTCGCAGAAAAGAATCAGGGAAAACTTTAGGATCAGCTTTGAGTACAAAAAATAGAGGCAGATCAGAATCAGAGAATTCGCATCGAGGCAGATCGAAGTCGAGAAATAAATCTAAGTCAAGACAAGACAAAGGTTCAATCGAGTGTTGGAATTGTAAGAAACGTGGTCATTACAAGAATCAGTGTAAGGCACAGAGAAAGGAAAGGAAAGACGACAACTCAGCAAACGTGGCAACATAGGAGATTAGTGACACACTGATCTTGAGTGTCAGCAGTCCGTTGGAATCGTGGGTTTTGGATCCTGGATTATCGTTTCATTCCTGCCCTAATGCCGATATTATGGAGAATTATACTTCTGGTAATTTTGGTAAGGTTTATCTTGTTGATGACGAGCCTTTGGAGATCGCGGGGAAGGGAGATGTTCGGATTAAAACACCGAATGGACTCGTATGGCAGTTGCGTGGTGTGAGGCATATTCTTGGTTTGAAGAGGAATTTGATTTCTGTAGGGCAGTTGGATGACGAGGGTTATGACCTATCCTTTGGCTCTAGTTCCTGGAAAATAATCAAAGGGGCCATGGTGATGGCTCGAGGTAAGAAGGAGGGTACACTGTACATGACCGTGAACAACCATGATAACATTGCACTCGCCAATGCAAACAGCGATGCAGATTTGTGGCATTGCAGGCTTGGCCACATGAGTGAGAAGGGGATGAAACAGTTATGTTCAAAGGGCAAACTACTAGGTCTAAAAACACTTGAGCTTGGATTATGCGAGGATTGTGTATTCGGGAAGCAGAAAAGAGTCAGTTTTTCAAAGGTTGGTAGAACTTTGAAGGAGCAGAAATTGGAGCTGGTACATATTGACTTATGGGGACCAGCACCGGTCACATCTCTTGGTGGCGCATCATATTACATGACCTTCATTGACAACTCCGCGAGGAAGGTATGGGTTTATCTTCTTAAACGTAAATCTGACGCTTTTGATGCTTTCAAAAAGTGGAAAGCTTTGGTAGAAAATGAAACAGGCTTGAAGGTGAAATGTTTGAGATCTGATAATGGTGGAGAATATGAGCTCGATGAGGTCAAAGAGTACTGTACTGTGAATGGCATTCACATGGAGAAAACTGTTAGAGGAACCCCTCAGCAGAACAGGGTTGCAGAACGAATGAACAGAACCTTGAATGAACGTGCTAGGTGCATGCGATTGAAGTGTGGGTTACCGAAGACATTTTGGGCAGATGCAGTTAACACTGTTGCTTTCTTAATTAATAGAGGACCATCAGTTCCTTTGGATAACGACATACTAGAGGAGGTTTGGAGTGGTAAAGAGGTAAACCTATCATTTCTCAAAGTTTTTGGTTGTGTTTCGTATGTTCATGTTGATGCTACTACTAGAAGCAAACTGGATGCAAAATCTGTGAAGTGTACTTTTATTGGATATGGTGGTGATGAATTTGGTTATAGATTTTCGGATGATTAGAATCGGAAAATAATTCGAAGTCGAGATGTCATATTTAATGAGCATGTTCTGTACAAAGACAGGTCGGGTGCACCAAACATTGATAGTGTAGGTACTCAGGTTAAAAGCCCTCGGTTTGTTGAATTGGATATTTCAAACTCACGTGTTAGCAAAATTCAGAATGACCAGGAGGTTGTTGAGGCAGAACCAAGTACACCGGTAGTTCTGTTGAGGAGATCAGAAAGACAACATCACGCACCGGAAAGGTACTTGCCCTCTTTACACTATCTTCTGTTGACTGATAGTGGTGAGCCAGAATGTTATGCTGAGGCTATGCAGAGTGAGCACTCGAGCAAGTGGGAGCTTGCAATGGAAGATGAAATGAATTCTTTAATGTCCAATGGCACTTGGGAACTAGTTGAGCTTCCAAAGGGTAAGAAAGCATTGCATAACAAGTGGGTTTACAGAATTAAAGAAGAGATAGATGGAAGCAAGCGTTACAAGGCAATGTTGGTTGTGAAGGGTTTCAGCAGAAACAATGTATTGATTATACAGATATATTCTCTCTTGTTGTGAAGCTAACTACTATTAGATTAGTTTTGAGCATAATTGCTGTAGAGAATTTATTGTTAGAGCAGATGGATGTAAAAACAACCTTTCTTCATGGTGGTCTTAACGAACACATATATATGAAGCAACCAGAAGCATACTTGTCCGAAGGTAGCAGTGAGCTTGTGTGCAAGCTACAAAAAAGTTTGTATGGTTTGAAACAAGCCCCGAGACTGTGGTATATGAAGTTTGATGGGTTCATGCATGAGATCGAGTTTGTCAGATGCAATGCTGATCATTGTTGCTGCTTCAAGAGGTTTGACAATAACTTTATTATTTTGCTATTATATGTTGATGATATGTTGATAGCAGGCTCTTGTGCTCAAGAGGTGTATAAGTTGAAGAAGCAATTGTCCAAACAGTTTGAAATGAAGGATTTTGAAGAGGCTAAACAGATCCTAGGTATGAGGATTAATCGAGATAAAGTGGCAGAAAAGTTGTTCCTTTCACAGGCTGAATACATTGAAAAAGTTTTGAAGAGATTCCGTATGGATACAGCAAAGCCAGTGAGTACTCCTATAGGTAGCCATTTTAAGCTATCAATAAAGGATTCACCTAACAGTGATTCAGAGCGTGCTCATATGGAGAAAGTTCCCTATGCTTCAGCAGTTGGAAGTATTATGTATGCTATGGTGTGTACTAGACTAGATATTGCGCATGCAGTGGGAGTTGTGAGCAAATATATGAGTAATCCGGGTAAGCAGCATTGGGAAGCAGTAAAGTGGATCTTCATATACTTGCGAGTTACCACAGAGAGGGCTCTATGTTTCGAAGGCAAGAACATGGTTTTGAATGGTTATGTTGATGCTGACTTGGCAGGTGATCTTGATAAAAGGAAGAGTACAACTGGGTACGTGTTTACTTTCAGTGGTACATCGGTCTCTTGGGCTTCTAAGTTGTAGAAGTTAGTGGCTTTGTCTACTACAGAAGTAGAGTATATAGCAGTGACAGAGGCTAATAAAGAAATTATATGGCTGCAGAATTTCTTGTGTGAACTGAGGAAAGAGCAAAAGAACAGTATTCTTTATAGCGACAGTCAGAGTGCTATTTTCTTAGCTAAAATCCAGCTTTTCATTCGAGAACGAAGCACATTGAGTTGAAGTATCATTACATTCGACATCTTTTGGAAAAGAAGGCTTTGCAACTGATGAAGATTCGTGGAAGCGAGAATCCTGCTGGCATGTTAACTAAGGTTTTAATCTTAGAGAAGTTGAAGCTATGCATGGCTTCAACTAGCCTTGGAACTTGAGGAGTTCGAGGATTGGCGCCGCCGTCATTTATGGGTTATTTGTTGACTATGAAAATGAAGAGATAATTATATTTGTGTTCAGTTTCCAAGTGGAAGATTGTTGAGTTATAGAGTTTGAAATACTGTGAATCCAGATCGAGATTGACCCATGTTGTATTCGGCCCATTGGTGATGTAATTAGGGTTTGTTCTCTTTATAAATAACAGTTTATATCTCTTGTAACCCTAACTCAAAATAGTAGAATATCTAGCTTGGCTGATGCGATTCCCGCCAAGAATGACGAGACCCGACAACTAAAGGAACCCAAGATCGTTCCACGATCAGATTTGATTGACGAACCCTCGACCCATTGTTTACGAAAAAAACAAGAACCTTGGTATAACTGACCTCAACCCGTTGTTTAATGCGAAACAAGAACCTCGGTATATAGGAAGACGCCACAAACGGTAATGGAAAATCGCTTGATAAGTCGATGAAGACGCCACAAACGGTGGTGGAAAGCCGTTTGATAAGTCGATCATGAACGCCACGGAAACTTCCGATAAGTTCGATTAGTTCTTCAAGAACCAAAGAGAATACTCTCACAATTTTCTGAATGTTCCTCTGATTAAAAATTGACTAAGATGAATATATATAGACATAAAGTAATCCTAATATGGTCATATCTCCTCCTATAAATAAGGAAATTAAAACCAAGAATATCGATAGAGATATGACATAATCTATGAAGATATAAAATCTAAATACCCCTAGAATATCTCTATGAGATTTAAACTTTAAACAAATCTGATGTTATCTTCTGTTGATCATCAACTGTTCTAGAAGCTTCCTTAAACACTTGCTGAATTTAGCCTTGTCCGGAATCTTCTATAACTTGAATAATGTTGATGGATTTTTGTGGATCACGTGATTCATGTCCAATGGGCCTCCACGAATTTGCTTGAGCCCAAACCTCTTGAATCAGGCCGTTGAGTTCATCTTTAAACTTCTTTGCTCGTGCTCACGTAATCGGTCCAATTGGAACTTGAGCTGGATCCCTTGAAGTCATGCTACGATTTGCATCATTCCCCTCCTCTTGAAAAGGATTTGTCCTCAAATCATCACCTACATCAAAAGGAAGCAAATCAGCAACATTAAAAGTAGCACTTACATTGTACTCACCAGGTAAGTCTAGTTTATAAGCATTGTCATTGATGCGCTCCAGGACTTGAAAAGGTCCATCTCCTCTTGGAAGCAGTTTGGAACGTCTTTGCGCCGGAAATCTCTCTTTCCTCATATGCAACCAAACCCAATCTCCGGGTTCAAAAATCAGCTTATGACGGCCCTTGTTAGCGTGTTTTGTATACTGCTCCGTTTTTCGCTCAATGTTGAGTCTTGTTTTCTCATGAATCTGCTTGACAAATTCAGCTTTTTTTTGCCATCTAAATTAACATGCTCAGTCAAAGGTAAAGGAGATAAATCCAATGGAGTTAAAGGATTAAATCCATAAACAACTTCAAATGGTGAAAATTTAGTAGCGGAATGAACAGATCTGTTATAAGCAAACTCAACATGTGGTAAACACTCTTCCCATGTTTTAATGTTTTTTTTTATGATTGCCCTCAACAAAGTAGACAAAGTTCTATTTACTACTTCCGTTTGACCATCAGTTTGTGGGTGACAAGTAGTAGAAAATAACAGCTTAGTACCTAACTTACACCACAAAGTCTTCCAAAAATAGCTCAAGAACTTAGCATCTCTATCCGAAACAATTGTTCTAGGCATGCCATGTAACCTCACAATCTCCCTAAAGAACAAATCAGCAACATGCGAGGCATCATCCGTTTTGTGACATGGAATAAAGTGTGCCATCTTAGAAAATCTATCCACAACCACAAAAATTGAATCTCTCCAACGTTTAGTCCTAGGTAATCCTAACACAAAGTCCATTGAAATATCAATCCAAGGCTCACTAGGAATTGGTAAAGGAGTATACAAACCGTTAGGCTGCACTCTGGATTTAGCTTGCCTACACGTAATGCATCTACCACAAATTCTCTCAACATCTCTTTTCATATGTGGCCAATAGAAGTGTTCTTGCAAAATAGCTAAAGTCTTTGCTACTCCAAAATGTCCCATTAATCCCCCACCATGTGATTCCTGCACTAATAACTCTCTCAAGGAACAATTTGGCACGCATAACTTATTCTCTCGAAACAGAAAGTCATCATGCCTAAAGAACTTACCACAAGGAATTTTCTCACAAGCTCGATATTCCTCACAAAATTCATGGTCATCAGCATATAAATTTTTAATGTGCTCAAAACCAAGCAATTTTGCATCAAGTGTAGAGAGTAATGCATACCTGCGAGAAAGTGCATCGGCGACCACATTCTCCTTACCTTGCTTATACCGAATGACGTATGGAAACGTCTCAATGAACTCCACCCATCGGGCATGTCTTTTGTTTAGTTTGTGTTGGCCCTTCAAGTGTTTCAAGGACTCATGATCGGTGTGTATCACGAACTCCTTAGGCCATAGGTAGTGCTGCCACGTCTCTAAAGCTCGAACCAATGCATACAACTCTTTATCATAAGTTGGATAGTTTAAGGCTGCACCGCTTAGTTTTTCGCTGAAGTAAGCAATTGGTCGTCCTTCCTGCATGAGAACTGCACCTATACCAACACCTGAAGCATCACATTCAATCTCAAAAGTTTTAGAAAAGTTAGGTAAAGATAATAAAGGAGCGTTGGTCAGCTTCTCTTTGATTAGCTGAAACGCCTTCTCTTGTTCTTCTCCCTATCTAAATCCAACGTTTTTCTTGATCACTTTAGTAAGTGGTGCTGCTATGCTACTAAAGTCCTTCACGAACCGCCGATAGAAACTAGCAAGTCCATGAAAACTACGAACATTACTTACACTTGTGGGACTAGGCCACTCTTGGATTGCACGTACCTTCTCCTCATCAACCTGTATACCTTGTGCACTAACAACAAATCCCAAAAAAACAAGCTTATCGGTGCAAAAAGTACACTTCTTCATATTAGCAAATAACTTTTCCTTCCTAAGCACATCTAAGACAGATTTCAAATGTACCTTATGATCATCTAAGTTTTTGCTGTAAACTAGTATATCATCAAAGTAGACAACCACAAATCTATCTATAAATGCACGCAAAACATGATTCATAAGTCTCATAAAAGTGCTTGGAGCATTAGTCAAACAAAAAGGCATAACTAACCATTCGTACAAACCGTATTTTGTTTTAAAGGCAGTTTTCCATTCATCTCCTTCTTTCATTCTAATCTGATGATAACCACTCTTTAAATCAATTTTAGAAAATACACAAGAACCATGTAACTCATCTAACATATCATCTAAGCGAGGAATAAGATGACGATACTTTACCGTTATGTTGTTGATTGCTCGGCAATCAACGCACATTCTCCACGTCCCATCCTTCTTAGGTACAAGTATTACTGGAACAGCGCATGGGCTCAAGCTCTCCCTCACGTACCCTTTCTCTAACAACTCCTTTACCTGCCGTTGAAGCTCCTTTGTCTCCTCAGGATTGCTCCTATAGGCTGGTCGGTTTGGAATTGTCGCACCGGGAACAAAATCAATTTGATGTTCAATCCCTCGGATTGGAGGTAAGCCATGTGGTGTTTCCTCGGGAAAGACATCCTCATACTCCTGCAAAAGAGAAACAACAGAACTAGGAAGAGAGATATCAAGTTCGTTAGTATTGAAAAATGCCTCTTTGTACAAAAGTACAATCATCGGCTGATTTAAAAACATTGCTTGCCTAATTTCTCCCATGTTTGCATAAAAATTCTTTTGTTTTCTCTCTGATTTTCTCTCAATGGCCGAATTTTGATTTTCTTTTTCTCTCTCATTTTTCTCGGCCTCTCTCTGATTTTCACTCTTTTTCTTCTGTTCACTCTCTTTCTTTTGATCACTCTCTTTTTGCAATCTCACTTGATCCTCATATACTTGCTGCGGAGTCAATGGTACAAGAGTGATTGATCGCTGATTAAGTACAAAGGAGTATTTGTTCGTAAAGCCATCATGCTTCACTCGTCTATCAAATTGCCATGGACGCCCTAGCAACAAGTGTCCTGCTTGCATCGGTACTACATTACACAACACTTCATCTTCGTATTTACCGATTCGAAATGCAACTAACACCTGCTTGTTCACCCTTATCTCACCACTATCATTCAACCATTGCAGCTTGTACGGCCTAGGGTGCTTCACCATGGGCAGTCTTAATTTTTCCACCATTGTTGCGCTTGCGACATTAGTACAACTACCACCATCAATAATCACACTACATACCTTGTCTTTGATGTAGCACCTAGTGTGAAAGATGTTCTCCCGCTGCACTTCTTCAACTCCTTTTGTTTGCAAGCTTAATGCTCTCCTTGCCACCAATGTCAATGCATCTGGAGCTAAATATTTCTCTTCGGGAACGTCCTCCAATGGGGGCATGTCATCGGTGTCGGAATCTTCAGTGTCGGTCACAATGTCACCATTGTCTCGCATCACCATGACCCGCTTGTTTGGGCATTGACTTGCTATGTGTCCCCTGCCTTGGCATTTATAACACTTAATGTCACGATTCTTGGAGGTAGAAATGTTGGTTTTACCTTGAGGAACATGGCTGGTTGCTTCTCGCTTTTGCTCGGTTTTCAACATCGACGTGGATTGCTTCTCATCTTTCTTCCACTGATTCGGTTTCCAAGTGGATGTGCTTGGACTTTGGCTTGCACGTGTATTGCCTCTCCTCTTGAACTGGTTCTCAATCTTGATGGCCATGTGCACCATATCCTCCAACTCCACATAATGTTGTAATTCCACGGCATTTTGAATTTCTCGGTTCAATCCAGCCAAAAATCTTGCCATAGTAGCCTCTCGATCCAACTCCACATAATGATGCAAATCGTAGCATGACTTCAAGGGATCCAGCTCAAGTTCCAATTGGACCGATTACGCGAGCACGAGCAAAGAAGTTTAAAGATGAACTCAACGGCCTGATTCAAGAGGTTTGGGCTCAAGCAAATTCATGGAGGCCCATTGGACATGAATCACGTGATCCACAAAGATCCATCAACATTATTCAAGTTATAGAAGATTCCGGACAAGGCTAAATTTAGCAAGTGTTTAAGGAAACTTCTAGAACAGTTGATGATCAACAGAAGATAACATCAGATTTGTTTGAAGTTTAAATCTCATAGAGATATTCTAGGGGTATTTAGATTTTATATCTTTATAGATTATGTCATATCTCTATCGATATTCTTGGTTTTAATTTCCTTATTTATAGGAGGAGATATGACCATATTAGGATTACTTTATGTCTATATATATTCATCTTAGTCAATTTTTAATCAGAGGAACATTCAGAAAATTGAAAGAGTATTCTCTTTGGTTCTTGAAGAACTAATCGAACTTATCGGAAGTTTCCGTGGCGTTCATGATCGACTTATCAAACGGCTTTCCACCACCGTTTGTGGCGTCTTCATCGACTTATCAAGCGGTTTTCCATTACCGTTTGTGGCGTCTTCCTATATGCCGAGGTTCTTGTTTCGCATTAAACAACGGGTTGAGGTCAGTTATACCAAGGTTCTTGTTTTTGTCGTAAACAACGGGTCGAGGGTTCGTCAATCAAATCTGATCGTGGAACGATCTTGGGTTCCTTTAGTTGTCGGGTCTCGTCATTCTTGGCGGGAATCGCATCATTTGGTATCAGAGTATCAGGCTTCAAATCGGGTTTATCCTATCCTTTTTTGTTTCAATTTGCTGAGTTTCGCTTCATCGAAATTGTTCTTTGTGGATTATTAGTAGAAAAAAAAAGGGCTGAAAAAAAAAATTTCGGCTGAAAAAAAAAATATACAAAGCTGAAAAAAAAAAGAGCTGAAAAAAAAATCGGCCAAAAAATAAAATACAGAGCTGAGAAAAAAAAAGATCGAAAGAAAAGAAAGAAGACATCGTTGTCAATTTGATCCAAATTTTTTACATCAGACCATTCTAAAGTTGTTATTTCTCGTTCTTTGTAATCTGCATTGATTTTGATCCCATAATTTCATATGACATTCTGGTTTATTTAATCCTTCATAGTAGTTGCCTTTTCTCTTGCTTCTTTTCTTCCTGAAATTTCCTTTGATCATTAATTTTCCTTGATGAGTTCTTGGTGAATTGTTGCTGGAAAATTTGGAGTTGTTTGTTTAGTTCCAAAGGAACTGAAAGAGAATTGTCGAGTGGAAAAAGGCAAGAGCGGTGAGAATATTAGAGGGTTAAAAGCCACATATTTTGTTGAGTGAAAACACGAGTGTGGAGTGATTCACATTCTTGAGTGTAAACACGTAAGGGAGCGAATTGTGAGGTCCATTCTTTCTAACTTTATTTTGCAGCAATCATGTCTCACAATAGTGCTAAGAGTATTCCCGAAGGTGCAACGGAATTGGCTGATTCGAAAATACTTATAGAGGCCATGATGAGTGAGATGAGGCGTGTGATGCGGTTGGAGTTTGAGCAGGTTCATGAATGGATAGATCTGATAGAGAATAAACGTGTGGAGCAGCCACGAAACGCTCCTAATGCACGTAGGAGGGAAAGAGTTCAACCGAGGGAAGTGAGGGTTGAAGATGAAGAGATTTATGGGGCTGGTTTTGATGAAGATGATCGAGATTCGGTTGTTAGTAATAGGAGACATGATGGGCGGTTTAGAGAAGATAGGAATCGGGAAGATTATAACTTGGGTAGTATTAAGATGAAAATCCCATCGTTCCAAGGAAAGAGTGATCCCGAAGCATACCTTGAGTGGGAGAAAAAGGTGGAGTTTGTATTTGATTGTTATAGTTATTCCGAGCTGAAGAAAGTCAAATTGGCAGCAATTGAATTCTCGGATTATGCAATTGTTTGGTGGGATCAATTGATGATAAATAGGCGAAGAAATAGAGAGCCACCTATAGATACGTGGGAGGAAACGAAAAGGGTGATGAGGAAGCGATTTGTTCCTAGTTATTACTACCGGGAGCTGTATAATAAGTTACAAAGTCTTAGGCAAGGTAACCGGAGTGTAGAGGAATATTTTAAGGAGATGGAAGTGGCCATGATTAGAGCTAACATAGAGGAACATTCAGAAAATTGTGAGAGTATTCTCTTTGGTTCTTGAAGAACTAATCGAACTTATCGGAAGTTTCCGTGGCGTTCATCATCGACTTATCAAACGGCTTTCCACCACCGTTTGTGGCGTCTTCATCGACTTATCAAGCGGTTTTCCATTACCGTTTGTGGCGTCTTCCTATATACCGAGGTTCTTGTTTCGCATTAAACAACGGGTTGAGGTCAGTTATACCAAGGTTCTTGTTTTTGTCGTAAACAACGGGTCGAGGGTTCGTCAATCAAATCTGATCGTGGAACGATCTTGGGTTCCTTTAGTTGTCGGGTCTCGTCATTCTTGGCGGGAATCGCATCATTGGCAGCGCCCCCAGACGTAGTCAGAATTTCTAACGAACTGGGTAATCAATTCCGTGTGTCCATTTTGCTTTTCGTTCATATTGTCTTCTACTATCGTATATTAGGCGCAACAAATAACACCTGCACCTCAAGCTGCCATTAATGAGCCTCAACTAAGCTTTCTTCCTCTAGGCTCTAGAAACCGTAAATTTAGCAATGAGTGGGATGTAATTCTGACCTCTGTTCTACTCCATCTTCTTTCAATTTCCTTTGCTCTATCCCGAGCTCACAGTCTCTCTCTCTTTGTTTCCTCTATTTTCTTTCTTCAGTTTCCCCCGAGCTCTCTCTGTCTCGCTCTCTATCTCCCCCTCTCTGTTCTTCATTCTTCTCCCAATCCAAAGCAGAGCAAAAAGAAGAAAAAGGAAGAAAGAAATGAACTGATATGTATGGGTATGGCAGTGGAAATGGGTGGCTCAACATACGAGGAACCCATGCCACCTTATCTTCTTCTTTCTTTCTTTTTTAACTCCAGCCACATAAACATAATATATAATATACATATTGTCAACATCCAATTTCGGTCCATCGGCTCCAGGGGGGCAAAATCGTCATTTTTCCAATTTATTACCTTTTCTAAAAATAAAAATAATAAAAATAATAAATAAATAAATAATATTTTTTTAAAAAAAAATTCCGGGTAGGCCGGGCAGCCCTCACCGGCTGCCCGTGAACCGCCGGTCCTGAAAAAAAAAAATCTTCGAGCAGGCCGGGCAGGGCCGGGCAGCGCTCGCCGGCTGCCCGCGATCCCCACCGGCCCGGAACCCCCCAAATTGCGGATTTCCGCAATTTTCTCCAAAATCGGTCGAAATCTTAACAGAAACAGGGAAGAGATTGCAATTAAATGGACAGAAATACAATTCGGGTAAAGAGGAACAAAAACCTAGCAAGAAAAAAGGGAAAATTTGCTATGGTTTCGGGGAATTTGGAGATCGGAGATTTCGGAAACCCTCACCGGAAAACGCGACTTTTCCCCTCGATTCCAGCCGTTTCGACCCCGGCGAAGTCCAAATCGGACACCGCGCAGCCCAAGCGGTGCCCAGAGCCATCTCCCGAGCCCTCTCGTGCCGTCGTCGCGGCGTCCAGGGGCGAGAACCGCAGCCCGCAGCCTCGTCGCCGCCGCTCCCCCCGATCCCGACCGCCCTTTGTCTAATGGGCCTCGGCCCATTTCCTTTGCTTCGCAAGTCCAGCCCATAAGTTCGGCCCATTCCAGCCCAACATCCCCAATCCGGCCCAACGCTCTTCCGGGCGGTTTCTCTTTCGGGCGGGCGATTCGATCCGATCCGATCCGACCCGATTCATCCGGCGATTTTTTTTATTTTTACAGAGAAGCCCCTCAACTTTCCGAACTAGGTAAATTCTCGACTTAGTGGCATGATTAGGGTTCCTTTCCTGAATATTATTGCTTGCTTGATGGATATAATGTGAAATGACTGTTCTTGGGTCGCGTGGGTGATCGGATTTGTCCCAAACTCGATTTTACGAACTTTTATTTTGTCACATTTCAGTCCAGAGGACGTATTTTATTTTTTTAAGATCTGCCCCGAATTTCAAAATTATTTTCAATCAAGCCCCGGTCATTTTAATATTTTCCAATCAGTCCTTGGATTTTTCAGAATTTTTCCAAGAATCCCATATAACTTTTCAAATTGCTTCAGTTTAGTCCCGGGATCATTTTTCACCCTTTTCAGAGCTGCCCCGAATTTCAAAAATTCTTTTCAATCAAGTCCCAGTCGTTTTACTATTTTCCAATCAGTCCTGGAGTTCTCAGAATTTTTCAAGAATCCCAAGGAACTTTCCAAGTTGTTTCAGTTTAGTCCTGGGGTCATTTTTTTGTTTTCATATCAGTCCAGATTTTCAAATTCATTTCAAATAAGTCCTAGGACATTTTTCAGTAGTTTTTTTACACAGTCCCCATTTTTTTTGAATTTTCAAATCAGTCCCCATGTTTTTAGAATTTTCAAATCAGTCCCCAATTTTTTCAGAATTTTCAAATCAGTCCCTACTCTTTGAAATCGTTCAATTCAGTCCCTTGGACATTTTCTAAAAATATCCGACCCTTTTTTACTTGGATCACCCACCGACAATGTATGTGCCCCATTTAAATATTTTATTTTTGTAATTATATACAATGTGACCGGTCGAAAATTAGAGTTTATTGGGCGGCCCACTAATGGCCATTCCGACGACTCGAAATCCGTAGACTAAAGCATTCGGCAAATTTCTAATTAACCTAAAATTTTACATACGGGATAATCGGGACGTTAAATTTGGCTAAATTAAATCACTTGACTCCTTTAAATGGATTGCACGAATTGATTAATAATTTGTAATCGCGTCGATAGTTCAAGAACTGTTAGTCATGCCCTTTTCAAATTCACAATTTCAAAAGCACCGAGATACGTGGAACGTAATCTTGATTTTCATGCACACACATATTTACCGATTTAAGGGCATGACTGCCGGTTCTTATCCTGCCTTAACCCTAGCGTAGGTTTGTGCATAGAATTGGTCAAAACATGGGAAAACAAATTAATCTCAAACTCGGCTTAATCAAACATGGGTAAATAGTCAAGCAGAGGGTTAGGTTTCGGGTTTTAGGTGAAAATACTCTTAATCTGTAAAAGCCATATTGTCACGATACAGAATAATCTAAAAATAACCCACACATTCAGGATTTGATTACAGACCTCATGTTTGTCGGGTCCGTTTAAATAATGCCGAATGCTACATGCCCTATCTATCACTCTTTTTGTTTGTTTTAAGGTAGGATTTGTATGTCAAGATACCTCGGTTAATAATCAGTTAATTCATGTAAATTCGGCGATAACAAAACCCCATTGTTTGTTTATTTGAGCTTGCTTGTTACAGCTTTTGCATTTGATTGTTATGCGGATCGAGCCCGATCCTTTAGGACTCGATTCACACTGGGTCCAACGCCCATAACCGTCGATCACAGGATCCAATACCCCCATACACCGAGTGCGCATTTAATTTAATTTTCGGTCTTTTCCAAAATTAGTCATTATAGCTTGTCTTTTATTTATTTGAGAGAACAATGTATGGTTTTATATTATACATATATTCATGTAAAATCCCGGTCGGAGAGTGGACGGTTATAGTGTTTCTTCGAATTTATGGTGTCAAAATGCATAAGATGAGCGAAACTTAATTAAGCGGTAATTAAATTAAAATGGCAAGCCTAGACAAGGTAGAGTACCGAGAGGGCGTGTGGGATATAGGCTCACACGTAATAGAACCCTCGAATTCGGAATTTTCGGCTCCATACAGACCATTGCCTTAGCATTTTAGGTGTACCCCGTACCCCTAGACCTGGGTAACTTGCCGGCCCTCGACTTTCGGGTTGTAAAATGGCAAGTGGCGACTCCTTCTCACGTGCGTCCATCGCGCGTCCCCGGGAAGGTGGACACTCCCAAGCCGCGTTGCATTTAGGCTCGCGCATGCGTGCCCCGACGAGACGAAATTCGGGTTTGCACTGATATATAAGTATATGTATGTATATGGGTATGTATACATATTTGAAAAAAATACATATTGGGTCCCACAATATAAATGATGGATTTTCATCCAACATGCATATTTTAAATGGAGTTTTTCTAGGGTGAAAAGGAAGAGACTGTCGCGCAAAGGTTATAATGTATCCCTTATAACTCAGAAGGTGTCTGTAGGATTGATTATAAGGTGGTCTTTGGGTCCCAAGAGCAGTGGCCCGAAGCGTCTCTATATCAGTAATGAAAACCACTGGTATTTATAAAAGCATGTATAAAAATTAATGACTTTGTTAACACATAAAATGGGGAGTGACCAATATTTTTGCAGTGAATAGATGTGAAAGGATAGTAATGTTTCTTTTGATGCCCTGTTCTTTGCCACTTTTAATTGTTCCATGGTTCATAACAATATTAGAAGCAAAGGGGTGCAAGAAGAAAATTGGGAAATGAACTAGGAGACTGAAAGGGCGCAATTGACAGTGCTGCGTGGAAAAAGTTCAATGAGCTTCACATTTTTTTATAATAGATATAGATTTTCTAACTTAATCTTCAAGTTATTACTAATAGCACACTCAATTATAGATTGAAAAGGTGGATAGAGTCTAGGCTTAGATTAAATATGAAAGCTACCGATTTTATTCTTAAGGGTCTAATGGGGATGGACAAGATTAGAAGTACTAGGATATTTTTCAAAATGAAATATATGCAAACACAACAAGCATTTGACATTTTAATTTTTTTTCTGTTATATTTCTTGATAGGGAATAATTAATTATTAAATTTATTTTAGAATGTGGCGATTGGTGTTGAAGGCTTAACATACATGAAAAAGTACATACAGTTATATTTTGAAAGATTGCAGTTGAAAAGACACTTGAAAGGATATAAATGAATGTTAATCAAAGTTTAAAGGGAGTTTTTAGAAAGTAAAGGTCGAAAAACACTTTAAAAAGTAGTCACACTTTTATATATAGTACAAATAGAAATATAGGTTTAGATAATAGTAGTTATGAATTATAATTTTGTATTCATATAGAATAAATATATTTTTGTTTTATTTTTATATTTGAAGAAATAATTTATTGATGAAAAATTTGATTTGAATGAGACAGTTGGTGTAAATGACTTAATCTTAAAGGATTACAATTGAGTGACACAAGTACGGATATACAAATGCATGCTTTCTAAAATTTGAAGGGCATTTTAGGAATGTAAATGTGGAGAAACATTATGATGAGCTCCACAATTATATATATATAATATGTAATTGATTATATTATAGTTACCAATCTATACTTCTATAAAAGGAGAAGAAACTTATTGGTCTAACTTTTAATTTTCATTTATCCATGTCATTTTATTATATTATTTAAACACTAATAGATTTAGGTCATGATTGTAATTTCCAAAAAATATCTACCCAAATAACCATCCACTCTCCCTCTTCTCTCCCCCACAAAAAAAAAAAAACAATCGGCTGGTGCATTATCCTTTTTTTTTATCACAAACCGTAGGTACCTTTAGATTTATTAAAAGTTCTAACAATTTTAATATAATTTTTTTGTGAAGAATCCCATTTATTTGATCGAGGTTAAAAGTTTTGAAAATAAAGGAATATAATACATTGTAATGACGAGATTAATGTCGAAAACTAGCAAATAGATGAATTTCTTATAAATTCATTTTAAAATTATACGCGCAATATGCTTATGTTACCCTATAATGATAATAAATCAAAAGAGGTCCACACAAACCTCTTAAGGACACGTGTCATTTTTAGTTAAAAAGATTCTTTAGCTTTTGTTTATATTTCTTAAAACTTATATAATCTTTCACTTTTATCTCACTAATAAGTTTGATTATAAATGCAACTTCTGGAAAGTTAATTTCGAAATAGAACATACGCTATTTATGTTGCAAAAAAGGTATATTGTAATTATTTTAGCATATTATAGATATGTATGTTTTAGAACATTGTTGAAAGATTTTTCTTTTCAAATACTTTCAACAAGCCAACGTATATCCAGTTATCTTGAAATAACATAACATTTGTCCAGCAACTCTTGAAAACATTACACAAACCTCGTCGCAAGGGTAAAATAGAAAATTAAATCTAAATAGGTCATATATAGTTTTTCAAAAGAATCTATTTTATATTTAGGGAAAAGTATATATCATAGCATAACATTTTGTTTTTATGTCAATTTTATCACAACTTTTTAAAATAACACTATATAGCACAATATTTTACTTTTGTATCAATTTTATCACAACCTTTTAAAATTACAATACATAACACATCGTTTAGGATATAGTGTCAAATATGATCTGACGTTAAATTTTCCATAAAAATTAAACGGAAGACTGATGTTAGGCACATGTGGATGAATAGTGGCCCTAGACTCTTATCACATGTGAAATAACTCATAATTCAACCCGCCCACTGCCCTTTTACCCACCCGACTCCCTCACCATCAATACTTGAATTTCAGTCCCGCATCTTCACATACAGATTTCCTCTTTCTGAAAACAACCACACCATCAATAGAATGAAAAAAAGAATCACATATTGAACTTATTGCGATTCATATAGTGAACAAGAGATGAAAAATTGTTCGAAAGAATGGAAGCTCATACTTATCAAATGAAATGCAAACCCTAATTCTTTTTTTTTTCTATGAGAACAATAGAGGGAGATGTGAAAACAGAGAGACTGACAAGCTCGTGGGTCAAGAGGGATGAGAAAGGGCAAAGCACTTAACTGAAGAGAAATTTGGGGCTGTAGCGAGGCGAGAGATGTGTGAAGAGGCGGGAATGAGATTCAGGTATTGATGATAAGGGAGTCGGTGGGTAAAATGGCACAGGGCGGGTCAGAATATTTCACATGTGACAAGAGTTTGGGCACATTATTCATCCACTGGTGCACCACATCAATCTTCCATTTAATTTTCACGTAAAATTTGAAATCATGTTACGATTGACACTACACCCTAAACGATGTACTAGATAGTATAAATTTAAAAGGTTATGATAAATTGACACGAAAGCAAAAGGTCGTGCTATCATTGATACTACACCATAAACGATGTGTTATATAGTGTAATTTTAAAAAGTTGTGATAAAATTAAGACAAAAGCAAAAGGTTGTGCTATGACATATATTTTTCCCTTATATTTATATCCTTTTAACATTTCTTCCTTTTCAGTTCACGCTTGTTGTTATTTTTCTTGCTCTGCCATTTTGATCCTCCAAAATAATTTCGGAAAGAGTATGTTCTATTTATTTTTCAAATATATTGAATTATAATAATTTGATGTTGGTTCCATTTATTTTTTTTACTGTATTGTAATATAATCGACTTTTAATCTAAATATTCACTCCCATTCGTACTCTACTATATATTATTTTAGTTAGTATTTTTTTATTAAAATAATTTCTTAATTTAAATATATCTTCAAAAGACTTGGATCATATAAAGGAAAGTTAGTTGTTTGGAATGTCAATAAGATTCTGGGGGAAAAAAAACACTTTTGCCCGCTAACATTTCTGTATCAAATATCACGCTAATCACTAACCTTTATTGTCAGTTTGCCCATTAACTTTTCCAAAATAGTATTAGTTTGGCCACTAATGAATCCATCTAATATAATTTTAGACATTCATGTTTAGTTTGTACCACAGTAACAGTTAACATTTTTAAAAGTGTGTCAATTTAGTCCTTATCACTTGTAAATTTTCATTTGTATAAAAATTATTCATAAAATAATGAAAAACTCAATAGTTAAAATAGAATATTTCTGAAAATTCATAATTTTTTTAAAAAAATGTTATTGAAAATGAAAAGAGAAAAAGGAGAAATACAGCTTTGCTTATGACAATGGTGGTGGCTTCGCATCCTCTACCACCAGGTTCATCTCAGTCCCCGATCACCCTCTTCTCTCTTCCCTTTATCTCTTCATAAATGAAGAGAGAACACGGTAGATTTGGCCAATGGTGACTCAAAACTGTCTAGCACCAGCCTGATTGAGGTTATCGACGGTCTCACTAGATTTCGATTCTAGTATGCCTCGAATAGGGTACTCTCCGAACTTGTTAGCTAGTAGGAATGCACATCAATTGTCTCTCCGTTAATTTATCCCACTTTTTTTTTATTCAATTTAATGAAACTTTAAGAAAAATTAATGACAAAAAGTATAATATTTGGACGGTTTGTTAAACAATTTGCATAGGAATTTAAATGTGTTAAGTTTAATGTTCAAATTTATACACCTTTGCAAATATTAACAACTTAAGTGATACAAACTATGAATGGTCAAATTGATACTGGACAATAATGTTAGTGACTAAACTGACACATTTCTTGAAAAAATGAATTGACAAAGTGAGACAAACTAAATGTTAGTGGGCAAATTCATAGCGGAAGGTGTCTTTTACCCAATATTCGTTCCATTTACAGATGAATGAACAGATGAGATGTCTGTCTGGACTAAATTAAGAAACCATATTAGATAAGTGCCAGCAGGTTTCAACGGAGATAGCATACATATATGTGTACATATATATATATATATATATATTTATATTTATCCAAATCCAAATTCCTATTCTAAACCTAGCTAGCTAGCAAGATCCACCCAGATCATTCTAGTCAATGGCTTTTCTTTTTTTTTTTCTTGGGCGATTAGTTAATGGCTACAATCCTTCCCACAAACCTAAAAATAGCAGCCTGATCTTTTTTCTGATAAGTACTGAATCTCCCCTTTATTGTGTCTATAAATATAATTGCTGAATTGTTAGGACCTCAAGTCAATCATCCTTCCTTCAATCTTGCTCATAGCTCTGTGTTTCACAACTTTCAGGTTTACTTTTCTGTTCGATCAGAAAACCATCCTCGACATCGATCCAACTTCAAAGAGGATCGACGTCTAAACACAGCTAGCTAGCAGTCTCACTAGCTAGCTCGTTGTTCGCAGAGGTATAGCTAGCATTGATCCAATTTTAACTAATCTAAGAAACCAATATATATAAATATGGCGGGAGGTGGTTTCGTTGCGCAAGGCCATGTTGGGAACTACAATGGGGGTCTCACTGCCTTCGTCGTCATTACTTGCATCGTGGCTGCCATGGGAGGTCTCCTGTTCGGCTACGATATTGGTATTTCAGGTCAGTCGATTTATTATTATATATGCTTTTTCACGTGGACCAAAGAAAAATTCCGGATGAAGTAAAAAAGTTATTAATTAACAAGCATGACTTGTCACTGATTGAATTTGAATTCGCATGATCAATTTGATCAAAAATTTGCAGGTGGAGTGACGTCCATGGACGACTTCTTGATGAAGTTCTTCCCGGCAGTGTACCATAGAACAACAGACGGGTCAGCGCGAGACAAAAATCAGTACTGCAAATATGATAACCATTTGTTGACGTTGTTCACATCCTCCCTCTACCTCGCCGCACTGGTTGCTTCCTTCTTTGCCTCTGAGATAACCCGTGTCTTCGGCCGCAAGGTGTCCATGTTCTTGGGAGGCTTATCCTTTCTCATCGGAGCTATCCTCAACGGCATTGCCATGAACATCATAGTGCTCATCGTCGGCCGCATATTGCTTGGTGTTGGTGTAGGATTTGCCAATCAGGTATATATACAGACCATCAATATGAATTGAAGTAATGTGTCAATTATATTAATGAATATTATCTCAACCGACATTAATCACTTATGTTCAATGCATGCAACTTGCAGTCTGTTCCAGTCTACCTGTCCGAAATGGCCCCAGCAAAATTCAGAGGAGCACTCAATATCGGGTTCCAAGTCGCCATCACAATCGGCATTCTTGTCGCGAATTTCGTCAACTACGGAACTGCAGAGATCAAGGGTGGATGGGGTTGGAGAATTTCCTTGGCTCTTGCAGGGGTCCCTGCCCTGTTCATGACCATCGGATCTATCTTCCTTCCGGACACTCCCAATTCCATCATTGAGCGAGGCCACCATGAGGAGGCCAAGCGCATGTTGCAAAAGATCCGTGGCTCCGAAGAGGTTGATGCGGAGTTTGGGGACCTAATTGCAGCAAGCGAAGCTGCCAAGAAGGTCCAACAACCGTGGAGGAACATGTTCCTCCCAAGATACAGACCCCAACTCGTCATCTGCTCTCTCATCCCATTCTTCCAGCAAATCACTGGCATCAACGTCATCATGTTCTATGCTCCCGTTCTCTTCAAGACTTTGGGCTTCGGAGACAAAGCATCCCTCATGTCTGCAGCTATAACTGGCGTCGTTATTGTTCTTGGGACTTTTGTTTCCGTTGCTACGGTTGATAAGTTCGGGAGGAAAGCTCTCTTCATTGAAGGCGGCGTTCAGATGATCATTTGCCAGGTATCCGCTGGACATCATTGATTGTATCCTTCCTTCCTTCCCACCTATAAATGGTGATAGAAAAGATAAAAGACGATGGACAGTCTGTTAGTTGTTCATTATTGTCATTGCAGATTGCTGTAGGAGTCATGATCGGCTCCAAGTTCGGATTGACAGGCGAAGGGTCCTTCAGTAAGGGTGAGGCCAACTTCCTAGTGTTCCTAATCTGCGCTTACGTAGCAGCCTTTTCGTGGTCATGGGGCCCGTTAGGGTGGTTGGTACCCAGTGAGATCTGCCCACTAGAAGTCCGATCGCCTGGTCAGGCCATTAACGTGTCCGTAAACATGTTGTTCACCTTCATCATTGCTCAGGGCTTCCTTTCCATGCTCTGCCACATGAAATTTGGTCTCTTCTTTTTCTTTGGCGGCTTCGTGATCCTCATGACCATCTTCGTGTTCTTCTTCTTGCCCGAGACAAAGAATGTCCCAATTGAAGAGATGAACAGGCTTATGAAGGCGCATTGGTTCTGGGGTAAATACATCCCCGATGAAGAGGCCACTGGGGACAAGTACACCGCTTGACTTGACAAGGATTGCTTATCGTAAACTCGACTGGAGCTGCAACCATATATGACCGCGATCGTAAACTTCCTCATCAATTTTTGGCAATACCTAGTGCGTTCCACCTTGTTTCCAGAGACTGAGAGTGCCCATATATGTGCAATTGCCACAAAAAAGTTTTGCTTCAGCTACATAGTTGAGACCTGTCCTGTCCTGTCATGGTTATTATGCCTAGTTTAAATTGATAGACCATTCCAGACTAGACCTCCCAATGATCAATATTCAGAACGACAGATAATATATCAACCAACGTCGTCTAAGTTGACTGCAAAGGAAAGATAACAACAGTCTGATCCCAGTGGATGATATTTTGTCAACCGAATTAATGGAATGTACCAGGCTGATTTGAACACACATCCATCCCCATGAGAAAAACTTTATTAGATAAGGGTATATTTCACACAAAATCATGAATTTCCATATTTTTCTCAGATCTTTCACGAACTATAATTTTTAACCATAAAACACAAACTTTCACTTTTGTTTAGATCTGTCACACAATTTTATTTTTAGCTAATATGGCATATGTATTGTCATCTTTTAGCTGATGTGGCAATGTCATAACGTCAAAAAACAAAAATATTAAAAATTTAAACAAAAACTAAAGAAATAAAGAAGTAGACAAAGCTAGAACTGGTAGCTCACTTGGTGGGGGGCCTCACTGGTGGCGCCACCGTTTAGGATGAGGTTTCCGATGACCACAGAAGATGTCAATAACCTCACAAAGGAGGGTGGGGCCCATTAGCGAGGCCCACACCTCGGCAATTAGGCTCGAGATTGAGATCCAATTCTCAAGAGCATTTGCAGAGGTGGGGTGGGGGGCCCACACCCGTGACATGAGGTTGCCAGCACCCTCAAAAGGTGTCGATGACCTCGAGTCAGGGTTTGGGGGTCGCCGGTGAGGCCCCCAACTCCGATCCTAGTGAGCTACCAGCTTCAACAATTTATAATCTTAATTTTTTATTTTTCACCTGTAAGCTTTGCTCCCTATTATTTAAATCGGATCAGAGACACACCAAATCTAGTCTGCAAAATATATCACAGGCTCCCAGGCCCAAAATAAAACTAGCCGCACAGGCCTAGATTAGGCGAACAGGCACGAAGGCCCAATTCAATGAAAGCCAACCCAAACAGTGGAAGATGGGACAAACATCAAATCGAATAAAAGAGCTTAACGCCTCGCTCGAAAAGCACTCATTCACATAGAGGAGAAACCATATTCACAAAGTTTTTTCTGTATCTTTTAATATTTCTTAGTACTCTTATGATTTTTTAATAGTTGGTGGATGTGGCAATGCCACATCAGGTAAAAATCTGAAAATATAATAGTATGATAGATATGAAACAAAAATGAAATATGTGTTTTCGTGTTTAGAAAAGTACTTTGAGATAGATTTGAGATAAAGATAAAAGTTCATAAATTTATATGAAATTTTCCCCGATAAGCAACATATATATTGATGCGGTAGAGGAAACGGCAAATCGGTACTTGGAGAAAAATAACTCTATCTCAAAGGAAACGGCCTCCGGAGCAAAACACACTGTTTTGCTGTGATTTTTTTATATTTAAGGCAAATTCCCTCGTTTAGGGCCTCTCAAACGGGCATTTTATCGTTATTTGGGTGTTTTTACAATTTTAGGAAAGTTTATTTCTTTTCGTGCAATTTAGGTATTCTTAATCCCTATTTAAGTTTTGTAAGCCCTAGAGCTAAAACAGTTAATTCGGATTTATCAATAAAGTTGTGTTGCTACTGTGCTTTTTCTCCTAATCTCGGATTTGTTTTCGAGTTTGATGCCTATTCCTGGTATTCGTAGAATCAATAGGTGATAGAAGATCGTAGTTTCGATATTTGTGCGCGAATCAACGGATCTGTGATAGATTACTCACGTGTACGTTGCGTCATATATTTTGCGGCAGTGTTTGAGGTGATCGTTTCCCCTTATCTTTAACAGAACAAATAGCTACTAACCATTCTTTGAACTTCTTATATATAATAGAATACTTGTCTGATCATACAGATCTTGTACTAATACTGATTAATAGACCCATTATATCTTCATATTATTCTTCTTGTGCAAGAAAAACTAACTTCTACGTCAAAAACTGTACCGTAATGTGGTGGAGATACATATCTTTTTCGTGTATGCATGCAGTTCATGCACGATGTGTACGTAGATTCTGCAGATTGGTGTCGGCAAGTGCAAAGATTGAAACCAGGAGTTGTTCATGGAGCTGGGGATTGTATCTTTTGAGAGAGAAAGTAACAAGAAGAAGAAGAAGAAGACAATGATATCATGAGATGAAGCTCAATTAGGTTGAAAAATATGTATATAATTAATCACAACTTCTCATGACAAACCACGGGAAAGTAGAGTAGAAATTAATATGATTAGTGGGCCAGCCCAACTCAATTGGATTAATTGAAGTCAAATTGGCCGGATACCAGGATTCACACTAAAAAAAAGAAAAAAATGAATACGATAAATTCGCAACAACAAATCCATAACAAATTATCTCTCTCCCCTCTCCCTCACCCAGATTTTGCGAAGAGAGTTTGTGCAGGTCAATAACATACGGGTTCATTTCTCCCCTCATGATCATAACGATATCTGTGATTAACAATGTCGTCCCACAATGGATTCAATAACCAAACCAGCTAACTCATTCTTTACGGTAGTTGTCCAGTAGGAAGAGTAACATTCTCTGCAGAAACCAAAGGCAAGTGCTGATTAACAAAATCTATTTATTTCTTACCCAAAAAAAAACAAAACAAAACAAAAGCTAAAAACTACTTTTCAGTTCTGATCCTAAAAGATCAAAAAGAAAAGAAAAGAAAATTTGAAAACTAATGCTAATAATCCAGCAACTAAGCCAGAGTACTTCTTCCTTGTTCACTTCAACCTCGGACTTGCAATGGTTTGCAATGGATTCTTCATGACAACGGTGAACTCTTGCTTCTCAGACAAGTCGATCTCGTCTCCTGCCACGGCTTTCCACTCGAACACCCACACCGAATTCTCCACAAAATACTCCAAATGTAGTAGGACCAGGGTAAAACCGGGGCACATCCTCCTCCCTGCCCCGAACGGTATCATTTTAATCTCCCTGGTCCCGGTTATGTCGAACACCTCGAATTCGGCCTCTCCCACTCCCCTGGCCATTGCTCAGGAACCTCTCCGGCTTGAAGTCCATGGGATCCTCCCACACGGGTGGGTCCCACCCTATGTCTGCTATAATGAAGTTGATCGTCCCTCTCTTGGGAACCAGGAAGCCATCGAGCTCAGTGTCCTCAATCACTGAATGGGGTACCAAAATGTGGCCGGGAGGGTGCTGCCTCAGCCTCTCCAGAATCATAGCCTTCAGGTACAGCAGCTTCTGCAGGTCCTCCTGCTTCACAGTTTCCACTTCGGGCCCAATTGCAGCTCTAATCTCACTGTAAAGGGTCTCTTGGGCTGTCAGGTGCTTGACTATGTTAGCGATGATCCACCACAGGGCATGCAGTGGAGGTCGTGTCAGTACCAGCATTGAGGAACTCCGAGCACAGGCCCACAATTTCGGCTTCAGGGAGCTTCCGCTTGCCCTCCTGCAGCAGATCCAGGTTGAGTAATGTTTCGAAGTAGCAACGACGTGCTTAGCATTGTTGTCAGTATTGTCCCACCTGCTCTTGCCCCAGTTCATAAATTTTCAACATCAAGACACAAGAATGTCAAGAAATGGCAAGAACGGGTATGACTGCTATAAAGAATCGATTACTGGTCTGTAACGGGCGATAAGTAACGGTATCAGGTATCATCTATGTGCAATAAAGTTACAGACTGATACGGACAGAAAAGATTTTCTTGCACGTACTGGCCATTAAGGACATCATTTCTATTGATATATATATTTAACGCAATTACGATCCCATGGAAGGAAATATTGGAGAGAATTAAGGATAGGAATTGATATGATCTAGGAGATTAATAATAACCACAGATTCTTCAGTGAACAAACTTTATTCCACTACTGGATGTCATTTACTCCCAACACACCCTCATTTTTTGGTAAACATAACTCTTCCCATTTAACCTCTGCTCCCTTTGCATATATAGTTAATTACACGTGGGAGTGAAAAATATAAATAATTAAATTAGTTAAATTATATACTCGTATATTTGATTTTCCATTGTTTTTGCTTAATTTAGTCATAATTTTATCGGGAATTCTCAACGTTTAATTTCTATGACAAATTGACTCGTCATGAAAGTTAAAAAAAAAAGATTTTAAATTGAGTTTTTGACAACAATAGTGCGGACATCCGGGACACCCTAAAGACTTTTGCAAACAAACAGCTGGTTAGGTCTTAAGACACTTCAGAACAATCCGTACCTGATCTCAAGATGAGCCCTTATTAGGGGCAGGAATACATTCTCCTGATTGCGGTGGAGCTCGTGAAACCTTCCCACCATCGTAGGAACAGAACCTTCCCGACAGTCAACCAGAAACTAATAAATGTAAACCGCCTCAGGTTATGGATTTGCCCCATCTGAGACTACCTCGACCTCCCTGATCTGCTGCTCCCTGAGGCGGTCACCAAAGCGCATAAGCACTAGTAAGCAGAACATCGCATACTTGAAATGGTCCACTGCACGGACTGCTGCAGCCGCTCCTACTGCTGTCAGTTGTTCCAAAAGAATATCCAGGTCCTACCTCCGGGCCTGGGAGCAAGACCTGACAGGGGAGGGAAGGAGAATCTCGGAAGTTAGATTGCAGCGAAGCAACCGCCACGTTGGACCATAGTAAGCAGAGTTGATGGTGTGCTGGTGGCAACTTAGGACCCTTGTTAGGTAGTAGGGCAGAGGCCGGTCGGCAAAAGTGGCAGCCCTTTGAACGAGCGCCTGGTGGGCAAAGGGAGTGATCAGAGACAAATCTTCATGGGTTAGGTGCTCACATTAATTGATTATTCCATTAGTTATTTGCAAAGTCAGCAGAGGAGTAGAAAGGGGCGAAGGGGATTATATAAGAAGGGATGTCGTGGATACAACATGCAAGAAGTAGAAGTACAAACGATATTCTCTACAAATATGGATTCCAGGTCCAAACCATCACTTTAACCAAAATCCATTTACTTTTTACACCAAACTAAAATCCTAAACAGCTACTTCCGAGTTTCGATCCTAAAAGAGAAAAAAAGAATGAAAACTAATGCTAATAGTTCATCAATTAAAACAGAATACTTCTTCCTTGTTCACTTCGACCTCGGAGTTACGGTGGTTTGCAATGGATTCTTCATGACAACGATGAACTCTTGCTTCTCAGACAAATTGATCTCCTCTCCGGCCACGGCCTTCCACTCGAATGCACACACTATATTGGCCATGAAATACTCCAAATGTAGTAGGGCCAGGGTAAAACCATGGCACATCATACTCCCTACCCCGAACGTCATCATTTTAATCTCCTTGGTCCCCGTTATGTCAAAACACCTCGGAGTCGGTCCCTCCTCCACTCCCTTGGCCATTGCTTAGGAACCTCTCCAGCCTGAAGGCCATGGGATGCTCCCACATGGCCGAGTCCCGCCCTATGTCTGCTATCATGAAGTTGATAGTCTCTCTCTTGGGAATCAGGAAGCCGCCCAGCTCGATGTCCTCAGTCACTGAATGGGTGATGCGGTAGAAGACGTGGCAAATCGATGTCTCAAGAAAAACAAGTTCTGACGACCTTATATCGAGAGAAACGGCCTCCAGAGAGTAACTAGATGTGATTTTGGCCAAATTCTTTTATTTAGGGCCTCAAACGGGTAATTTTATGTTATTTTGGTCTTTTTTGCAAATTTTAGGAAGTTTATTTATTTCGTTGTAATTTCGTTTAACCTTATTTAAATGTTGTAAGCCCTAGAGTTAAAAGACAGTTTTTTTATCATCTAATAAAGTTTCGGAGTTACCGTGCTCTTTCGCCCCTTAATCGAATTTTATTCGAATTGGATGCCGATTTCCTAGAAATTCGAAGAATCAATATGGAACTGAAGGTCGTAGGTCCCGTATTATGCGGAATCAACGAATCTATAACAAGTTCTTCGCGTGTACGCTACGTCAATGGGGCAGCAACATGTGACTGGGAGGGTGTCGCCTCAACCCCTCCAGAATCATAGCCCTCAGGTATGGCAGTTTCTGCAGGTCTTCCTCCTCCGCGGTGTTGGCTTCGGGGCCGATTGCAGCTCTAATCTCATTGTAGAGGGTCACCTGGACTATCGGGTGCTTGACTATGCTGGCCATGATCCATCGCAGGGCAGTGAAGGTTGTGTTAGTATCAGCAGTGAAGATTTCCAAGCACAGGCCAACAATTTCGGCCTTGGTGAGTTTCTGCTTGCCCTCCTTAGGCAATTCCAGGTTGAGTAATGTGTCGACATAGCAAACGACATGCTTGGCATTGCTGTCAATATTTTCCTCCTTGCTCTTTGCCCCTGTTCATAAATTTTTAACATCAAGACAAAAGAATGTCAAGAAATAGCAAGAACGGCTATGATTGGGCTATAAGGAAATGATTACTGGTCTGCAAAGGCCGGAACGTGCCATCCACGTGCAATAAAGTTACAGACCGATATATACATGGCAGAAAAGACTTTCTTGCGGGTATCGGCCATTACAGACATCATTTTATTGATATATTTATCGCTATTAAGATTCGATAGAAAGATGTCAGCACCTCGTTTTGGTCCATTGACTTCTGCAAAGAGTCTTAATAACCAACCATGCCATAATTAGAGCTTCAACATAAGATGACCAGACAAAGTCGGTTTACTATTCATGGTAAGATCGACAGGGCCAACTAGGCGACTCAAGGGGCATAATGATAGAGAAAGGTCCCAGGGCCTCCCAGAGAGTTTACAGAAGGATGACAGAACATATCAAGACAAACAATTAATTTTGCTCCGATCACCCGAATTGGGTAAAATTGGCTTCCAAGCTCCCGGTGCATCAAGTCATGTCCAAAAGCGAGATAAACCAATATTAGGCTCGTTGGGATCGCCCTCCTGCACACACCAACAATTCCTTGTCTTTTGAGTTATAAAATTTGAATGTGCAATATCTCTTGAATCCATACGGAACCCACGGCCACTTCTCCATTCTTTTATTTTATTTGCAAACTAGTATCATTCTTTATTATTTACAATCTAGTCCTCTTTCTTTTTTATTTGTAATCTAGTCCTTTTTCTCTTATTATTGGCAAACTAGCCCATTCTTTTATTGTTTACCAACCATCCCCTTTTAATTATTTACAAACTAGCCCCTATTCTTTTATTATTCACAAACTGGTCTCATTCTTTATTTTATTTGCAAATTAATTCCATTCTTTCCAAATCTACCGCATTTCTATCCATATTCTCCATCAACTCACATCTAAGTCCCCTTCTTCCCATTTTGTTCTACATTTGGTCACTTTACCTCCTATTTTCTCTTCTTGGCCGAAATCTCTCTTTCCCTTTAATCTCCATTTAATTTTTCTTCCAACTTTGCTTTCATTCTTCCATTTTTCGAACCCCCTTTCTAATCCTACTCTTTTCCTTTCAAGACATTCTTTCCCTTTGCTGTCTTTTCTACATGGCCGATTCCTTTTCTCTTTAACCGGTCTTCAATGGCCTTCAATTCACATTCACTCACTTGCCATTCTAAGGATCCTTCCAAGCTTGCTCCACCATTCAAACTCCCTCATTCATTTTAGCAAGACATGGCCGAATCTTCCCCATTCAATATTCTTTGATCGGTTTTTAAATGGCCTTCAATTCCATTCAATACTTGCCAATCTAAAAATCCTTCCAAGCTCGCTCTTTCATGTCACATTGATTTCAGCAAGGGGAGAGGATGAATTCGGCCAGCATTGAAGGAAAAGAGGGGCAGCTGCAGAAAGAAAAAAGAAAGGAAGAAAGACTACATTAACGACTTTCCGGTCTTGCACTTCCTTCTAAGTTTACATTCCTCCATTCACTACACATTCAAGATTCAGGCGAAAATACAAAAGAAAGAGGCCAGGAATTCGGCCAAATTCAGCTGGGGAAGAGAAAGAGGAAGCTTATTAAGATTTTCCCTGTTTTTGCACTACTTTCCGATAAATAAATAAAAAACCATTCTTTCCTCTCTTGTCCGTCACCCTCATTCATTCATAGATCCATTCAGCAAGTTTGAAAACAGAGGGAACGAAAGGAGAAGAAGAAGAGAACAGAGGAATTCGTCCAAGGAAAGGGCAGCAAAAGAGAGAGCGGAGGAAAACCATTATTGTTGGAAAAACACCGTTCTCCGGCGACCACCCATCCATCTTCACCCAAGCCCCAAACAAACTACACACCTCACACATATTCGACCTCCCGAGTCCATTTCCGACATCCATTTCTTCATTTGGAGTCCCCAGCCACTCGTTCCAAAGCTGAATAGAAACGAGCTCCTAGGAGGTTTCCCGATTTTCTTGGCTTCTACTCCCTTCCACGACTTAGGAGGGTCGAGCCATCATCCCTTGAAGGGTCATCCAAGACCCTCACTCTCCCCGTGACAATGACGTCACGGCCCGAGAGCCACTCCACCTTGCACAACCGCCTCTTTTCTCTCTTTTCTTTCTCGAGTTTCTTCAATCTTCACTGGTCTTTTTATGCAATTTCGGGTTAGCACAGGTAACCGCACGCTACGAGCCACCTATTTCCATGCTCAGGAGCCCCTTGGGAACCAAAATCCCCCGTGCCAATTTGGAGAAGTCACCCCAAAGCGCCTGGTTCAACCTAGTTTCTCCCGGGTGCCATTTCCCTCACTTGAGTATATGGAGTTCCAGTCTGGTCACTCGACACCCTTGCCCAGCCACCCGACTTCTAGCAACTCTCTCCCTCCTCCCGAGGCTAGGTATAACCTTCTTACGAATTAGAGAAGTTAGGTCTTGTAGTTTTAGGCTTATGGGATGATAAGGTGGTCCCCAACCGACTTTCTTGCATGTTTCATTTAAGTTACTCTTAGTTTATTATTTTGATCATGTAATAACGTGTAATAGCATGTTGTATGTGAGCATGAAGGGAAGAGGCTGAAATCCGAGTTTAGAAGGCCCGACTCGGGAAGACCAAGGAGGCCTTTCGACTTCCTCTCCAAGAGAGGTGGCCGAGACCCTCTTTGGCCTTCTTGAGCTAAGGGTGGCCTCCTCCTCTCCAAAATTAGTTGTTTTCACGTGTTTTTACATTTTTTCATTTCATGAGTCGGTGTCATTTTATCGATTCCATTAAATATCACATTCGTGCTAGCTTGCATGTTTTTACGTGTTTTCCCGAGAGCATGGCGACACCGATTGTGTAAATGTTTGTTATTATCATATTTGATATTTGATGCATGCGGGAAACGATTAAAATCAAGACAAAGAGACCGCACAAGACCTGGGATAGGTCAAGTGGGTTCTCGGCCATCCTCAAAGGGAAATGGCTGAGAGCTCCTTGACCTATCTCAGGTCAAGGGCAACCTCTTTACCTCGACTCAAAGTCGATTCTCAAATTGTGTGCAATTGGATTTTCCATTCCTTCGTTAATATACACTGAAATCACATGTTAAACGTGTTAGTTTTAAGTAATTTGCATGGGTTTGGGTGTCAGTAGCTATATCGGGCCCACGTGGGTCCAAGAGCGTATCGGTCACCATTGACCGGGTGTTCTTGGCCTTCGAGGACCAATTTTAGTTCTCGTGTCACAAATCGTTTCCGTTAACCCACTACATCTAAGGCATTCCACCATAATCATCGTAATAATTCCACATAAAGGGAAATGGGACGTTTCATTCGACTAAGTAATCCACTAGGCTCTTAAAAAATTACATAAATCGGCCATTAACCTATAATCACATTGGCGATCAATAAATTGTTGGGTATGCCCTTTTTTAAACTCACAACTTTAAAAAAAGCACCGCGACACGTGACATACATAGCAAGGGCATCTAGGGAGCACTCGGGTATCTTGACTTGAGTTTGGGCCCGATTTTAGGCGGCTCAAGTTGGAGTGCACGAGTTCTCTTTAGACCACGCCCGGGCGAAGCGACCATTTTCTCAGTTTTTTCGGGGTCGTCACGACCCCGATAAGCCTAAGGGATCGGTCGACACCGGCTATTGAATTTCGATAAGTATATGCCACGTGATCTTAATTTTTCATAAGCACATTGCACATTTTTCTGTTTCAAGGGCATGACTATCGATTTGTGATTGTCGACACCCCTAAGCGGTAGGTTGGGCGAAACACTTCAAGTCATGAGTGAAGACGAGCAGTCTGTTCAGACGCAGGGTTCATCCACATAGCTCTCTTCACTCGATCAAAGTGTTTTTGTCATCCTAGAGTATATTCGGGTAGTTAGATCTGGTTCATCTGTCATAAAACACAAGATTTGACTAACAATTCACCCGACTTAATCGAGCATTAGAAAATTGTTAGGCGGGACCCTAGGTTCCAAGTTTCGAGCCAAAACATGCCTCTGTCATAGTCTGTTAAAGCCGTATAAAAATACACCGACATACTCTTAGTCAAATTAGCACTGCATGCAAGCACGCCCTTTTGTCTATTTAGGTTAGGAAATTCTATGTCAAGAAACCCCGATCCATAATTGGTTAATCCCGTAAACACGATGTTCAATACACAACTTGTCTGCTTGTATCTGTTTTTGTCTATTTTCTATTGTTTTATCGCGGTTCAAGCCCGAGCCCATAGGATACGTCTTGCATGGGGTCCAACGCCCTAACTATCGATCACGAGGTCTAACGCCTCCATAAACATCGAGCGCGCACAATCCGAGTGCGGAATGGAGTCTAGTCCCGAGTCACCATCTTGCTCCGAGTAATGTCTATGCGAAAGACAACTCGGATCGGGTGCGTGAATCGTGATTAGACAATCGCTCGGGAACTCGACCGGTCCCATAGCCATCTCGAGGTTCAATCGATCCTCTTGCTATCCGTCGATTCCGATTGGACCCAATCCCCAACTCTCTGAGCTCGTGTTGCCTTAATTTATTTCTCAGTTATTCAAATCTCACGGTGAACCAGAGTAGAATATTTGTCCTAACGCTAGTCGATCGAGGTCCATATACTGTAATTTTGTATTTATTTGAGGGCACATTGTAAGAATATCTTATTTTTATATTTATTCATTCATTGTAAGGATCTTGATCAGTGAGTGAACGATCCAAGTGTTGAACCATTCGAATCGATCTACTAACCCGAGAATGAGTAGACTCAATGCCTCGCAGTTTCGGTTCGTGCGGGTAACCGACCATCATGGTTCGATGAACCGTAGTGAGAGGATAGTGAACCGATTCCTCGATGTGCGGGCCTACTCCTCTTTCAGGTTCTTAACCAGAATCGATCGTTTCATCGAATCTACGGTGTCAAAACGGGTAAGGAGAGTGCAACTTAAATCACGCGGTAAATAACTAAAATGGCAAGCCCTAGGCAAACAGAGTACAGACAGGGCGTGCGGGATTCAGGCCCGCACTTAACAGAATCCCCGAAACCAAAATCTCCGGTTTTGCATTACCATTGCCTTAGCAAAATAGATGTATCACATACCCTTAGACCTGGGCAACTTACCGGCCATCGATCTTCGGATCGTAAATAGGTAGTGACGACTCTTTCTCACGCATGTCCGTCACGCGTCCTCGGGAATGTGGACACTCCCAAGCGGTGCGATCGGTAGTACGCATGAGGGGCCCGATGAGACGAAATTCGAATCCACACAAAAGAAATACTTGCTTCCAAGCACTGATGATTAATTCAATGTTTGTATATGGTAATCCAAACTTGGCCTCGGTGCGAGCCCTGATTAAGGGTAGGAATATGGTCTCAAGATTGTGGTTCAGCACATAAAACTAGGAGTGTACACGGATACCAGGTATACCCGGAACCCGTCGGAACCTACCCGTTAAGGTAGGGTCCAAGCATTAAAATAAGGAACCGGTAAAAACCGATTTCGATTCTGATTCCGGTTCTGGCTCCTACCTACAGGGTATCCAAAGCCAGAACCGGAACTGGTACTCGGAACCGGATGATACTTAATTAAAAAAAAAAGTAAAGTTGAACTCCTTGTGTCTCAGACTTCGTAAAACTAATCTGCTCAGACTATAACTCTTGACTCCGACTCTCCAGAGGTTGCCCAGTCCCCTCCGTCTCCGACTCTCCTTCAAGTTCTCTAAGGCACCGCGCGAGGGTTTCCTTTTCTCTTCCTCTTCTCCAAAACCCCAGTAGTCGGCGGTCACTTCGCTCTACGCGCTCTCTTCCCCGGCAATGCCTCCTCTGGCCATCCTCTGGTACGAATCCATGCGTCTCACAAGTTCTTACATCTTGTTAAAGCTCTTATGCAGCTGAAGATCAGTAATCCGTTACTTGAATTAATCAACTCCATTTGTTAGGTCCTAATCCCATGGCCGTTGTTTGTCTTGGTCAATTCATAGTCATGAGCATGTGCATTTGTTTCATTTACGCAAGTTTTGGCATAACGAATTGGATCAAGCAGTCTGCTTTGCACTGATCTAGAGGAAGTAAATTTCAAAGTGCAGACAGATTGATTCCCTTCCGGCAAGATTTGTCATGGATTTACTAATCTGCTGTGTTATTCACAAGCTCTATTATTCCCATTTATTTGACACTAGTTTCAGCTCATCAGATTGATCTTGCATTACATTTTCAATGCTTGAAAATAATTACTAGAATATATTTGTATGTATTACTATGTTGAATTAAGCGTGTTAATACATATAATGCATGTTAAGTGTGAATTCCTTATGGTTATCAATGTAGATCCTTGTTTACTGCTACCAAGTCTCTTGGTAGCAGAAAAGCAGCCAATGATTCACAAATATCATACTCAATCAATTGGTTTGTTGACTCTTTGAAGCCAAAATATATTTGCCATATATATGGAAAAATATCCAGGAATTCAACAAATCAAAAGGGGCAATTATTAGTACATGATGTCAATATGGCAGAGAGTTCTTTTTATTTTTTTGTAGCAGGAGTATTTCACCCTTCTAGAAGATTTGCCCTTCTGCTGGGGGCCACTTCAGAATTTCAATTCAAAGCATAATTCTTCCTTGCTATTTGATTGAGTTAGACAGTCGGTACTTCCCAATTCCTACCTATTGGGATTGCTAATTAATTGATGATTGATATGATTATAAGCTTAAATATTTATTGTAGATGGAAAATTCGACTTACAAGACCCCCGTGATAGTGAGTCTGCATGTGGGGGGTATCATCGACCAAAGTGGGCTCTAAGAAATCAAGGTCCAAGGTTTGGGATCATTTTCATGAGGGCAAAGATGAGAAAAATGGAAAGGATGTTTCTATTTGTAATTACTGCAATTCACCTCTTGCTTATTGTGTTGATTGGGATACTTCATCAATGTGAAAGTATTTGAAAACTTGCTCCAATTATCCTCAAAATCTTGATAAAAAGTAAAAATCGATATGATCATTTTCTCAATCTGGAGTAGATGGAGTAAGTGTCAAATCAATCACCACTTGGAAATATGATGAAGATTATTGTAGCCACATGTTAGCTCGAATGGTTATTGTTGATTAACAACCATTTTCTATTGTAGAGAAAGAAGGCTTTAGGGGTTTTGTGACAGCATTGCAACCTTTGTTTAAGCATGTTTTGAGGTTTACAGTTGCTAGGGATTGCATGAAGCTCTATGTTTGTGAGAAAATAAGCTTAAAAGATAAGCTAAAATCTCTAAAATCAACGATTGCTCTCACTACGAATATTTGGACTTCCATTCAGAATTTGAGTTACTTGTGCCTCACTACTCATTTTATTGATGATGATTGGAAGTTGTACAAAAGAGTTATTAACTTTGTTGTTATGTCTAACCATAAGGGTAAGGAGATTTGTAAGATGGTTGAGAAATGCATCAATGAGTGGGGTATTAGAAATTGTATTTCCTCTATTATAGTGGATAATACTAACTCCAATGATGTTGCTGCTAATTATTTGAAAGACAAGCGGAAAAATGTTCTTGTCTTAGATAGAAAGTTTTTTCATATGAGGTGTGCAACTCACATTTTGAATTTGATTGTGAAAGATGGGTTGACTGAGATTTGTGATTCTATTAATCGAATTCGAGCTGCAGTGAACTATGTGAGAAGCTCTCCTGCTAGAGCTCAGTTGTTTCAGCGTTGTATTGTTGAGGAGGGAATAAGGGTTATGTTTGTCTTGATATCTCAACTCAGTGGAATTCTGCTTATCTGATGTTAGAGACTGCACTTAAGTTCAGACAGGCCTTTATTAAACTTGAAGATGATGATGTTGTTTTTATCAATGAACTTGATGGTGGAGTTCCAAATAGTGAAGATTGGGATAATGCATCTATGTTGTTTTTATTATTGGGAAACTTCCATGAAGCTACCAAGAAAATGTTTGGGAGTCTTTATGTAACGTCTAATAGTTACTTCCTTGAAATTATTAGCATGCTTTCAACTTTGACTAAGTGTGCAAGAGATTTCAATCCCTGTCTTTGATCTATGGCTAGAAAAATGAGGGAGAAATTTGACAAATACTATGTGGATCGAACAAATATGATGGTATTGATAGTTGTGGTGTTGGATTCTCTGTATAAATTGAGGTTTCTGAAGTATTGTTGTCGGGGAATTTGTGATGATTCTAGTAGAGCAAAGGAGATGATTCAGCATATAACGGATGTCTTGGAGCGTCTCTTTTCATTCTATGACAAGATTCATTATTCTTCAGTGAGTGAAAGTTGTACTTCAATGGTTGAAGATTGGGGCCTGAGGAGGCGGAGAAGAGGCCAAGGACTGCCTTGATTAGGGCGGCAACGCAGAGGGTAACGATTATCAAGAACCAGGTCTCCATTGAAGAGAAGATGCAGAGCTTAACTAACTGAGTAATTCGTTGGGGAAGAGCAGTTGGCAATGAAGGGGAGGTACATGTATATGTGGAGAGGCAGAGGAAGCAGAGGGGCAAAAGAGTCAAATCGCAATTGATGTCATTTCTTGGGGGAAAGGGCGGCTTGTTACGGTAATGTAGGGACCATTTGAATAGAGAAGAAAAGGGTTTGATTATGGCTCATGAATGGATATTCTAACAGATATTTTTTACTTCTTATATGGGAATCCATAGTTTGGGAAATCGAGTTCAGAGACTTTCGAGAAGTTTAGTACGACCTGTGAAAAAAATTGAAGTTTCGGAGATCATGATTTGTGTTCCAAGTTGCACAAGAATATCCAAGTTATCTGCTAACTTATTTTCCAAGCAGAGAAAGATGAACAGTATTCTTCTAACATGCATAGGTGACAATAAAAGTTTGAAGGTTCGATTCGTGGTGCAGATAGGACGGGTCCTCCGGTCCTACAGTTGCTAGGAGAAAATCAAGATTATGACTAGTCGAAGACTAGAATGGTCAAAAAGGACCTTGATCTGTTAACCTGAGATAAAATGGAACTTAATTGAATTAATTGTGTTGTAAGTACTAACGTTTTGTGCTATTCACATGTTTATGATCACCTTGGCAAATACAGTCAAGTACACTCACACATAATGCAGTTTGCCAAATACATCACGCCATGTGCGATTTGCTTCAAATATATAAACACACACAGATATATATATATATATATAATTCAGATATAGAAGATTTTCTTGTACTTTTGTGAAAATGCCACCTTCTTAGTTAAGTTCAGAAGCACTGGAATATGTTCTTTGATTCATTTATTTCGTACATGAAAATAAAATTAGATTTAGTTGTTGAGATGGTTTTTTTCTGTATACCCTAATAATACGGTCAAAATCAACAAAAGGAAATTGCCTTGCTCGACAAAAAAGGGAGTCAATTTGGTCGGACTAAAAGGGAGCTTTTCCCACGAGTAAGATCAAGAGAGAGTTAGATTGCATAAAGCTCAAGATTATTATAAATTAATATTATTAATTAATATAGAAATAATGAATGCAAAATAAAAAAATAGAAATATAGTACAAAACATGGAATGAACCTTAAAAACACGATAACTACAACAGGAATAGAAAATACACTAATAATACAATAAGTACAAACTAATGAATATGAATCTGTACTATATACCCAAAAAGAAAAAAATTTGTGAAACTCATTTTGATGTTTTTCTACTTTTATATTCTAAAAAATACCCTTCTATTTTTAGATAAAATATCAGAATCACACTTTATGTACAAGAAAGATTATAAACTAACGTGGATTGATTCAAACGGTTCGGCGTTTGTTCTGCTTAAACAAGTTTTTGGGTTCGAGTCCTTGTGAATGCAGAAAATTCACGCTGTGAGAACTTTTACCACTTAATAAGCCGACCTAGCTCGACTGGATTAGTTATGGCCCAATTAGACTTCCGGACACTGGGATTCGCACTGAAACAAAGGTTAGAAAGTTATATATCCATTTTCTTACAACCTACGATCACGATGACGGCGAATAAATAAATAGTACAAATAACCAACTTCTTTATTACTAATTGATATGAACAGGTTGGAAACCAGGATGTCCATGAAAGAGTATAATGCTCCTGCATGGTACCTTCAGGGTCCCCGGAGCTCTTGCGGCGAACAGTCGGTGACTACACTGACGAGCAAACATGACTTGAAGCGTATAATGCTCCTGCATGGTATCTCCAGCGTAACTGGCCCTCTTGCAGGGAACAGTCAGCGACTACAGTGATGAGCAAAGATGACTTGACGCGAAGAAGGTACATTCAGATCTCATTGAGATCGGATACATAAATGATAATTTGACTGACCCGACCTCTAATTCCCTGTTGATTTCCAGTGTAATTTAGAATTCCGAATCCTGAGCTGACTTTATCGGAAACAAATGCACACCATACCAATTGAATGTGGCCTCTAGACTTCATCTCAATGCATAAGCATACATATAACTAATGTAATGCATTTACGCATTAGATAAGACAATACGACTCAGGTTCACCTATAATTGGTTATGTACATCTATGACCTTCCGAACGGCTTTTAGGTTCATCAGTTGCACGTGAGACGACAAAAGAGTAAGACAATACCAAATCAGGTCCATCCGTAATTGGTTATATACACTCATGACCTTGAGAAAGGCTTTTCAACACATAAGTTGTTGTACACTACATGATGTAGAACTTTCTAATAAATCATTCTCATTAACAGTGTGCCCTCACCTTAAATATATCTAATCACGAATGATAATCACCTACAAAACTTTCACAATCTACTGCGCAGAAAATATGGCTGGAAAGTCGAGTTTTATAACACAATGAATCCCTACTACGATGATCCCCTCAGATCACAACTTAAGGGGGAGCAATCTCCCTTTCAGTACTAGCGGTAGACTACCAGCCGCTCAGTTGTTTTTGGATTTTCGAGTTATGAGAGGACCGCCCACCTTTGTCCTTGTATGAATTTCTCGAGGCAAGAGCCTTCCGTCCCCCATGGGCAGCAGCTATTGCCCGCCGTCTCTGCTTGTTAAGGCGTTTCACAAGTTCAGCATCGCACGCATCCTCCTCACATTCTCCTCGCTGCAGCACAAGAAAAAGAAGAAAAAGGCTTTAGCTACATCTCCGACATAATAGGAGCTAAAATTAGGTGCCACAGATACTGTACCTCCTCGGAGCCATCTTGAGCTTCAGATTCATGCCTGCTTGCTGCAACTCTTTGTCTGGTCTCATCCTTGTCGGCCCCATCACCCTCTTGAATCTGCTCAGGCTGCTGAATGTATAGTAAGATCAGTATACCACCAACACGTACCGTAACTATCATATCAAGATGTTACAGATGGACCTTGAACTTAAACATGAGACCCAATTGTACCTGCTCAGATAAATGCAAAGCATCCGTATCTCTAACAATTGCTTCAGTCGAGTCGGAGGCATCTTCTTCATCGCCAGAGACTGCATCCTCATCAGAGCCTTCTTCAATGAACTGCATTGAACCAAAGACATCGAAAAGGATTAAAGTTAAACACAGTGAAGGAAATTGCAACAAATAATAACTGAGAACAACTGAAATCCAACACAGGGTTTACTATACCTTGTCCATGTCAGCTTGATCCTTTCTAGTAAATCCACTGGCAGCAAGCTCCTTGTCAAGAAAACCAGCTGTTTTGTTTATTGATGAAAAGCAAGGCCTACTGCTATCTTCGGCATCTTCCTCTGCACTATCAGAATGATCGGCTTGCTCTTCAAAGGAAAGGTTGAACCTAAACAAAAGTTGACCAGACGAATTATCAAGGGAAAAAGCATATCAACCAGCAAAAAGTCCATTACACAAAGATGCAGCTAACCTTTTACCAAAGAACTTGTAGATGCACTCAACATCGCGGTCAAAGTACCTGAGATTTGGAGATAAACACCAAGATTACAAGAAGTTAACTACAAATGATTGAGTCTAAGCAATTGGATTTCGAATGAGATAATTATCTCTTACATCTGAGCATTGCGATGTGACACAGAAACCATCTGAGGAAAATCAATCATGGCGACATTCTCATCATCATCAATCTAGGAAAAGCAAAATATTGTTGAGACATTAATTTGCTGATCATGTAAAGGGAACCGGGGAGAACAACAAAAAACAAAAGAAAAGATAAAAATGATGGAGCAACTGTATGAGTTGCAGAAACTATCCTCAACATCTTAGTGAAATAGATTGATGGAGACAAATGTGAACCAAAAGAAGAAGACACCACACTGGGATATGTTGTTTATGCCATATAAATGCGGGCACTAAAAATTAGTTGAGCTTTTCACCTAATTAAAAAAATATATATATATCGAGATAATGAACAAGCAAATAAATAAATACCAGAATTTTTAGATATCAAGTAGTACCATAATATTGAATTCATTGAAATCGCAGTGAATAAGTCCATGCTCCGCTAGGCAAACAACCAAACCAATGATTCTTTCAAACACCATTTCTGGATTTTGCAATTCCTTCACCTGCACTCTGCATTGCATTAGTAAGCATGAGTTAATAAGATTGTTAATCAGAACAAAATTTCCCCTGTCTAGAAGCTAGAGAAGAAATAAAAGAGCCGGGTGGTAAAAGCAGGATGGAGTACAATCACTCTGTCCCGGCACTTAAAAGTCGTTACTAGAATATGTGATGTTGATCAGCACATACATGAGGAATATGAGGGCGGGCAATAGTGACAGCTTAGGAGACCTAGTTGTACATTAAATATAGTACCATGTGCTGCTCGATTTCTTAAATCAATTTAATGCTCATTTCAATGTGCAACCACTTATTTTACTTGTAATTGCCTGGATAGATGTAATCTTTGTTTTTGGAGCTATTAATGGAAATGCACTTGCCTAGCCAAAAAAAAACAGTGCAACCACCCATATCATCTATGCTTTCGTGAATATCTAAAGCATAAACATAGTAGCCCAACGAGATAAAAACTTCTAGAATATCACAAAAAGTATAAAAATTTCCACAAAAGAAGAACCAAAAGATGAGCTTAAGAAGAGAAAGTCTTACAGAGGGTAGCCCGGTACAAGAGACATAATCACACAGTGCCTGTTGCAATCCAATGCATTAGGAACAGGAAAACCGTGCTCTTCCAAAGCCTGATAAAACAAAGCACCGGTCACCTCAACAACAACAAAACCTGCAACATCTAAGTAAATAAAAACAGCAGCAAGGACCTTCATAAAGGAAAATTCTTTAAGTGCAGCGAGTCTCGACAAGTAGAGCCAATTGTAACTTCTGCGATGCTTCAAGTAATCACGCTTGGACTTTACTGCCCGGAAAGAAACTCTTCCTAGTCTGTGCAACTTCATCGCTAGAATTGTACCATCCTCACTGGCAACCTCAAAGATATCTTGTACAAAGAACATATGACATACTTAATTCTAATCCCTTGAAACAGCATATATGTCTATCAAAATCTGCAAAAGTAGAAAAGGAAACTACCAGACTCCTTCCCAACACCAATTTGACGGCCCACTGAAGCAAAAACTCCACGATTAACCATTGTCTTGATGGCAAGGAAGTCGTACCCGAGGTATGTGAGCCGAAAACCATCGTCTATATCCAGGAAAGGAAAAATAAGACATCTTGGGAATTTCACAATGCAGAAGCAGCACTGAAATGCCCACTGACCTACTCACATTTGGAAGAGTCGTGGTGTACCAATTTATGCTTAAGCAAGTTCTTCAGGACCTTGTATGTACCTCCATGTCTAATAGATCAATGCACCAAACATATCAAAACTAACTCCCTCTATGCATAAACTACAGGATATCAAACACAGAAAGTAAAAGGACATACTTGAGGGAAGCAATGCGGTCTACGAGCTCTGAAGGGACAATCTCATGCTGGAAAAATCAGGAAGGAGGACATTGTAGTGCACGGAGTAAATCAGTCTTTTGAGCAACAAATGCTAAGAAGGCATACAGAGAGAGAGAGAGAGAGAGAGAGAGAGAGAGAGAGAGAGAGAGAGAGAGAGAGAGAGAGAGAGAGAGAGGGAGGGAGGGAGGGAGGGAGGGAGACAAGAGCTCACGTTTCTCATGCCCATCTCAACGGCAGTAAGAACCCTGAAATCTTCCTTGGAGAGATACCTCAGCACATCAACATCGAGCTTCATCTCTCCCTTCTCTGATCAAAATAGCAAAAGATATTCCGCCGGAGAATCTGCAAAACAGACTGTATGTCTTAGTGGATTAATAGAACATAAACACCACAACAAAAACTGAGCTTTTCCTAGCAGAGACACTAAATCTAACAACAGGGCAGCCAAGATATCGGAGTAGCTTACAACAGCCTATCTATCTCTGCACACTAGAACAATCAGTCAACGTATAACAGCAGTTTCGCCCCCCATTCCCATGCTAAAAATTTTAACTTTTCTCCTGAATTGCATCAACAATTAAGGGAAAAAAAATGCTTCTGCGGCAACGAAATGCAAACAAAAGCAACAGAAATCTGTGGCAACAACATATCAGCTGGGAGAGGCAGAGAGCAGCATCAGCTCTCTCGGGCTCGAACAGGACAGATCAATTGAGAAAGAGGATAGAGAGCACCAGCAACTCACGGGCTAAGTAGGGAGCAGCAGCGGCTTGACAGATTGGGAGAGGAAGCAGCAGCAGCTCCGCCTCGGCAGGGAGCAGAGCAGCAGCAGCCCGAGCTTGACTTCGACGTCGACGGGAGAATGAGCAGCAGCGGCAGCTGGCCGGCGAGACTTGGAAGAGAGCGTAGACGACGAGTCTGAGCGAGACGAGAAGGAAGAGCTTGAGCGGAGGTTTTGTTTCTGGGGAGCCGAAATGGGTCAATGGGCCTCTAATGGACCCTGAAACGATGAGGCCCAGGAATTAATGTACGTGGGCCTAAAACATTGGCCCGATTTGACTTTCCATATATATATATATATATATATACATATATTTTTTCGATCGTATGGGTGGCCAAAAACCCTAGTATAACATATATGTTAACCTCGAAAGCTAGTTTTTTTAGCATGAAATGCGGTTTAAATAGTTTACAATGCTCCACATTATAGGTTCACATACATACATATATATATATATATATATCTTTTCACCTCACTACCCCAAGTCAAAGAACGGTTAAGCATAGTGTGGCTCAATGCAAGAACCTTCCCCATTAGAATTTATACTAATTAAAGAAAGGAGGAGTTTTTTTTAATACAAAGGAGGCCCGAAATCTGGTGTAATGAAAGATAAATTATAAATAACTAATAAAGACGTATATGTAGTCCCATTAAGTATCGAACATTCATAATACTGGAACGTAAGACCCTGTCTAGCGAGAAAGTATTATTTGTCAAAAAAGTATTATCTGTAATTGGTATATCATGTAACAGTATCAAGATTTCTCTTGATTTTTAGAAATGTAACAAAAAAAATCTACTATTAACAAAAATATATTCTCTTTTGCACCTGGTGACACACAATACCTTCCTCTATCTAGCACCTCCTTTTTAGGGGAAAAAGATATATATGTGTGTGTATTGTATTATATATATCCAAACCATACAAGTCTTCCTTTTCATCACTTCGACTTGGGACTAACAATGGCACGCAACGGATTCTTTATAGTAAAAAAACTCATGCTTCTCTAACAAGTTGACCTCCTCGCCCTCAATAGCCGTCTCCTCAAATGTCCACACACCAAGTTTGCGACGAAGTACTCTAAGAGGAGTAAGGCCAGGGCATAACTTGGGCACATCATCTTCCCTACCCCAAACGGCATCATTTTAATCTCCTTGCACCCAGTTATATCGAATGCCCTGGCCCCTCCTTCGCCCTCGTGGTCTTTACACAAGAAACTCTCTGGCCGAAAGGCCACGAGATCCTCCCACGCGGCCGGGTCCCACTGCACCCCATCTCTGCCACCATGAAGTTTATGGACCGGCTTCTAGGGACCAAGAAACCGCTAAGCTCGGTGTCCTTGATCACCGTGTGCTGTAACACAAAGTGTGTGTGCGGGTGCCGCCTCAAGCCCTACGGCACCACCGCCTTCAAGTATGGCAGCCTTGGCCGATCCTCCTTAGTCATTGTTGTTACCTCAATGCTGACCACAACCTTGATCTCATCGAAGAGAGTCTCCTGAGCTGCTGCGCATTTGACCGTGTTGGCCATAATCCACTCAAGGGCAATGGAGGTGGTGTTAGTCCCTGCTTCAAGTATGTTTGTGCAATTTACTCGAGCACATCAACACACATAAAACTGCATCTATTTGTCTTTTAAAACAAAGCAAAAGCTTAGTAACTTCTCGGTGCATCCACTACATGACTAAAACACTAATAAGAAAATTGCTAAGCTACTTTATTGCTAACAAAGAAATATAACTGTCTAAAGAATAGACAAATAGTTAAACTTTGACTAATCAGCTCCTGAGCCACCTCCAACATGCTCCTCCTTGGATAAGGTGTTGATGCACACTCCAATCTACTTCCTAAGCCACTCAAATATGCTAATATGACCTAATGAATATATCAGCTAACTGGTCTTCAATCTTGAGCACAATAGCTTAACTTTTCAACTTTGCTGCAGTTCTCGAAGATAATAAAACTTCACCTTAAAGTGCTTTGTTCTACCATGAAAATCTAGGTTTTGTGAGATTGCCGAAGCAATTAGTTATTTACAAACACCTTAGTCTCTTATTTTAAACTAAAACCCAAATAAACTAACAACTTCCTCAGCCAAATGGTTTGATTTGCAGCTACTGTTACTGCAATGAATTTTGCTTTGTAGTGGAATGAGCCATTACATCTTACTTTCTTGAACACCATGAGAAATATGTTGAGCCCAAAGAAAAACAGTAACCAGATGTACTCTTCATGTCATCTGACAAACCAACCCAGTCATTATATGAGAATCCATGCAAATTGAAGTGTTGACTCTTGCTGAACTTGACTCCATGAGAAAGTGTTTCCCTTCATATACCATAACACCCTTTTAGCAGCTGCCATATGCACTTCACTAGCACAATTCAGAAATCTCGAAATCACACTTACTGCAAACATAATATCAGGCTTAGTTGCTATCAAGTACATTAGACATCCAACCAAACTCCTATAAGTGGCATTATCAGCAGGTTTTGTCCCATCTTCCTTGTGAAATTTCTCCTTCTGGTTCATAGGAGTTCTAACACTTGTACACTCATCCGTCTAAAACCTTTTCAAGATCTCCCTCTAATACTTCTTTTGACATATAAATATTTCATTTAAAGTCTGCTTGATCTTCATACCAAGAAAATATGCCATTTCTCCTAGGTCAGTCATCTCAAACACATGCATCAGGTCTTGCTTCAAATTCTCAATCTGCTTTCTATAACTTCCTATCACCAATAGGTCATCCACACACTAAGAAATGATAACCACAGCGAGTCCTTCTTTCTTGACATACAGTGTATACCCACTTAAACTTCTCTTATAGCCCAAATCTTTCGAGTAAGTAGCCATCTTATTGTACTATGCTTTGGGAGCTTGCTTCAATCCATATAATGCTTTTTTCAACTTATACACCTTTCCTTCTTGACCTTTAACAAAGAATCCTTCAGGTTGCTCTACATAGATTTCTTCCTCGAGCACCCCATTCAAAAATGCAGACTTGACATCAAGTTGAAACACTTTACATCCCTTCTCAACTGCAACTGCAAATAGTAGTCTTATAGTATCAAGCCTTGCTACTGGTGCAAAGGCGGCTAAGGAGTCCATACCCTAAATCTGAACATAACCTTTCACCACAAGCCTAGCTTTATATGTTGACAGAACCATTAGGATTGAGCTTTGTTCTCTACACCCACTTTATACCTATGACCTTCCTATCTTTAGGCCTGTCCACCAACTCCCAGAATGCATTCTTCTCAATCATAACTAGCTTCTCCTGCATTGCAACAAGCCATTTCTTGTCTACCATTACATCTTCAAAGCTACTAGGCTCAACTATAGCAACAGTACATCTTTGATAAATCTCAATAAGTGATCTAGTACTTCTTACTGGTTGTTCATCAATATGCACTTCGGGATAAGTTCTTCTTCTTGTGGCAGCTGAGGTGCTCTGTACTGCTGCAGTGCATCCTTTGTCAACTTCTCGTCTTCCTTGTCAGACCAACTGCACTTTTCTTCTTCAAAGAACTTAACATCTTTGCTCACAAAATCACTTTTCCAGAGTTTTGTTGAAAAACTCTATATGCCTTGGACTTTGAGTTGTATCCAATGAAGATCTCAGGTTCAGCTTTCTAATCCAACTTGTCCCACTTTGCTTGAGGAACATATGTATAATAGACACATCCAAACACTCTAAGATTCTTCACTAAAAGCTTGACTCCACACCATGCCTCAAAATGTGTCTTTCTGTCCACCGCTTTTGTAGGAAGTCTATTCAATAGAAACCATGTTGTGCTTGCTGCCTCTGCCCAAAACTTCTTTGACAGCTCCTTCTCCTGCATCAAACACATTGCCATTTCCATTATGCTTCTATTCTTCCTATCACTCACTCCACTTTGTTGGGGTGAGTATGGTGCAGTGAACTGATATTGTATTCTAGCCTCTTCACATATAGGCTTAAAACTGCCTGAAATGTACTCAGTTCCACTGTCCGACCTCACCATCTGTATGTTCTTGCCACACTGATTCTCAACCAGCTTCTTGAGCTTCATAAATATCTCTACAATCTCAGACTTGGCTTTCAAGAAATAAAGCCAACACATTCTTGTGTGATCATCAATAAAGGTAACCAAGTATCTGCTTCCATTCAAAGAGACTCAGACATAGGACCACACACATCTGTATGGATAAGCTGAATCTTATCGATTGCTCTCCAGCTTGAGCTCTCAAAGGGAAACCTTGTTTGCTTGCCCAATAAACAAGTTTTGCAACTAGATACCTTTTGCTGCATTGTTAGCAAACCTAATGGTAGCTCATACTTTTGCATAAACTCGAGGCCTTTATTGTGAAAATACCCCAGTCTTTTGTGCCAGACTTCAACTTTATCAACCTGAATCGACATTGCCTTTTGGTTCTCTTCCATTGGATCAAATGGTACCTTAAATAACTATTATCCAGTGGAGTCAGCAATCAAACATACTTCATCTTCAAATACTATCTTGTACCCTTTTTTAACCAATTGACCAACACTTATCAAGTTTTGGTCTACTTCGAGTACAAACAATACATCAGTGGTTAGCTTAGCTCCCTTTGGACCCTTAATGACTATATTTCCTTTCCCTTTTACGACCATGTAATCACCATTTACAATCCTAACATGAGAGTAACAGTTTTATCTAACCCTCTAAACAACTTCTCTTCACTATTCATATGATTAGTGCATGCACTATCAACTAACCAATAACCACTGGCAGAGCTTGAAGTAAAGCAAGAAGCAGTAAAAATATGCTCTACCTTATGATTCACTACAGCCCGCGCATCACCTCGTCGAACATTCCTCTTTTTTTGTAAAATTTCTCAATGTGACCAAACTTTTGACACCTTATGCACTTGACATATGGTCTCTTCCAACGTCTATAATGTGGATGATTGTTACGTCCACAGTGTTTGCAAGGATCTTGCTTTTTTGTTTTGACCTGCTGCACCTGAACTTCCTTCTTTTGCCGATGAATCAGCATTCCCTCTAGATTGATTCCATTGTTTCTTTCCCTTTCCTGCAGCATTAATCTTCAATTTTGCCTGCAAAGCACCCTCAAATGGTACTTATTTTCTCATCAGCCTTCTTAGCTCCTGAGCTTGCAGTGCACTTAACAACTCTGCTAACCTTATTTTTGACAAGTCATTGGTGTTTTACAAGGAAGTAATAGTGGCCTGAAACTTCTCTGGTAGTGACACCAAAAACTTATGTGCGATCCTTTCATCTTTCATGTCAGTAACAAGCACTTTGATCTTATTAACCAGATTAACTGTCTCATTCTCCGTCATTTGTTGTCTCTCAAACTTCTTCATGAGATCCAATACCTTCATGCCTCGTATCTTCTCATCTCCTTTATATTCTTTCTTGAGGAAGTCCCAAATTTCCTTTGTTGATCCATACCTTATAATCCTAGTTAATATGGTAGGAGAAACTACAGCATAAAGGCACGACTTTGCCTTGGCCTTTCTTGTTGTCCTTTCCTTGTGATACTTGATCTGATTCAGGGTCGGGTTGTCAAGAAGTGGAGCCACTTCATAGTCATTCTCCATTGCTTCCCACATATTAGACCCCTTCCATAAAGGTTGCCATCTTCACAACCCATGCTTGGTAGTTCTCCCCAGTGAACACAAGTGGTGCCAAAGTAGAGAAACCACTCGTAGATGCCTCCATATTCTCTTCTTCAATGGATGCAATCAAACTCTCGATCAGACCTCACAAATCACTCATGGCTCCTTAAGATAAAGGAAGCTCCGATACCACTATTTGTGTTGTTTACTCAAGCACAACAACACTCACACACACTCTCACAACAACAAACATGAAGAACAGTTGAAAGAGGGAATAGAAAGAATGGAAAAACTTCATTAATTGCACACACGCATAAAACTGCATACATATGTCTTTTAAAACAAGCAAAATCTTATTGCCAAGTGCATCTACTACACGACTAAAACACTAAGAAAGGAAACTGCTAAGCTACTTTGTTGCTAACAAAGAAACAAGTAATAGCCTAAAGAATAGACAAACAGTTAAACTTTGATAAATCAACTCTTGAGCCATCCCCAACAGAGGAAATTTGAGGAGAAAAGTTGTGAATAGTTTTATTTTCTTTTTCTTTATTTTTAAGTTTTCTATACTTTAGAGAATATACATAATTGTTTACTCTTTCTTTTTCTTTTAGTATTTTTAATATTCAAATTTTAAATTTCTAAATTTTTCAAATGTAAAATTACTCTTAATTATTTTTCATTTTTTACTTTCGTAACAAAATCTAAAAAATTATTTTAAAAACTTTTCATTTAGATATGGGGATTCTTTTAGGATTTTTAGATTTGAATGCAGTTAAAATAAATTTTCAAGGTTATATAAATTTTATGTCAAGTCAGTGATTTTGTCTTATAAATTGTATCTTAGTGTATATATGTATATATATAAATATATACACATATATATCTTATCAGAGATTTTACAATGGTTGATTAAAAAAACAACTACTATAGTTGCTTTAATTTTAGCCGACAGATTAAAATAAGTAAAATCTGAACCATACACAAAGACAGAGAACAGAACGCTCACAGAATGCAACAAACTCCGCTTCACATGACCTTCGAAGATAGCAATGACTCTGATAGCAGAACGCAGCAGTTTCTAGTCCACATAGCACACCAATAGCCCGTTAACAACTCTATTACAGCACCCGAACCTCAAGTGGACCGAATATTCATTCACAGAGACATTGCTTGGAGCAAAGATAAGGACTATGTTGAAAATTTTATCGTCTTCTTCCAAAGTACAGGTCTCCTCCCCGACGACAATCGTGCAATTCAAAATGAAAACCCTAATTTTACATTCAATTGTTCATCCAACTACAATCTCCTCTCCCCAATCAAAACTTAACGCCTTACGCTATGTTTTATTGTTCATAATCCACCCTCAATCTTCTATGAATTTTGCGTGATTTATCGGTACTTTAATCACATAATTCCTAACAAAAGATCTCGACATGGACGTTGCTATCGAATTTCTCCCCCTTCTTGCTTTTTGCAAAGCAACATAAAAGGCTAGAGTAAACTTGTTGATTCAATATCACCATAGATATCTCCATTGCCTGCAAGACAAAATGAAAATGAAATTCTTGTCTTTGTCACCGCCTTCGTTTAGAGATGGTGACGGAGGCTTGGGAAGGAGATTGCGGGTATGGATGAATGATTCAATATTAAAATTAAGGTTTTAATTTTGAATTGTAGGGCTGTTCTCAGACGGGGAAAATCGACGAACGCGAGAGAGAGCGACAAAGTGGGAGGGAGGATGACTGCAAGGGACGTCAGTCGAAATGAGGCAGGTCAATTCACTCTAGTTTAATTCCGAATTAGGTTCGACTAGTTTCGGGCTCACCGAGTATTGTTGAAAAGATCCAAGGTCAAAGCTATAAAAAGGAAAAGTATGGGTAGAGAATCTTTGTATTACAAAAATACAGACAGGTGTACAGTCCATAATTTACACAGTATAATCGAACGCCTAAAATAAAAATAGTATATATATATATATATATATATGCTATTATTTAAGTAAGAGTCTCATATTGTAGCCACTTCTATTTTTCTATTGTTTGACCTCATTGTATAACCCCATCCTACTTATTCTCCTATTCTTATGAAATCAAAATAAATAAATAAATAAAATCCTAAAAATCCAGTCACTTTCTTTCCATTAAAAAGAACTATCCACATTTACTTAATTAGTTACAACTTCTAAATATCCACAAAAATATATCATAATGTTCATAAATCTAACAAATTTTTCATAAAAACAAAATACGAGATTGGATGAAAATATAAAAGCAATCGCATACGCATCTAATGCGTGAGTGAGAGCTAGATATGATTTAAATTTGAATCTAGTTTGAAACTCATTCTTAATTTGAATCCAAAGTTAAATAAACTCCCTCCCGCTTATTTCGTCTTAGCAAAGTGCATTTATTTGAGTTGAAATATTTCCTTAATTGTAAAGATACACATATTTGTTCTTATATAGGATAAATATTTATTTTTTGAAAATAACTTTATTTTATATAATGTCATGTTATAATTCTTTTTACAAAAAATAGAACAATAAGAGACTAAATAAAAAATTGTGCAATGCAAAGGATAAGGAAGAGAGGACTGGGACATTCCTAACTGAAAATTGGACAAAATGGTGTAAAAAAAAAACCTTAAAAAAAGTATAAGACGAAAACGAGCAATAAAAATAAATAAGATTGAAAAATACAAAAACAACATTGGGAAACAGATTAGAAGAAAAAGAAGAAAGGACTATAGTAGAAATATAAGCAAAGTTAATGCATCAAAAATATAATTTTTTTTCTTCCTGGAACTGGCATTTTGTTTTGTGGGTAATAATAGCCCGATGATTTTCATCCATGCCGTTGGCCTGTTACTCCCAATGTATTTCATTCTGGGGCGACTAAAAAGAAAATGGCAGGTTTGTCTTCAAAGTTCAAATGCTGATTGCTGCAATCTGATTGACTTTAATACCCTGTTGTTTTTGTATTTTGTTACCAAAAAAAAAAGGAGAAAATTGACGCCACCTTTGTCTCACCATTGCAGGCTGATTAAGAACTCAATTATTTCATATATTTTAATAATTTTATCCGATCTAATAAGATATTTTGATGCAATCCTCTCAGTGTAAAATCAGATGGACAGCAACGGTGGTTCATTCAAGTGGTTTGACGTTTGTTCACCGTAAATAAGATCTTAAGTTCGAGTATCGTGAATAGAAAAAATATAAGCTGAAAGAGTTTTATCTCTTAGTTGATCCAATTCGACTAGATCAATCGGGGCTAATGCTTGCACCCATTAAATGATGTCTCTAATTTAAATCTTGTCAATAAATTAAATCTAGGCTTGAAGATTATTATTCCTTAATGCGCTGATCCGATTGGACTCGATCTTAAAATAGTCTTGACTCATTAAATTCCGGATAAAATTATATATATATATGTATATATATATTCGGATGCATAATGTAATGTAGCATTTCAAGATCATCAACTTGAAGCCTTCCCCAACAAAGTCAACTTGAAGCCTTCCCCAACAAAGTCGGCTTCCTTTCCATTTGAAGTCCTCGAGAACCTCTGCACAGAAACAGCAACGTCTTTAGCTGTTGCCATGGATTCTTGGTTCCTCCTCCTCATCCTCTCCCTCGGCATCGCCGCACTTTTCAAGGCCATCCCCGGGCTCATGTCCTCGCCGTTGCGCCAGAACCGGAAACTTCCCCCGGGCCCTCTGGGCCTTCCCTTCATCAGCGACTTCTTTTGGGTCCGGAAATCCTTGGCTGATCTCGAGCCCATCCTCCGCGCTCTCCATGCCAAGCATGGCCCCGTGGTGGCCCTCCACCAGGGTGGCTCCCCCGCCATCTTCGTAGCCTCCCATGCGCTGGCCCACCATGCCCTCGTGCAGAGTGGCGCCACGTTTGCCGACCGCCCACCAACCGGGAGCGTTGAGACGATGTTGACATCCAACCAGAGGAAGATAAACTCCGCCCGTTATGGCCCCATGTGGCGGCTCCTCCGCCGGAACCTAACGGCAGAGATACTCCACCCCACACGGGTGAGGTCATACTCCCCTACAAGGGAGCGTGTCCTGGAGATCCTACTGGAAAGGCTAAGGGCGGATGAACAGGATCGGCCGGTGGTACACTTCCAGTATGCGATGTTCTGTTTGCTGGTTCTCATGTGCTTCGGGGACGGGCTCAAGGAGCGGCAGATCAGGGAAGTGGAAGAGGTGCAGAGAGGGATGCTGCTGAACTTGGGGCGGTTCGAGATCCTCAATATGTGGCCGAGGCTGGGGAAAGTTCTGTTCCGGCGGCGATGGGAGGAATTTTATAGGATCCGGCACAACCAAGAGGACGTGCTTCTACCACTCATCAGGGCTCGCTCGGAAGCAAGGCACGTTCTTATTTAAGATACTGCTATTCGAATTACCCAAAAATCCAGATAGGAGTCATTGATGGACTAAACATTAGCTCTCGTGGGCGTTCTTTAACAAAGTTTCCTTCTTATGCCATTATTTTATCAGGACTAAAGCCAAGGAGGCAGCACAAGACAAGGACAATGGTGATCGTGTGATATGTTATGTGGACACTTTGCTCGACTTGGAACTGCCGGAGGAGAAGAGGAAGCTTAAGGAAGACGAAATTCTTCACCTTTGCTCTGAGTTCCTCAATGGCGGGACTGACACCACCTACACTGCGCTCCAGTGGATCATGGCCAACATTGTCAAGTACCCTGCAGTCCAGGATACCCTGTATGATGAGATCAGGGCCGTGATTGGCCCCGGGGCAGTGTTGGTGGAGGAGGAGGACCTGCAAAGGCTGCCATACCTGAAGGCAGTGGTGCTTGAGGGACTGAGGCGGCACCCGCCCGCTCACTTTGTGCTGCCACATGCTGTGACTGAGGACACCGAGCTTGGCGGATACCTGGTCCCAAGGAAAGGGACGGTGAATTTCATGGTGGCAGAGATGGGCTGGGACCCAAAGGTGTGGGAGGATCCCTTGGCCTTCCGCCCCGAGAGGTTCTTGAGTAACAGCCCTGAAAGCGGAGGTGGAGTTGAAGGGTTCGACATAACTGGGAGCAGGGAGATTAGGATGATGCCATTCGGAGCAGGGCGGAGGATGTGCCCTGGATACGCCCTGGCTTTGCTACATTTGGAATACTTCGTGGGGAACTTGGTGTCGGCGTTTGAGTGGAAGCCTGTGGAGGGGGATGGGGTTGACTTGTCAGAGAAGCAGGAGTTCACCGTCGTTATGAAGAACCCCTTAGAGGCCATTCTTATTCCGAGATCGAAGTAACGGAAGAAAAGACGATGATAATTTCATGGTATGCTGCACCTGTGCTATGTGAAAATCATAAGACTGCAACTATCCCACCTTATTTTTGTGTATATTATGAAGCATGATAGTTTGGTTAAATTTGTCTTTAACCAAGAAACTTCAAGAAAGCTTCAGTCTCCATGTAACTCAGGCCAAGCGAGGAATGGATGGTCGATAATGTAAGAAGTCGTGCACTCAAATACGAATCGAGCAGCAATATGACTGACGCATGTTCGGCTCTAGTTCTTGATATTTCTTCACAAGTCATGACACTACTGTATTACCGATGTCTACTAATGTAAACATCTAGCAAACTTTGAAATCTCCTTTCTGGGAATCATCTGTAGTAATGCTCAAACCGCATTATCAAAGCCTTATCAGAAAAGACATGGCTAGTGAAATCCATGCAAGACGAATTAAAATGGTTCGTCAACAAACCTCAGAAGTAGCAGAATGGTTCTCTGTTCTGCAATTTTTAGAAACATATTCCCGGCTTGAAGAAAGACAGCAAGTATTACTGGAGACAGAATCGCAATCGTGCAAAGTATTACAGGTAGGATCCATCTGAAACCTTTCAAGCTGACAAGCAGGTCTCACACCATAGCAGATCATATTCATTTTTGACCGATTCAATCTGATAACTAGTCTACCTAATCAGCGATGACGAAATATAACTAGTTCACCTAATCACCGATATCTATCCATACCAGCATAAACGATATTAAATTCCTCAATCCACCTAATCACGGATAATTGACCATCCATAGATCTCTGTCTTCAAAGAATTGCCCTTATCTTCTTCAGGTCAATCCATCACAGGCTGTGCTTCATCCAATCCGTGGAAGCTCATGAGTCAAGGCTGATAAAGCCCAATGTTACGATAACCCCTCGTGAAAATCTTCATCAAAATCTCTGGAATTTGTTTCGTCTCGAATAGTCGATTGGTATTAGTAATGGCAGCCTCTTGTATACAATGAAGAGATCGCTACTGCACGGTGTAACAGTTCAACTTGATCGTGAGGAAAACATGTCGAAGAACAGAAGATGGGACGTTCATGCTACTTATCGGAATGAGAATGAATATGAAATCTCTTGAATTTCATACAGACCTCCTCCTTATATCAGAAGAAAGAAGCTAAGACGAGGAATCCTTGGCCGTTGTTATTCCAATGCATCCAACGGAAACTCTACAAAAATGGCTTTGTCTTCGAATGCTGACTTCTGTAATGTAATTGAATATATTTCTTCACGCTTTTCATTGTCATTTTCTAAATACTATAAGAAAAGGAAAATTGGAGCTATCTGTGTGGCACCATCTCTGTTGATTACAAACAACCTATGATTCCACGTTCTTCAATAGCTTGTTCTAATCGGATAAGACTATGGCAGTTTTTAGGTAATCGGAAATTCTGAATTAGTGAAGCTTTGTTTACACTTTACAGTGTTCCAATGGAATTTTGGTTCGTCATCATCCTTTCCATCTGCCTCGCTGCCCTACTTAAGCTCATCCTCGGCCTCAGCTCCTCACGCCGAAAGCTAAAACTTCCCCCAGGCCCACTGTCCCTTCCCTTCATCAGCGACCTCTTTTGGGTCCGGAAATCCTTCGCTGACCTTGAGCCCATCCTCCGATCCCTCCATGCCAAGTACGGCCCTGTCGTGGCCCTCCGCCGGGGTGGCTCCCGACCCGCTGTCTTTGTCTCCTCTCGACTGCTGGCCCACCAGGCCCTCGTCCAGGATGGTGCCACCTTCGCTGATCGCCCGCCAACCGTGGGTGTTGAGACTATCAGTACCTCTCGCCACAGGAAGATCAACTCCACCCCCTATGGCCCCATGTGGCAGGTCCTCCGCCGCAACCTGACAGCAGAGTTCCTCCACCCTGTCCGTGTAAGGTCATACTCTCCAGCTCGTAAGTGGGTGCTGAAAAAATTGCTAGACAGTCTAAGGAGAGACGAACCGGTTCAGCCAGTGGGACACTTCCGGTGCACAATCTTCTCTATATTGGTGCACATGTGCTTTGGGGACAGGATCGACGAGCAGCAGATCAAGGAGGTGGAGGAGGTGCAGAGAGTGATGCCACTGATCTTGGGGCGGTTCGAGATCCTCAACTTGTGGCCAAGCCTGGGGAAGGTTCTGTTCCGGCGGCAGTGGAAAGAATTTAATCGGCTCAGCCAGAAACAGAAGAAAGTGCTCCTTCCGCTCATAAGGGTTCACGCCATTGCCAGGCATGCACTATTTTAAATTGCTGCTAGAGTTACATCAAATATCACGTACCAAAACACCAAAAGTACCATCAAATTTTTAATCACAAGATCAAACTATCCCATCCACATTTCGCGGGATATATATACCTCTTTTGCTTGTAAAGTTGCCGATTTATTATAATGTGTGATGTCTGCTGATCGCGGTTTGTGACATGAGTTTAGCAGGACCAAAAAGAGAAAGGAGGAGCAGGGGAAGGACTATGGTGATAATGTGGTATGTTATGCAGACACATTGCTCAACTTGGAGCTGCCAGAGAAGAGAAAGCTTAATGAAGACGAAATGGTGAGCCTCTGCTCAGAATTTCTCAATGGAGGGACTGGCAGCACCTCCACTGCGCTCCAGTGGATAATGGCCAACATCGTCAAGTACCCAGCAGTCCAGGAGACCCTTTACAGTGAGATCAGGGCCATGATCGGCCCCAAGGTGGTGACAGTGGATGAGGATGACCTGCAAAGGCTGCCATACCTTAAGGCAGTGGTGTTGGAGGGGCTGAGAAGGCACCCACCTGCCCATCACGTGCTCCCGCATGCAGTGACTGAGGACACCGAACTTGACGGCTTCCTGATCCCAAGGAAGGGGACAGTGAACTTTATGGTGGCAGAGATGGGCTGGGATCCGGAGGTTTGGGAGGATCCCATGGCCTTCCGGCCAGATAGGTTCTTGGTCAACAGACATGGAGGTGGAGGGATGGAGTTCGATATAACGGGGGCCAAGGAAATTAAGATGATGCCATTTGGGGCGGGGTTGAGGATGTGCCCAGCATACACCCTCGCTTTGCTCCATTTGGAGTACTTTGTGGCAAATTTGGTTTGGGCATTCGAGTGGAAAGCTGTGGACGGGGATGAGGTCGACTTGTCAGAAAAGGAGGAGCACACCTTCGTTATGAAGAATCCTTTACAGGCCATTCTGACTCCCAGGTTGAAATGAGGGAAGATGATGATGATGATCATTTCACGGAGTGTTGCATCCCTGTGATGCCGGAGCAAACAACTGCAACAAAGATTGCCTTATCTTTTTAGTGTATTTGTTGAACATGAGAAACTTTATCAAACCTTCAGTCTTATATACGAATCGAGTGACAGTAACGTAACGCTCATCTCTGGTACACAAGTTTTTCTTCCCAGTTTATTAAACTTTGATATCTCAGTCACTGAGTTTTCAGAATCTTCACCAGTAAATCGCCCCGAATCTTTATATAGTTCCCTGCCACTGCAGGAGAAGTTGAAAACGAAGACAACACTCTAGAGATTGGTATAAAGAATCCTCTGCAAATCTTCGAAAATAAATTCTCGGCATGAAGTGAAACAAACATTAGAGATAGATAGAAAGATAACAGTGCAAAGAATCACAGGCAGGACCAACCTAAAACATCACAAGCAAGGTATTACTCTTATCAAGGTCAAATTTAACCTGACAATCAGGATTCAGGTCGTAGAAATCAAAACAAACAAATATAAATGAGCATAAAAGATCAATCATCGGTCTTGACGGACTCAATCTAATCCACCTAATCACCGAATAACTACCCATTGCAGAAAACCGAATATTGGACAAATCAAAGACCATGAGAGGCAGAGAACTACCCTCCAACCCCAGAACAACGAGGCACCCATTCAAGTGTAGAGGGGCAAATCAGTCCAAGCCCCGGAGACGTGCCCGTTCTCGCAGACATAAGCCCGAACCACGGGCTCCCCATCATCGTGGTACCCGAGACCTCGCCTCAGGCAAAAGGCAGAGTGCAGGTCCCACGTCTCCTTGCACGAGCAGAAGGCGCAGTTGAGGTCAAGCTTGTTCCGGTTCCCGTCGTTGATCGTCCTCCAGACCCGGGAGCGCTTGAAGTTCTTGAAGACTCCCCGAAAGAGCATGTAGTTCCTCTTCTCCTCGATGTGGACGCACCCGGGCCAATCGCAGATGTAGAGGCAGTCGCCGCGGAACCTGCTTGCGAGGAGCTTGTTCCCCTGCTCGCGGCTGAGGTTCCAGACCCCGGACGCCAAGTGCGCCCTCATGGACCGGCAAATTTTCCGCCTTTTGAAGGGGGACGAAGACGATTCCCTCCCCGCCCGGACGGTCCCGCGGTCGGGGGCTTCCTCGATCTGGTGGCCATCCTGGGATGTCTCCGCAGCGTTGTAGACGGTGTCGAAGTAGAGATCGTCGAAGAGGGACCAGGCGCAATCGGACCCAGAAGAGGCAGGAGCAACGGCGGCCGAGGACTCGGGATTCCGCTCATGAACCTGAGCGTTGCCGGCGGCGGACGAGGAGGAGCGGGGGAAGTCGTCGTCGGGGCCGAGCTCGCGCTCGAGGCCAAAGTCGGAGTGCTCGAGGAGGACGCCGGCGTGGAGAAGGTCGGGGCAGCAGACGGCGAGCTTGAAGAGGGAGGACCAGGCGGAAGGGGGGGAGGAGGAGCCGAGGAGGTCGGAGGCGACGGAGGGGATGGTGGCGGAGCACTTGGCCTTCCAGCAGACGGTGCGGATGAGGGAGGAGAACTTGGTGCAGACGCAGGCGAGGCGGGCCCAGTTCCGGGGGTCCTCCTCCAGCTTCGAGAAGATCTTCAGGACGACGTCGTCGGAGAGCCGGCCGAACACGGTTTCCGCCATTTCCGACCAAAGGGTATCGATAATTCGATCTGGGTTATGGCGATCGATCTTTGCTAAGGGATGAAATGATTTGTCGGATTATTGTTCTTGTGTTCAGGAACTGCTCTGTTTTATCTTTTTCTTTTCTTTTTCTTTTTTATTATTTCTCTCCAATTTATTCATGTGGGGCGGGTTGGGTTCGATTTCATGGGGTGTGTTTGTCTGCGTGGTGGTTGTGTGTGTACGGAAACTGTCTTCTCCGGTAAAGAAAACTATTCAGATTCCTTGGATAAATAATAATTATAACAATTATCCGAATAGATTCTCATATTTCATGTAATATAATCATATCTAACGTTTGACTCATCAACGTATACATGTTAAACTCTCACCTTAATAAGAACTATGAAAGAGTTATTGCAGACATATTTACCAGAAAGAAATAACTTATTTAGATCGAGAGGTACCCTTATAAGGTTGACATTCGATTGTAATATTAGGGAAAAAAAAAAGGCTTTAATTTCTGGCTGCCCAATGAAAATTGACTACGAGAGGTCATACGGGGAAGGATGGCTTTCTCCCTTTCTTTCTCGACATGAAAAGTGGAAAAGGTAGTTTAACAATTTCTTCTCATTGAAAACATGGTGAAAATTTCTTTGGTCATGTTATATCTCAGTCAAATTATGCAAAGCGAATGTGTCCGCGGCGCTCCCTTCAGAAAAAAAGATAGTATTCAATTTCAACTAAGCTTATTGATTCAGCATTTCGATAGGGCTAAATGAATATATAAGGAAAAATTATAAGAATTGTTATCTAGAATATGATTTTGATAAAATAAAAATTTAGAGGTAAAATGAAATCTAATTAATTAATTAGAATTCGTGCATGGTTCAAGTTGGGACGTGGTGGCCACAATGGAACTTTCTTTTCAAGTAGAACTAAGTCATTGGATCAAGAAGAAGATGATTTTGTTCATTACATAATGATGATAGAATATCAATTTCCTCAATACTGTTAAAAAAAACCCAACTTTCAATTGAGATATTACTCGTAACTAAGTCTAAACAAACGTTAATAAATTTTCTAGAGCAACTAATATAATTTGAAATATCTCATATTTTTTTAAAATGTTGTTTGAATTATTGCCTTGAATATCCTAATTTAGATACACTTATATGTAGATAATAGAACTGATTGTTAAATCCATTTCCCTAATACCTAATAATATAAAATAATTTCCTTGATTTCATAAATCCTTTTTTTAACTTCATTGGATCTCTCATAAATCAAAAAATAAATTTATTGTTAAAATGAAATTCGCTTTGCTAACCGAGATATAAATACTTATTAAAAAGTTTATTGGAAAAGTTTGTACCAAAAAATAATTTTAAAAAAAAGTGAAAAAAAGAGGTCCTAAATTAGAAATCTATTACCCATTACTAAAAACCAACCAATTCATATAGCACAACTTTCAATTGATATATTAATCATAACTAATTCTAAACAAACGTTAATAAATATTATAGAGCAACTAATATAATTTGAAATATGTATTTTTTTTTGTGAACCCTAGTATCCATAAGTCTAATTGGATCATGACTAATCCAGTCGAGCTAGGTCTACCCACTAAGGAGTAAAACTCTTCCAATGTGAATTTTTTACATTCATAAGAATTCGAATCCGAAACATTATTTAAGCGGAATAAGCGCTTCAACCATCCCACATTGGCAATATCGCATATTTTAAATAATGTTGTTTGAATTATTGCTTTGAATGTCCTAGTTAGAAACACTTACAGGTAGATAATAGAATTGATTGTTAAATTGATTTCCTTGATCCTTAATAATATAAAATAATTTCCTTGATCTCATAAATTTTTTTTAACGTCATTGGATTTCTCATAAACTAAAAAATAAATTTAATGTTAAAAATGAAATTTGCTTTACTAACCGAGATATAGATACTTATTAAAAAGTTTATTGGAAAAGTTTATGCCCAAAAATAATTCTTTTGAAAAAAAAAAGAAGTCAAAAAATAGATCCTAAATTAGAAATCTATTACCCATTACTAACAACCAACCACCTGATCTCTATCTTTTTTTAAAATAAAAGTCGGAGAAGAAAAAGGAAAATAAAAAACACTAGTGATAGTTCACCCAAAAAAAAAAACACTTTTGATACACTCCGTGAGGTTTCTTATACTCGTCCTTTCGGCTCCATCAACTAGGGGCCCATTGAGCCTGAAGAAGGGGATCATATAGAACAGGCCATTACCTATCCATGTTGACAAGAACTGCTTTTGAACAATGTACTACTAATATCAATTTGAGCAATGGGAAGACAATTTGAAATGATTTTTTCTCGTCATGACGTAATGGGAAAGAATAGTGAGCTTGTAAGTCCATTTATCTGTTTGCAATATTTTATTAGTATGTTCTTAATTTACTTGGCGAGATAAAATCAGTAAAGTGTTTTTTCGTTCTTTTTTTCACAATTTTTGTAGTGGCCATAAGCCGCCCACAATCTATGGTAATTGGCTTAGGGCATACATCCCATCATCCATACACTCCAACGCTATGTTTGAGTAATTTTCATTAAGAAGGGAAAGTATTAAGAGGGTTAAAGGAGTAGGACGATTTCGAGATATTTGAAAATCTCGTTAACATAGACTAACAAGAGTCTGGAATTTTTGGAGGATTTACTAGCTTGAAATCTTGTTTGATTAACATTTGTTAAAAAAAATCAAGGGTTTTAATTGGAAGGTTTTTAATTAATAAAATTATTTCTAAACCTCCAATTTTTTTTTTCAAATTGGGAGGTTTAGAAAGTAGGGCTCTTGAGGGATTAGGAACGCCTCCGAACTCGTCTAAACTTATCTAAATTCCTCCAAACCCATGATCATTTAAAAAGAAAACATATTTAAATAAGGTTTTTGAAATATCTCCAAAAATCCTCTCCCTTTCAAAATATTGGCAGACATAGTGTATATCTTTTACTTGGATAGAGACTGGTGGGAGAGTAGGTGAAAAGATCGGAGACTCTTTCTTGATTGTACAGTACAATGAAGACGAAGGGAGGAGACCTGATTAGTTTCCCTAAACATTGAAGAATTATACCCTATATTAAGACAACTTGGAGGTATAAGTGCTAAATTATCCTAAAATTTCCCTAATATCCTCCAAACTCTCTTACTGATAAACAACTTCAAAATAAGGAGGGCCATGTTCTCCCATTTTTCAACCTAATATCTTAGATCACGTGATAGAATCACCGAAAAATTTCTCTAACGCTCCGCTCCCGCTCGGTCTCTTTTTTGTTCTCTTCTTTCCTCTTGCATTATAATATTCCAAGCATAGCGTAAAATTGAATAAATATATATAAGTAAAGAGATCATAAATAAATAAAATAAGAGCAAGAGGTCCATTGCGAATTCGCAAGCTCTCGGTCCAAGGAATTGGAGTCTCGGTGAGTGGGGTTTCTATCTTTAGAAAACATATGATATTAGTTATTAGTTGATTGTCGATCAACACAAGATTATAGAACACAGTTTGTTATGTGATTATATATAACACAATTTATTTTTCTCTTCCGTTAAGATAGAGTGTCACAGTTTATTAAGAAATTATACTGAACATGATGAATAATAAGGACTAAATAAATAACTTTGAAAAGAATTTTTCATCAATAATTTGTAAGGAATAAATCACTTTGAAAAGAAAAACCCTACTAAATAAATAAGGAAAAAAAATGAGGGCCACAAGAAATACTTTCACAGAGCTCTGAGTTGACATCAAATTCCAACCAAATCTTGTCCCCTGGGGCATTCCCCACCAATTATTCAAGCCATGGGGGGGAGCATTGCATGTGACCCAACTTCAATCTTATCCCTATGCCCCATGTGATCGGTGAGGACAAAACGCACTTCTTGTCGTATGAAATTGCTCACTTCTTGCGGGAAGGTGGCGATCACAAAGTGAAGCCACAACTCCCTTTATGGAATTTCAGCAAATAATCCCTTTGAGCGGGTTTGGATAACACCAGATAGGATTTTTCAAATTCTTATCCGGTATTTGGTACCGACTAGGATAGGAAATCGAAGAGGATTGGACGTGATAACTCCTTAAGGACTAAATCCGGCACAGAGGCTGGTTTGAGGCCAGATTAGGACTTGAGAAAATATGAAAAGACAAAAATGCCCTTGCATTACCTTTTAATTTCGAAAATTGCTATGAACAGTCCAATCACTGATGAAAATCCATCACCCCTCCTCCCCCCGCCACCCCTCCGCAGCCTCTTCCGCTACCCCCAGTGCCGGTGCCCGCCTCAAGATCGGCATTGCTATCGACCCCTCCGATGAGTTCACCTTTGCCGTCCGCTAGTCCGTCGACCCCTACATCCGCCCCGGCGATGCCGTCATCCTCCTCCACGTCAGCCCCAGCTCCGCTCTCTTTGGGGCCGATTGGGGCCCCCTCCCCCACCTCCCCTCCGACGACCCCAACAGCCACGACAACCAGAGAGAAACACCCTTCTGGTGTAACATTCACTTTTCACAATTAGTTGTGATTGATATATTTTAATTTAGGTAAACGCTGAAAAGAGATTTTATTGATAAAAATCAAATAAATAACTACTCACTTGTACATTTTCCACTCTTTTCTAGTCTCAATTCTCTCTCTTCTCGTTGTACATTAACTGCATCTGCATTTCTCTCTCTTTTCCCCTTCAAATCCTCCCTTTGGATCATGTGGTTTAGTGCACATTACAATTGAATGTGCTTTTAATTTAACATTATAACTGAAAATATCGATTACCCACTCTCAAATAGAGAAAATCGAAACAAAATCTCTTCTAGTTTAGTTCATTCGTTAATAAAATTGCATGAGTCTATATAACCTCAATAACTAATTATGTGTAGTCTACTTGAGGAAACTTTACTGATTACCATAACCAATAAGTATATTATAGAGATTAAGTAATAACCATGGATGACTACGGATGACAGTGATCAAAACTATTGAATGCCGAGGCTAACTGCCAACAAGTGCGTTAATATCAACCAAATAAAAGTAACTCAAAAACTTCTACCGAATCACAGAAGCTACAAAATGGACAAGCGACTTCTCTAACAACGAAATCTCAAAACAAGCCTTTATATTCAATTGAAAAGTTAAAGACCGACCCCAAAAATTCTGGATGACTAATTTCACTCCAATTAATCACACTAAAATCCATAGACAACCCCAGCTTATGAAATTCAAAATTGCACAATGAATTTGGTTTATTCAAGAAAGATCGATGGTTGAGGATGATTAATTGGAAACCGCATATCCATACCATGCAGCAATGCACACTAGTCGGAGTGAACGGAATCGTTTAAAGCATGGTTGTTAGAATCGCGAAACGAATCGTATGGTGTGTTTGGTTTCAGAGTTAAAGTAACTTTGATTTTGATTGTGGAAAATGACAAATGATTGTGTAGTGTGTTGAATTAAAGTTAAAGTTAAAATTTTTGTGATTTTAACTGCGAAACTAAACGGACCAGTAGAATCTTATGATTCTACGATTCAAGGGGTAGCTAGCGATTCCGATTCCATGGCATGAATCGAGAAGGTAGAATCGTGACTGAATCGCGATTTGAATCGCAGAATCGTAAAATCGGACCGATTCTACGATTCTGGTTTCAACCCAAAGTTGCATGGGCCCTCTCTCTCCCTCCTCATCTCTCTCATTGTGTGACAGTATTGCTCATTGGTTCTCTTATTTTATGAAAAGTTTGAAACTTGTCTCCTGACTATGCATCGGTACCATTATCTTATTTTTCATTATTGTTAATAATATTTAATTTATACGTTAATTAATAACTATTTTTGAAATTTAATAAATTCATGGTAGTTTCGTAATTAAATTTTATAGATAATAGCGAGAATAACATCTTTATATGGCGGAGGTATTTGTCCTACTCAAATCGATGAGTTGCTTGCACGTGTTTTAAAAGAAGTCAAATACTTGTGAGATATTAAGGCATTGTTTGGTTTGTGAGTATAATTTTAAAATCACAACTTTAACCTAATTCTACTCACAACAAAACAAAATAACTCATACAAAGTCAAAGAGTGGGCCCTATTTATACCACTTTTTTCCACAACAAAACAACATAATTCATACAAAGTCAAAGGGTGAGCCACATTTACAGCACTCTTTTTCAAAATCAAAATCTGATTTTAAAATTCTACTATGAAACCTAACGCAGCGTAAAATCATAATTGCTTTAAAAGAGGCAAAGCATAATTTGCTTTGTTTGATTTCACAATGTGATTTTAAAATTACACTTTAACTTAATTCTACCCACAATAAAATAAAATAACTCATACAAAGTCAAATGGTGGATCCCATTTATATCACTCTTTTTTCACGACAAAACAAAATAACTCATACAAAGTCAAAAGGTGAGCCCCATTTATACCACTCTTTTTCAAAATCAAAATCTGATTTTAAAATTATACTTTAAAACCAAACGCAGCATTAGGAATTCCATTAACTGCTAGTAAAGTCTCCAAACACGATTGTTCCTCCCTCATTGATAAAATAACCCAAAGGATTCAAAGTTGGACTGCCAAGTACTAATTACGGGTGCTGATTTGGTCAAAACCGAACCGAACCGAACAGAACCAAACCGAACCGAATTATTTTCAACCTAAAAACACAAAACAAATCAAACGGAACCAAACAATTATAGAACCTAATTAGACCGAACCGAAATTTTTTTCGGTTCGATTTCGATTTGAACCAAACAAAACCGAAAAAATCAAAGCTCAAAAGCTATGCTTCATCATTCATCTCCGTTCTTCACAAATCAAAGAACCCGAGGTGGAGAAGCAACAACTCAACATAAGAGAGTGAGAATATACTTAAATCAAGTTCGAGCGAGGGTGAGACGAGGTGGAGAAGCAGCTCGTGTTCATCGAGGACCCAAGGTGGAGACGAAGGAGAGACATCACGGCATTAGGGTTGTGGGAGCGAGTCGAGTCTCGGTAGAGTGAGAGACAATGGAGAGGTTGGGAGGGGCCTGGGGAGTGGGGACACCGGATAGTGGGGAGGCCGGGAGGGGGGCGCTGGGACGGACATGAGACGTCGGACGGAGGACGGGAGGACGAGAGGAGGCCGACTGTGTCTGTGTGTGTGTGAGAGGAGTGTGAGGAGACGAGATTCGAGGAGGAGGGGAGCTTGGGGAGTATGGACAGTGGGGAGTCCGGGAGGGCTCGTTGTGGAAGGGCACGCTAGAACGGACACGGGCTGTTAGACAGAGGATGGAGAGGAGGAGATGAGGCCGACTGTGTTTGTCTGTGCGCGAGAGCCAAGAGCAGTGTCTGTGTGTCCCGATTCCCCTACGATATTTATCCCTCTAATTGAATTTGGGTTTTTTTTTAATTTCAAATTTTGATTTTCCATTCGGTTTTCGATTTTAGGCCTGGGAACCAATACCAAACCGACCTTCAGAGTTTGGTTTTCCGTTCAGTTTGAAACCGAACCTTCCGAGCTCAAACCAAACCGAAACTGATAAATTTCGATTCGGTTTTGGTTTTTTTTTTGTCGGTGTAACCCAAAATATGCCCAGCCCTACAATTAATCAATTCCTGTCTTGTTTGCTATGCTAATTATTGGTGATCCAATTTCGTTTTGCCAAAGAAGGTTGTTGAATTAGTAAAATAAAAAATGCAAGGCCGTTTTGTGGTTTGGATTTGATAAGTTGGCTGGAAGAGCCAAAGTTAAATAGGATGTTGTTTGTCTTCCAAAACATGAAGGGAGATTGGGTGTTAAGGAATTAGGAGTTTGGAATAAGGTTAGTGGTTTGAAACATATATGTTTGTTATTGACTAAAGCACGCTCCTTATGGGTGGCTTGGGTGCATGCTTTCTTGATAAGGGGAAGGTGTTATTAGTCAGTCAAGATCTCGAGGGATTGCTCGTGGAGCTGGAGAAAGCTTTTGCAACTTCGAAAGGTTGCAAGACCACTTATTAAAAAGAAGGTGGGAGATGGCACTAGAATCTCAATCTGGTTTGATGCATAGCTTCCTAAGGGACCATTTGTGGATTTCTGTAACAGAGACCTCCTTTGTTTTTCCAACCATCTCAAGGCAAGCCATGGTTAGCGTGGTACTTAGAGGGGACGCATGGCACTGGCCAAGAAGCAATGATCTTGAAGCTCTTATTATACATTCATTGGCATCTCAATTGCAGCCAGTGGCTGAGGATTCAGTTGTATAGAGTGCCTGCAAATCATATATATTCAGTTCTTCTATTGCCTGGAGGCAGCTGAGGCCAAAAGGATCTAGAGTGGAGTGGAATAAAGCTATTTGGTACCCTAAGAATGCTCCCAATGTTGCTTTTATCTCTTGTGCAATGGGAGATCTTACAAAATTCCGACTGTAAATATTGTGGGAGAGGAGGAAAGTAGAAGCCATTTGTTTTTCACTTGCCCTACCACCAAAGGAGTTTGGTTGATTGTTCTAAGCAAGGTAGGACTAACCAGGCAAGTGGCAGGATGGGATATTGAAGTTGCTTGGCTGCTTATTTTGAAGAGGACTCTTGATGCTATTATTTTAAAGCTAATGCGGCCTTTCTATGTTTATACTATTTGGAGAGATAGGAATGTTAGAATTTTTAAGAAATCCATCGTTAGTGTTAGACAGTTAGTGAGGAGCATTATCAATGCGATGAAAGAGAGGATTCTTACTCTTCCAAATGTAAATAGAAGGATAACAAAGCCGAGTTTAGCCCCTATTTTGGGACTGAGTTAAGGTTTAGTTTTCAAAGCCGACTTGTGGCTCTCTGGATTGGTGTTATATATTGTAATTATGTTTTGATACGAATAGAAACAACAATTATATATTAAAAAAAAAGGTCTTTATCTTACGTTCACGAAATTAAAAATTACCTGGACGTGGGAAATTAAGAAAGTAGAAGTAATTAGAGAACACAATAGGGTAGATGTTATTAGAAATCTTAGTCATACCTAAAAAGGAAAAGAATGCCTTCGATTCATCTTCATTCAATGATATTGATGCTCTATCCATGTCGCTGAGGACATGGACTCCTCTCAGGAAGGCCAACTCCGAGTCCTACTGACTAGAGATGAAAAGTAGAGTCTACGTCGGCCTTGGCGTTCTTCCCTCATAGTTAAACCATTTGGAAAATCCTTTGAGCTTCATTACTTCACGTAGAGACTCAAATCTCTGTGGATTCTCTCTGGTGATATGGAGTGTGTTGACCTGGGTTATGGTTTCTTCCTTGTCACCTTTAGCACTAGAGTAGGCTTCTCCAAAGTCATTAGGGATGGCCCTTGGTTTGTTGGACGACAATTCCTTACCATGCGACTGTGGGAGCCATGCTTCCGGCCTTCAAAAGCTACTTTTTCTGCGGTGGCCATCTGGGTCTGTCTGCCTGAGCTACCCATTGAGATTTACTCGGACAAACTACTCAATAAGATAGGCAACCGGATTGGCCCCTTACTCCACATAAATAGTCGGACTTACCTTGGTATAAGAGGCAAATATGCTCGACTGTATGTGCAGGTTGATATGACTCGACCTCTTCCCACCACTATCTGGATCAGTGATTCTGAGCAAAATTGCAATCTTAAGGGATATATCAACTTTGCTTTCATTGTGGCATCATCGGCCATACTGTCACGCGATGCCCCGCCCTCACTCCCTCCCCTCCCATTCCTCCTACTCCGACTAACCCATCGGATGTCCCGCCCACTACCTCTGATGACCAAGCTTACGGGCCATGGCTTATGGTCCAAAACCGAAAAAATAAATACTCTGCCGCTGCCCCTCGAAATCTTAAAGCCCAGTCCTCTCAAGCATCTTCCTCTCGTATCCCCCCTATGCCCACCAACCCTAATGCACAGGCTAAACGTCCTCTGGCCACAACATTGCCAAAAAATGATGTTCCGATGATGACCAGAGGGCATCCTTCTCCAGCTGCACCAAGAGGCACTAGACTCCGATTGCCTTGTCAGCGTACTAAAAACGACAGCAGAGGTAAGGACAAAATTACAGCTCTAATTGAAACACCCGTCATCCAAGGAGATGTCTAACTTTCAAAAAATGGAATATCCATTTTGCCTCCCAACCAGGACCTCCAGTCCTGTCCTACAGCCCCAGACCCCCTTGTCACGTATATTCCTGACAACGTAAGGCAGCCCATGCAATGTACGTATGAAGGGTATGTTGAGGTACCGATCACGTCCTTTCCTCCAGCAGCGTCTACCTTGCCTCAACTCTTGACCATCATATTGAGCTTTACACAGAAGCTGACTGTAATACCACCTCCAATGTCGAACCAAAGGATATCATCTCCATGGATCAGAAGGAACATCTCACCAGTAACCAGCAGAAACAACCCTTCAGAGCACAAGAGGTTTTCTCCCTATATCAGCAGAAGGAGCCCAACCTCAACCCAAAGTAGGAATTCCCAATTGAATAATTAGGATAATCTTCTTCTGCATCCAATGCAAGAATGGAGGATGAACGGCCCAGGCGCTCCACTGAGAATCGAAAAAGATATGATCGCCTACGTCCCGGGATAGGCAAACAGACAAAGGAGACCACAAGAACTTGCTCCGAACGATGCTTGGATAGGGATCCGACGTCTGAGGCCACGAGCAGTAGAAGCAGGTCACCCTCATCCCATCGGGGAATACTTGCTCCAAGTGACTGCTCCCGCCTCTTGTTTCCTACATCGCAATGCTCCGAGGTTCTAGAGACCAAACTTGCAAACAGAATTAATGTCAGACCTTTTTCAACCCCTCTCAACTTGCCTGGCGGTAGGACGGCAAGAGCCCTTACAGAACCACCAAATGCAGCTATCTCCACTCATGAAGAGGATGATAAATGTCCCAGTCTTCACGGCCACAACACACTCAGAAAAGAATCTAATGATGATATTGCCATGCCAGCTTGCCCAACAACTGATTATCTCAGTAACAACAGAGATGATTCAGCAAGGCGAGATGGAAACAGCCCTCCAAGTGACTCTTGTCACTGACCCAAGATATGTTTTTCCCTACACACCAGTGGATATGAATTTTATGCAATCAATAAATATGACTGACCCAAGTTGATATCATATGAATATATTGGTATGGAACTGCAAGGGTACTGGTAATGCCCACTTCAGACGTTCTCCAAGAGACCTCATAGCAAATAATCACCGAGACATAGTCATCCCGACAGAGACCCGACTATCGGGTGACCAAGCAGCCCAAACCGCCAACACCTTTCCTTTTGATGGCTTCTTCTGCACGGAGACCAGAGGACTCCTTGGTGGCATTTGGATCCTGTGGAGAACTGATCGAGTTCACCTAGTCATCACTGGCTCTACCGAGCAGGAAATACATGTTGTGGCCCAGGCTACTCATTCTAATTCTCACTCTTGGCTACTTTCTGCAATTTATGCAAGTCCTCGCCCGAAAGAGCGAGAAACCCTATGGCATAACCTTAGTACAGTATCAGAAACTATAAACATGCCATGGGTGGTCCTTGGAGATTTCAATGAAGTCGCTAGTAGCATAGAGAAACTCAGAGGCCAACCTGTGAATGCTAATCGAGTGTCGGCCTTCACTGCCATGCTAGATCACTGCTCCCTCTCTGACCTTGGATATACGGGGCCTAGATTTACCTGGACCAACCTACGCTCTTCCTCCAATTTAATCATGGAACGTCTAGATAGGGTGGTTGCAAACCCCTCTTGGTATCTGTTCTTTCCGGAAGCAATAGTCCAGCATCTTCCTCACATACATTCTGATCACTGCCCCCTCTTACTTAATCTTCATCCTTGCAAAGCCCCAAATCTAAACTGCCCTTTCCGCTTTGAATCCATATGGTTATCTCACCCCGGATTCAAAAAATTAGTCTTCCAATCGTGGAAACAAGCTCAATTTGACCATAGCAAAGCCCTTCATCTCCTCAAAAGCAAAGTCCAGCCCTGGAATAAAGATACCTTTGGGAATATCTTCTACAGGAAACGCACTTGCTTAGCGCGCATAGCAGGCATTCAACACTCCCTTGAACACCGCCCTAGCCAATTCTTGGTTGAGCTAGAGCAAAAACTTCGCCACGAATATTCAACAATCCTAACGCAAGAGGAAGAGCTTTGGGCCCTTAAAGCAAGAACTAATTGGATTATGGAAGGGGATCGCAACACTAGATTCTTTCACGTGTCGACAATTGTTCATCGTCGTCGAAATAGAATCACTACCATCTGCTATTCAATAAGTGAATGGGTCACTGACCCTACCTCACTTATGTCATTGGTTCAGTCACACTTTCAGTATCTTTTTGGCTTTGAGCAATCACCGTCCCCTTGGGCTCCCCCTCTGCTTACGAACTGGAGAAGAACGTTTGACATCACCAAAAGCAACACACTCCTACGCCTTGTTCATGTAGATGAAATCACTGATGCACTTTTCTCCATTCAGCCTTATAAATCACCGGGACCAGACGACTTTCATGCATGCTTCTATCAGAGGTGTTGGGATATCATCGGCCCCTCAATCCAGCAGATTGTTGGTCAGTTCTTCGCCACAGCAACAATGTCTGCAGGTGTTAATGACACCCTTATTTCCCTCATTCCGAAAACCAACTCACCGGAAGTTATCACCCAGTTTCGCCCCATCAGTCTGTGCAACACTACCTATGAGATCATTACCAAAATCCTGGTTAGAAGACTGCGCCCCCACCTCAAGGATCTTATCTCACCCTTTCAATGCAACTTTCTGCCAGGACGAAGAGCTACTGATAATGTCATCATCCTCCGAGAAGTTATCCACTCTTTTCGGAAGTGCAAAGGGAAACAGGGGAATTTCATTCTTAAGCTTGACTTAGAGAAAGCCTTTGACCGCCTTGAATGGTGCTTTATTCGTAAAGTCCTCATCCAATTTAACTTCCCCAATGCTTGGATAGATTGGATCATGGCTTGTGTTTCCTCGACCTCGACTTCCATCTTGTTCAATGGTGGCTGCCTTGAGCCCTTTCTCCCCTCTCGTGGTATCCGACAGGGTGATCCTATCTCCCCATACATCTTCATTCTGTGCATGGAATATCTGGTCCACCTCATTGAAGAAAAAGTTGACTTAAAGGCTTAGAGAGGTGTTAAGCCAAATCGCCATAGCTTCCCTTTAACGCACCTCTTGTTTGCAAATGATATTCTCTTCATAGACTCTGCTTCACCCGACACTATTAGCTCTGTCAAAGCTGTCCTTGATGCTTTCTATGAGGAGTCTGGCATGAGGATTAACTTAGACAAGTCTAAGCTACTCTTCTCCAAAAACACGCCTTCAGAACACCAGCTCCAAACATGCTCAGCTTTCAGTATAAATGAAACTACAAATCTTGGAAAATATCTAGGCTTCCCCATCGGACTGTCCCTCCATAAAGAGATGGATTTCACCTTTGTGGTTGAGAAAGTTCGATCCAAACTTTCAGGCTGGAAGTCTAACTTGCTGTCCATGGCGGGGAGAGCTACCCTAATTAATTCGACTTGTGCTGCTATCCCTTCCTACTATATGCAATGCTCTAAACTTTCGCAATCCACCCTCTCCAGCCTCAACCAGATTAATAGAAACTTCCTGTGGGGCTCATCTTCTAACAAGAAGAAACTTCATCTAGTATCTTGGGAGGTAGTGACCAAACCGAGGTCAATAGGAGGTTTAGGTATCCCGAGAATGGAGATCCATAACAGGGCCCTCCTTGGCAGCCTAGTATCAAGAGCCTCCACTTACAAGCCCCCTAGGCTCGCCTGCTTTGTCATAATGCCAACTCCATAAGCGCAACAACTTCAAATATGGATTCAGTAATGGGAAAGCAATTCGAACAGGCTTGGAGGTATCGAAGAAGGGAGCAAAGTGGCTAATTGGTAATGGCTCAACAACACACTTCTGGACAGACTGCTGGGTGGGAAAATCTCCTATAAGAAGCCTTATACACGGCCCGCTGCCCCCTCAAGAGGATAATCAATTGGTTAGTTCTATCCTAACAATCAACCGAGACTGGGACTTCTCCTCCATACCCTTTTTTCTACCCCAAACCATTCAGGAGTCCATCAGAGGCCTTCCAATTGGACTAAACCATAAAGTTTCGGACACCATCACATGGGGACCTACACCATATGGTGTATACACCTCCAAATCAGATTACCTCCTCCACTTTAATCACCTCAACATCTCATATGAAAATTAGGATTGGATATGGAAATCCCAAACCCTCCCTTGCATCCATTACTTCATATGGTTGGCTAGTATGGATAGACTACCTGTAGCAAACCTCCTGGCTCTACGTGGTCTCACTATCTCTCCATACTGCCCAAGATGCCCATCTGAGCTTGAAACTGCCGAACACATCCTTCGAGGCTGCTCTATTACTCGTTCCTTCTAGCAACACTTCTAAGTTCCTCTATCAAAATTGGCAACCTTCACGATACTTGTCAAAGAGTGGGTCCGATTCAACCTCTCCTCCATACAGATATCTCACCTCTAAATTCCCCGGGGTGTCCTCTTTGCTTTTACTATCTAGTACCTATGGAAGAACATAAACTCTCTCTTCTTCTCCTCGAAGCCCTTCCATAGTAACCTGATTGATCATACCACTCAGGTTGCTGCAGAATTTTATGCGACTCACACAAAAACAGTCTCTAAGCCCAACTCAGTCATTCAGGTTTGTTGAGAACCACTGCCTGATGGTTTCTACAAACTGAACTCAGACGGCTGCTCAAAGGGCAATCCGGGGTTAGCTGGCGCAGGGGGCCTCATTCGAGACCCCTTAGGACGATGGATTATCGGATATCATATGAATCTAGGACATGCTACCAGTCATATTACAGAACTTAAAGCCCTTAGACAAGGGTTAATGATAGCTCGGGACCTTGGCATTGGTCGCCTCATTGTTGAACTGGATGCATAGCTAGTTCTAAAATGGGTGTGGGGCAATTCTGCCAATAAAGCTCTAACTAATCTGATTGATGACTGCAGGACTCTTTGCCAACATTTTGATGTCATCACTGTGAAGCATACCTACAGGGAAGCTAATCAAAGTGTTGATCATCTCGCCAACCTTGGAGTGGAGCTACTGAATAGCCTTCTTATTTTACAGCAGCCTCCTCTTAGCATTAGGAAGCTTTTATTTGAAAACGTTATGGGACTTTCGTTCCCGAGATCTGTAAGCGCTTTGCGCATGGATACTTAATTTATAATACACCTCATTTCTTACCCAAAAAAAAAAAGGAATGCATAATTCGAAAATTCCACATCCATAAGTAATATATAGCAGAAGAGATGGCTCAAAGGCAATTATATTATGCCCATGCTTGAACGAGGATGTGACTTCATCTATACAATTGTCTATCTTGTTCTACCACCAAATCGATGCATCAAGCTTTATCTTTGAGTTAGGATCGATAATTTCTTCTACAGTGCAAAGTTGACGGAGATAAGTCATACCTCATACCAGATATTGCAAAAGACATGAAAGAAGATAACCGAATGAACTGAATTGTTCTATATATATGGAGGAAGCTCGAATAAGTCGATCGGTAAACCATGCATGTAGACACAACACACCTTTCAAGACAAAGATGAGATATGGTTAGGTTAAATCCTGTGCTTCCTCGTAGTTCCACCTCATGCTTGAGCTTGCATGATATTCTCCACTTTACACCTCAAACTTAAATATCATTGCCTATCCTTTTAGCTTTTGCAGCAGTATTTGCTCTACTATTGTGCATCCTTTCACTTTTTTTTTTGTTGATATCAGTTAGGACAAGCCACTCAACTCTCCACTGATATGGACATTTTCGTCACCCTAAATAGCTAATAGTTTTTTTTGTCAAATCTAACAATTTAAGGAACTCAACAGTAGAAATTATTAAGGCAATAAAGGAAGAAGATAATTTAGTTTGTTTAGAAAAATTCTTTAAGAAGTTCAAAGAAGAAAAAAAAAATCCAAGAATTGGTGAATTAAAATTAAAAGTTCCTTTTAAAAAAAATGATCAGCAATTTTAAAAATCAAATAAAATAATTTAAAATTCATACATTACCGAACTATAAAATAAGTAAATGTGACAAAATTTACTAAAGTCTGTTATTTTATACGGTAAGAATTTAGAGAAAAAGTGAACTAATATACTTATTTACTTCACGGTTTAAGTAATGTATATATTATTGTTTTATTTTATATAAAAATTTAGAGAAAATTTATAATTTTATATACTAAAAATAAAATATTTAATTTGCATAATAAAACGAAATAATAATGTGAACGCACTCATTGCTTTCGAGTTTTTGTTGATCGAAAGTTGAATAGAATATATTATAAGTACAATAATTTTATTGAATTATAATACAAAATATACTAAAATATAATAAAAATAAACTAAAACAAGTCACGGTCGCTAAAATACGGAATTCGAGTCGCACTCTTCCCGATTTCGTATGAAATAGCTCAACTTTCATGTATGTATATATAGATATAGATTATAGATATATAGATATATAGATGTAAAGGTGTGTAATTCAGTTATTTCATTCTTTTTTCTTTTGGTGGGATTATGTTTAGACAAAACTGACAATTTGATTCCTGAAAGATATGAAATTTAAAAAGACACCTCTGAAAGATTTTGGTCATACAAATTAGTTTGGACAAGTTAGTCCTTCCATCCAAGTTTCCATCTAGTCCCTGACGAAAAACACTGATGTGGCCCGTTATATGCTGATTTGGCACGTTAAGTTCAATGTTGGACTCGAAATGACATGTGGCCCGTTGTATGCTGATTTGGCACGTTAAGTTCAACGTTAGACTCGAAACTATGTCGTTTTCTTGGAGAAAAAAAACGATTTCTTTTAGCAGGTGGACCGGAGCAGATGGGGAAAGAGACACCATGGCTCCCTTCGGCAGCTAGCACCGCCACGGGGGAGGTCGCTGAGGCTTTTTCATGCAGTCCCGATCTCGAGCTGGATATCAAACTCTATTGTGTTCCTAAGGCCCCTACAGTTCGGGTTCCTGCACTCACAAGAGAGCCATGGAGCCAAAGCTGCAAAGAACACATAACACATTCAACTCTATGGATCTATAGTGCGTTTGGTTTTAGAGTTGAGTTGAATTTTGATTTTAATTAGTTTGTAATGATTGTAATGTTGAATTATGAGAAATGTGTGAAAAGTAATAAATAGTTGAAAAATAATAATGATTGTATTGTTGAATTGTGAAAAAAAGTAAGGAATAGTTGAGAGAATTTATTATTAAAAATTGAATTGAATGGTTAAAAAAATGAAAAAAACAATAATTGTGTTGGTGACTTTTGTTGTATAGTGAGTAGAGTTAAAGTTAGAGTTAAAATTAGATTACGAAATCAAACGGGCAGTAAATCACTGATTTCTCTTACTTGAACAAAACGTAGAATGATCAGGTAAAGCTCTCTCAATTTGTTCTTGACAAACAACCTAGAAACCCTTACAAATTCGTAAACCCCCTAAGCATTGATTAAAGTCGATAGGATTTAAGGACAACAATTTCCATAAAATTTGAAAAGAAAATAGGGAATATTGTCGGATCATTCAATCCGATTCGATGCCCAGAGACTCAATTCGGGTAAAAATCGGTAGAACACTATACTTCAAAATCATAATCAAAGGCAACAAGAAAGTCCCGGACTAGAATTGCAAGAAGCAGGTGCCGGTTGGGGACATATCACAGAAAGGAAGTCCAGAAGACAAGGAAACAGAGCTAAAAATGGATGATCGGGGGGAGGGGGGAAGAAGCACTCGAGCTTGAGGGGTTGCCTCACTCCAGGATGTCACCTTCTTGCAGATGAGGGGGAGCCCAAGAAGAAGATACAATCGGTGTTCCGCTTCAGCACTTCCTCATCCATCTCAGTGAAATTTGGGAACAATGACAATCAACAAGAGAGTGAATTGGTATGTATCAGTGGAGGAACATCGCATATCAAGGCTCAAGCTAGAGGATTCCTTCATGCAAAGGGATCATCACATTGTTCTCTCAGTAAGATAGGAAAGCAAAAGAGAGAGAGAACCAGTAGAGAAAGAGAGGGGGAGGTGGGGGATCAAAGCCCCCATTGCCGGTAACCTCCCAGCAAGGAGAGTTTGTCGGAGGTTTCAGGAGCCTCCAGCTAGGGGTGTGTACGGATACCGGGGTATACTCGGAATCGATCAGAATCTATCCGTTATAGTAAGCTCCAGGTAACTCGTATTAAAAATATAATATGGTCCAGATATTAAAATACGAAAGTGATGAAAACCAGTTCTGATTCTGGTTCTTACATATAAGGTACCTAGAACCGGAATTGAAACCAATACCCGAATCCGAATAAAATTTCCCCGTTATATATATATATATATAGTTATATCCAAATATTCCTATATTTAGAAAATATAATCACTAATTTAAAAAAAATAAATCTATGTCAACAATCTATTTTTACTAATTATTGATGAGACATTTTCAGTTTTATTTAGCGAGACAAAAAAAATTGTAGGTTCCAACAGAATACCCGGAATCTGTGGTATAATATAGGTTCTGGGTAGGTTTCAGCTCCATGACTCAATATGGTAGAATCCGGTTCCAAAATCTTGAAACATGTCTCTTACAAGGTAAGGTCCGGATATTGTGAAAAAAAAAAAGATACCTCTAGCGACCTCGCCCAGGAGGGAGGTTACCGGAAATAGGGGCTCCGATCCCTCCACCTCCCCCTCCCTTTCTCTATCAGTGGGGGCAGATCTGCCCCCTCAAGAAGACGAGCACAATAATTTTTTTTTAAAAAAAGGGCGAAATTAAGGAGAAAACAATGTCATTTTTGGATTTATTATGCCAATGTATGACCTAACGTGCCAAATCGGAAGATAACGGGACATTTCAGCGTTTTCCGTCAAGGATTAGATGGAAACTTGAATAGAAGGATTAACTTATCCAAATGATTCAGACCGCAAGACTAATCTGTCTAATTTAAATTATTCAAGGACTAATTTGTGTAGCGAGGTATCTGTTAGGGACCAAACTGTATGTTTTGTCATTATTTTTCTCTTTTTTTTTCTGTAGAAAGCAGCTGAGCTGGGCCTGGCTTGTTGGGCTGGGCCCAAGTATAATCTCGTGACGACCGAGAGGAGACGAGGGAGAGAGGGGGAGACGAAATGCTGAGAGGGGAAGCACTGGGAGCGTACAGGGCTCTGCTGAGAGCCACCCGGAAGACCTTCGCGGGGGACTCCTTCATTCTGTCGGAGTCGGCGGCTGAGATCAGGGCCAAGTTCGAGTCCAACCGCAACGTTACCTCCGAGCCCGAGATTCGCAGGCTACTCGACGAGGCCGGCGAGGCCTCCCACTTCATCTCCACCATGATCATCCAGGCCAAGCTCAACTCTCGTGGCGGTTACGGTACGGTTGAGTCTTTCGCTCTTCTGCATCCCTTCCCTTGATTGATGATGGATAGGACATTGCTGAATTTGCACCATATCTGTTTGATGAAGTGCCTAGCTTCGAGTTCGTGGAATTTTATATATATATATATATATATATATTCCCTTTCTTTCTTTTCAAACTGCATTGTCGCATTTTATAATAGATCAGAGTTTTGAGATATCTTGTTTCAATAGTTCTGGTTGCTGCATTTTGCTCAGCATTGTTGAAATTGCACGGGACAGATTAATTGTGTGAGCTTCTAGGATACATGCTGGAAGGACTCTCGGCATACGGATAAAAATGGAGTATTTGAAGTCGTGTGTGCGGCATCATTTCTCCTCTTCGTGGGGTTGTCCTTATTTTCACCAAGAAACAAACTAATGTCTGGGGAGTTTCGGCTCAGAGAATTTTGGGCTTGCTTCTCTTTGGAACTGTTGTTGGGGGTATCTGAAAGAAAAACACAATGAGATCATTGAATGGAGCTGCTAAGGTCTTAGAGAAAAAATTTATGTTGGATTTGTAGGAAAATATATCCAACCACCTCATCCGTAGTAAACTTATTTTTTTAGTTCAAGGATAGTTTTTGTGGGCAAGTTGCTATCTGCTTCTCCTATAGTTAGACCCTTTAGATGCCTCCACTAGGTCTAAACTCGAACTGGAATTGTCTGTTTCTCTTTAGGATAGGTTGGTCTGTGGCTGTTCCGATTTTTAGGACAAAGCAGGCTTTAAGGATTAGGTTCTGACATTGGAGTTCAGTGTCCGTTAAAGCCATTTGAAGAATAATTTAAGAAAGTTCTGGAGAAATCTGTGTGTTAAGATTAGGCTCTGATATTTCTGTCTTCCCCTGTCATTCTTCTGAGGCTCTTGTAAGCTATTGCAATCAAAAATTTTGATGTTTCAAGTTTTTTGGATTACCTTTCAATTCCACCGCCTTTAGGTCATACTTATTCCGTACTTTTTGGATGAACACCAATGGTTCTGCATTTTCTGTCTTATGTGTTTATCTTTTGAACTTTGTTCCAGGTTTTTGATAGTTATCATAATATAGAACCTCTGTAAACTTTGACAATAATGTAGTTGGGAGTAATTTGAGGTTAGAGTGTCAGGCGATTTTCGCCCATTGTCACCACGGACATGTCAATATTTCTTTTCATAGTATTTTCCATGTTGACAATCTTCTGTAGATATGATGAAAACGGGATTGGACTGTTGAACTTGTATACCATGATTTAGTCCTCCCACAATCTTCCTAAACCTTCTTTCTTTCATGAACTTTCTTTCTTTCTTGAGAAAGACTTGGAGTGATGCTTTTAATCTGAGGAACTCTGCGAATTTAAATTGAGGTATTCGATTTGAACTTTTGTTGCTGTAATAACATTTCGCTCTTATTAGTACTAGGACAGATCAAAGCAGACAAATTGTGATTTCGCACTTGTTGTACATCTACAAAAATCTGCAGATGTTGGGTTATTATTGTTTTTTATGTTTATCCTAAATAGAGAAGATTTTAGTGCTTTTCTCTTCAAAAGTTTTTGTTCATCTCCGATCCCATTGTTCCTTGAGCTGTCTGTCATTTATAACATGTGAACAATCTATTCAAGTTCTATTATGAAAGTTCAAGCTAGATTGATCGAAACTTATCTACTGTTATGTGATGAACTTGGTTGCTGCAGTGGTGAAGCCTGGTAAAGAGCATGCAGGAGCAACCCTTGAACTTGCTTCTGAAGAGATTTTGAAGGTGTGAGGAGAATATGTATAAGAGGTAGATAAATGCTTCGCTAAAATAAATGGAGATTTCACTTGCCCACATTATGCCTTAAAACTACAATTTTGCTGGCCTATTCGAGGGACAGATTAAGAAGATTAACTTCTACTAACAAGTGTGCTTTCTTCTTAATAATGTTCGTTTGTTTTATAATTTCGTAATTGATGACGACGTGTCTTTGTGTCACACCTTGAGATCAAGACCTTCAAAAGGGGAGAAGCTTTTCCAATTAATGGACGATGTAACTTGTATTATTCTTTTCTTTAGAAGAAACTAATAAAAAGAAAATGTTAAACCTCTGATTATTTTGTGCGATGAACTTGCATCAATATCTCAATTTAGCTCTCTTAAACTTTTCATACACGAGTTTCAAAATGACTGGTTATGATCTCAGTTTCTGTAGGAGGATTTAAGTTGGTCTTTGTTCCATTAGATGATTATGCAGTATGATCATCATGTCATTAATCATGCAGTAATCCCCTAATTTCATTTCAAAAAAGTCTTAATATCTGCAGTACCTAATTCTGCGATAGATCGCTGTTGTTCAGTATACTAGCACAGGTTAGTGAAAACGGTCTCACCAATTGAGAAAGTGATGAGCACTGCATGAGATGGAAGGTGACACTAAGGTTTGGTCAGATTCAACTTGTAGCAGGGTGAATGCACTAAACATCCTGCATGAACCAATTGCTCTGACCTCATGATTTAACGACCCTCAAGTGCTCGAGTTCTAAACGCATGTTTGCTGGGTATCTGGTACAACTCAATAAAAGGCGAACAAACGGGTGAAGCAACAGCATGTGAATCAGATGGTAAATAGTTGGCAACTTGGCATCCTCCATAAACCAGTTGCTTCAAAGGTAACCCTACCCAGTTATCTGTCCTTATCACCGCAGCCTGATTTTGAAATTACCCAACTTTCCTGCACTTCCCTTTCTCATGTACCTGCCGGTATCTTCACTTCGCTCTTTTGCTCTTTTACGGTTAGGCCGTTTCTTTTTCTATGGCCATATCCATACGCGTGAGGGGAAACGCGGCATGAAGAGATACCCATAATGCATTCCTCTTTATCGGATTCTCAGTAGCAATTATAAGTCGGGCATATCCAGCGAAATCTCGGGTTTCATTTGTCGAACCCACAGGAATAATAATGGGACTCACAGTGGCTGGAACTTTTTCTGCCATGCCAACATTAATAGGCCCTCTCCCTTTATGTTGTCATACATATCTTCATTTTTGTGTATTATTTGCTAGAATTGATGGCACTAGATTTCCACTCTTGAAAAAGAACATGTCCTATTAAGATCTTCCTTATCCCCATGGTCATGAGAAGCTCACCCCCTCTATTCACATGCTCACCAAGTTTTTCTCCTTTGCCCAATTCACTCTCCTTTGCCCTCACATGACATCCTCCTCTCTTCTTTTATTGCACTCACCAGCCTCTTGCTCTCAGAGAAGAGAAGAGCTCCCACTTTCCACCCCTCTTCTCCCCCTTTATAAGCCCCACCAAGCCTCCTCTCTACTCCACCAAGCTTTCGGCACTGTTCGATTAGTTCGACCCGAAGAAGAATTTTACACCAGGGTTCACCCTATGATGCTGTGATCTTGTTTACCTTTCCCCGCCTTTGGTTTCAGGAAGATGAGATTGGCAGGAGTGAGTGTTTCCCTCGCACTCCTCGTACTTCTTGCTGTGTTGCCCTTTAAGGGGCGGCCCGTGTCTGGACACATTGACAGATATGTCCAGGAAGCGTGCAGGGTAACCCGGTATCAGGATATATGCATCCGTTCGCTCGCACCGTTCTCGAACAGCGCCAGGAGAAGCCCCAGCTGGTGGGCCAGGGCGGGCGTTTCGGTGGCGCTGAAGGAGGTTAAGGCTGTGGCCCAGTACTTAGAGAAGTCGAAGAGGGATGGGCAAATGCATGGGAGGAGACAGAGGATGGCCCTCTCGGACTGCACCGAGTGCTTCCAGGACTCAATCGACAACCTCCACCGCTGTCTCGGGATCCTCCGGGACCTGACCAAGAAGGGCCAGCTCGGCTCAGAGATCAACGACTTGATCACGTGGATGAGCGCTGCACTGACTAATGAGGATACCTGCCTCGACGGGTTCGAAGGGCAGAAGGCAAAACAGGTCAAGCTGATCCGGCAGAAGGTGTTAGGCGTCACTTACTTGACTAGCAACGCTCTTGCCCTTGCTAACAAGCTCGCAAACACTATGAATCCCAACTGATGAAGAACACTCCACCGGATAGAGAATAACAAATCAAAAAATCGACCAAAAATGTCCACATTTTTAATGTAGACGGTAGTCCTACTGGTTATCGCTACAACTCGGTAAATTGCACGGTTTAGGGTCTGAATGAAGCCTGACTCTTGAATTTAGGTTCAACTGGCAAAATAATCATTTATTTTCGTAGGTACAATGCCGCAAATAACGTACCTTAGTGATAATATTTCATTCTCCTAATTCAATCCCTCATTTCTAATTCTTTATGTCGAACTTGACATTCCCAGATCCTGGAAACCTGTGATCGGATTTTCTAGCAACATACTACGTCTTTATGCTTTCTTATAATAACCTAGCATACAATCGGAATCCAAAATGAAATCTAATTGATATCTCAAACATTGTGGAACAGCTCCGAGCAAAGTTTTATGTGGCCGTGAGCCACTGACGTAGCGTACACGCACAGAACCTGTCACATAACCGTTGATTCAGCAGAATACTGGAACTATGACATTCAATCCCTGTTGATTCTTCGAATTCTTAGGAAATTGACATCCAACTCGAATCAAATCTGAGAATTGGGCAAGAGCACGAAAGCTCAAATTTTTATTGATAATAAAAAATAATTGTCTTTTAACCCTAGGGTTTTACAAAGCTTAAATAGGAATTAAAACGCCTAAATTGCACGAAAGACGTAAACTATTCCTAAAATTATAAAAAACGCCCAAATAACATTAAAATGTTATTTTGAGGCCATAAACGATGGAATTCGCCTTAAATCTCGTCATTTCACAGCCAAAGGCAGTGAGTTGTGCTCCTGAGGCCGTTTCCCTCGAAACAATATCGTCATAACATGTTTTTCTCCAAGTATCAATTTGCCACGTCTTCTGCCGCATCAGCCACACTGCCACGTTGAATGAGGTAAATGATGACCACTTTGGTCCTGGAAATTCCCAAAGCATTAGATCGGTCCGAAGAAATTATCGATCCTATGAGCCGAGCTTGTAATTTTCCGAATGGAAGAGAAGATTTGATGAACCTGGTGCATTAATTCTTCCTATGTTTCAGTTTAAATGTGCCGGCCCCTAATCCATTCCTCCTAGTTCCACAATCTAGCATTCCGCCTAATTCCACAAATTTAAAGAAAGCGTTAGGCTGGTTTGGTTGACTTAGGTTTCTCCACCTAGCTCCGTCCATACATTTGGCACGTGGAGTATATCAATTTTCCATTTTGTCGTCTTTGTTCGGGATGGAAGTGAGATGAAACGATTCGTGAATGGTTTGAAGTCGGTTCGATGTAAGCTCAAACTCGACTCGATCTTATTGAGTCCGAGCTCGCCAGTCAAGAAAGCGGAGCCGAGCTCCATAACATTCGGGTTCAAGAAGCTCGAGCAAATGGGCTTTTCTATTATATATATATACATAGATAGCTACAGACCAACGTAGCATAAAGCCCATTAGCTACAGACCCGCGTAATATAAAGCCCATAAAGCATGAGTATTGGCACATAAATTTTTATAATTAGATTATACTTCTAATATATTATTTGTTGTATGTGTTACAAGTTTATAATTGTTTATTTTGTTTTGTTTTGAGCTTAAATGGGGTCCAGCTCGTCCGATTCTATATGAGCGCCAATTTTCCCAAACCTATACGAGCTAGAACTTTTCTGCTTCACTCGGCCAAGCATGATCCCGAGCCTTCGTTTTGTTCAACGAGCCGAACTCGAGCTCAGATATTAAGCTCAACTTTATTCTAACTTTATATATATATATATATATATATATATATATATTGTAATAATTGTATTGTTGAATTATAAAAAAAAATGTGAAAAAAGTAACGAATAATTTAGAGAAAGTAATGACTGTGTTAAATTGTGAAAAAATAATAAATAGTTGAGAGAATTTAGTATTAAAAACTGAATTGAATGGTTTAAAAATTTTTTAAAAAAATAAAAAAATAATAATTATATTATTAATTGAAAATAAATGGAATTAAAATGGAGTAAAATTAAAAAAATCAAATGGGCCCTAGACTCCGCAGGCTCAAGCTCAAGCCCGAGCTTAGCCTCCTAGATTCAGGTTCGGCTCGCCTCGTTGACACCCTAACTCTTCATCCGCCCAATCATCTTGAAAAATAATGGTCCATCGTCCCCCCGTGTCCATTGAATGTAAGACCAATGGCAATGGCATGTAAAAGTGTGCTGTTCCATTCCATGAAGACCTCCACAAAATTTGGCTTTTGCTTCCCCCGAAATTGTTCGTCGTTATGGCAAACAACTTTGGCACAGTGGATCCCAAATGATATATGCGGACAATTTGCATGTAATTAAGTCCTAATCAGTACAATCTACTGCCACAATTTATTCCAAAATCATAACGATGATTCTTAAATACGTATCACATGTCACTTTAGTTCAGCAAGAAACTAGCTAGTGCTTTATACTCGCTCTTAATGGATTGTTCACTCTTAACTGTATACATAGCTTCGATGGAATCGTATCCTCCATGCCTTTTCTTTCGGTTCCATCATCTTCTTTTTCTCGAACCCTGACACTCTTCCGATATCTCCCTTCTTATCCTGATTCGAGTACCCAAAATATATGTGAGACCCTCCACTCCCTTTAGCCATTAATAGGAGCTTCCTCACCTGCTGTTTGGGTCCACAAGTCGGGGTCGGCACCCCATTTGCTCAAGAAACTTTGTAAGTCGAAGATGCTTCGTGGCCCACTGCTCAGCAAGCTTCTGTTCCTTAGCCTCGGCGTCTCTCCTCAGCCCCGTGAGCTGCTCTCTATACTCTGCCTCGATCCTCTCGAGTGCCGCCTTCTGCTCTTCCTTGAGAGCGTTGATCTTCGCTTCAACCTCTTCCATCTTCTCCCTCCTACGACGAGCCTTCTCTGACTCCAACTGCAGCTCCAGCCTCTTCAAACCCCAGGCAGCCTCCTTCTTATAGGTCGTCCAAGCTCGGTGCCCTTTTTCGAGTTCTCGGCAGCACTCCGAGAGCTCGGACACTAAGGAGGTATTCTCTGGAGAAGATAATGGAGGTGGTCCATGAGATTGCAAGCTTCCTAGAGTGAGAGAAGGGTTATTGAGTCCTCCAGTCTCGGGCTGAAGCCATGGAATAGGAGAAGATGAGACTGCTGAGGGGCAGAGGCTGAGGGTGACCGATGGGGAGGACGGTGGGCGGAGACTGGCGGTGCTGCCTGAATTGGAGAGCCATGGGGGGAGGAGAGTCGGGGCTGGAGGTGGTGGGTTTGAATGGAGATACCCGCCATTCGAGGTGGCCATAGGATACTAATCCTTCAACCTTTCCAGCAGAGGTCTCGTGCCTAGTTTTATCGGCTTGTCCAGACCAACCCTACACTTTCCCAATTGACTAGGAATTCAGCGAGAGTTTTCCACCATCTGATTCATGTTCCTCTTCGGTTTCAAGTTCAACCCTTGAAATTCGAATGTGGGAGCCGAGTTTGCAAAATCGATCCCGTACTTTCACCTGCTCTTCATCTCACAAGGCCACGAAGAACAATTTCTTCAGGTCATCTGCATTTTTCCCTCTGGGATTGCTGCAGAAGATAATGAAATCAAGTCATCAGTTGGCATCTCACTGATAGTTACAGGAAACACACTACGAAAGCAAAGAAAAGACGTAAAATAAGCGTAAAAGAGATCGACCAACATGCAGACGGAGGCCGAGAGCAGTACTGACAGATCACAACAACCCGAAACATCAACCGATAAGTAGAAAGCAACCTATGCACTTTCACGACAAACTCCAATCGCATGAAAACGGATGCACGGAACTTTATCAGATCACCGGAAGTTGCCCGATCAATTTATAAGGCAAGTGGAGCTCCTAACATGGACTATCCGGATTACGAAGAAAGGTTTTGCCCATGATAAGGCCTGCTAACATGCATTTGCTACTGAGCTTTCTTTGATCAATAACAATCACTATTTCGACTGATGATCTTCATGCAAAACTGTACTCTACCCACAGCAAATTTCTTCATTTTTCAACTAATAATTAGAATGAAAGAATATTTAAATTTGGCATTAATGAACCAAATTAGTGATGCGGACCTGCCGTGCTAATTTCTCGAAGGTACGACCATGGCCATTGTAGTTGTTCTATCGAACATCAACCAACCTGTTATGGGTACAATCACAATTAGATCAGCTCAGCTCGAGAGTAAGCATAAGTATAACAAGCATAGCAGCGTCAATCAACCACCATCAGCACCAATCTACGAGATTAATCGACAACTCCGAGGAACAGCAGCAGAAGATAAAAAAAAAAAATTTGAAGAAGATGAAAGTGATAGTCGAAGAGAAAACTTGCGGAGCTCAGGTATCTTCTTCTTCTGCTGCTGCGCTTGTTGACAATAAAAACGAACAGAGAGAAGAAGAGAGACCGAGCGGTGAAGGACAAGCTTGCTTTTTGTAGACAACCACAGTGGGGGGGAGAGAGAGAGAGAGAGAGGCAGGTTGGAGGGGAACTCGGATGCGGGTTTCGCGGCACAAGGGGACGATTCTGATGGCGACCGCTCCTCCTCCCCTCCCCACCCTCCTCGGCCCCATACTCTCTCTGCTCTGTGCTCTGCCCTGCCATGGCTCTCTCTCTCTCTCTCTCTCTCTCTCTCTCTATCTCTTCGTCTAAACTGTGCTCTCACCAGTACTCTCTGCTCCGCAGCGTTGTCAGTGATACGTTACGTCTTCGCTGTCACTGTTTACCCCATTTTCCCTCTTACCCCTCCTTCCTTTTTTTCCTAATTCTCTCTTTTGCCCATTAATGGTTTGTTCATTTTACAATTTCGCCCCTCCACTTCATTCGATATGAAAAGCACATGCTACTAGGGGTGTGCACGGATACCGGGTATATCCGGATCGGTTGGAACCTATCCTAACGGGTAGGGTCTGGGTAGCTCATATTGAAAATAGGATAGATTCCGGGTATTAAAATTAGAAACCTGTGAAAATCGGTTCCGGTCCTGCTTACAGGGTACCCGAAACCGGTTATTTATTAAAAAAAAAGAGAGGAAAGAGTAAAGTTACTATCTCCTCTAATGAATCAGAATATAGGCACTTTGTTGTGTGAGATCGTATTATGGATGTTCAATTTTGTCGATAGATTGATGAGACATATTATTATTTCATTGTTGTGGATTAATCTAAATTTTGTTAATAATCTATTTGGCATTATTACTGATCATGTATGTGATATTTTCGATTTTATTTAGCAAGAGGAAAAAATTTACAGGTTCCAACAGGGTACCCGGAACCTGTGGTATAATACAGGTTCCGGGTAGGTTCCGGTTCCATGATTCAACAGGATAGGGTCCGGTTTCAAAATCTTGGAACTCGTCCCTTACAGGGTAGGGTCCGGGTATTATGAAAAATACAGGGTACTCGGAACCGATCACCCCTACATGCTACATCTTTGCCCAGAACCAATAAAAACAAAAAAAAAAGAAGGTACATACTATATACACATGCATAGAAGTATATAGGAGCAGCTGCTACAGACACGCGACATAGATGTGCATGAAAAATGAACCCGTGGAGGAAACGCAAACCCGCATAATAAACTAGATGAGGCCGCGCAATTATTGTAGGACAACAATAGCTCATTCGTATAGTACAACTAGAGGGTAACCCTTACTATGCACGGAATCAACTCAAATTTTTATTTTTACTATACTCCATAATCCCCTTATGTCCCATATCATGATGTTTTTAGTTTTCTAATATAATTATTTGGCCATTTTTATAGAGAAAAATCTAGTTTTTCAATTAAAAATAAAAGTAATAAAATGAACAATTAGATCATGCACTCGCTCTACACGCAGATTTAGACTACGTGGACTCACAATTGTACGCGTGCGATGTGCAACCGCTTTGGTATTCTTCGTTCAATTATCATCATTTATCTAACTATTTGGTTTTGTTTCTTTTTAAATTGCTATATAATTTGATTGTTTTAGTAATGTAAAATAAAAAGTTAAAACTGAAACTTGAGAAGGCAACAGACGTAAAGGCCGGATGAGAGAGAGAGAGAGAGATGAAGAAAAAGTTGAGAGTGGATGATAATATATTTTTAATCTTTTTTTTTTGCTGAATATCAAAAAGCTCTTAATATAATAGAATTATAGGTAAAAAGAAAAGTGAAAGTTACAGCGCTAACATGTTTTCCATGAATAAGTAGCAGGATGGATACCTGTGCTACGTACAAGCACCTAATTTTCTCATTTTCTTTTTAATTCTGAAAATATAATTAATTTTCATAATTTTGTAATATGTATGCAGATTTTTTTATGAAAATAAAAAAAAATTATTTATTAAATTGTTATTAGTACAATTAATTTGTAATATAAAAAGGAGGTGAAATGGGATGAAGAAAATGTAGAGAGAGAGTCAGAACCGTTAAAGGGAAACCGGGGCAAGGGAAAGGAAAAAAATCGAGAAAGTAATTGGAAAGTGCGTAGTTATTAGGAAAGAATATTATAGAATTACATATATAATTTTTAATATGTGTTTATTAGTTATTCTATCAATTTTTTTAAGCATAAATTCGAAAAGAGAATATTATCTTATCTTTCTCCTATTTCCATTTTTAGATTACAAAAGAAACTCAATGTTTATTATAATAAAAGAAAAATTTTAGAAAACTAATAAAGGGATACGAGAATCTGCACTATGTATCAAATTTGCTACTTTTAAATCAACATGCGAAGGCATGTACCGTTACACTATATTCTCTTTTGATCTATTCTCTTTTATTATATAGATAATAAATTGTAATTGATGGATGTAAATGTATTTGAAGAAAGAAATAAGACTATAACAAGGATCATCGGCTTAGATCTATCCTTGTGCATTGACATGTGATGGCTAAGGCAACTCCTAGGCCCCAGCCGAAGAGGTTGAGAGGCAGCGTTGAGTGGCAATTATTATAATTAAAAATTATTTTGTCGGGCACAATACTTAAAAACTTAAAAATATAATCAACAGTCGATGATACATTTGTAATTTTTAGATACTATGATACAATATCAATAATCAGAATTATTGATGGGATAACATAACGTAGGAATCCCTCGTCTAATACATATTTTAAGCTTATCTATAATTGAAATCTCAATTACAACTAAAATAAATAAGGTAATACGATTTTTCTTTAGTTAATGGAATTGCTTATCATATATAGTATAAACAAAAGTTGATAGTGGAAGGAATCCCTTCTCTTGTGAACCAAATGCAGCACCAGAAAAATGATAATAACACTCCACTTTACTTTTTTTTCAATTCAACAATATAATTATTTTTTTTTACTTCAATTTTTTTATCTTACCTACAATTCAATTCAATTCAATTTTCATTATTATTTATTACATTTTTCACAATTCAACAACACAATCATTATTTTTTTATCTTCTTCTTCAACTCCATTATTACAATCTCATTTAATTTTATATATATATATATAAATACTTTTTCACCATCATATTTATTTGTCTTTTACTTAGTTAAGTAGGAATTGAGTTAATTTAATTCTATTGCGAAATGGACCCTGGATGGTTCCAAAAAGGGAAAAGGAATATTAGGGAAAAGCTTAAGTAAAATCAGCACTGACATCGCTGGAAGATTTCTGTAAACGTTGATTAGAGCAAACAAAAACTGGGAGAGTTCCGACATTGGGGGTGGGGTGAGAAGCAGGATGGGTATGAATGTGATTATGGCATTGGCAAGGGGTACAATGGGAAGAGAGGGGAAAGTTTGATGTGACTTATCATACGATTTGAAAATTTGAGGGAGATCCTCTCCCCCTGACCCCACTCTGACCCAGCTTTCTCTGTACCCCCAAAAACAGTAGTCTTGGCCTTGTTTCTTTTTAGGCAGTTATTAAAAAACTTAATAATAATCCTCAGGCACCCCAAACTTTTTAATTGTTGACAATTTGCTTCCTAATCTTCCATCAATGTAAATTATATACCCCTACCATCCTATTCGCTTCTAATTGAACGGACTATCCAGGAAGCCAAAATAGGTTGCATCATGGTCATTTTGATGCTGTTAGACTGACTATAACTGCAAGGGGGCTTAAATTGATCTCCTGAAGACCATGCAAGGTTGAGAGCCTCCTAAGCCAGCCCCCGACGAGCCTTTGGCGAAGCAAATCCAATCTGGTCACGTTGCCGTTGGAACTATGGTATGAGTTGGTTAATGGTGACATTAATATATCGAAAATACATGACATAATTAGGCATTTCCTTCGTAATATTTTTTATTGTAAGTTGCATATACATACATACATATATATATATATATATATATTTATATAGTCTGCCAAGTTCACCGGAAAATATGTAGTCTGCTAATTTTGCTGGAAATGTGGATATGCTAGGGCAGTGGGGGCAAGCCAAATGAATGAAAAGCAAATTTCATCATAAGAGAAAGAAGAAAAATGGAATAAAGAGCAAATTGGGCCTGAAGCCCAACCAACCGTATGGAGCCGAGAGGCAGTAAAGCCGATTAGGCCGAAAATTGGGCCGGCCCAAGATCATCGACCTGGCAGAAATCCGTGCCCATCCGCCCATCTGTATGAAACCGCCCATGGCAATTATTAAAACCGGACCGGAAGGCGAGCCCGGTAGGGCATGGATTCATGAGTTTACGGGTTCAACCGGGGGTTCAATGGGTTAGATCGTATACTTAGTTAATTGTATAATATATGTTTATATTATTACTAAAGATAAAATAAGTTGATAATAAATACATAATATTTGTATGGTTAGAATTAAATGTTAAAAACCTATGATAGAAAGGACTTATGGCTTAGCGGGTTAGTAAGGTGGTCATTGTTCGGGTGTGGAGTGTAGTGGCAGTGGCTCAAATCTCACAACACATTTATTTTGATATGAATATCATAAACTGTTGGACCCATAAACTGCCCAACTAAATGGGTTTAGCTGAAAAACCTTCCGGTTTTATGGGTTCAACGTTCAAATATGCATTTTCGGTCCGTAGTCATAACCAGACCAGTCACGGTTGCTGGTTCCCAATACAATCGATCGAATCGGCCGGTCCGGTCCGTTTTTAATAACAATGCATGGCAGCCTACTTAATTTGATCCAATGGTTATCGCTAACAATCCCACCGAGGCTTGGTTTTGGAAGTGTTGGTGCTGAAATGAAGTATTGAAGTATTTAATCCTTTGGAGTAACCGAAGCACCTCTGGTGTGATTATTCACTCCGTGTATCGCCAAGGATTTATAGAGCATCGGGGATTAATTGGGTGAAACCCTGACATCCCGGATTAGTAAAAAAAAGTATAATTGTTAAAAAATAAGTGTTGATTTTAAAATCAATAAAAGCGATTAGAATGTAACAATTTGAAATTACTGAAATTAAAATTAATGCTTAAAATGGAGGATAAGCAAAAATAGATTTTATAAGCACATATAAAAAATCATGTTTCCAACTATAAAAATTGGCCAAATCATAATTTTGAAAAAATTTACCAAACATTGTTTCTACTTAAAATTTAATAAAGTAAGCACTTATCAAATCGCCAACTCACTCCCAAACGAAGCCTATAGATGAAGGAATTTCTTTGGTAATATCATCTCGCCGCCTTTATTTGGGAAGTACAAATGTAGCATACAGATAAACAGACTTTTAAGCAAATAAATAGTAGGCCATAAAGATATATAATGAAAGAATGACAATGATTATCTCTCAAAGTAACTTTACTAGCTTTATAAAGTGTACTGTTTTTTTTTAAACTAAAGGAGGCACATAGTTTTTCGTTATGCAAAGATTAATTAGAAGAAAGCTCATTAAACAGTATAATTTTCCAGTTACGAGAGTCTCATGAGCTGATAAAAGAAAATGTAAAGCTAAATAGAGGTGTGTATATATTTTCACCGATGAAAATCGAAATTAAAACTTCTTGATTTATGGACGACTACAACGAGAATCGAATTCAAAACCTTGAAATTTCTAAAAAAGAGCGTGTGTTAGTATACTACACATTTTTCTATTAATTAGTTTATTTAATCATATTATTAAGTGAAAGAACAAAAATAGGTTTATTTTTATTTTATTTTATTTTATTTTAAGGTAGGTGGCTAAAATGGAAAGGAAAGGAAATGGAGAGATATAATATATAACAGGAACAGTGAGGAAACGTGGGAAATGGAAAAAGTGAGTCGGCAACGTGGGAGTAGAGTAGAGCGGAGCTCAGTCAACGTTGCTTCAAGCCGAATATTTGCCCCCTCCGACGTGCGACTGAAGTTGGTTCTCCCCCTTCTTCGAGCGACGTACATATTTTTTTCGAAAAGTAAAACTCTAGAAATTGTAGAATAAGTGAGTACGTATGCGACCACACGTTGCATGTCTTCCTTTGGTCGTTCATCTGGTGGAAGCAGCGTGTAATTGTTTTTCATCTTTCCTTTCTACAGCGATCGTTTCGTTACTGTGCAAAATTCGTAATGTTCATGACTGACTGGGGGAAAAAAAGGTTGTGCATGCACTTATCATTTTGGATAAGTTCTAGAATTTTAGAAATCATAATCCGACGTACATGTCAAGCAAGGATATAGCAAAATTGCAATTTAAAAGATATTAAGACCCCCTCCCGAAACACACGCTATGCCGCAAGTTTCGGGCGTCCATTCGTGAACAAGACTATTATCGCGATATAGCAAAATCGCAATTTAAAAGATACACCGTTTCTGTTGGGAGCTATCTTAATCACCTCCATATTCAGCATTAGTGTAAGGTCACCCGATGCTTTCGATTACGATAATGATATTTTTGCTTCTTCCCTGTGGCCATGTGATTTAAACAGAATTTTCGTATAATTAACTAATAAATACCTAGTGCTCTATCGTCATCATCACTTGGGCAAATGATTTGATTTTGATCGCATTGATAAAGACTGATTCGTCCCTTCAATTTGTTCTTTTCTTTTAATTTGTAAATTGGTTACTTGACCTATAAGTGATCTAAACGATGTATACAAGTTAAATGTTTTGAATTGATGAAATGATGAGGTGAGTCATCTTAAATGAAGATTTACCCTTTCATAAGCTAAAATGGGAATAGAGAATCTCCATAATTTGCCATGTGTCGCCTATTGACTGGTCCAAAAGTATTTCATTCTAAAAGGGCAAAACAATGCAACTTTTATTTTTAAAAGAAAAAAAAGATGAATGAATTGTAGATTTGATCTCTATTGTATCATATACTTGGTGAATTTTTCTATATACATTGTTGCACTTTAGATGTTGCTGTGGATAAATGCCGAAGTGCTTATTAATTATATTAATCGATTCCTTCAACAATTTGATCAAAATTATTGCAAATTATATTTTAAAATTTTAATAACTGATTCCCTGCATTCTACGGTCCTTTTACTAGTTTCTTATTAATTTTATCACATGGAATCAACAATTTGGACACCCTTTTAGTACTGTGCTACTTTTCGTCCTCTTCTGACATTCATGGATTACTGCGTACGGATCCTGAAGGGTCAAAATTCCAAAATTGTACATTTAGATAAGAGAATTAGATGCCTTATTGCAGTTCAAAAAATTTTACTAATATTTCAATATAGTACAAAAAGTTTTTTTTACTACTTGATGGTACAAAATGTTTTAAAGTTGTTTCAATATAGTACAAACCGTCATTTCACCATTGATACCGTCAAGCCGTCTTTTACAAGATTTGTAAATTTTGCACCATCATATAACTTACGTAAAACATCTTATACTATTAAGTTACAACTTCAAAACATTTTGCACCATCATGTAACGTCCCACAAAAATCGATTTTTGCACCATCAGCGTTGGCTTGACGGTGTCAATAGCGAGATGACGATTTGTACTATACTGAAACAACTTTGAAATATTTTGTACCATCAAGTAGCAAAAAAAAATTTTGTACCGTATTGAAACATTTGTAAAACTTTTTGTATTACTAGTGCAATTTACCCCGTTATTAATGGCTCATCTCAAATTATTATTATTATTTTGTTATAAAGAAGAATTATAGCCTAATTTAAGAATAAAGCTGAATAAAGGAATACAGAAGTGCCGCCGATAATGATTTTGAATCGGTAACTTATGCCACTTCATCAAATTGCCTTGAATTGTTGTCATTTTTATTAGAGTGACTATGAATCACCATCGCTTGCTTCTAGTATATGAATGGCACGTGATACTTGATATATAAAGATAAATTTTTTCCGTGCACCATCCTTGACAACCCGGTTGAATTGAATGCTCTATTGCCTCGCGGATGAAAACGCCTACGCTCTAGCAAAATAATTTACTCCCATTTTTGTTTGGTTGAATTTGGAAATAAATTGGATATGAAGATAAATATTTTTGACAATTTGTAAAAATTAAAGAGGGTATAACACAATGACGCATGTCTTCCCCTGATAATCAAGAGGTTTCAAGTTTGATACTTCTTATGAAAGTATATGTGCTCTTTTATTAAATATCAAAATTTATATTTCATTATATTAGACTCACGAACCTCTCATGTAATTGAAAGATAAATCATAGAAATTAATAGTAGACAATGGAATTATGGAACAATTTAAGAGGACCTTTAACCTTTGTCTGGATGAGCTAAAAACTCGATATATTTCCCCTTTCCCTCCCACATTTTTCCTTAGTCCAATAAAAGAGAAGCTTGCTTAGTACTTAGTACAATAAAAAATAAATTCAACATAATTAATAAAAGGCACAGGTAATTTCATTAGATATCGAGTCTGCGATAAATTAACAGGTTAGGGAGTGCGTCACTATACTATATGGCCTCTTTTCAATAAAGAGAGCCTCTGTTCATCTGAACAAGACACAAAAAAAAAATGTGTTCGGAGATAAGTCTACATTCTCTAAATTTAAAGTCTTAAGTCTCATTTCATATGTGTAATTGGAATGGAATGTAATAGAATGAACACCTCATAATATCAACCTTTTTAATGACTATCAATTATTTATATCAATTTTTTGAAGAAAAAAGTTGATATAAAAATAATAATATCACATTTGTTCAAAATAATAAAAAAAATTCAAGAAAAAAAAGGATGGAAAGAGTATTTTCTAAAAAAGACAAGTAATGGTCATTTCTTCATTTAATATTTTATTTGGTTTTAGAGTTGAGTTGAGTTTTGATTTTAATTAGTTTATATTGATTGTATTGTTGAATTATGAAAAAAAATGAGAAAAAGTAATGAATAATTGAGAGAAAGTAATGATTGTGTTGTTGAATTATAGAAAAAAATAGTGAATAGTTGAGAGAATTTAGTATTAAAAATTGAATTGAATGGTTAAAAAAATTGAAGAAAAGGGAAAAGAGAATAAGTGAAAAGTAATAATTGTGTTATTGAATTGAAGATAGTGGAGTACAGTTGAGTAGAGTTAAAAAATATTTTAAAACCAAACATGCCCTTAATGTTCTAAAGGTATCATATTAACATATTTATGACTTTAATTGGAAGATGCAGTCATTTAGAGGCTGTGCTTATGAAAAAGTGTACTTGTTTTATGTAAGGAATGAAGGCAGCAAAGAAATTGGGTTATAATGCTAGTGAAATTCAATTATCTGGGCGTCAGTTATCTGTTATCCCACACACAGAAGAAAGCTAGGAAGTCCACGTGGGGAGGGCATTAGTATTTATTTTGGGAGATCAGATTTATAATAATTGTGTTTAGTAGCATGGGCAATTGTGAAGATGGACTCTTTTTGGATTTTGTGTAGCTTATTGACTCAATATTTTAATTATGGAAACAGCTTCAATTACTTTTAAGAATTGTATAGCTCACTGACCTTTTGGTAATTTGCAATATATATATATATATAGTCGTGTTCAAGCTTAACACTTTACTCTTGGTTTTGAAATATATTTTTTTTCTTCTTTTGCTTTTGTTACTATCTTGTTGCCTTTTTTCTTGACCGTGAGTGACTATGAGCACAATTTTTAAAAAAATATTTGCTTATCGAATGTTCCAAACAAACTTTCATTTATCTCCATTCACAGTTGCTTCTATACATAAATTCCACAAAGCCAAAAACCAATACCTAACACAATCCCTATTTGATGCCACAAGCATAAGGCAATACAACCACAACCTAAGCCACAAACCAACATAAGTGCCTCCATATGAGAGACCTAAAGTACCAAAAATATTAACCATTTTTCAAAACAAGCACACTTGCTAAAAACTACTCTTCAACCATCTCTACAACAATCATTATTCATCATTTTATCATAAACAGATACTCCAATACAACCACGACCATAGCTTTAGTTGGGCCTCGTTGGTCTCAATCCTCTTCCTTAACCGAGTAATGATTTTCTACTCTCAGGATAAGTTGTCGTTGATATTCACTTGATCCTCCCATTTGAAAAACCCGCAGGACCTTGCCTCATTTTTTCAAAAACGACACCTGTAGAATGAACGTCTTGGATTTATAATGGTGTTTGATATCATCATCAATGATCGCATTCCACAATAACACAACATCAGTCCACCCTAACCCATCTTACAATAGCATTTGTTCATGCTCGAGCAATTGTAGGTCGAAGTTGATGGGGCTTTATCTGAATTCTTGGAGATATGATCATACCCACTGCGAGATTTATAGCAATTAGAGGGTGAACTCATGCTTGATAGTGATCTCAGCTTCTCAGAGCTCCAACCCCACCTTCTCCTCTCATTTGATTCAAGTTTTGCCATAATTTCGATTTTTGGGGAGGGAATGCAGGGGAGGAGCAGATGACGGCATTTTGGCCATGCGAGGGTGACAAAAACAGTGTCGTATGGACATGGGAATAGAAGAGCATGTGTCATTTGTCCATATAAGCGACCATGTCACACTTCCATTATGGATCTAACGTGGATGCAAATGGCGGGACATATTTACCAGATAGAATTATCTTTGGAGGGCATAAATGGTGGCTAAAATTATTGGATGGCAGATGTGATGGCCACCGAATCTTTCGAGAACAAAATTGACAATTTTCTCTATAATTTACTTTGTGTATAAGGTCAAAGTAATTGCACTTTAATCCACAGAAAAGTACTTGTACTTTAGACCATTCCAATAGGTTCCATCTTTAGAAGGAGGGTGTTCCGCTGTCCTTTGGAGAACTTATTATACGGCGTACCCCAGAAACTGATCCTTTTCTTCTCTGTAAATCAATTTATGATCCAGAACTTTTGATGTTTTAGACAATTACACGTTGAAGGTTCTTATTTTTGCTTACGCATAAAATCACGAACCTTCATGTTCATCTTAGATATATCACCAACCTTCTTCTTCTTCTTCTTTTAATGCGAAAAGACGAACTTTCAAGTATGTCAAAGAGCTACCATACAATCTAAGTCCAAGATTATTTTTTTTGGGCAGGGGTTTGGTGTTCACTTACCCTACACCAAAATTTCCTTTAGCCTATGATATGTGCACTTATGGGAGCTAGGGGTGCCTAGACACACGCATCCTTTAGGCCCATATTGGACTGGGCTCTCTGGGGAGGCATCCGCTATTTTGGCTACCGTCATAGCCAGGTTAGATGAGATTTTCAATAAATTCATGGATAGTGAACGATCATATGACGCAAAGCAGTAAAAAGATTGAAACTTTTGATAGGCCTTTGATCTCAACGTAATAGACCAAACTTGTAATTGCATAATGAAATGTCTCCATAAGAAAATATTTGAGCGATTGGGAAAGCCCGACCACCTCGTTTGGCATATGGCTAAATAAACATGGAATGGAATTTCTTCGAGAAGAATTTTCAGTAGGACAAAGAAGGTCGAGTGGCCCCTAAATGTCATAATTAAATCTAACGAACCAAAAACCATGTGCTTATTATATTCTATTGATGCTTGTTACATTTAATTGGTCAAATATTATATGTATAATATTAGCGTCAAGATCACTCAATTTTTCTGCCACCAAATTTTGAGATTATTTTGCTTAAAGAAGCAGCCCCCCCAACTTTAATTGACTTTGGGAAGGTTCCCTTCTAATTACTAAAAGGTCACCCTCCCCTCTATCATGTGCTTCATTTTGCCCTATATCTAAGCCTTAGCTTTCATTAGAAAGAAGATGATGAACATTTATATTGAATTTGGAGTTCTCCATAAATGACGGTTTGTTCCGTGAATACTCCCGCAAATGGTGTCGTGAAATTTTGCATGGACAATATCTTTCTATTTATTATGAAATGTTAACTGATAAGTAATTTTGTTCCTTTTTTTTTACTAGTAAGAAAGAAGAAATCAAATTTAATTAAATGGATATGGGGAATTAAAATGAAGTTATTGTTCTATTACTATTGATGCATGCCCTTAGAGAATATAGTTCCCCCCCGGTAGGTCCCTCTTAGAGAATATATTGATATATTGTAAGCATGCTATTGTCGGTAGCAGATAAATTATTTTGCTATGAGAAAGTATAGTGAGGATCATATGTGCATATTCTTTTATCAACTTTATGTTGTCAAGTTGATTGCGGTGTCGCGATGCTCGTAGCTAATTTTAGCAGTTATTAAAAAGATATTTTCTCTATCCCGCATACATAAACACATCCAAAGTTATACAATAACATATCTATTTAAGAAATGGACGTGAAAGTTAAATTGCACGTGGCTTGACATTCTGTTTTTATTTTCGAAGAAAGTTAAATGCATAGTTGAAGCTATCGGAATATTTATGGCTAAATTGATACTAGAGAGGTGGCTGTTAATTAATAATAGAGTCGGTCAAGAGTATATTTGATGATGATAACGACAATTACCAAACTATGACCAAAAGCAGACTCGGGAATTTCAATAAAGAGTTTACCAAAATGATTTTGACACAGTAACATACTTCTCAATTTGAAATCAAGAGGTCCTAATTTTAATTCTTAACGGTGAAATTTTTTTATTCTCTTATGTATTTTTACTATCTATCACAATTTAGATTCACGTATCTCAATTAGTTTGGTGATTGGGAATGTGGTATTCATATTTCATACTCTTCATCCAAGTTCAAATCCCGTTGAGTTTATCTGAAATTCTCTAAATGGAGCGTGTATGGCCCACCTTTAACTCATTCAGGGAGTGGATTTGTCGATGTGCATGGAAAGCTAGTTTCCATACCACCCGATTTGGGGGAAACAAAAAGCTCCACTCTTTTTTTTCCCGTGAAAGAAGGAAATTCAGATGTAAATTTTTAAGTGAGAAGGCAAAAGAGAGGAAGAAAAAGTTGGAGAATGGGGTGAGAATCTATTTTGGAACAACAGGAAATCCCTGTTTGCACCCATCCTTTTTTCCATAATTCCCGCCATTGACAGAACCAATATGAAACTCTGGCCGTGTCTGTTGGCGTTAGACAGAAAGGTGGTTGTCAGTTCATAAAAGGACCGACCTTCGACTTGGCTTTGAAATTGAAAGTCATTCCACTTTGAAATTTTGTCCTAGATCTAACTTATATCAACTGATTCTGTGAAAATTCTGTTAAGTGGTATATTTGTTTTACTTTATTTTTTTTTTCTCTAAAATTATAAAACTAACCAAAGGTTTACTCGTAATCAAATTAAGGTTCGCCGTTCGCACTCTGATTCCAGCTAGCGGAGAAAGTCCCGATGGCAAGATGCTATTCATCTAGGCCAAGCAGGGTAGATTTAGAATCCTAGCTAGGGTGGTGAGGAAGATAGAGCTACGTTAGTTTCCTACCCTTCAAGTTTCTAATGAGTCTTCAACTTTTGACTACTTTTCACTTTCATTTATAATTTTTTTGTGATAATTAATTCTTTTTTTAGCAATTTTTCTACTTTGTCTTACTATTTGAATTTTCAATAAATCTATTGATTTACAATATTTTTAAGAATAAATCATTTTCAAAAATAATAAAGAAAAGAGAAAACTCATCAATAAGTAGAGGGACTCTCAATGGTCTAGAAAGGAGTGCTCCTCGAAGGCCTCGACTTTAACTTGCCCTAGTCCCCACACATAAGTAATTGAAAACCCCCACCGTCAGTAATTGAAAACTTAGTGATTGCTAACGATTCCAAACGGAGTATCTACAAATATTCCCTTTCTTTTTTATATTTTTATATTTTCTTAATTTTTAATATTATTTTCATTTGTAGAAAATTTATATACCACCATATTTAATCATTTAAATGGAAAACTCAAACATGGATTAACCATGCACTACAAGAAATAATGAGAGACAATTATAATATATTGCCTCTATTTTTCTATTTATTTTGAGACAAATACAATAAAGGTCCATAAATTAATACTTCAATAAATGATAAATCTATATCACAATTACTAGTAGCAAACCAGTCTTTTACCTCTAGAAAATAACTTTTAGAAACATATAAGTAGAAGCAAATTTGTCATTAAATCCTTTTTTAGATGACAAAAGATTTAATTACTTTAAATCCAATCGTATTTGCCCATAATATATATATTTTTAGAGTTAAAATACAGCTGCCTCTGAATGTAATTTTGACTTGCCTCCAACTTCATAAATTTAACCTACAAAGTAATTAGATAAAATGTTAAAAATTTGATGGATTATTTTCACCTAAACATTAAAAAAATTATTTGATATGGATTGAAAGATATTCAAATTACTCTCTACTAGTAGAAGATGTATTTTATTTATTTATAGGTGTAAATATGTTATGCAAATATTAACTTAAACAGAATATAAAATAAGTGTTTTTTTTGTGTATTTTACTTCATCTATTGTATTTTTATATGATTTTTTTGAATAAGGTTTTTCATACAGAACTAATATTCAAATTTACTATGGATTTACTATTATATATACATAATAATTATTTTGTTAATTTTAAATAATTATATAAATCAAAATTTTACATATTTTCTTGACATTTTTATTTTGATATATAATCTGGATTTGTAATTCAATTGAAAGATGCATTAACGATGAAATTGCAAAGGATCGAGACTTTTTTTTCCCGTTGAATAGTAAAGATGAGAGACTAAAAAATTGTGATAGAGGTCAAGGTTCGAGTTAAGTCGAAGGTACAATAGTGAAGTGTAATTGATAGGATTTTTTTATAGAACTATATAGAAGCAATATATATAATTACAGTTGCCCCGAATGATTTTTTTCTTTTGTTATAAGGGAGGTCATGGATCTAGTGCCATGAAATGAAAATTCTAAATATCTAATAAAGGGCATATGTAGTCCCACATGAGTATCGAACTTGGACGCATGCGATTGTGCGTCACTGCTCCTCTTACTTGGATACTGAAAGCCTCATTACAGGGGAGCCCCATCCGGATTGGAGCATTTTTAAAAAAGAAAAAAAAGAAATTATAAACTTTTCAATTAGGCTTTTTTGAAAATAAAAAAGGTGAAGTTTTCTAGTAATGCGATAAAATTAAATTAGATCTTATATAATCATACTGAATATATTACTACACATTCCTTACCTTGCTAAAAAAATGGGTCATTCGTTAGTGCAATACCCGAAAACAAGTTTATGCACGGGAAGCTTCATTCTTTATGAGAGAATAAAACAAAATAAATATATCACTTAACTTAATATTGATGGAATTTGTAAATTTTGACTAGATTTAAGACAAATTAGGTAGGACCACCCGCATGTTGTTGCGGGTAGTGGGGGAGGCACTTGATGAGTATGGAAATTTCACCTTGATTTTTAAAGACTTGATCAAATCCAAGAAAAATACATAAATCGCTTTTGAATTTTATGCAATCATTGGATTAATAAATTTGGAATTTGGGGCATTGAGCAAGCAACTGCTTTTTTATTTTTAATTTAAATTGTTAAATTTATGAAGTTAATAATGCAAAAGATAAAAAAATAAAATGCATGTTTTATTTTTTTAATTGATATTGTTACATTTATGAAATTGATAATGCAAAAGATATAATTAAATAGAATATACTGCGAGTAGTTTCATTAATTAATATCTTTAAATAGATTGAAGAAGTTTTTTTGGGAATATCAAATAAAATTATAGAAACATCATGAAAATCGGAAAAATATTGAATAAAGTCCAAGTAAATATTAATGAGAGATTGGAAAAAATGAATTACCACGAGTTGAGGGTTTGTCCTATATGCTAAATTTATAATTTAGTATTTCTGAAAAAAAATATAAAAAAGAGGAAGAGAAGTTAACGGTTGAGATTTTAATTTTAAAAAATTGACAGGGTATGTTAAAGAAAAGAGAAGGACAAACAAAAATAGCTGAAAATGGTGAAATTCCAAAGGATTGAACCAGTGACCAAAATAAAATTAAAGGGTTCTCATCCACCGCAACAGTTATGAACTACTATAATTATGCATATTTTTATTTTTATATTTGTTAGCAGAAAAGGTGAAAAAGAAAAAGAGAAACCTTGTGTGTGGAAACTCAGGGCACTCACCCTCTGGGTTAGATTGGCCTATAATTATTGTTTTATTAATAATATGAAAGTTCATATATGCTTTCATCAACTTTCGATTGTGATTTTTCTGGAATTAATTGAAAGTATATTCCCTTTTTTCTAATTTATTCGAAAAAATGAAGGCAGTTCCCGATGAGTTAATTAATTAGAGCCAGATTGTGAAAGCGAAAAAAATTGAAAGCAACAAAAATTAGGAGTATCATAATTAATAAAATGTTAATTGAGTTATAAAAAATATATTCAACACCCTATTAAAAGAAGAAGGCAAGTTCGAGTCACGAAATTTGTTAAAATAAAGAAGAATAATCGTAATTACTGAATTTTTTGAAATTATGAGAGTAATGCTTTCTTTTTTAAATTAGGAGTATGATATATTAGAAACATACGTGGGTATTGAAAAGCTTCGCCCACCTTTATTGGTGAAAAATTAGAAAAAATATTCTTAGAAACAACTGAAGTTTATATGTAAATTTAGAAATTTATTTATTACCCAAAATGAATTGTGCTTTTGAGAAATTTATTATGGACTGAATTGTTTTTCTTTTTTGAGAATGTTCAATTTCCGTCATGTTCCAATGAACATTCCTATCATTGGATTCATTTCCATGTCATGTACTTTAACTATTCGTTTTCATTTGTACAAAAAATTATTATTTGTCATAATTAATTTACTTTTTCCAAAAATGATCATTTTAACACTTCCTCTCCTCATCACTCATATCCAAAAAAAAAAATAAAATTCTCATCGGCAGTGACACTCCCCGAATAAGCCTCTGGTCGTTACACGTGTAACGTGGAAATTTAAACGACTGATGAAATGAATAAATAGCCACAAGGCAGAAATTTGAAAAACCCACCGCCTGCTCCACCAAACATCCCCCACTTAAAAAAAGCAAAAAATTGATAATTACAATATATAAGGGAGAATGACATTGTTGGTCCTAAAATTTTGTCATTTTTTGACATCAAGTCCTAAAAGTTTCACTTCGAAAAAACAGGTCCTAAAAGGTTTGGAAAAGTGTCAGTATTGGTCCTATCCATCACCGCCGTTAACGGAAGTGCCAGCTAGGCGAACGGCGCGTCCAACTGGCCGTTAAGTGCTGACGTGGCACGAATGCCCAACTGCACCCGACTCGACAGTCCGAATTTTGAATTTCAACCCGGCTTGATCCCCCTCCTTTCATCTCTCTGTTTCGTCTTCCTCTGCTTCCTTTCTTCCCCTCTCTCTCTCTCTCTCTCTATATTCCTCCCACTCTCTCACATTATTCAATGCGATTATTCCGCTTCCTTCCAGCTGGTGACTGCTGAAGCTGCAAAGAAGGAAGCTCAAGAGGAGCTCCACAAGAAGATAGCGAAGAAAAGGAATGTTTGCGGCCCTCAAAAAGTTTTTAAGGAAGTTGGTGAATCGAGCAAGAGCAGAGCCAGGAGTAGCCCATCAGAGGATGTTGCTGATGATATTCATAGGAAGATTAGAACTTCAAGGACAATTGGAACAGGGAAGATCAGGACGAAGAGTCTCCGCGTAGTAATTTCCTGGGTCGGTTGCCGGAAGCTACGAAAGCGATTACATCTTTGGAGAAACTTCGTTGTTTGTAATCTTTCAGACTCAAACAATGGATTTGTTGTGACTAGAAACGGAGAATTTCACAGAAGGCAAAAAGCAAAGTTTCTCGTTTGATCGGGGTCGGGACTTGAGGGAATGATATTGAGTGTGTTGTACATTGAAAATTTAAGAGTCAAATAGAGTTTTTTGGGGGCATAAGTGGCTCCATCATCTTACTGTTTGTTTTTCTGCCCAGTGTTTAACGCTTACAAGTTCGAGCAATCTGAAGCAGAATTAAGCGCCTAGACTTTTGCTATGCTCTGACAAAACTCGATAAAGGCACAGCTCGAGTCCATCTCGAATGTATGCTACCGAGTAGAACTTGCTGTCTGGACATTCAATTGGTGCCAACCCGATAAACATTTAGTAAATATCTAAAGTCGATCCATTCAGTCAAGCAAATTTACAGGCATAATTAATCTCGAATGTATGCTACCGTTTAGAACTTGTTGTCTTTTTTCTTTCTTTCTTTCTTCTTCTCCTTCTTCTTCTTTCTTCTTCTTCTTTTTCTTTTTGCAGATCGATTCATCGATCTCTTTTTTCTTTTTGCCGTAACCATGAACAAAAAATCGATCTGCAATCTTAGGGTTTTCCAGGAAACCATGAACAAACAATCGATCTGTAATCTTAGGGTTTTCTAGAAACCATGAACATCAAACTCCGCTCGATCGATCTGCAATCGATCTGTAGAAGTAGGACGCCTCCTTCTCGCACAAGCTCCACTGATCGAACATCAACACCAGACCCACCTTCCATATCGAACCGCTAGGACCTTTCCGGAACACGTTCTCCCCCAACTTGTTCTTCATATTCTCGGCGAACTTCTTCTAATTTGGGTATGTCCATTTTGGGTTTCCCGTTGGTTGGCATTTGATGAGGAGGGAGGCGAGAGACTCACAAGCCACTCCTCTGCTCCTCCGCAAGACCCGGCTCGACGCTTCGGCTCCACGGGAACGCCCTCGCCGGCCTCTCCCTGAGCCCGCGCTGCCGAACTCCACAGCACAGCACAAAGAGGAGGAGGAAACAGAGCTGGTCGGGTGAAGAAGAAGACATTCGGACCCGAACCGACCTGATTCTGGGTGAGACCCGACATCTAGAACCGAACCAACTCGTGACCACTCATGAAGCGCCACGTCAGCATTTAACGGCCACGTGGACGGCCTTAACGGCGTTATCTCCACGTAAGTGTGACGGTAACGGTCAGTTAGATTTAGGACCAACGCTGATACTTTTTCAAATTTTTTAGGACTTGTTTTTTCAAAGTGAAACATTTAGGACTCGATGTAAAAAATTGACAAACTTATAGGACTATTATTGTCATTCTCCCCAATATATAACCCCAAACAGAAATTTAAAAAAGCAATTTAAAATTTAGCACTCTTTTTTATTAATTAATTTTTTACTTTATTTTCCGGTTTATTCAAATTTCCTCTACCGGGGAAGGACACTTTGAATAGCATTTCCCCGGTTAACATCCTGACGGCAAGCGTTTACTTTTCCGAACAACCCACACGATCCAATGACTGGACCGTAAATAACTCCCAACTCCAGCCCCAGTTTCAATTCCACTCCACCCCACTGCTTATATAACCCAAATCCCCCCTCCATTCCCCTCCTAGCCATTTGTGAAAAGCTCCACCTCTCCCGTCCATCCCTTTCCCACGCGCCGGAGACCCGCCTCAGTCCTCCGGCCGTGAGATCCCTCTCGGCCGCGTCGCTACGTTTCGGTTCGATCTCGGCGGACGATAGCAGGATCGGAATTATGGGATCGGAGCTGATCTACCGCGGCCACGACGCGCAGCCGGCGCCGGACACTTACTCGCCGAAGCCCGACAAGCCGCTGCTGTGGCTGAGCCGGCCGATCCGCTACATGCTCCGGGAGCAGCGCCTCCTCTGCGTCCTCGTCGGCATTGTGATCACCACCGTGTTCTTCTCCATCCTCCCGTCAAAGCCGGGCACCGCCGCCCTGGGCGGATCCGGATCGGGATACTCGTTCGACCCGGTGCCGTACAGCTCGCTGAACCGGCTGGAGGAGTACCAGCACCGGGCGGCGTACCACCACCCGATGTTGAGCTCCGGGGCCGGGAAGGTGCCGCTGGGGCTGAAGCGGAAGGGGCTGAGGATCGTCGTCACGGGAGGCGCCGGGTTCGTGGGGTCCCACCTGGTGGACAGGCTGATGCAGCGTGGGGACAGCGTGATCGTCGTCGACAACTTCTTCACCGGGAGGAAGGAGAACGTGATGCACCACTTCGGCAACCCGAGGTTCGAGCTCATCCGCCACGACGTCGTCGAGCCGCTTCTCCTCGAGGTCGATCAGATCTACCACCTCGCCTGCCCCGCCTCCCCCGTCCACTACAAGTTCAACCCCGTCAAGACGATCATATCCTTTTCTTAATCAGATTCGATACAATCTGACTGGCTTCCGTCTCTTTTGGTTAAATTATTCGTTGCGATTTGAAATTGGGATTTTGGGGTTCCTTAATTTTCGATGATTACAAGACTAATGTGGTCGGAACACTGAACATGCTGGGGCTGGCCAAGCGGGTCGGGGCCAGGTTCTTGCTGACGAGCACCAGCGAGGTGTACGGTGATCCCCTGCAGCACCCCCAGGTCGAGACTTACTGGGGCAACGTCAATCCCATCGGTGAGCAATCCCTCCGTCCCTGCCCCCCCTCTCTTTATCGATTGATTAACGACCAGCGACCCGAGAATTTTCCGAGGCCCCGGGTGCTGGTTCACTGTTAGGAGTTTGGTTTTAGCAATTGACATCTTCATCTGTACGTACCAAAAATTGGACCTTTGAGAAGTAGCCTGACAAGACCGTCCATTGCATGAAGCAATGAACGGTCCGGTCCTGCTTATGTGTGCGTCTAGATCATTTTAGAACGGACATACATTCAATTTGAAATAGATGAAATGGGATTCGGACGATTCCATGTGGCAAACATCGGTTGCTACCCGTCAACATTACATTGTACGGGTCGCTGGCATTAAGTCGCGGCACGCGATGGGCATGAAAGTTACAGTACATGGGGACCTGATGGATGTGCCATGTAGCCTGTTGTTGACCGGTGGGGGGGCTTTCATTTCCAGTTCCATCATACCTGGTGGAGGCCAGATCTGTGGCTTGTTGACCAGGTCGATGTTGTGGACGGTCCTCGAGTGGGACGGCTTCGTGCTCACGGAATTAGCTGTAGGCACGGTTGCAGAGGATAGAACATTGTTTATTTTTGTGGATTCTGACAAAGACAGTGCCATGTGGGGTCGGGTTTGGTGGGTGGATCGGGACAGGTGTCAGGAGCTGCTATGACGAGGGAAAGCGTACGGCCGAGACGTTGACCATGGACTACCACCGGGGCGCTGGCGTTGAGGTCTTTCTCTCTCTCCCTCTATGCTTTTTGTAGTTTATTTATTTATTTTTTGGGTTTGCTTTTTTCTTTTTCACCTTTATTATTATTTTTTATAATTATAAATAAGCTAAATTATCATAAAAAACTCAATCATTGTTTTTACTTCCGAATTACTAGCTGGACCCTTTCTTTTGTTGATTAATTTGATTGAATTTGAACTTTGCTTTTTATTGGTGATTGGGGGGACGAGATTTTTGAGGAGCTCCAATGAAATGTCTGTAACGTGAATGTGGGCCCCGTCTTGCAGGTTAGAATTGCTAGAATCTTCAACACGTACGGCCCCCGCATGGGCATCGATGATGGTCGTGTTGTCAGTAATTTCGTTACTCAGGTAGGTCGCTGTTGTTTTTCCCCCTTAGTAATCTAAATTAACTGTTTTTCGAGGACAATCTTAGGGAAAGATTGTATTTTTCTTGGTTTAGCCAAATGATTTTTCGAGATATCATTAGGAAAATCAACCAAGATGGATTTTTATTCTTGTAAAATCATTGATGAGATTAAATAATGGAAAATGTTTGGTGGGGGGCAAATGGTGCAGGCACTGAGGAAGGAACCCATGACCGTCTATGGCGATGGGAAGCAGACAAGGAGTTTCCAATACGTGTCTGACTTGGTAAGAAGCTCCTCACTTCACGTAATTATTTATTATATAGTCATCAACCTTCACCTGCAATTTTTGTACACAGTTCTCAACAACCTTAAACATTTTTTATTTCCCATCCAAACCTAGAAGGAATCCATGCTTTAATCTTGTATTTGGTGAGACAATTGATATCTCCTATGTTAAATTCTGTCGTGTCCCTCATCTTTCACACCCATAAGATAAAATAATAGATTTTCCAGTACCATCAACACATTTTAGTCCAAAACGGCGTACTGTCTTTGGTACAATACATTGATATGTTGATGTTGATGGAACCGTGCTCCGGAGCATATGCCAACAGTTAGTAAATGAATGAATGACAATTCCCATTTTACACTGGAAGGGTACTTTACTTGACGGAGGGTAACTAGATTTTCATGAGCATATGCCAACAGTTAGTAAATGAATGAATGACAATTCCCATTTTACACTGGAAGGGTACTTTACTTGACGGTGGGTATTCTGTGGTAAGATAAAAAGTCAAAACCTATAAAGCGGGCACCGTGGGACTTGAGAATAGTTGTCCCTTCTGGATCATGGTGCAGTAGTGATGTTTTGGCTTTGATCGGTCCGATCTTGTAAAGTCCTTCGCGGTACAGCGCACTCAAAGATTGCCTCTGAGCCATAATATTTAAGAGACGCACGGACATGATACCACTATATTTCATTGCTATATATATAGTTAGGGCCCACCTTACAGTTTTAGAAAAAAATTGATTGTATCTGTGTGAGTCGCAGTCCCCCCCTCCCAGCCTCTCCGTGGCATGCTAACACGTTGCTAGCTTCTTGATTGGGAAGACGTGCTTTTCTTTTATGTATTGTGTGTGGGGGTCGAATGATGAACTGGGTGTCCTGTTTCCGTTGTTTATGCCTGTCAGTTAAAGCGTCCCAGAAGCACATGGGATGGTTGGATGTTAAATTGCCAAAAGGTGATGTCCTCATATGGGACCCCACAAACCTTAATTGCTTCTCCTGTTAGGTCGCCCAGTAAATCCTCTACTTCTCACTAATTTACGGGACTTGGGAGACGCGTATTGTTTCATTTCATGCGAGTTTAACCGTGTCATGTCAATTCTCCTGCAGTTTATTACGAAGCAGAATACTATGCCTCTGTCATGTGACTTCTTTTGGTTTATTATTTTTTGTGCATGATAGGTTGAGGGTCTGATGCGCCTTATGGAAGGGGAACATGTGGGACCATTCAATCTCGGGAATCCTGGTGAATTCACAATGCTTGAACTTGCTGAGGTCAGTCACCTATTCATCTTTCCTCATATAATTTTTCATATGCTTGAAGAGCAGGGATTTGATTGTTCATCAATCAGTGATCCATGTAAAATTCCTGAAATCTGGTGTCTTGCAGGTGGTGAAGGAAACCATTGACCCGAATGCTAAGATTGACTTCAGGCCCAACACAGAGGATGACCCGCACAAGAGGAAGCCCGATATCACAAGGGCTAAGGAGCTGCTAGGATGGGAGCCCAAGGTGTCGCTGCGGAAGGGTCTTCCTCTCATGGTCAAAGACTTCAGGCAACGCGTCTTCGGGGACCAGAAGGAGAGTAGCACAACTACATCATCATCATCTTAGATTTATCGTCAAATAATATTGATGAAAGAACAAGGGAGAGACCTCTAGAAGGATTCCTCGGCAGAAGATCAGTTCATTGGTATCTTTCCCGAGTTACAAGCAGTACAGAGTTGGCACCGACACAAATGCTGCACAATCTCGTACCAGCTTCCCTTCAAATTTATCACTAGATGATGCTTAGATGTGGCCCCATCCCCTTCATTTCGCTTCTATTCTACCATCTTTTGTAGCTTCTGCTGTTCATTTCTGTCCCCACCTACAAATTAAATAGATGATGAAGGGCTCTTGGAATTACTCTTATATTCTTTTGGTGCAAACTTTGGCATTGCACCGGAGGCGTGTCGGTTAGATTTGCTTTTGTTGCTGTGGTTGTCAAATTTCGTAAATTCGACAGGATACAGAGACATCCTATCCTGTGGGTTGAGTTCCCCTTAGAAGGTGCTATACTCATATGTGAAAAGAGTATATACGAGAGATCCTTTCCAGTCCTTGTCCTGTTTTTTCTCCTTTGAATCGAGGATTTTCTCAGCGTATGTTACTCACGCGAGGACACAAATTTCCGAGGAATCTCAACTTGAAACTCTCATCAGCTAAATTGAATTCGTGAACCAAAACCTAGGTTGTGTGGCGCTGTTCTATGTTGTTTTAATGGACACTTACATGGCAATCTTATAATTAATCCACATCATACATCAAAAAACAATTACTTCAGACCATACAATGTTAATTCCAGGCAAGGCGATTAGCTAGCTTGATAAGGCCTAAGAAGGTAATGGGCCAAAACGAAGATGAGAAACGCACAAGATGTGGACTCTTTATTTTTTTAATTAATAACAGGAGGCCAATGGGATGGGCCCATAGTAATGCATAGAAACAGAAAAATAGTGGGACAAGAAAAATTCTACTAACGAGAATTAAATCTGATAATCTCGTGTCTGAGTAAGTTTCGCTATACAACATCTTTTTTTTTCCTCAGCGACCAAATTTCACTTTTGATGTTAACGTTAAAATACAACATACTTTAGTACATCAAGGGCAGTACGGGAAGCCACTATTCATGTCCTTTAGTACATCAAACGAGATCTAGGACAAAGGTACGATGTGTAAGCACACCAACCTCCCTCTGATCCTAGTAAGCTTTCTCATTGCAAAGAAGGATTTAAGAAGGTTCCTCGTCCCGTGGTGGCAAGTATGCGTTCTCGCTTCTCTATCGATATTTTGCTCCTCCAAAGAAGGCAAATCGGCTCACATCCACACAACTTCAGGCCTCGAGAAGGGCAAGATTCTCCAGGTCTGGGCTGCTGGGCAGGGCAAGCTTTACTATGAGTCAGGTCGGGCTACATGCAATTCGAGTTACGGTGATATATCATTGATAATATATGATCTCCGACACATTCTATAACCCGAATGCAGAAATATTTATTCAACAACATTATTTCCCTCATTCTCTTATAGTTACACTTGAATTAGACTCAAATACACCAATTCCGATGATCACCCGTCCAACACGGCCCACATACGACATCGAAGCAACAATCTGGCTAAACCACAGATGCAGGGTGAGCTACATTGCAGAGTGCCGGAACGACCGGCGGCCTTTCAATCCACACAGGTAGCTACCGCTATTCGACTGCCTCTGCGGGGTCCTTAGTGTGCCCATCGTGGCAGAGATGGCCAGTCTCTCGATGCCGTTGCTCAAATATGATTGAGATGGAGACTGGGCGCTCACAGCACGATCGTGATGCTTCTCCTTGCTGCGTCTTTCAAGCCAGGTGATGATATCTGCAAAGACAATCTCGATGTTGTCATCTGGCTCTCCGGATGTGAGGCCGTGCCACATTCCGGGGTACAGTCTAATGGTCTTGTCCCTGCTGTTCGCCTGCTCATACAACGACTTGCTCACCTCCGGGTCCGTCACCACATCTGCTTCCCCATGCAGCACGAAGAACGGCAAGGTAACCTACAAAAAGTGTTAAATCAATGCATCAGTAGGACCAAATGATCATTATATGCTCAACATAATACGTGGCATCCATGCTAATCTTAATTGAAATCCTTAACCACCCGCACATGGTTATAGTTCATGATGTACGACATGTCTTTTTTGAGTTGGTAACGAACTTTCGTATTAGAAAAATGTTCTCAAGGTAGAAATACAATATGGGCACTTGCTCTCTAATGATCGCATAGACAGTCGCTTCCGAAATGTTATTCCAGAGTCGCCTAGCTTTGACTCATTGCAAGATTCGAGTTTCATATTTTCAAGCTTTCTCTGAGTTCACTGTGAAGAACCATGTTGTAAATCGCATAACCGAATAAACTTCGAAGAGAAAGAAGAAGAAATTGTCACCTCGTGTAGAGTATCTTCGAGCTTCATGCTAACTCTCAGCATCTCCAGAGCTGTTTTTAGCCTGGGTTTGTCTTGGTATATCAATTTGTTGCTCCTGACCTGCAGAAATCAATCACAGCTAAACCAAATTCATTCCAAGAAAGATTAATCCATCATAGTGAAGATTTAAAAAGATATAACAGAAACGAGAACCGTCATCACCTGTTCCCTTTTGATGGGGTCCTTGAAGGCCGAATTGATAACATCTTTTGTGGGCACAATTTTCCATTTAGGAATGATCTCCTCCACCTTTGTCAGAAGATTCACTACCACAGGATGTGGCTTCACCTTCTCTGATATCTGACCCAATTCATTAGCCAGAAAAACCATGAAAACTCTTCCAGTAATTGTAGTAATGAAACTGAACTATGACTTAAGGTAATGCATGCTAATCGTGATCCCATGCTTGTTCGTACTTTAGCCAGGGAGAGGTAATGAATGGTAATGTTCTGTGGACTGAAGTTTTATTCCGCAATCATACCTTACACATTGGCGCGACGAGAACTGCGCCGGTCCAAAATGTGGGGTCTTTCTTGTGAAGAAGCAAAGCGACTGCTCCTCCCATGGACTCCCCATACAAGAACCTGCTCTTGCCTCTGTACTCTCCTCGAGCTGTCGACACATAGGTAAATAAAACACAACTTATCTATTTAACTTCATATCAAATGGTTCACTTTTTTCTTTGCTAGATACTTATAGCAATGCAGGGAGAGATAGTATCTGTGATTACCGCAAACGGACTTGAAGAAATCGTCGCAGTCATTTATAATGTTCTCGAACTTCTTGATGTAGCATCGGGCCCCCATGGAACGCCCATGACCTTCATAATCGATCCCAAACACAGCATACCCTGCTGTAGCCAGCCTCATCCCGCATTCTGCACGACCTTGTCAGAAAAATTGTTACAAATTAATTGGTTCGTAGAGATGAATTTACTATTTGCATCTCTTCCACAAAAATATATAAAAAAAAAGTGAACCATCATTAGAATTTTGAAAGTTATGAATATATGAGTAAATTAAAATCTTTTCCAGTTACAAGTAATTTAAAATTTTTTTTATTAACCATCATTTCCCACTTCTCCTTTAATTATGTCTCACTCCCTTTCACTAATGCACCAATACTTCTTCTTACTTTCTTCTTTATTGATTTTATCAACTGAAATTTTTTAATGATAATATTATTTGAAATATTATTAATAAACAAGATTATAATTACATTTTAAAAATGAGTCATACTGTGTTAGATAATTAAAGGGATCACAAAAAATCAGTGACATTGATGAGACATTTCATCTATATTAATAAGTTCAATCAGATATGGGGACCTTTCATAAATTAATAATTGGATCTACGAGAAAGGGTGAGAAAAAATATTGTAACGTTCTCAGAGCTTAATAATACAAAGTACCAAATTTCTCTTTTATTCAAATGGGAACAAGAAAAGGATATAATTAAGAATACATTGGATTGGAATATTGGCACATGACCCAACCTTATCTAAAGCACTCAAATTATTGAAGTTATGAAAGAAGATGCGTATATGACACAGCATTGCCGTTGTCATGATATGGTTTCATAGGACTCTACATACATCGATCATCCAACCAATTAGACACGGCCTTATCTAAGTATGCTCGAGCAATGATCATTTATATGAACCTCAGGGAGATCCAATAACTGTGGTCATTCGTGCTGTGTGTGGTATCATGAACTACGCACGTTAAAAAGAACTAGGATTATGAGACTCACAAGTTCTCTTCTCGTGCGACATAATATGTTGTATGAGAAATATCCTTTGGGATTTTTCTAAATATTGGGCAACAGACGTCATATCTAATATAAACACAGAGGGCAAGAAATTAAAATGCAAAATCAAAGTCAAATGCTCTTGCCAAAGCAAACAGATGGAAGTTCAAACAAGCAAGCAAAGCTATTTCATGAGAACTTCATTGCTTCGACGTAATAAGTAGTCAATTTTCATGGAAGTCTTTAAAACAATTGCAAAGAGATCCATACTGAAAAATAGGAATTGTCGATTTTCACCAAAAAAAAAAAAGGAATTATGCGTCACAATGGGATCCATCCTTATCTCTGCAATAAATTTTTGCTTGCCCAACTATCTCTGTCACAAGTTCCTCTTTTTATTCTTACGTGTATATATATACATATAGTACTATTATATAAAGGATGTGGCTTTGGTCTCACGTTTTATTTTCCAAATATGTGCTAATTAATACGAGCCATATATTGATTCGGGACTAAAATAAGATAGTTACTTAAGAAACTACCCACTAACTCATTTCTCACTTCATCAAATTTTCTCTTCTTCCTCTCCTCTCAATTGTACAACAATTTTCTCCCCCCAAAAAAAATAAAAATAAATAAATAAATATATATACATAATTAGCAATTTAACATTTATTTATTTTTTCGGTGAACTTATATTTATTTATTTACTTATTTACCACATTAGTTATAATAATTCAATTCTTTTAATTACATATTCTAATTAATAAAATTGTCAATTAGTTAGAAGTAACATAGAAGTCTACATTATTTTTTTTTCCAATTTAGAATAATGAAGAACAGTTAAATATCAATTTCATATACTAAAAATGAATATAATCGCATTGTTTATTTTGATAATTTTGCACACAGTGCGGGTATAACTAGTTTACATATAAAATGAGGATGTGCAGGTTTGACTTGATCAATCTTATGATACACGTGAATACCTTATAAGCTCATAGGACATATCAATTCACCAACGCATGACGTATATTGCTTACTAGGGATTGAGAAGTATTTTTATGCATGATTTTTGGAGTCACTCAAACTTGAATTTCACCAAAAAAGTGAACTACCACATGAATCCTATTTTAATATTTTCTTCTATGTCGGAAAAAAATGATTCCTCAAGATATGGCATGGAAAATAAGAAGGGAAAAAAAATTCTAGTTTGGGAAATACTCTCTAGATGTGATTGTCAAAGGAGTGGACCCACATGATTCGTCCCCAACCCAACAAAATCCCTCGATTTACTTGGCAAAGTAAGGGGCATAAGCCGTTGGCCTAACCGATGGAACTGAATTTTCATGGGGTAGCTTAGTTAACTTAATTTTGGACCAGCAGTAACATGATTAATCAACCACCCAAAGTCAAACCTCTCATTCACATCAGCCATCAACTCCTCTCTTGTAACCCATGAAGTTGGTCCACCTATAGCGTTGACCATTTAAATGATCGAATTGTACGAACAGAGGAGAGTTCCACACGTTTACTATAAATCTCCACATTTCCAAAAGTCTAATTTCTGATGTGAATTTTACCATTTCCACATGCATTTTTATTTTACCTATTAATTTGTCGAGGTACGTACGTGCCATAACAAATGGCCAAGGAATTATGTTTTAATTAACAACCTAGGGGGCCAACATGCTATAGCCCACCATGTATGCATTGTCCCCCCAAATAATAATTAGTGCTTCTTAATATTTTGCCTAGATATGGGAGCCACCAGCCACTCGATCTCCTGTCCAGAAGCTTTAGAATTCAATTCTTATCACAAAACTCGAGTTACGTTCATAATGACATGATATGCAATTTCACAATATTAAAAAATAATTTATAATGCGAGGAACTCGTTACGTGTAATTTATGGTGTGAATATATTTATTTATATAAAAACGGTTATTAGTCACATCAACAAGTGGTCCATATTTCCGAAGTACAAATATCTCTAATTGAATCAATCAATTTTCGATTGGACGAGATGGGGAAGGACTAAAGCAATGTATATGGACCTAATTGATGGTAAAACCAAGACAATAGAAGAGTGCAAACGAATCATAAATAAGAAGGAAATGGTGAAGATTTGCACATAGTATGAGAAATTTTTAGGTTTGATTCTAGGAAAACCCCAACTGAATAGTAATAAATAAAAAAATAGTATTAATCTCTCGAATAATTATCATATTTGCACAATCTTATTAGTTTTTTTTTGGTGATATCCTAGGCCACTTAAAAATAAGGATCATTTAAGATTTTCTCGTACGGAATGGGAGGAAAGGAAGGTTGGAGAAGATGAAGAGAAGAAAGGGATATTTATTATTAGAGAGAGAAAGGTACATTCATCAGTTACCTCTCATGAAGCCACTGCATTCCATGCCATACCCTGCAAACACAATTTAATGAAAAAGTATCCCAAAAGACCAGAAATTTAATGAGATTCATTCACAACATCATCATCATCAACAAAACCTACTACCCAGTTTCACTTTTAGAGGGACCGCAACAGAGACAGAGAGAAAAGAGACTTGTGGAAATCAATACAATTGATTTCAAAGTATTATCATTACCATGGCATATGAAGACAAGAGCCCTTGGGCTTGTTGGAGATGATGATGATGATGATGATTTAGAAGTAGAAGAAGGCAACCATCTGCAAGTGAAGAGCTTCACCCCCCTTGAGTTTTGGATGTACTCCTGCCATAAGTGTTCCCCCACATTGTAAGATTTCATTATATCACAACACCTCACACACACACACACACACACACATATATACATAAAGCTATATGTATATACACTCACACCCGTTTAGACACACACCCAGAAGACAAAAACTAAGGAAAACAAAGCATGAAGAGGGCGAGGAGGTTTTTGTTTTACAAGTGAACTTACCTCCTCATACAAAACATGCATCATGGTCATGCGTCAGAGCACATATACCATGAAAGACTGAATCCAAGCCTCTTAGAGCAGCCGATATAGTCCGATCTGTTGCTAAAAGGTTACTAACTTACTAACAAACCTGTGCTTTTCTTCGGCTAGGTCAGAAAGCAAAAGGAAGATGAGATGGCCAGAGGAAACGTTGAACTTTGAAATAAGAGGCAGATTCTGAGAGAGAAAGCGAGAGAGGGAGGGAGGGAGGGAGGGAGGCAGGGAGGAACCGAGGAAGGAATGGGGTATCGTTTTGGTTCTCGGGGAGGTTATAAATGGTGGTGGGGGATTTGGAGGCATTAAAAAATTGTTTTCTATTTTTCTTTACGTTTTCCTTAAATAAAATTATGAATTTTGAATATTGTCAAGGAAAAAAAAAATCATGATTAGGAGAATTTTTCTTATATTGGACTCATTCGGTTCACCTTGAATTAATTGGAGCACAGTTCGAATAGTAATGATGCATGTTGAAGAAAAATATTTTAACCACCAACTCTATGGAAACATACGTGTTCTAAGTAAATACAGATTAAAGTTGGATTCATCCCAATTGTGAATTTTCGATTCACAATATTCAAACTTGAAAACTTAATTAATGGGAAAAGATGCCCCGGCGTCCCAATCAAGTTGTATTGTTTTGTTCAATGAAGAAACAAAATGATATGTATTATGTTTTTATCTTTTAAAATATTGTAGTGTTATGTTATGGAGAGAGGATGAGGTGGCGGGAAATAAAGCCCATATCGTGTGTTGCGCAGTCCGAGGGCTTATCCTTGCCGACGTGGGACCGTGCTAACGGCGAACAAACATGACCGTCGGCGGTCCCTCAGCCCCCGAGTTTTAGATCCTTTCTAATGTGCTCCTCCAACTTTTGGAAAAAGTTCACCTTCACCAAGCTTTGCTTTCGGAATTATAGCGCCTCATCACGATTAAAGATTTATATCGTTTTTGCGTTTTCGCGAACGACGATAAAATTCTCTGTTCAATATACTACATGTCATTCTTTTTCTTTTGTTTTTTTGTGTATTTAGTTATTAATTATTTATTTTTATCAACATCTCGAAATATTTTATGTATCGTATATCGCAGATGATGCGGATTTTCTAATTTGGCAAATAACGTGGCGTTTGTTGGTTTAAAAGGTGAACTGCTTATTAGTCGAGGAACTAAAAGCACCTTTCAAACTGAAATTGAAGAAGAAACTGAAATTTAAAAATAAGGATTTTGAAGAAAATTACACAAGGATTAAAAATATATGAATCACAAGTTTTAAATAAATTGGAAATTGACACGTATTACACATGCATTTTATGAATACGTGTCAAGTAAACACAAATAAAATATAATTAATTTTTTTAACTGTCAACATTCAAACCAAAACATGAACTTACGTATAAGATATTATAAGACTCCATAACAAATATACGCTAATATCTAATTGCAAAAATAAAACTAGAGGAGGCATCCGCTTACCGCGCACATTTTTGTTGTAAAAAAAATAAAAATATTGGAGGGAGTGAAAAGAGAGATGAAAAAAATTAAGTCTTGTGATAATGAAATGAAAGATAGTGATGGACAGTTACTTGCATGTGAGTAGAGGAAAGAGAATAGGGATGTGGGAAGAGTAATGGATAGTTTCTTATTTTACTTTTATTAATGTAACCATAATCTTGTGACTTTTATTAATCGAATAATATGCTAAAAGGGTAGTTTTGGAAAATAAAATTGATACCAAACCCTCTCTTTGGATTTTATTTAATAGTGGTGGCACATCCATTTTTGTTGTTTTGAATGTTTAATTAAAAAGGAAATGATATTTAATTTCCACAAAAAAATGATAACTAAATTAGTTGAAATTATTTTTTTTTAGAGTAAGTCCACAGGGTATTCTTCATTTATTGATGGATACTAATCCCTATTAAATGTCGGCTTGCCCTGGATGAAGTGCTTTTAGATTTATAATCTCTGCAGTGTAGTTTTGCATTGCAAGGTTAGTCAATAGCAAAATTTGTCTACTACACTGCCCTTCATGGTTCGGTTGACATAATTCTTCAAAGAATTGTCAAGAATACCCATCGATCTAGTAAAGAAAAGGAGATATAATATTTGAAAGGAAAAAGTATGAATGATTAAAGTATACCTATTCACCTAAAACAAAAGATCATCAATTTGAGTTTTGTGAGTTTAACTTTATAGGGGCTGTGTGGTTCGTGGATTTCTTCAAATTTTCCCAAGAATGTGCAAGGAAACCCGCCAACTTTACCATGTTTGGGGGAAAGTTTTAACCTCAGTTAACTCCCGTGGTTAAAACTTTCGGCCATTCTTGGGAAAGTTTTTCCCGAGCTAACACATAGTATTCTCGAACTTTCCCGGAAAAATCATGTTGAGTCTCACGAATTAACTCACATCAATAAAATATTATTACTCACTTCTCCAATAATCCAATACATTAATAACAATCTTTACTTTTCGACCTTTAACTCACGTGAAATGATTCCATAATTAAATTTTCTGTAATCTTCACTTTTCCCGTAATTTAACAATCGACGTATCAAAACCCCCTAATGCGCCAACTTGATCTAAACATGAATAAGTTGAGTCCTATTGGACTTTCAGTTAGAAGAAGATGAAGAAAAAGAAAAGAGATATCGGGCGGGGAGGGATATTCGGGAGGGAGGGAGACAGAAAATGGTGCTAGATGACATAACTAATTTACTTAGCTGGACGTTATTCTGTACTTGATTGGTTAAGTTTCGTAAGATGTAGCGTAGTAACTTACGTTCTCATCTGTTTACGTAAAAGTCGTAGGTTGATACCTCATTAGTGGGACTATCCATACTTCTTTATTAGATATTTATAATATCTCTTTTATTATATTAGATTTTGCACCTCTTTTGTAATAAAAAAAATATTGTATTTCCTTGCCATTAATTAAGTGAAATTTCATATAAAAGAATCTGAATTCATACCGGAAGAAACTCAAGTCCGGTGGTTGTTCAATATCCTATGCTGCCGAGTCCACAACAATTGATTGGTGGTAGGTGTCCTCGAAAGATTTTGGCATCGAAAAGGGTCGATGTAGCCTCATGATGGGGAGCTAGATCGGCCTTGAGCGGATGTGTCCCTAGCTTTATCACGACTATGTCGCCGGCATCCATGGACACGGGCAGCTGTACTGTTGGTGACTAATTAGTGTGCCCCTGGACTATACTTATCTCATATTGTATCGATTTTTTCAGAACTATCCTGGGGCAGCCCTCGATGCATACTTTAAAAGGCATTGTATACAGCAAGGTACGTGAAACGCAACTTCTATTATCGAAAACGCTATTCTGGGCCAACAAACATAGGGCAGTCATCAATTTTGTTCATTTTAAGATTAGGAATTGAGTGCTTACAAATGGCACCAAACTAGCGGAGCAAACAGTGAAAAGTGTCAAATGGGAGAAGTTCTTTCTTATGCGGCATAAGCAACCTCTGCTAAGAATGTAGACGACCAATGATCATGTTGTCAGTCTCGCACGATCAATAGGCATGCCAAAGCTTATGCTAATTATAAGTGTGCTTTTTGTTCTTACTCACCATACATATACATACATTTATATATATATATATATATATATGTTGTAAAGCAGGATCGTTTAATATTAATTTTCTTGTAAAATTAAGAAAGTTTTCAGTAATATTTTTCCAAGTATCGTTGGCCAAATTCTTGTAAAAATATGGAGATATCCACTCTCAACAGTTCGATTTTTCCCTTTCAATTTCTTTGTGATGTAAATTATTTGCTCATACCTCGTCCTCCTCCTCCTCCTCTTCTCTTGGACTGCACTCTAGTATTAGAGAGTTCAATGGGATCCGAATTTAAGACAAGTTAAATTCCAAGTCATCCAATTCGAGACGAGCCAAATTACTAACACTATGTTTGGATATTATTTTTTAAGGATTTGGAGGATTGGGGTTTGGAGGATCATGAAAAGTTAAGGAAGAGAAGGCTTTAAGTTTAAGGAGTTATGACATGATTTCAAAACTTTTATTTGGATGAAATTCATTAAAGGTTTTGGAGGGATTTATTGGGTCTATTTTGTTTATTCGAATTTCTTCAGGTTTCGGAATGTCAATTTTTTAAAAAAAAAAAATGTATGAAAACCTTCTAAGCATTTCAAAAATTTAGAGGGTTAGGAATTGCGGCCATTGGAGATGTTTGGAGGTGGAAGTATAAACTCCTCCAAAACTATAATAAAATTTTGCCAAACAAGTTTTTGGAGGTGTTTGTAACACTTCCAAACCCTCTCTTTCTGAAAATCCCTAAACCCTCCAATCCAAACATAGCATAAGGGATAATGTTATTCCAATTAATAATTATAATCATTCACAATACTCAAATTCAATATTTTTTAATTTGTTATGACAATTACTATTCAGGGCTCATACAACAATCACGATTACCACTCAATAATAGAGAAGCCAAAACAATTTGATCATTCACCCCCATTGCACATTTACAGTCTCAAATATGCTTAATTATTTGTTATCATTCATTCATTAAATGCTTCATTTGACGTCTAAGCATCCCTACTCTAATGTCATATCTCGTGCCTATTTGCATTAAAACCTGAACATGACATACGGACTCTGCATTGAATTGAAGTACCAACGAAAATGCTCGACTCCAACTTTTACTCCCGAAATTGAACGGACACATTAATCTCACCAGCCCAGTCTTTCCATTCAATGCTCACCGGTAGAGTTACGGACCCAACGACCTCCTAAGACCCCAAAAGTAAAATCCACACCCGCCACAGATTTATTACTATCTATTCTTCCAACTTTTTTTTGCTTACCCCTCGTCACTAGAGTGATGACAATTTTCGTTTTCACATGGCCCGTGCGCCTTCACCTGAATACTCAAACGCCCGAGTTAATGGATCAACGCTATTCAGTCCGGGCTGATTCAGGAACATATCAAATAAAGACGATCAGTAATTTGATACGATAATTTAAGAAGGTCATGACTCGATTTTTTGCTTGAAGAAGACCGGTTACATCAATACGAGCAGCTGCAAGCCTATTCTATCATATGGGCCCGATTAGAATGTGACCACCACCGGAACTACAAGATGATCTAAATTGATGAAGTTGTTCGTGGTACATGAACTCTCATTTTCAAGCCATTAAAAATTAAAGGCGACAGTGTTTGATTTTGAAGGAATACAAAGGTCAAAGGACGAACTGGTTAGATGTGCCTTTTGCGTTTGGGTGGGCCAGCAATTATAAAGAAGAAATTAAACGCATGATATATACGAGAGATGAGATTTGCTTTCAGATAGAAGCACGGCGCTAGAAGTTGATAGTCCATGTCCTCTCATTTTCATATCAAATCCTGATTCCGACGTGCTTCCGAACTAACACACACCACCGACATATGGTGCAATCGAATATGAGATTCATCTCGATCCAACGACGCAAGGGGGATCATCGTCAACTTCAATATGACCCTTCTTCAATCGGGTGGTTAAAGGAAAGGAGGGTAGAGGGCCATGGTGCTGCTAAATTGGATGAAAATGGCTGCGGGAGAGCTGAGAAAATTACTATATCACGGCCGTGTGATAGCATAGGCTGACAGGAATTCCGGTGAAACTCCATTATGAATTGAATATGTGGATAAAATCTATTAATCGTGATTATAGTACAATAACTATGGTTACATATTACAAGAACCGAGTAGAGAAAAATTACAACGGTAGAGGACATCTCATTAAAAAAAAAAAAAGAAATGGTAGAGGACATCTTATATCTATTTATTTCAAGAATTAATTTTAATTTTAGCAATTTCAAATTTTTACCTCTCAAATACATTTCAGTAGAAAATTATCACTTATTTTTCCAGCAATTATATTTTAGTACTTTTACATCGACGACCGCGCTCCAGTCCCAAACCAAACCTGAGAGCTTCAATTCATTGGCTTATGCTAAATTCATTTTGTAAAACCTGGTCCTTAAATAGCATTTTCTCAGGTCCATTGAACTTAACTTGTATGGGCCTATATTAATAAGCTTTCGTATTAGTGGATTGAAGACCACTGAAGGCAATCTTAATTGATCCTGAAGCTATTTTATAACTCAAATGTAAAGTTTAATTCTTCGTTGATACTCCGATCCTTCAACAAAATGGAAAGGGTTCGTGTAGGCAGTTAACATAAGGATTCAGCCATTAAAAAAGCTTGACCGTACAGTTTTCCGAATGACACATCCTGCGAACATAAGAGATGGGTGTCCACAGACTTATTTGGTCAAGAGTTTGACACCAATTTGGGACCAACCCAACATGGATGTGGTTATATGTTTTCTTTGTTTTTTTTAAGGTTTATTTGGTTTAAACAACTCCGCGGTCTCAAAGGATTCCAACAAGGGAAGATCCCTCTCATTTATGGTCACAATTCAGTCTGTTTTGGGAGAAGAATTTGGATTCTTGAAGGGAACAATGCCTTAAAAAAAAGATTATTAATACAAAAAGCTTCCTCTGTCATGTTTTAATCCCACAGATCCCCAATCTATCCTCTCCTTTCGCCTCCACTTTTTTTCGCTTCTTCCCTAATGAGCTGCATGTTGACTGTTCGGCATACATAAAAGTACTTCCTAAGTACAGTTTGGTTCCTCAAGTTTTCTATTTTGTTTGAGAATCGACATGAAAAAGAAAATGAGTTGTCACATTGAATGTTACCCTTCAATTTGTTCTCGTAATGTCAGCAGCAGCACTAAAAGCAGAAACCAGACAAGCCATCCCAATCACCTGCGTCCAGCTTCTTGTTCCAGCTGCAACGACTGCACCAGCGATAGCTCCTCCAATGCAACTATTCACCTGTAACGAACAAATTGTCATTGGCTTGCTTTCGAGTCTCCCTCAAGCATATGATCATGACATACAATCCATAATGAATTATCAAAAAATGAGTACATGTTCCTTGCAAAGCAATGCATCAATGAAGACGGGCTTGCATGTCGAGAGAGAAAGAAAACTATTTGAGGCACTACTCGCTTCAATGAAGACGGGCTTGCATGCGGTGACCAAACATACTAACACCCATGTTGCTAATAAAAGCAGCAACAGGAGAAAATGTAGAAGCTAAAACTCTTGGAGCTGGTTCTCTTAACGTCCCAAGTGAAGTCCTTCCCTTCCTCAAAATAATCAACAGCAGCTAGGCCTTTTTCCAGATCCTATTTCCCTTCTCTAATAGTTAAAAGGCCAATATTTGGCCTACTTCGGATCTGCTATTCTTCGCCTTTCAAAATAAGTAGCCCTACCAATGACAAAAGATTCGATAGCTAGAGCTCTAGCTAACAATGAAACTCCTAATTAAGAAATCACATATTCACGTTCTCCACTGATCAGTCATGTGGCTTTCTTTTCTCTTCCCTTCTTAGCCATAGCAAGGCTTAGTCCCAGGATTTTTCCAAAAGAGCATTTGCCTAATCAAAAGCCGACAGCTAAATCAATGGCATTGAATATTCCTTCTATCCTTCAAAGGTCAGATTCTTTTCTCGAGTTACTTCACTTGGACCAGTAAGAGCAGGTTTCAATCCTCTCTCTCCTAGAGGAACAATCAAATCAAGAGATTAACTTTCTATATGAGCTTCAATACCAAAACATCTGCAGGGAAATGCATAGCAGTATTATCTTGAAAGCAAATCATCAGCTAATAAAGCTGACAGTGGCTTTTGAATTTTCAGGCCGATTATTGAGGGAAAGGAACTAAAAGACCTACATACTATAGATACGAAACCATCAAGACTCAAGCATGAATTTGGAATCATAATCTTGGCAAATCTGCTAGCAATTGAACAAAGACCAAACGTGTATTGTGCATTACTACTCACCCAATCATCCCGTCTTCGATATCTTTGCATACCACACCTAGTTGAGCTGAAAATTCCAGCAACAAGCCCTAAATAATGCGAAGAAAGCACATATGAGAAAGAATTCGATTATAATGTATGAAAGAAATGAAACTGGAAGACATGAACCACCAAAATCAGCAAATAGGTTATCACAGCTAGACATGCACATAGTACCACTGCTTGGAAGCTCAGGTCATCTATCCAAGAATTTAGACAGAAGCTAAGAAAGCCAAACCAGTAAGTTAATAGATGATTAAGTTGATCTCAAATTTCAACAAGTGTCAGCAAATAATGAACTGAGCTAATGCACATTATCACAGGCACGCCGTGAATCAATACATGAAATGTCCCAATTCCTATAAGCAGCAAATACCAGACTCCTTTTTAGGGTATGCAAGGAAAATCAAACGAGAACGAGAGAAGACCTAAGGTGATACGGAATCAAGGCAAAAAATAGGGGCCAAAAATAACTTTCATGGGCAGACAGGAAATTTGGTGAACCTATGCAGTGTCCCAGTTCAGTCGAGATAAACATCAGCATAAACAATCATCAATTAGGAAAATTTTTCAAAAAAAAAAAGAAGCCCACATTTATCTTCCCTAAACATGTAACATCCAATAGGCTGCAACGATAAAAGTCCCGCCATGGAAATAAATATACGCCTTCAAAATGTACAAATAATTAAGACGAGGATCCTAAACCAATAAAGGATGAAGCAAACCTAAAATCCAATGCCATACATGAAAAGGGTATTTCATGTTATCAAGACACGGTTTGCAGATTCGTAACGAGAGAGATAACTTACCACATTGGAAGCTGATCTGGCCAATAGACTTTGCCTGTTAATGAAATACAGGGAAAAGAAATTGCATCAATTTTTATTAGCAAAACATCAAAGCAGGGGAGCATCACTAATCAAAGCAAAAGGCTTTACCACAAAGGAAGCTCGAGGGACGCCCGTGAGACCTGCACAAGGTAAAAAGCCACAAGAGGGGAACAATGTCAGTACGTCTGAAAATTCGAACTCAAGGGTGTTCAATTCAAGCGAGGCATTGGAGTTCTACCCAGTTTCGAAGCATCATAGGGGCCCAAGCACAACCCCCAGATTGCCCCTGCCTGCGTGAAACGACAGCTTGAAATTGTTAAGCTTTTGTGGAGGCAGGACTATAAAGGGGGGCGATATGGAGAGAAGTGGTAGGAGTTTTACAGTGCCGAAGCGGAGGATGGAATCCACGGCGAGAGAGGAACAGGGGACTACGTCGGCAGGGTCTTCCATCTTCACTCATCTCCGGAGTTTCATCGACGCGCAAGCATCTGGGTCTTCGGCGGTTTCAAGAAGTACCGCCGGAAGAGGGTGCTGGAGCTCAGAGGCTGAAGGCTTGGTCCTTTTAGAGGGCGCCTCCATTTTGCAGAACTATCCCTATATTTTGTAACTCTTTCATTTTTGTCACTATGTTTTTATTTTGTCTATGCAAGTCCCTCACGTTTGGAAAGGTCACTTCATATATAGGCACTATGTTTAGAAATCCATCATTGGTAGCATGCAGGGCTCAACTTACATTTGGTTTGCTGTAATAGAATTGATACATAATAGAATATATATGGATTAGAATAAATAGAGAATAAAAGAGAACTATATTTATCAAATTTGATTGGCTTGAATAAGGAATGGAAAAAAGAGAAATAAAATGAAAAGACAAAAATACCCTTCATGCCAAACTGACAGCCTTCAATATGATAAATAGATAAATTTAATGACAATTAATAATAATAATGAATAAAAATATTATTTTTATTAATTATAATCATTAGAAATTACTATTTTAATAAATTAATAAGCATAATTATTTTAATAATTAATAAAAATTATTCTCTTGATAAAGAATTACTGTAAATTATTATTTAGTTATTAGTTAAATAATTAATAAATAATAATTATTTTAATTAGTAATATAAACTACTATTATAATATAAAATTAAAAAATGTTTATTTTAATTATTAAATAAAATTATAAAAATTATTATTTCAGTTTTTATAAAAAATATAAATTAATAAAAATAATGATCACTTAAGGGTGGTGCCTCTAATGATAAATAAACTTGCTTAGAACAACATCCACGTAAAACATATTTTCGATAATGCAACAATACTAAATTAACCATAGAAACTTATATACAAACTTGTTACCATGTTTTACACCATAACTAATGTTCTACCCCTAATAATAATAAAAATTAATGCTCAGGGATGATAAGTTTACAAAACAATTGTGTCATTTCTGCATTTGTATACAATTGAAAGTATCACACAAGCCTCTTTAATGTCAGCTGCCATAGTGTTCACAGCATCAGAAATTGTTGATAAGTCAGCTTGATTCTTTTTCCTCTTTCTTTCTGAAGAAGCACTTCCTGGTTCTTCTTTAGGTGGCATATGAGCACGAGAAATGTCTTCTAATGTAAGGGTATTCGCATTGGTTAATTCATTTTGATTTGAAATATTAACATCAACTTCTCCTTCATTTGTCATATCTTCAATCTCCATCTCTTTGAGAATATCTTCAACAGCTTGAGCATTCTTTCCAGTAGCTCGATCATTCGCATATATCAAAGATAATTATTTGAAATGAGGAAAACTTTTAAGTCTAAATGGAATGGCTTCTTTGTGATCTGAAAACAGAAACACGAAAGCGTTACTAACATCATCAATCTACATGTAGATAAAATATAACAATAAATAGATAAAGTATATATTGCCGCAACATAACCCTCCCAAACATCGTCTTCCGCTTACATGTTGAATCTCATCCAAAGCCTGATGTAATACATCATATCATACACGATAGTCCATTCCTTTTTCAATGTCTTTTTTTGAGATTCAATATGAGGTCTTGTTTTTATACCGCAATATGGCAGTTTTTCCCAAAGCATTTTTTTTCAAGTTCTGGCAAGTAGCCCAACTTAAACCTTGTGTCAGCATTGTGGGTGCCCATATTCTTAAGATCAATCATGCAAGATATAAGGGCTGCATCCTCAGCCAGAGTCCATTTTCTTTTGCCTTGCTTGGTCACCTGGGAATTAACAGAAGCTGAACTCCCTTCCATTTTCTATATCAAGAGCAGATACATGTTATAAATTGTTATACAATGATTAAATAGTAATAAGGAGCTGTATTAAATGAATATATGCATATATATATATATACATATGAAAAGGGAAATAGGAACTTCATAAATTTATAAACATGTGCATTGAAATAGATTCATGACATCACCATAAAAATCAACCGAAGCATCTTAATATAATTATGAAATCTACATAATAATTTAACACAAGTTTCTCCACATTGTCTTGAGAAAGCAATCATAATACTACATACAAATCCCAAAACAAATGAAAAACTACTCGTCAAAGTTTACATTAGAACTCCCAGCCACAACATATAACTAAATAGTCGAGGAGTTCCACTTAGTAAACATCTCAATTGCCAATTGTTTCCTCCAATTACTCCAGGCATTTGATGTTTGAATATCAAAAATATGATCAACATCCTCATTACGGTTGTCACCAATCGTTTCATTTAGTTGGTCTTTTATAGGATCAAAAGCCATCTCTCTCCTAATAAAATTATGAAGGAGATAAAAAGCAATTATAATTCCATTGTGTAATCGAACGGGATAAAATGACGGACTCCTAATAATAGCCCATCGAATCTTAAGCAAGCTGAAACACCTCTCAATAACATTACGAGTAGATGAATGTCTCAAATGGAAAATCTCCTCATCATTTCTCGGTCGATGTCCTTGACGTCACTCATTGAGGTGATAACTTTAACCTTTAAAGGGTTCCAAAAATCCCTCATAGTTTGTATAACCAGTATCAACGAGATAATAACAACCTATATATTAAGAGGGGCAAAAAAACCTATATCACTTTATATGTTATTAAGCTTACCTTTTAATATTATCAATGTCAAAAAAATATTATACTCACTAGTAGGCACTCTAAGTCCATGTTCCCTAGAAAGAGCATCTCGTAATACTCTCTCATCAGCTGTAAAATTGTCCCATCCAGGAAGAACATATGTGAATTGCATATCTGGAATACAAACTCCTAACACATGGGTTGCTATGTTACATTTATGAGTTATGTATCTAAGTTTATCAACCAAGGGCGCTCTGATTTTGATATGTCTCGTCTAGAGCACATAAATAATTCTATAAGAACCAAAATATAATGTTACCGCCATGTTAGCTCCTTAATTTGACCAAATTTGGCATTAGTTTGGCTACCTTAAACCACTTCTAATGTTGGTCCAAGGAGTTAACAGCTATTGGTGGGGGCTTCTTATATAAATAAGCTTGTAGATGTAAAGTTGTTTTGAGAACATTGCAGAAATATCAGCTTACAGTTTCATCCGATCTATCAAACTGGTGTTTAATGACTCGATATTTGAAATGATGAGCCAAAACATACAAAAACATTGCCACTTGCTCATCAACATGTAGATTCCTTATACTTTTCAAACCCCCAATATCTTGAAGCATATGACACAATTTGAAAAATGCATTTCTATCCATCCTAAGTTGCTCAGTGCAAGTCATGTCATCCGCATACACAAGCCTCCTAATATGATCCCTCCTGGCATAACAGCTTAACTCGTACGACCTAATGCTTAGCTTAGGGCCATATGGAGCAGCTAATTCTAATAATTGGCCCATCAAATTTCTTAATATAATACAAATTTGAATACACATAGTTAGAACAACGATTTTCCTCTTCTTGTTCTTATTGTACAAACTCAAGTAAGCTATAACTGCAAAAAGGATTCAAATACACCACATAATACGGTATAATAGCAGGAGCTAGCATATGTAAACAAAGCATGAACCATAGAACATATATTCCAGTATGGTGATTGGTTATCTAGTTAGACTGGAAACCAATTCACATGACCTTAATAAATTGGGAAAAATTGGAAGTTTCATTGTGATCCATAACATCATTGTCTCTGTTCTTTTTGCTTTTTCGAAGCTGCGGCTTCCTGTCGAGACATGTAAAAATGGTTGCTTTTCTTGAATTACAATGAAAAGAAAGTTTTCCACCCTTATCCTTCTTAGCTCTCGTGGCAATAAATTAATTGAAAGTATCCTTATTTTAGATTCCTTCTACAGGTTCTCTTTTGCTGGGTCTTTCGGCACTCTATAACATTATACCAACGAGAACAGTTCTGGTCCTTTATGTCTCAATTTCCTCAGGCACTTACGGTATGTTTGGTTTTAGAGTTAAGTAGAGTTGAGTTTTGATTTTAATTGATTTGTAATAATTGTGTTGTTGAATTATGAGAAAAAGTGTAAAAAAAGTAATGAATAGTTGAGAGAAAGTAATGATTATGTTGTTGAATTGTAAAAAAAGTAATGAATAGTTGAGAGAATTTAGTATTAAATATTGAATTGAATGGTTAAAAAAATTGAAGAAAATGGGAAAAGTAATAATTATGTTGTTGATTTTTATTGTATAGTGAATATAGTTAAAGTTATAGTTAAAATTTTAAAAACATAACTCACAAATCAAATAGAGTGTTAGCTCCTAAAGAATGCAAGGGAAAACGATCGAGATCAACCTTCATATGTTAATTGTTGTTATCTGTAACGTCTCTTGTTGTCCTCCCCTAAAGAAGAGAAAACAATCTGTATAGTAGCAAGATCGGAAAAACACATACCTGGGAACAATTAGAGTCTCGAGAGAGAAAGGGCAGCGGGCGGTCAGAAAGACAAGGCTCGGAGGAGTGGCTAATGATGCTGGAGGAAGAAAGATGGTTCTTGATGAAATCGCGAGACGATGCCAACGTCAATTTTGATCCGTAGGGCTTCAGGTATTATGGATCCTTTGACTCCCGATCAGGTTGCCTTCCCAGGTCTCGCCGATTTGGCCTATAGGTTGTGATGTGCCTCAAGATAGTTGTCTCCTGTCTCCCTGTAGGTGAGGAATTTGCTCCTGGGTTGTCGCTTTGCTGTGTCTGGCTCGTCCTTTAGGCACTTTTGGAAGATAGGGAGTGTGACAATGTACATGATACCATTGGGGATCTCGAGTACTCGGCAGTTTGCCTAGCTAGATCGATGATCCCAACATTGATCTAGTCTTCATCAGGGCCATCAAAGGTCTTCGTGCTCTAAGATTTTCTCTGGCTGAATGGAGGAGTTTCTAGACGATCCTGATTTTTAGGTTTTCAGCTTTGTAATTGGAGAAGAAATTGGATGGTATTTTCAGGTTTTCTCTTATATTCCTGATGAGAGGTTAATGGGGAGTAGCTATTCACCATGTCTATGGGGATGAATGTTTATTCAACATGAAAACTTGATGGGAGGTCCGACTGGGAATTCCTATTCCGCATAATTAGCTTCCCAAAATAAGGAATGCGTATTTTGCACGAAATACGTAGGGAATGAAATTTGGATCTAGCGAACCAAACATGCCCTTAGGAGCCCAAAACCAACAAGTAACCTGCATTGCATTGGCTTAGGGGTTCTTTATCATTAATTATTGCAGAAGAAGTTCTGATCAAGACCACAAGCTCTTGAGCTGGGGATCCATTTACTTCGATCTTGGGGAACTCTTAACTGAGACCAAATAGGTAATTTCTAAATCAAGCTAATTGGTATTTATTGACAACTGATGACATGTCTCATACTAAGGGTTTTCATTAGACAAAAATAGAAAAGTAAGGACTAACAATTAATTATTGATTGTGTAAACCAATATTTATGATCTATTTAGAAATTTGTCCCAACTTCTGAATTTTTGTACAAAAGGTGTATGGCTTCTAATGTTTACAAATACGAGACTTAATTTTTCATCAATTTTTACCATTTTTATCCCCATAATAATCAATCAAAACTGCAAAAACTTAAGAAAATACATTAATATTACTCATTTTCTAAAATATGATAAATAATTCACCATCATATTTTAGAAAGAGAGCCACTCGTGGGCAACACTGGACCATTGGATCCATGGCAAGGTCATTTGCAGCTTTAGACCTGAAAGGTAACCTCCTCAAAGTTATTGGGATAGTCCATTTTGAGTCGCTCCAACTCTTTAAAGAAGTAAATTTGAAAGATAGAGATGAAAAAAAGTATATAAAAAGAATTATTGTCAACAATCTCATGTTGGCAAAGATTACATATCATAGATAAAAAATGGTGTAGCGTGGTGGCGTACATCTTCGACTAATGACCAAAAGGTTTTAGGTTCGTTACTCAAATGAGATTACGTGTGCCATTAGATGTTTATGATTTTCATTTCATTGTACTAGACCATAAGCTTTCCTTATAACTCGACAAAAAAAAAAAGATTACAAATCATAGGCCTTGTTTTTACAGACAATTCTATTGTTGTGATAAGTTTGACATTGACAATAAAATATTGGAACTTTCCAAACAATTTATCCAATAACAGAACCATATTCAAAGACATTTGTGCTTTGCCAATGTAGATTAGTTCAAGTAGTTTGATACATGTTTTCTTTAATTAATATCTCAGATTCGAGTCTTATGAATAGAGAAAATTTACATTTCCTTAATGGACTGACCCAGCTTAGTCGGGACCTATTGAACTTCTTAATACCTGGACTTATACTTAAAAAAAAAAAGAGACTATCCAGCTACTATTATATGAGCAATTTTTTAGTGCATAGTTATAACATCCTTCCTATGTAAAATGAATTGAAATCTCGATGATTTTCCTATCGTGACTACGCATCAATGAATAATAGCCTGTGGCTCTGAATGTTATCCCTAACGGGTGTTGTCCACTCTATATTAATTCTTCTATCTCAAGAATTGTTGCCAGTAGTTAATTAACTCTTCTTCCAGGTGCTGAGAATTGATCAAGATTTTTTGTCCTACTCATCAAACAGCAACATGGAACATTGAGTAGAAGGTGACTAATAACTTGAATCAAAGGGTTGTGTATCGGGGGGATATAAAAATTAGGTCAATCATGTAGAAAGGCCGAACTTTTACGGTTAGTTTCAAATCTATCCAATATTTGAATTAGTAAAAGAAGACCTATCTATCAAATTAATGTTTTCTAAAGCAGGACACTAACAGCTTGTTTTCTTCTTCTACTTTTCTTGAATCGTATCCCTCATATTTGAGTCTTTAAAGGGCTAAAGTGGTTCACTAGCTAGCGACTCAGACTTCTTTCGCGGTCAATGTTGAGATAAAACGTCTCTATAGATCTTGCATCTATCCAATTAAACAGTGGTGATCAACCCGTGATGACTCTTTTTATTGGACACGATGGTAAATTAGGTTGTCAAATTTGGGAAAATATTTATATTGTGTTTGGTTTTAAAGTTGATTAGAGTTGAGTTTTGGTTTTAATTTATTTGTAATGATTGCGTTGTTGAATTATGAAAAAAAGTGTTAAAAAGTAATGAATAGTTGAGAAAAAGTAATGATTGTGTTATTAAATTGTGGAAAAAGTAATAAATAGTTGAGAGAAAGTAATGATTGTGTTGTTGAATGGTAGAAAAAGTAATGAATAGTTAAAGGGATTCAATATTAAAAATTGAATTGAATGATTAAAAAAATTTTAAAAAAAGGAAAAAAAAGTAATAATTATGTTGTTGAATTGAAGATAAGTGAAGTTAAGTGTAGTAGAATGGAGTACAGTTAAAAACGAATTGTAAAACCAAACAGGCTAGTATCTTTCACATTTTAATTAGATTTATGCAGTTTAAATCACTGATATATTGAGAGAAATGGTAAAAGTTGATAAAATCAACATATTCCTGTAGACATCCCATTTTGCCTCAAGGCGTAAAGAGATCTCATACGAGAAGAAAAGGCTGCCAGGGGCAAAAGGGCCAAGGGTGACAAAAAAGTCAAGTCGGGGCAGATCAGAAGAAAAGGGGCTTCGAGGAACAGAAACAGAATAAGCTGAAATAAACAGAACAAGAAATATAGAAAAACAAATAAAAATCAACCCGGTCAAACTTGGTAAATGAAGGTCAAAGCGAGGGTCAACTGTCAAATTTGGTCAAAGTCAAAGTTAAAATTGGCCATTGGAAGACCCGACGATAAGTTACCATTGACTGATGTAGAACCTTGGACATGCTTTGTTTTGACGATCGAAAACTATTCGACTCTAGTCAAGGACAATCAAAGTGCAATAAAAGAAGCGAAATCAGTTAAGTCAAAATTGATCAATATTAGTCAACATAGGTCAGCTGTTGACTAAAAGTCAACATTGTCAAGGCCAATCGGACATTTCGCTCATCGGGATTCTGATCGATTTTAAATTTCTATGTTAGATAGGGCACGACGAGAGATCCACTCTGGATTTTCACGGCGCCTATAACTTATCATGGATCCCGAGATATGACCCATCGAAATTTCCAATTTAGAGAATGAAGACCAAAAATACTACTTCTATGTACTTTGGAGATTATAAATAGCCCGTTTGTTTTCAGAGTTACAATCACAAAAATTTTAACTTTAACTTTAACTCAACCCACTACACAACAAAAATACACATTTCCCAAGTCAACTTTAACTTTAACTCAACACACTATACAACATTTGTCCTTTTCCACAATCAAAATCAAAGTTACTTTGACTCTGAAACCAAACGCCTCATAAATATTGGCCGACTTAACGGAATCGATTCATGCTGAAACTATTTTTCCCTTGAAATTCATTGAGTCAGGCATGTCTGGACACACAAATCACCCCAATAGCTTATCGGAGCTGGGAGATAAACTTCTCGGAAGCTGGGATGTCACAGAGGTAGATCCGAGACAACCCAGTTTGAGATATAATCACACATTTTGGATTCGATTCGGATTCAAATTGCACAATTCTTGAGTCCATGACGTGCACAATCGAGTCAGGATCGTTTTGGTGGATATCTAGTTCTGAGAATCCACCCGAGCCGACAGAATGAGAATTTGAAGTGAATATTGCGCGCAACCACGAACAGTAACAGGTCCTGAACAGTTGGAGGAAATAATTCCTCTAAAATCACTCGAGTCGTATTTTTGCGCAATGACAACTTCTAGAGACTCTGAATTTTTGAACCACGTGCCCATAAAAAAATATTGGGATGTCATGAAGAGAATTTGGTCCAGAATTGACGATTATTTCAGACAAGTCCAAAAACAACCCATATGATGGCACAAATTTTTCGACACAGATCCAAAGTCAAAACAACATGAAATTTGAATGACATGTGCCTAACACATGACACTTTTCAAGTAAAAGTGCTATCTTGGGCGAGGGAAACTTTTTTTCCTAAAATTCACTGAACCCGCAACCCTAATAAGAAAATAATGACAACCCTTGGATTTGAGAGTTTTGATCCTTTAATGACCATTAGATCGTGATATTTAAGTGGAAATTTCCCCAAATGAAACCTAGTGGCCTCATTACATCCTTGGTCTGAAAAACACAGTTTAGATATTAATTAATTAAATGTTACATTAGAGAAAAGGTGGAGTTCAAGTGCATTTAACCCAGTGATTGACCCAACAATTATATATTATATATGGATAAAGTTATATAGATAAAGGAAAAAAATAAATTCGGCATCCGCAAACTATGCATGAGTATTTCCATTTATATAAATACAGTAACAACAAAAACGTTGATAATATGAAAATCTTGAAAATAATTTGCATATAAATAAGTTCAATATAAAAAAGCCTTTGAAAAGAAATTCTGAAATGTTCAAATACTAACTTTTTATATAATGCTTTTTGTATGAGCTAATTTTTATTTCATTAATTCCCCACTTTCTCGGTATACATGGAGTAAAACAATTATTCTACTTTATAATTATGTGATAGACTTATGATTGATATTGAAATTTCAGTATACTCTATTTATACTAGATGCCTTATTACACGCTTTTTTGCCAATACGACATGGTTGAATAAGTCGTATAATATATGTCTCAACTAATTTTAAAATTATTAAAATAATTAATTTTTCGACTCTCTGTGTCTTTTTTTATGGGAAAAGAAATTGATTAGTCTACCAAAAAAATAATGCACGGACTCAGCCCCGAATTGAGGCTCAAATAAATGAATATTTTAATCAATATATATATGTAGTACTGTTACCCACAGTAAATTCTGACTATTGAGGTTTGGAGTTAATTCCATATGTTAATTCTGACTCCTCAATCAAAGCTCTCCTTTAATTCATACAATAGAGGACTTTACAACTTCTTAGCTTGCGATGAATCGCCACTTTGGATCCATACAATTGAAAGTTACAACTATTACTTTCATTAACATACACTATATATAATTAGTATCATATTTGTTGTCTCAGTTATTTCTCCCGATAACACTCAAACTTTTCGAAACCGTGGTACATTAATTAATTAGAAATACAATAACAAAAAAATATACACACAATATATACAAATACAAAAAAATTGATATACATGGTTAGTTGTTTTCCCTCTTCAAATAATAAATACTAGACGCAAACCTATGCTACGCATGAAATTTATTAATAAAATGACAACGCTACCCTCATAATTTTCATCCAAAGTTTGATATGAAAATGTGATAGTTTAGAGGTTAAAAGAAGATATTCATTAATTTTAATATTAGATAAAAAATTAATATAAGAAAATGTTGAGAAAGAACACAAAAGATGGAGGGAACAGTGTGAGTGGGAAAGACAGAGGAGAGACAGATGGGTGAGAGAAATTAATGGAAAAATGGGTAAGTTATTAGCTTGTCCTTAGTTTTTGAGTTAAGATTTTATCTTAACTCAATTTTGAGAATAAGAAAAGACAAAAAATAATTATTACATGTATTGAAAAATATATGAATGAATGAGAATATATATATGTATGTATATATAGATATAAAGTATATATGAAATTTATTATTAAAAAATTAATTTTAAAAATGTTTAGAAAAAATATGACCGAGATATTACTATTAAAATAAAGAAAAAGACAAAACAGTAATGATTGTAATGTTGAATTTATTATATAATAGAGTTGAATTGAATAGAGTAAAATTTTTATTCGAAAACTAAATAAACTTCATAGAACATGAATTTACCAAATCATCCTTTCAACTTCCAATGACTTAATGGTTAGAAAATTAGTTTTACTTTGTGATGGGCATTTTGGGATAATGAATGTTACATCAACTTCCATTCTTCTCCTTTTTATAATTTAGATATATCCAATTTAAAGCAAATAGAGAGAAATACAAAACTCGCACAACTTTCAAATTACAGGGCATCATCATCAATAATACATATTTCACGAGCTTTGTCATCACTGATACATTTGTTAATATAATTTATAAAAATGCCAACTAAAAATATTTCAAGTCATCATTCGACTGTATTTCTAAAATGTATCTCACAATACGTTCAAAAAATATTTTTCACAAAAAAATTAACTAAGATATAAGATTGCAAATACAACACTAGTTGATTCATTGATTTCTCTAACAACGCTGCCAACAGTATTTAAAAAACCAAAAAGAGAATGAGTTATATATTAAACGGAATGCCATTCTTTCCATCAGTATTAAAATAAGTACTAAAAGACTTTCTTTATTCTCATCTTATAGTTTTTTTTTGATGTAGAATCATGTATGTACCATTCAATATCTAATTTATCGAAATTCTGCAGCGTAATATTTCTCTCTCCATTATTACTGGCCTCCTATGCTGCGGAAATTTACCGATCATGGAAGAGAGCAATAGACCGGCCAGAGAACCGCCGGTCCGATGAACCGGAAGTACGGTCATGACTCCCCCACCCAAAGGCGGTTCACTTCCCCCCCCTCTCTCTCTCTCTCTCTCTCTCTCTGGCTCTCAATCACACAGTTGCTTTGCTTCGTCCCTCTTCTCTAGTACTCGTATCTGATTCTCTCTCTCTCTCCCCCACCCCCTCCTCCTCCCGTTTCTTCTTCTCCTCCTTCTTCGGCTCTGTTAACTTCGGCTTTCAGTCGCGCCGGCAGCTTGGCTTCAATGCTTCGTCGAGCTCTCTGATTCTGGCCCCTTCTTCCTCTTCTTATCGTGCGGCAGTGAGCTCTCTCGCCGGCGGGCGATCGCTTCTCCTTTGCACATGATAAACAGGACTGCGTTGAAATGATTCCGTGGGGCGGCCTTAGCTGCTGCTTAAGCGCCGCAGCTCTCTACGTCCTCGGCAGGAGCAGCGGAAGGTTCTGTTTGTTTCTCCTTAACCCCAACCTAGTTAATCTGTCTGATTACATAGGAAGAAACTAACTTTGATTCATCTGTTTGATTTGCTCGCTTTTGGCTGTAGGGATGCGGAGGCATTGAAATCGGTTCTTCGAGTCAACCAATTGAAGGAATTGGGTAAGTGCAGTCTCCTTCTGTGGGAGCGTGATTGGCGAATTGATCAGTTTTGTGAATTGCGGTCTCCTTGTTGGCTTGATCCTCCCTCAAGCTTTGAACTTGCCCAGTTTCTGAGTTCAAATTAGATTTAGTGCTTCGAGTGACTGTTTTAGTCTGTGTAAGACTTGAGCAATTCATGCATTGGCGAAGAATGACGTGGGAGAAGGCTTGCCGGGTTTCCCGGATTCATGTGAGTAATTTGATGCTAAAGAGGAAAGCAGAGACATCTTCAAAGTTTTAAACTTTGGGGAAGGTTGTAACCCTGAAACTGGTTTCTGTATTTGAGAAAGTCTGTGGGAGGGCGCTATGAACAAAGACCGATCATAACTTAAAAGAGGACTCGTCACTGGGTGTAATGATATAAATTACTCTTGGGAGGAATCTTTGGTTTTAGACTAATAAAAAGTTGCAAGACTGATAGAGTAGAATGGTGTTTTATGTGATGGAATCACTATATTGATATATCAGATGTGATGAGGAGTATATATCTATGCTAAGGAGGTTTGACAGGTCGATAATAGATGTTGTCATGATGGATCTCTGTCATGTTCTCCACGCTTTCTATTGAAATTATGCATAGTGTGCGCTTATTCTTCTACAGATGCTTAGCCCCGACTTGCTCATTTTTTATGAGAATTTCTCCTTTCTTGAATTCCTGCAGTGGCATTGTTTCCTCTCTCTCCCTCTCCCCTTCCCCAACTGTTTTTCCCCCCTCCGTATATTGAATTGTTTGCCTCTTTCCGCTTGCAGCACAATTACTGGATACTGAATGTAAAGTGTTACCGCTGATTGTTACTCTTACCGGGAGAGTTGGTTCTGACACACCAATTAACTGCGAATATAGTGGTCTACGAGGTGTGATAGTGGAGGCAACGGTAATTGTGACCTTTCAGTTATTAGTTATGCATGTAGTTGATTCTTCACTTTTGCAAAAAATTCTGAAGTTTCCTCTTGGTATCATCAGGCAGAACAACATTTCTTGAAACACAATGATGCTGGTTCTTGGATACAAGATTCGGCTTTGATGTTATCTATGAGTAAGGAGGTTCCTTGGTACCTGGTGAGATATAACTCTTGCCTTTGTCATTCTGTTTTCTTGTAATTTTTGTGGTTCATGGAAGTTTCATATGTCAATCAAATTTATGCTACTATAATTGTTTGTGAAGTCTAGGGTTTAATTTTACTCCCAGTAAAGTTAATAGGTCAGTAAACCAGGTTTAATTTAATAGAGATTTCCTTTTCTGTTTCATATTCATAGGATGATGGGACAGGTCATGTCCATGTGTTAGGGGCTCGAGCGGCCTCTGGTTTTGAACTAACTGTTGCTAGTGAAGTATTTGAAGAGTCTGGACGATCCCTTGTCCGTGGAACGTTGGATTATCTTCAAGGTCTCAAGGTTTGTGGCACTCTTTTGTCTTGTTACATTTTAATCTAATTAGTGTATGTAAAATTAAAAGGCAAGATCGTCTGAGGTCATAGGTGATTTTCATGTGTTTTCCTCCTGTAATTAGATGCTTGGAATCAAGAGGATTGAACGGGTGCTTCCAGTTGGTTCTTCCCTGACGGTTGTTGGTGAGGTACAACCGATTCTTTCGTTTCTTTTATGTTTTCGGAAGTATTAGATGGCGATGTAGTCGTGTGCTAAAAGGAGTTGGATAATATCATCTAGAACCAATGGATACATTCTCATGGGCTCTATTCATATTTTTCAACTATTGAATCTATTGGAAATATTATAGTCTTATTCTGCTGTAGTTTCCAAAGTTATTGGACCACAATTGTATGCAGACGCTGGATCAGGTTTTTCAATTGATTGATAGAGTTACTCGGAGGCAGAAAATGATTCCCAGTTGAAGTTCCTTGCGTGATTCTTATGTTTGTCTTTTAATGTTTCAAGTCACTTTACCATGAACCATTGTTGTGGATATTGGTCAATGTCAATCAAATTTTTTGAATTGCTGTTGACATAGATGCCTCAGTGTACTAGATTCTTAGTTCTGTAACTTGGTAAATGTTATGGAATTCTATGGGTATGACATCGAGGCCAACTGTCTTTTATCTTTCTCGACCTCGACCAGGCTGTCAAAGATGATGTTGGGACAGTTCGTGTTCAGCGACCACATAAAGGGCCATTTTATGTCTCTCCTAAAACTATCGATCAGCTGATTGTGAACCTTGGAAAATGGGCAAGGTATCACTTATACCTTTTCTGCCGTCATCTCTTGTAATGTACCTAGGAAGCTTTTTTGGTCAATGATGTGGGATTATTTGGACAGGTGGTATCGGTATGCTTCCATGGGTATGACAGTCTTAGGAGTTTGCATGATTGTGAAAAGAGGAGTTCAATATGTCATGGAAAGAAGACGACGCTGGGAGTTGCAGCGAAGGTAAATTAAATTTTTAAAGATGAGATTACTTGATAACCATATGCTAGATTAAAAAGAGATGACAAAAGAAATTTACTGCTTTTATATCAGGCATGTACTTTAATTGAGTGGCAAATTTGATTGACTACTCAAAATAATCATCCATTCTTCATTTGCAATGCTGTTGAAAATTTTACAAATGTCCATCTGCATTCATTGCTTTTTCCCCTCAGATTTCCCATCAATTCGTAGCTGATACAGGGGTCAAGAGTCAAAAGTCCAGTAGGATGGTCGTAATTCCTCATGATGGGAGAAGTAGCTTTTCTCCAATGTTTCGCTTGTTTCTTCTTTTGTCTGAAAAATAAACTGTATTGTCTGTCTGCATCTATTCACTTATAAATGTTTCACTTTCTGTGTCTTGTCTGATGGGTGGTGGGTACTGTTAGATCCCATTTGGTTCAGGGGAATAGCATTTCTCCTTCAAACTCCATAGAATTATTTAGTGTCACTTATATGAGTTAGAATTGACATTCCCTCGTTATAATATTTATTCTTCACTTTGATGGAATGAGTATTCCCTCAAAATACATAAGGAATGGTCATTCCCTCGTTTCATGCTATTTTTTGTGCAAATATACAAAATGATATCTTGGTAACTAAGTCTAATATTATAATTATGTTCCTTAATCTTGTAATGATCATAAAAAAATCACAATTTTTCACTCAATATCATCACATTTTACTGTACCATCTAGAGCCCATTCCATTCCTGCATACTCAAGGGGACCTTAGGGGTTTGACAGAATACACTAGCACAGATGAAGCCTTTTATTAGCATTTCTTGCCCATCTTGACAATTTCTTTCTTCCTTTTGTCACTGCCTTTCAGAGGTCAGTTGCAAATACCAATGGTTGCAATTTCCTTACCTTCTTTTTGTCCGTATCAATCAACAGATATGCTCCTGCAGACAAAAGATGTTCTTTAGACTCTCTAGTTGAATTTCTAGTTTCCAGGGACAGCCTTAGCTGCTTAAGATCATTGTTAGAAATATTCTAGCAACTTTCTTTTTGAAACTCGTTGCATCTTTTGTTTGTTCAATTACATCTCTTTTCTTAATTATTAAATGTTAGATTTTTTTTTCTTTTTTTATAAAGATAAGTGGTAAGATATCGTTGATAACGAAAATATGTACAACCACTCACCCAAGTACAGACTATAAAAACTGTGTCCATTTAAAAAGATCAGGTTCTAAAGTATATCGTAGTAGTTATTCTTCTTGCACGGTGGATTTCTACTTTAGTTAAGAGATCAAGCGCATCATGTTGATTTAAAGTATATCTGCCCCTCAGTTTATGTGCAAAGAGGTGCTTAATTCTTCTCTTCATGCCAGGGTGCTCGAGGCTACTGCTAAAAAGTCGGGGCAAAATAGTGAAGGTAGGTAAATTACAGTTTTATGCATGGCATAGCGAGACCAAACAACTGAATATTTCTGACTTGTATCATAAAATTTGTTATTGGTTTGTGTGTGCAGATGAAAAGGCTGAGAAAGGATCGGACTCTTCAAAGAGAGATCGGCTAATGCCAGACCTTTGCGTGATATGCCTAGAGCAGGAGTATAATGCTGTCTTTGTCCCGTAAGCACAATATCTTTTCTACTTTCTGTTGTTTAGTGGAGACTTCTTATGCAGTTATTACATGCTTTTGCATTTATGATGTGTTCAACGCTCCTTTTATTTGTCGACCTAAGAAATTTCTCTCATAGGCGTGTAGTGAGTGTGTGGTTTCCTTATTCATAGATGATGGATGCATTACTAATTGGCCTGCTCATTTTGTTTATCTATGAAGATGTGGGCACATGTGCTGCTGCATGGCGTGCTCCTCCCACCTGACAAACTGTCCTCTCTGCCGGAAGCGGATCGAGCAGGCTGTGAAGACTTTCCGCCACTGAGACTTGTTTCCTCTGGATTCGAGGTCATAGATTCTCCTAACCGAAATAGAATTCTCATGTCAACTTTGATTGTGCCTTGAATGGCCCGAACTGATTGGATGTCTAAAGCTCAATTTGGTGGTCTTGTCTAACTGTAAATTCGGATGGCGAGAAATAGTTTAAGAAAAGCCTTTGTAAATTCGAATGACTTCGCTGCAAACTCTTCAAATTCTTCTCTGTTTCACTGGATATTGTCTTGGGTTATGTATTCCTTCTTTGGCGCTCAATATTTTCATTTTTATATAACCTCTCAATAGTGTGTTATTGCTAGGCGGTCTGTGACCATGTGGCCGTGAGGCCACTGTGCAGACCGGATGGATCTATTCCTGTGAATCCGCTAGTTCAGGCATAGATGGCATGCATTTGACTCTTCTCGAAGGGGAATCACTCGAGGGGTGCTTGACATAACATCGACCTCACACGATTGTCATATAATATGGATTATCATCTGCAGATAGATATTACAAAAGAAGCCAACAATCAGACTCGAAAGAGAGATAGCTGTAGCTGCTAGGTTTTCAACAATCACAATTAACACGGTCGTGCTATTCTCGATTTGCATCAATAGCATCATCATTGACGGGGCTGGCAACACGGCAACTTCGCCTGCAATCCGGCTACATACCAGTGTAGACCCTTGTTGGTTCAGTCTGCAGTTTGTTCTTAAGGATTTATCTATCAAGAACTCCCACCACCATAGATGACTACTACTGTCGGTCCCCTTTCCCAGATGCGGCGGCTTATGGCCATGCCCAGTGCGGAACTGTGCTTAATACCACTGACTGCAATACATGAACTATAAACTCGTGAAACAAGTCAGTGATCAGTGCAACGGAATTGTCGGAACCCAATTGGACTCGGATTGCAACATGAAGTGTGAGCAGTCTTCCTTTTTCCATAACCTTGGAGGCCAATCGCCGAGAAGAGGCAGGGGATTTGCTTCATACTTCTCTCTACATGGTGTACCGCAAAACAATATTACTTTGTTAACCGACTTCAAGTGGATCGTGAAAATCGTTAATTAACCAACGTGTTCATTCGATGTCGATGTATGAAATAAAACTATAATAGAAAGGTACACACTATGACAGGGACGACATACCATATGCAGGATTAAGTGGGGATGTATCTGAAACACGGTCGATCTAACAGTGGCACGTACATGATCGCCGACCCCATATCGGTATTTTTTTTTACAATAATCGTTTGATAGTCTTAAGATAATGCTGCATATGAGGGAGATTCAAGACAAAAAGAGAGGTACTCAAAGAATGAGGAAGCTGTGTAGGATAGGAAAAAAAAAAAACACAACATGATCAATTCTATCCCCTCTTATCACAAAAAAAAAAAAAACATAATCAACTATCAAAAAAATAAAATAAAAAATTCTATCCCTTCTTATCACAACCTTGAAGAAAATCAATCAAGCAGAGAAATCGTGACAAAAAAAGCATCGATAATTCAACGCGGAAACCTCTTCGATATGAAACCGCGGTCCATGAGCACCCACAAACCTTCTAATATCAAACCCAATAATCTCACCAAATCAGGGGACTTTAAATTCTCGAACGAAAACGCAGTCTGCTGCAATCTTGTGCAAAATTCCACCGTTCAGTTCTCAATTTTGTTAGTTTGATTCACGGTGTGTGGTCCTCCGACTGTTGCGTTCCTCAAAACTGCATGAGCATACTAGAACCGATCGAGCAAATGCCTATGTTCTTTGCCGTTGTTTGTCGATCTCTCTCGTTTGCAAAGCTCTATGCTACAGGTATATTTCCTGTGTAATCCAGGTACCCTAATTCTTTCATATAGTGGATGCTCAAAAGGATCAACAATATCGGCTTGAAACCCGATATCATCCACGAGAGTTTAAATCCACATAGGCTTTGGCAGTCTTCGCGTTAATGAGAAACTGGCCCCAACAAATCTCCCTCTTCTCGACTATGCGAAGAGGGTGGTTGCTGTGTGATTCCAGTAATACAACGATAAGCAGTACTCTTCTCTTTTGGAAATGCCTTTGACAATACTGGCAACACACCCACCCTTTTCCCACTCACATGATCGAGCCTAATATGCAGAATAGGTACAGAGTTGAAGACTTCCTTTCACTAGCCGTGGAAGAAAGTACGTACGGCGAAACCCATCGTAAACTAGCTTGATAGCTAAGATGGATATCTGCAACATGCTTCGCACATTTGAGAACCAATTTGATCCATTCTGAACCACTAAACGAGTATCTTTAATGTCAAGGACATTCGCCATGCCATCATCACGCATCTTCACAATAACCTTGAAATTAACGGCTGTATAAGATGCAAAGAGATATTTCTGAGAAATCATATGAGTAAAAGCACTTGTGCTAGTTATAATCACTTTCATATTTTCAAGTTCCATCCAAAAATAATCTCCGTCGTTCTCTTAAGGTCACAATTTGTACACCAGAATGGAATGGAATGAGATTTATAAAGAGATATAATAGTATGAACGAATATATGTTCTTTTTTTTTTTGCGTTGAACTATAATCATATAAACAAATGAATATAATTAAAATAACGAACTTGTTTACGAAGGTGACTTTATATGTATCTATTTTTCATATATGAGATTAAAAGAAAATATATGATACTTTTTGTTGAAAATCAGTTGGAATGATAGAATAACCTTTACCTAAGTTTTAGGGTAAATCACATTCTCCTCGGAATTTTCTTAAATGGTACTTTGCGTTCCATTCTTCGGAAAAAAAAAAATGTCACTCCCCTCACTTGATGGATTTTGAAAATGATACTTAACCCCGCTCTTGGAAAAATATACACTCGCCCTGTTTCACTATGCTAACACTGAAATATTCTGTTAACTTTTATAATTATTTCAAATTCTTATAAAAGTATAATCTTGATGATGATGATGATAAATAACATATAAGACAGAGAAAGTGCGGGCCTCGCCGAGGGATGGTGGGCGCCAAAAAGCCCTCAATGACCACTGATAACCTCGCTGAGAGGGCCGTGACAACCATGACTTCTCTGTCTTTATTTATACATTATTCTTATATTATTGATTCTTTTTCAAAATTTTGAAATTATTAAATGGTTATTTCACGGAATATGCTGCGAGTGTTCTACATTCTTGATCGAGGGGTGGTGTTGGTGGCCTCGTAGGTCATCCCCTCATTACCGACATGCCTTCTCTATCTTTTATTTATTATTTTTAAAATTTTTGAAATTATTAAAAAGTTATCTAGAATATTATGAGAATATTCTAATTCTGGTCGTTGGCCACTGAGGGTTCGGCGGCTGTCACTACTTCGCTTGGCAAAGCCCGCAACTAATTCTTCCCCCTTTATCTATTTTCTATAGTGTAGTTCATGATCCGTACTTTTTCCTTATTTTCCACTAACATCGGGCCCAAATAATGCACAGATGCCACAAACAACCGTGGTAATTTTCCCCTTTTGCCTATGCATTACATAGTGAATGGAAACTTATGCAGGCCGCGCAATGTGTGCGTCCTCGTCTAGTTATCTAGTTTCTACTATTTTTACAAACAATAATATATCGAATATGTAGAGTTGTCATTCAGATCGACTGATCAAACCTAATGCATTGACCTTGTGATTCTTGCTCAATTAACTTTCTTAAGTGCTTTCACCAGTCAGCTAAATAGAACGATTCGCCCGATTCCTTCCTTAATCCTCTTGCCTTAGGATTATTCCTGCTGGGGCTCTGTATGCTTGGCTCCTAAATGAGAGGAATGTGATCCCCCTAGCAATCAAATCAAGGTAAGGGCCGACAAATTCCATTTTCCCTTCTTTTGGAGGGAATGCGGCTTTATTAGTACTCTGTGAACCTTATGCTTATGCTAAAAAGATTATTATACTTTTCACCGAAAGATTATTATACTAAGCTTCTAAGTGATAATCAATTATTTCTTTTTACCACAATTAATAATCAATTATTGATTCCGATGGAATACACTCATTCCACGGTGGGAAAGAAATCTTTCAGTGGTCAGGACTGTCTCCTCATCACGACAATCACGAGAAATAGAAACTTTTCGCTCATCCCATGTTATTACCATATGGCCGAGAAAGCACCTAAACGATTGCAGCAAATGAAAGAATGAGTATCATGTAAGTAATATAATATTTTATAAGCTTATATTATCTAGGCATTTGAGTGTACTTTTAAATCGAGAAATATATTCTGTATTATATTGATAAAAATGAATACTAATTAAAAATGATAAATGGTATTAATTAAAAAGAAGGAAAACTTGAATGGATATAAATATAAAAATATGGATTTCTTTGGAATATATATATATATAATATTATTTGGATTCATTTTGATTTGTTATACTTGAAATGGGGTTAAATGATTTTTAAGAATTCCAATTGACATACGATATATGAATGATCATATTTGTTAGTTGGAACTTGGAAGTATCTAAAAGAACTTCCAACAATAGGGTAAAACATATATCCATAACCTTTAAACAAAACCATAATCTAAACTGTTTATTGTACATAGCACATGCCTGTTTTAGAATTGATTTCTAAGAGTGCTTGGAAGAGATAGAGAAAAACGTATGAGAATTGTCATCAAACATATCGGAAAAAAATTGAGGGGCAAAAGTGGAAGATTATGTAAGTTTATAGGAGTTTTTGAATGTATAAACAATTTTGAATTTCTTTTTATTAAACAGAGAATAATGCAAGGGCAGAAGTGAATGATTATCTAAATTTATAGGAGTTTTTGAATACATAAACAATTTTGAAACAGATGGAAAAAGAGAATAATGCAGGGGCATGTGTCTCCATGAGCTTCCTATGGGGCTTTTTTTTTTATGGGTAATATATAAACTAAAATTCTTAATTTGTAATACAAATTTTAGACATGTTTTTAAAAAATTTCCTACAGACCTATTTTAGTTTCTTTAAAGAAAGATTTCGTTATTTTCTTAATTTTATGTATCGTCCTTTTTTCTACCAATATGTAATTTTGCATATATTCTCCCATATTGCAATTCTACTCATAATATTCCATATTACAAATCAGAAATTTATCACGAGGCACTTACAAAGTTCAATAGGAATCTTAGCCGGTAAATGTGCAGGGTAGATAATTTTTCACACTACGAACCATAAATAAGACTTATAACACCCAATGCCAGCACTTGAAGAAAATTGTGATATATATCTCTACCTACTCATTCATCAATTTCCGCACTCCCTCAAGTCCCTTTTCCCTAGCTGTCTTTCATAATCAACCGATGCAAAATCATAGTCTCAAGGTCGGGTCGGCCAAGAATGGGGAGAACCCACCAAAGATTTCACTTGCTGCTAGCCCGGAAGTGGAGCCTTCCATCGAGCGGAGGAGCACCCATCAAAGGAAGGGATCCAAGTCCAAGCAGATGGCGAAGATCTTGACCGGTAAACCAGCTGTGCACCAATCGGATCCCCACAGAAAAGTCGAGTCGCTAGATCAGAGTCCAGGAAGCAAGACGGTCGATATCAATGATCGTGTCTCAGACTATATAAGCCGTGCAAAGCTCAGAATAAGAGCCATGTCAGTCCGCGGTGGAGGAAAGGCCAAAGTGGAGAAGGAACCAGGGAGCAGCAATCGTTTTGCCGATTATATCCGTAGGACGAAGGTGAAGCTTCAGAGCACGTTAAGCATCGGTGGAGGGAAAACTGTTCCCCCTAAATGAGGAAGGATTTAAATATTAAATATGTTGGGGGCTTGAATTTTAATCCACAAAACAAGCGATGAAGGAAGCGAGTTATAAGCGCTCTCTCTCTCTGTTTCTTTTTTTTGGGCAATAAAAAAAGCTCCTTTTTTTTTTTCCTTATTTTTGAGATAGTTTTTTATTCTTCTCCTAATTTGTCTCCCAACAAAGGCTTTGCCTGCTGTATATATATTATGGCAGTTTCAGATTAGCTTGTCTGGTTTATGTGTCGGGCGGATTTTCTGTTTACTTTAAGCTGGTGGGTCTAAGAAAGGATAGGAAGGGGAAATTAAAAGATGTACGAAAAGTTCTGTTAATGAAAACCCAACTCAAAACATCTTGATTTGAAGTCGAGGATCAGTATCAATGTTCTAAATCCTCACTTTTCTGATAATTGATAATGCCCAGTTGACTGAGTGTTCGTCTGTGGTATGTTCAATAGAATGATGATGTACTTGAGGACCATACTGGTTCAACTTATCCAAAGAATGATTTATTAGTTTTCAGTTTTGTTGCTGAGAAATTGCAGGGAGAATCTTCCACCTTCCGATTCTTAGTTTATGTGAAATTAAAATTTGGAAGTCGAACAATCAGGGATCACACATTTATTACTCTGCAGATCTTCCTATTTGTTAGGCTTCAATCAGCAGCAAAATTTGCCGATGATGATGATGCCAGGAATGCCATCTCTAGTTGCCAACGAGCTATGAAAAAATCATCAGAAAAGCGTAATTCGTTCTTGAAGGTAAATGGGGAGTTCTATTACTACATGCGTTATCACTTGGTCTTTAGACAACAGTGAAGTTCTGTTGCGTGTGCACTCGTATATAAACAACAATTATGTGAGAAAATTTCTGTTTCTGGATTGCTCGATATATTACTGCTGGCAGTTCTGCATGCACTTAATAATCTCAACCTTTACATGGCGAATTTTAATATTTCATTACAGCCGCCCTGTGTCTCTCCACTCTTAACTATAACCCTCCGATCACCATGTCACCAATCTAGAAGGCTAAGAAGCAGCAGACAGTTAAATGCGCTAAATGGATTATGCGAATCCCGTCATTTTAACAATGTTATATTGTGCTTATTGGCATTAATTATCTTAATATTCCTCCTTTTGTTTCCCAACAGGTTCTTAATGTTGCCCAAGATAGTGCTCTCGGTCCGGCAACAGCGATGTAGGCTGAACTTTTACTGGAAACAGTATCTGGCAAAGTTGAAGGCAAAAAAGATTTTGGGACTTGATTTGCGGAAACAAAGCTTCCAGCTTACATTCATTGCGTCGTAGCTTCTTCCATAAGGCTGTCTGCCTTCCTCACTGCGGAGTTCAAGTTTGTTTCAAATCCCAGTAGTGACACTAACCCTCAAACAGATTGGATCAAATATCAATCATCTTATAGTACTTGTTATAATGTTAGGTTCGAGAATCCTACGATATATTTTCTTTGTTTTAGAGTTGGTTTCTACTAACCGTTGCACTTGGAGATGAAAATTTTGATCATGGATCGCTGATGAGGTCCCTCGAGTCGGTATTGGAATTTGAGAAGGAGGCCAACAATGGAGTTATAGATTCCATGCTTCTTTGGGGTAACTTGAGGACATAAATGTGTTTTGACAAGCATTTCCATCTTCGGCCGCAGGGTTGTATGGATTTCTTCCAGAAACTGGTAAATAACATGTTGGAAATTTTTAAGGTGTTGATACGATTAGATCTTCATTTGCCTCCGATATGCAAAGTTTATCCATGAATATGCTGAAACATTATTATGTGAATTGCTTGTAGGTATCAGAAATTCTCATTGAAAGCATGGCAAGTAGATGGTGTGAAGATCTATGCAAACAAGTTACAGTTTGACCGCGAGTCATTATCCAAGGGAGGTGACCAGGAAGTTCGAGGTCCCAACTGACAAGGTTGAAGAGTTCCGGGACATCTTGAAGAACACCAGCAGTGACAGGAACCTACCGAGTATGTTGGCAACAATGTTGGTGACTTGCTCTGCTTTCTCAAAGCAGAGATAGGAATGGTGATTAATTGCAGAGAGAGCTTGGAGAGGCTTGGGCTTAGCTTTGGAGTTTCTTTTGTCTCATTGTTCCAGTAATTGATCAGGAAGCAGAAGGAACTCAGGGAGGAAACTCGTTTTGCTCGAACAGGAAAACAGGTGTTTTCTACTTCGTTGGGCTCAGATTCATGCATTCATTCTAGGGGGTCAGTTTAGTCATGTGCCGTTGTCTTTCTATTTAACACATGTACAGAATGTTGAGATATGTTGTCTCACATAAAAAATTTATGAAAAAAACCACAAGCTTATATAAAGCTTGAGTCCAATAACCTATCAGCTTAAGCTTTTGGGTTGCAAATGGGCTCAAATCTGTGTAGGCCCAAATGAGAATTTTACACAAATGTTACGGAAAATATACGATAGTAGAAGAAAATATGAACGAAAAGCAAAAAGGACACACGAAATTGATTATTCAGTTCATTAGAGAAGAAATTCTGACTACGTCTGAGGGCGCCGCCAAGTCAGGTATTCTACTATTTTTATTTTTGAGTTAGAGTTACAAGTGATATAAGCTGCTATTTATAAAGGGAATAAACCCTAATTACATCACCAATGGGCCGAATTGAAAAACAAAACAAAACACGGAGACTGAATCACAGTACTTCGGCTCCATAACTCAACAATCTCCCACTTAGAGACTGAACACGAATATAATTATCTCTTCATCTTCACAATTAACAAATAACCCATAAATGACGGCGGCGCCAATCCTCGAACTCCTCAAGCTCCAAGGCCAGTTGAAGCCATGCATAGCTTCAATTTCTTTAAGGTCACAGCCTTAGTTAACATGTCAGCAGGATTCTCGCTTCCACGAATCTTCATTAGTTGCAAAGCCATCTTTTCCAAGAGATGTCGAATGTAATGATACTTCAACTCAATGTGCTTCGTTCTCGAATGAAAAGCTGGATTCTTAGCTAAGAAAATAGCGCTCTGACTATCACTGTAAAGAATACTGTTCTTCTGCTCTTTCCTCAGTTCACACAATAAATTTTGCAGCCATATCTATTTCTTTACTAGCCTCTGTCATTGCTATATACTCCGCTTTTCTAGTAGACAAAGCCACTGTCTTCTGCAACTTAGAAGCCCCAAGAAACCGATGTACCACTAAGTAAACACGTACCCGGTTGTACTATTCCTTTCATCAAGATCACTTGCCAAATCAGCATCAACATAACCATTCAAAACCATGTTCTTGCCTTCGAAACATAGAGCCCTCTCTGTGGTACCTCGCAAGTATCTAAAGATCCACTTTACTGCTTCCCAATGCTGCTTACTCGGATTACTCATATATCTGCTCACAACTCCCACTGTATACGCAATATCTGGTTTAGTACACAACAAAGCATACATAATACTTCCAACTGCTGAAGTATAGGGAGTTTTCTCCATATGAGTACGCTCTGAATCACTTTTAGGTGAATCCCTTTTTGATAGCTTAAAATGGCTGCCCATAGGAGTACTCACTGGCTTTGCTTTACCCATACGAAATCTCTTCAAAACTTTTTCAATGTATTCAGCCTGTGAAAAGAACGGCTTTCCTACCACTTTATCTCTATTAATCCTCATACCTAGGATCTGTTTAGCCTCTCCAAGATCCTTCATTTCAAATTGTTTGGACAATTGCTTCTTCAACTTATACACCTCTTGAGCACAAGAGCCTGCTATCAACATATCATCAACATATAATAGCAAAATAATAAAGCTATTGTCAAACCTCTTGAAGTAACAACAATGATCAGCATTGCATCTGACGAACTCGATCTCTTGTATGAACCCATCAAACTTCATATACCACTGTCTCGGGGCTTGTTTCAAACCATACAAACTTTTTTGTAGCTTACACACAAGCTCACTGCTACCTTTGGACAAGTATCATTCTGGTTGCTTCATAAATATGGTCTTCGTTAAGACCACCATGAAGAAAGGTTCCATCTGCTCTAACAATAAATTCTTTGTATCAACTATGCTCAAAACTAATCTAATAGTAGTTAGCTTCACAACAAGAGAGAATATATCTGTATAATCAATACCTTGTTTTTGCTGAAAACCCTTCACAACCAACCTTGCCTTGTAACGCTTGCTTCCATCTGCCTCTTCTTTAATTCTGTAAACCCACTTGTTATGCAATGCTTTCTTACCCTTTGGAAGCTCAACTAATTCCCAAGTGCTATTGGACATTTAAGAATTCATTTCATCTTCCATTGCAAGCTCCCACTTGCTCAAGTGCTCACTCTGCATAGCCTAAACATAGCATTCTGGCTCACCACTATCAGTCAACAAAAGATAATGTAAAGAGGGCGAGTACCTTTCTGGTGCGTGATGTTGTCTTTTTTATCTCCTCACTGGAACTACTGGCGTACTTGGTTCTGCCTCAACGACCTCCTGGTCATTCTGAATTTTGCTAACACGTGAGTTTGAAATATCCAATTCAACAAACTGAGGGCTTTTAACTTGAGTACCTGCACTGTCAATGTCTGGTGCACCCGACCTGTCTTTGTACAAAACATGGTCAATAAATATGACATCTCGACTTCGAATTATTTTTCGATTCTGATCATCCCAAAATCTATAACCAAATTCATCACCGCCATATCCAATAAAAGTACATTTCACAGATTTTGCATCCAGTTTACTTCTAGCAGTAGCATCAACATGAACATACGAAACACAACCAAATACTTTAAGAAATGACAGGTTTACCTCTTTACCACTCCAAGCCTCCTCTGGTATGCCGTTATCCAAAGGAACTGATGGTCCTCTATTAATTAAGAAAGCAACAGTGTTAATTGCATCTGCCCAAAATGTCTTCGGTAACCCACACTTCAATCGCATGCACCTAGCACGTTCATTCAAGGTTTTGTTCATTCGTTCTGCAACCCCGTTCTGCTGAGGGGTCCCTCTAACAGTTTTCTCCATGCGAATGCCATTCACAACACAATACTCTTTGAACTCATCGAGCTCATATTCTCCACCATTATCAGATCTCAAAAATTTCACCTTCAGGCCTGTTTCATTTTCTACCAAAGCTTTCCACTTTCTGAAAGCATCAAAAGCGTCAGATTTACGTTTAAGAAAATAAACCCATACCTTCCTCGTGGAGTCATCAATGAAGGTCATGTAATATGATGCGCCACCAAGAGATGTGACCAGTGCTGGTCCTCATAAGTCACTATGTACCAGCTCTAACTTCTACTCATTTAAAGTTCTACCAGCCTTCGAAAAACTAACTCTTTTCTGCTTCTCGAATACACCATCTCGCATAATCCAAGCTCACCTATTTTTAGACCTGGTAGTTTTCCCTTTGAACATAACTGTTTTATCCCCTTCTGACTCATGTGGCCAAGCCTGCAATGCCACAAATATGCATTGTTGTTTGCACTGGCGAGTGCAATGCTATCATGGCTGTTCACGGTCATGTACAGTGTACCCTCCTTCTTACCTCGAGCCACCACCATGGCCCCTTTGATTATTTTCCAAGAACTAGAGCCAAAGTACAGTTCATAACCTTCGTCATCCAACTGCCCTACAGAAATCAGATTCCTCTTCAAACCAGAAATGTGCCTCACACCGCGCAACTGCCATACGAGTCCATTCGGTGTTTTAATCCGAACATCTCCCTTCCTTGCAATCTCCAAAGGCTCATCATCAGCAAGATAAACCTTACCAAAATTACCAAAAGTATAATTCTCCATTATATCGGCATTAGGGCAGGAATGAAACGATGCTCTAGAATCCAAAACACATGATTCTAACGGATTGCTGACACGCAAGATCAATGCATCACTAATCTCCTCTGTTGCCACGTTTGATGAGTTGTCGTCTTTCCTTTCCTTTCTCGGTGCCTTACACTGATTCGAGTAATGATCACGTTTCTTACAATTCCAACACTCAATTGAACTTTTGTCTTTTCCTAACTTATATTTATTTCTTGATTTCGATCTGCCTCGATGCGAATTCCTTGATTCTGATCTGCCTCTATTTTTTGTACTCAAAGCTGATCTTGAAGTTTTTCCTTATTCTTTTTTGCGAATTTCTTCACAAACTATCAGACTTTAATTTCTCCTCCCCCACTGAAGCACTGACAACTGTGACCGTTTCGCTCCAAATTTTTGGTAGAGACGACAATAAAATTAGGGCTCTTACTTCGTCATCAAAATCAATATCGACTGAGGTCAATTGAGCCGTTATTAAATTGAACTCATTTAGATGTTCGGCAACAACAATACTCTCCGACATCTTTAGGTTAAACAGCCGCCGCATTAGATGAACCTTGTTCACCGCTGATGGCTTTTCGTACATATCGGCTAAAACCTGTAGTATACCTTTGGTGGTTTTCTCCTTCGCTGTATGAAACGCCATGCTCCGCGACAACGACAAACGAATCACACTCATCGCCTTCCTATCCAACACGTTCCATTCCGCATCTGTCATCCCGATCGGCTTATCCTCTAGAGGTTGCCACAAATCTTTACCGTAAAGATAATCTTCAATTTGGATCCTCCAAAACCCGTAATCCGATCCATCGAACTTTTCGATCACCAATTTTCCTTCGTCCATGGTAGATTGCTCCAGATTCAAACTCGTGCTCTGATACTAATTGTTACGGAAAATATACGATAGTAGAAGAAAATATGAACGAAAAGCAAAAAGGACACACGAAATTGATTACCCACTTCGTCAGAGAATAAATTCTGACTACGTCTGGGGGCGCCGCCAAGCCAGGTATTTTACTATTTTTTTTAGTTAGGGTTATAAGAGATATGAGCTGTTATTTATAAAGGGAACAAACCCTAATTACATCACCAATGGGCCGAACTGAAAAACAGAACAATGATTCGGAATCACAGTACTTTAGGCTCCATAACTCAATACAGAAATCCTGGAGAGAGATAGGATCAAGACAGAGAGACTAGATAGGAAAAGATTCATCCAGCATGTCAACAATGAAATTTTGTGTATGCCATTGGGGCATGACGAGGTAAGTGAGAGGAGTTTATAACAACAGGAAAAGTGTTGAAATTTTGGGATGACCGCATGAATCATAATCTTTTGAAAGAGAAGGAAAAGAACATGATCGCAGGAAGAACTTTCTATCATTGTATATATACCAAACTAAGTTTTTTCCTGATCAAATTGAGAGAACTAGGCAATGGAAGTTCGAACAACTAATAAAGCTTAAAAGCGGCGAGTGATCGAAAATGGGTACCATAGAAAACCATTATTCTCTCTTACAACAGTCGAGACCATGCAGTAGAAAAAACCAAGAACCACATCTGTCAGCCGGATTTCAATAATCTTTTGGCTGCCCGAACAAAGTTCATGATCACTTGCTCCTCGCTCAACCTTAGTTGAAATTATATAAATATATAATCAGGTAAGGTTGGATGTTGTAGGCCAAAATTTACTTTCTCTGAAGTTTCGATCAATATATACACGAAGTTGAGTAAGTAGACACGAACCTGATCTGATGAGAAGTGGTGTTGCACGGCACTGAGCATCTCCTCCCTTGAAAGGTTAAGATTCATGGCCATCGGCCAATACTACGACTCATGATCAACACACATGAGCAATTTGTATTTGATGCTTATAGTCAAACATTGATTGGTCTTAGGAATCGGAAAATTGACTTGACCCATCCAGTTTGACTTATTATTTATGGGTCCACCTTGATGCGCCCAAATTGGTAATTAAATCCTATTAATTAAATCTCTAGAATGTTCTATCAATATTTTTATGAGATATTATACTATTTCTAACTTTATATTTGCCAAGTATATCTACTTGTATGCAATTGAATATTTGATACATATTACAATATCTCGATACGGATATTCCGTACATCTCTATAAATATCCCTCTAGGTACTCTTACACCCTAAGTTCAATTCTCTATTCTTTCTCGTACACACTCACATTTAAGCATCAAAGAGGGCAATTGAGATTCCCTCTCGATCTCCCCTAGTGCAAGTTGTTCATGTGGTGTTTGTGGAAGCTCGAGACTCGTGGTTTGCATGTGATCAAGACCCGATTTTTCACGACCTCAACATTGGCACCGTCTGTGAGAAACATCACGAAAAGTCATATGCATCGGTTGTTTTCCACCACCGAGAAGTTTATGGATCCGACCAAAAGTATAGCAAACTCCCAAGCTAGGAATGACAAGTCTCAGGGGGATCCTGACCCTTCGCAATAGATAGCAACAAACAACCAGGTGCAGTCGACTCGTCTAAATTCGCCACTGCCATAACACAACTCAAACGTGGTTCAACTTGATTAGCTAGCACCAAATGTTCAAGCAACGATAGAGGCAATCATCACGCCCTCTCACATCCGCTAGGTTAACTTGGAAGATCGTGTGGTGATGAATCGAGTCGAAGATGATATTGTCTCCTGCAAGCATCGACCTAAATCTCCTTGCTAAGGGGACTTTGAGAGCTGCATGGTGACATGCGTTTGCTTATAACAATTCTTCCTGAACCGGCTACAACTATTTCTCTGAAGGGTATCTAGCATTTGGTGGCAGAAAAGGTAATCGGGGCGTTGCAGGCAATAGGATATTGAGTCGCCCCTCTGCAAGGAGATTCTTCACACTAAAGTGCCCCACAAGTTCACTCCTCTTCAAATTACTTTGTATGATAGGAAGATAGACCCGGTGAACCATGTTTGCTACCATACAGCTTCGCTCTTGGGAAGGGGAGCGTTAGAACGAGTGGAATGCCTTATGTTCCTAAGAACTCTTACTGCAATCTTGACAAATTGGTTCCACTCTTTGCAACCTAGCTCTATAACAAGTTTCAAGCAGCTGAAGGAGTCATTCTTGCAAAGGTACGCGAGCATGAGATAGGCAAAGGGGAGCATTTTTGAGTTGTTTTCTATGGAGCAAAAGGAAAAGGAATCACTTCGCGACTAGTATGATCGATTTTTCAAGGCTTCGACTAAGGTGGAAGTATTGAAGCAATGTGAGGCAATGGCTGCGTTCCAAAGGGGCTTGAGGAATGAGAACCTCTCAAAGAGCTTAGTCATCACACCACCAAGCAGCTTCATTGACATCTCTGCTCATGCATGAAAGTTTATGACCGTCGAGGAGTCCATCTTGACATGGAAGAAGAAGGAGCACATGTGTGAAAAACAAAAGGAATCTCATGACATTATGTCAAGTGAAAAGCGACCACTCTTCCAATTTGAGACACTAACACTCCTCAATGCACCTAAGGTGGTTATCCTCCAAGTGATGGAGTAACTTGATCTAGCGAAGCCCCCTTTGTTGAAAAAAGATAAGTCTTTGGGTAAAAATTTAGATCAATATTGCAGCTTTCACAAGGCATGTGGACATGACATTGAGCGTTGTCATGCGCTTAAATTTGAAATTGAGAAGTTGATTCAGTAGAGACACCTCAAGTCCTTTGTCCAAAGTAAAGGACCCCTTCATGATCGCACTGGAGGGACGTGCGCGAAGATACTTTGCAAGGAGTGATTAATTAAAGCCATTAAGTTATTATCACAGTTTATTGTCTTTTCTCCCTTTTGGTTGTTACGGATAATTTGGAATGAATGTTTTTATGACATTTTGATTGATAATATATATTTGGTTTATGAAATTGTCATTGTGCTTTGCTAACCTTTTATTGACAGAAAAGCGACGCATTTGAACATCTCCTTTCGTTGGGGTGTTACGCTTCTGATAATGATTATGCTCAATAACCAAGGGAAACTTGATAACTAAGGGTCTCCATCGTGCCCGATAACCAAGGTCCAAACCCGATAACCAAGTATCTAGATTGAATTTGATAACCAAGGACTATATCCCAATAACCAAGGGATGAATAACATCCGATAACCAAGGATGGAGCGACGCCTGGTAACCAAAGGCTAAATTGAAATGAGTCTGATAACCAAGGGAACAACAACGCCCGATAACCAAGAGCGGAGTCTTCCCTCGGAAGCAAAAACGCTCGATAACCAAGAGCGGAGCCTTTCTTCGCTGAAGTAACAATGCTCGATACCAAGAGCGAGGCTTTCATTTGTGGAAGCGATAACATCCGATAACCAAGGGCGGGTTTTCTTTTCACAGATTGAACGGGTGATACAAAATCTACTTTTGCGCCAAGACATTGCTTACGATGCCATAATGACAGTTATGGATTGATCCACTTCCCAAGACCTCTCGAGCTCACAAGAGTGGGGGGCTATGTTAGGGATTAAAAGATTGACCCGACCCGTATGATTTGACTTATTATTATGGACCCACTTTGATACACCCAAATTGATAATTAAATCCTATTAAGGATATTTCTCTACTTATATCTCTTGTACATCTATCGATATGCTTGATATATCTGCAGAATATTCTATCAATATATTTATGAGATATTATCCTATCTCTAACTTTATATTTGGCAAGTATATCTACTTGCTTATGCAATTGAATATTTGATACATTTTACAATATCTCGATATTAATATTTCATACATCTCTATAAATAGCACTTCAGCTACTCTTAAACTCTAAGTTTAATTCTCTATTCTTTCTCGTACACTCTCATTTAAGCATCTAAGAAGAAAATCGAGATTCCCTCTTGATCTCCCCTTTTGCAAGTTGTTCGTGTGGTGTTCGTAGAAGCTCGAGTCTCGTGGTTTGCACGTGATTGAGATCCGATTTTTCATGACCTCAACAATCGAAATGACTGTAAGGAGCTTGGAAGAGATATTTTCACAAGGTTATAGTGTTTGCAGTATCTCTGAAGCGAGTCTATTCTAAGTTTCAACAAGTCAACCCTTGAAACTCCCAAAACCGAATCGTTCAAAAATGAGAGAACAACAACGACTTGATAGATGTCATTAATAAGTTTACAAGCAATATGAAAGATACAATGTGTTAAGTTCCACTGGAACTTGTGTTGTGGAATTGCACATGAACGTCTCGGTGTGGTCCATGGTTCACAAGCTCAGACAATGCAGCTTCAATGCATTCCACAGTGAGGACCTAGGGCTCGCCGATTTTCCGGAAGTTAACCGCAAACTAATAGATGCTTGATTCCATATATAACTACCAAGTCCAATATATTCGGGCAAGTTACGAGAATTACCTCGACCTTTTCCTCCATCATCAGTCCTACCGCTGGGGTTGATACCAAGTTCGTCGTTTGTTTGTTCCTGGAGCGATGCTCTGGCATATTTGGTGTGTTCATCTGCAGCTTAGCTTCGGACGAGTTCTTCCGAGCCTTGCACGAGTCCATAGCGTTCTTTTCATTGGAAGCATCCATGGAGAGTTATAGCGAAACCAGCACTTGGTTTAATTCTAGAACTTTGACTGTATACACACACACATACATATATATATATATATATAGATAAAAATAAATAAATGAATAAATATGAGAAAAGAATCTCAAATAACATTTCTCTTCATTCGAATCAGATCAGATTATTATTCTGTTAAGCTTCTGCGAATGGCAATTATATATCAGATTAGATGATAATTATATCAGTTTAAGAAAATGTATATTGTGTCACGTAACAAATCTTATGGGGGACCAAATAGTAATAAATAAAAAGAAAGGGCTGAGGATGGAAAACGTTGTAAGAAAGGGGACTATTCCTAAATAGTCTAAGTTAGTTTGTTAAAGGGATTCTGTCAGGAGTTGGGCAGCAGATCCCATAAATAGGAGCTACGATGTAATGCTCTCTTCATGCTATGAAAAATAACATCCACTATACTCCTATCTGAGTCCATCTTCTTCTCTAAGTTTCCTTCTCCTCTCATCTCCTATCTCTGCTTTACTATTCCATTAGTTTGCTCTATCTGTTCTACTCTCTATTTTCCATCGATTCAGTTCAGTCCATTACGACTGGTATTAGAGCCCCCTTCCTGGCACCATGGCTACTGGAACTCGTTTGCAAGATGTAGGAAAGCTTGCAATCATGGTGGAGGAGCATGACAATGCCATGAACAAGCTCAAGACCCACACCGATAGTATGATTTTAATCAACTCGCAGATTTGATCAGTGTCATCACCCTATAACAGACACGTTTTTATGAGTTTTCTGCAACCAGCTAAACCTGAATTGCACTCTTATTCGTCATCAAGGATGGAGTTGAGATACTATTCTGCGACTACTCGGATTGGGAAGTTAGAATTTCCCAGTTTTAATGGGGATGCAGTGAAGGATTGGTTGTATCGATGTGAGCAGTTTTTTGAGGTAGACCGAACCCCTGATGATTTTAAGTTGAAATTGATAGCCATTCACATAAAAGGGAAAGCATTATAGTGGCACCAATCATATATGAGGGCTTTGATCACTGAAAGTAAAACAGTGACTTGGAAGGAGTATGTGACTGCTGTGTAAGCGAGATTTGGGGATATGGGTTTTGAAGATCCAATGGCTGATTTGAAGAATTTAAGACAAATTGGGGATTTGCAGGAGTATATGGATGAGTTTGATGCATTGCTGAATAAGGTTTCCATTAAGGAAGTTGATGCTCTGAGTCATTTTCTAGGACGTTTGAAGTTTGAGGTCCAATTACCTATGAGGATGTTCTACCCTACGACATTACCTCAAGCTTACTCTCTAGCTAAGTTACAAGAATCCACTAATACTGCTATGAACAAGCCTGGGTCAGCAGCTCCAAAACTCCATAACCTTTTCTCTCAACACTTTAATACCACCATTACCACGAGCTCTTCCCTTCCCACCAAGACAGTGACACCTATACCTGCCAAAAACACCCCTACTTTTCTCAACAAGAACTCCACCTAAGGCTTACTGCCTCTACCTTCCATTCCACCTCAAAAAATGTCTTGCCGGCAACACAATCGACCCTATAAAACACTTTTCCATAAGGAAATGGAAGAAAGGAGGGCTACGAAATTGTGTTTCCGGTGTGATGAGAAGTTTGCACTAGGGCATAAGTGTCCCAAAAGGCAAGCATCTGTTCTGGAAGCGGAACCATGGGAAGAAGAGGAAGACGTGGGATAAGAGGAAGTGACAGAAGAGGAAGAGGTGTTGGCACTAATCTCTCTACATGCCCTCACTGGCACTCTCAATTATCAAACCATGAGAGTGGTGGGAACAGTAGGTAGGAAGCTGCTTCACATATTGGTTGACTCAGGAAGCACCCATAAATTCTTGAATTATGGCACCGGTAAGAAGTTAAGATGCCCAACAGTCAGTGTCCCTGCTGTCAAGGTGGCAGTGGCCAATGGCAGAGAGCTGGTATGTGATAAATTGTGTGAGAAGTTTACTTGGAGGATGCAGGGCAAACAATATGTGGTTGATGTGTTCTTGTTAATCTTGGATAACTATGACATAGTACTGGGAGTGCAATGGCTGTTGACTCTGGGAGATATTCTCTAGAACTTTAAAGAGTTGCATATGAGATTCAGTGTGGATGGGAAGGAGAGTATGCTGAAAGGGGGTGATGCACAAGAGTGGAAGTCTATAAGGGAGAATTGGATGGATAAATTACTGAGGAAAAGAAGTCGATTGGCTTTGGTGCAATTTTATGGTATGCAGTTGCAGAATCCAGCAGAACAGAAGGTTAACAGCAAGGAGCCGCAACTAGTATCACCAGAACTTGACCTCCTCCTAAAGGAGTTTGAGGACATCTTTGAAGACTCTACGGACTACCTCTACAGAGAGCATAAGACCACAGATCCCACTCAAGGAGGGAACTCGACCTGTCAATATGAGGCCTTATAGGATTCATATGTTGCAGAAGGGCGTTATTGAAAAGATGACCAGAGAAATGAGAGATGCAGGTATCATTCAACCTAGTCACAACCCCTTCTCTTTACCTGTAGTATTGGTTAAAAAGAAGGACTATTTGTGGTGGATTTGTGTTGATTACAAATGGCTAAATAATTTAACCCTCAAGGATAAGTTTCCAATTCCTTTGGTAGAAGAACTATTGGATGAACTTCATGGATCCTCAATCTTCTCCAAGATAGATTTGAGGTCAGAGTGCCACCAAATAAGAATGTTTGGCCCGGATGTGCACAAGACAACCTTTAAGACTCATGAGGGCCATTATGAGTTCCTAGTGATGCCTTTTGGACTCACTAATGCCCCATCCACCTTTCAAGGGCTAATGAATGAGGTCTTTCGACAATATCTCAAAATGTTTTTTTAGTCTTTTTTGATGATATTCTGATCTACAGTGATGGTTGGCACCATCATTTGAATCATTTAATGGTGGTCTTCAAAACACTTAGAGAACACTCTCTGTATGCGAAACAAAGCAAATGTAGTTTTGGGGGACAGGAAATGGAATACTTGGTTCATTTTGTATATGCTGCAGGTGTTTCTACAAACCCAAAGAAACTCAAAGCAGTACACAATTGGCCTACCCCCCAGACTGTGAAACAATTAAGGGGATTCCTTGGCCTTGCAAGTTACTACAAAAGATTTGTGTGGAGTTATGGTAGCATTAGGAAATCTCTGAATAACCTCCTTAAGAAGGATGTCTTCCAATGGTCTAAGTCAGCAGAGGGGGCTTTCAATACACTAAGAGAGCCATGGTTTCTACTCCAGCATTGGCCTTTCCTTCCTGATTTCTCAAAAGCGTTTGTGGTGGAGACAGATGCTTCAGGGATAGGTATTGGGGCAGTGCTGATGCAGGCAGGACATCCTATGGCCTATATCAATAAGGTACTGCCCCCCAAACATCAAGCTTTGTCAGTTTATGAAAGGGAGTTGTTTGCCATATTATATGCAGTAAGGAAGTGGAATCATTATCTTAGTGGGAGACATTTCATCACAAAAACAAACCATCAAAGCCTCAAGTACCTGTTGGAACATAGACTCAATACTCCACTCTAACACACGTGGCTGGCCAAGCTTCTGGGGTACGATTATAAATTAGCTACAAGAAGGGAAAGGAAAATGTAGTTGCTAATGTATTATCTCGAATGTCCTACCAAGAGCTCACTCTCATGGCTCTCTCTATGGTCTCCACAAACTTCTTTGATAGAATACAGGAGAGTTGGAGCTGTGACCCTAGCTGCAAGAACATTATTCTCATCCAAAGTTTACGTGGGTAGAAGGCCAGATGAGGAAGAAGGGCAGATTGGTGGTGGGCAGTGATGTTTCTCTACAACAAAAGATTTTTTTTTTAGATAAATGGCATACAAACAAAAGATTATCTCTGAGTATCATTCAAGTCCAGTAGGAGGACAATTAAGAGCTCAGGCAACAGTAAAAAGAATTGCCAGCCTGCCGTACTATAAGGGTTTATGGAGACATGTAAGACAATTTGTGAGGGAGTGCCAAGTGTGTCAACAAAACAAAGCTAAACACTTAGCCTATCCAAGCCTTCTTTAGCCACTTCCCATGCCAAGGGCCATCTTCGCAAATATTAGCATGGATTTTATAAAGGGATTACCCAAGTCCTTGGGGAAAGAGGTTATATTTGTGGTTTCTGATAGATGTACTAAGTATGCCCATTTCATGACTCTATCACATCTTTACATAGCTTCTTCGGTGGCTCAAACTTTTATGGATAATGCATTCAAGCTCCATGGAATGCCGGAATTGATTGTAAGTGACATAGACCTTGTATTTCTCAGCAATTTCAGGGAAGATCTGCTCAAATTTCAGGGAGTTTACTTGTTGGCCTCATCAGATTACTAACCACAAACCGATGGTCAATCTGAGGTAGTGAACAAGTGCTTGGAGACTTATTTGAGGTGCATGTCTGGTGACCAACCTACTTCTTGGGCTAAGTGGCTGTCTCTCGTGGAGAAGTAGTACAATACACTAACCATTCTTCTACCAAACAATCACCCTTTGAAGCACTCTATGAATTTCAACCGCCTTTGCATATGCCTTACCTACCTCGTAATTCATCTGTGGCTGTTGTGGATTCTTATATGAAGGACAGAAAGGGCATGATATAGGTGATTAAGTAGCAATTGAAAAGGGCTAAGGATAGATTGAAAATGCAGGTAGATAGGAAATGAACCGAGAGGGAATTTATTATTGGGGATATGGTTTATTTGAGGCTACAACTCTATAGGCAGGAATCAAGAGCAGCTCGAGCTTCCCAAAAGCTCTCTCCTAGGTTCTATGGACCCTACAAGATAGTGGACAGGATTGAAAAAATGGCATACAATCTGGAACTGTCTAACACAGCTCAAATCCACCTTGTCTTCCATGTTTCTCAGTTCAAGAAGGTAATAGGTTCTGCTGCTGTTGTGCGCACCCGAATTTCGTCTCGTCGGGGCACGCATGCGCGCGCCTAAATGCAACGCGGCTTGGGAGTGTCCACCTTCCCGGGGACGTACGACGGACGCACGTGAGAAGGAGTCGCCACTACCTGTTTACGACCCGAAGGTCGAGGGCCGGTGAGTTGCCCGGGTCTAGGGGTACGGGGTACACCTAATTGCTAAGGCATATGGTCTGCGAAACCCGAGGTTCCGAATTCGGGGGTTCTGTTACATGCAAGCCTATATCTCGCATGCCCTATCGGTACTCTAGCTTGTCTAGGCTTGCCATTTTTTATTTAATTACCGCTTAATTAAGTTCCGCTCATCTTACGCGTTTTGACACCGTAAATTCGAATAGACACTTGAACCGCCCACTCTCCGACCGGGATTATTACATGAATAAATATGCATCATAAAACCCTTACATCGTTCTCTCAAATAAATGATAAATAACAATGACTGAATCCCGGTCGGTTCGCGTTCGGCCATTATTTCACTCATGCTCACCGTATGATTTTGGAAAGAACCGGAAATTAAATTAAATGCGCACTCGGTGTATGGGGGCATTGGACCCCGTGATCGAAGGTTATGGGCATTGGACCCAGTGAATCGTATCATAAAGGATCGGGCTCGACCCGCATAACAAATAAGTGTAAAAATGTAAAAAGTAAGCGTAAATAAACAAACAATGAGATTTTGTTATTGCCGAATTTACCTGAGTTAATCAATTATTATCCGGGGTATCTTGGCATACAAATTCTACCCTAAAAACAAACAAATAGAATGATGGATAGGGTATGTAGCATTCGGCATCATTTAACGGACCCGACAAACATGATGTCCATAGTCAAGTCTTGAATGAGCGGGTTATTTTTAGATTATTTTGTATTGCGACGATATGGCTTTTACAGATTAAAAGTATTTTCACCTAAAAACCCAAAACCTAACCCTCTATTCGACTATTGCCTATGTTTGATTTAAGCCGAGTTTTTGATTAATTTATTTTCCCATGTTTTGACCAATTCTATGCACAAACCTACGGTAGGATCACGACAGAACAAAAACCGGTAATCATGCCCTTGAATCGGTAAATATGTGTGTGCATGAAAATCAAGATTATGTTGTACGTATCTTGGTGCTTTTGAAATTATAAATTTTGAAAAGGGCATGACTAACAGTTCTTGAACTGTCGACGCGATTACAAATTATTAATCAATTCGTGCAATCCATTTAAAGAAATCAAGTGATTTAATTTAGCCAAATTTAACGTCCCGATTATCCCGTATGTAGAATTTTAGGTTAATTAAAAACTTGCCGAATGCTTTAGTCTACGGATTTCGAGCCGTCGAGATAGCCATTAGTTGACCACCCGATAAACTTTAATTTCCGACATGATCACATAATTACAAAAATGAAATATTTAAATGGGGCACATACATTGTCGGTGGGTGATCCAAGTGAAAAATGGCCGGATATTTTTAGAAAATGTCCAGGGGACTGAATTGAACGATTTTAAAAGAGCAGGGACTGATTTGAAATTTTGAAAAAATTGGGGACTGATTTGAAAATTCTAAAAGTTGGGGACCGATCTGAAAATTCTAAAAAACGGGGACTGTGTAAAAATTTACTGAAAATGTCCTATGATTTATTTGACATGAATTTGAAAATCGGTACTGATCTTAAAACAAAAAAAATGGCCCCAGGACTAAACTGAAACACTTGAAAAGTTCCTAGGGATTCTTGAAAAATTCTGGGAATTCCAGGGATGATTGGAAAATAGTAAAATGACTGGGACTTTATTGAAATGAAATTTTGAAATTCGGGGCAGATCTGAAAAGGGTGAAAAATGGTCCTGGGATTAAACTGAAACAATTTGAAAAGTTTTTTGGGATTCTTGGAAAAATTCAGAAAAATCCAAGGACTGATTGGAAAATAATAAAAATGACCGGGGCTTGATTGAAAATAATTTTGAAATTCGGGGTAGATCTTTAAAAAATTAAATTCGTCCTCTGGACTGAAATGTGACAAAATAGAAAGTTCGTAAAATCGAGTTCGGGACAAATCCGATCACCCACGCGACCCAAGAATTCTCATTTCACATTATATCCATCAAGCAAGCAATAATATTCAGGAAAGAGCCCTAATCATGCCACTAAGTCGAGAATTTACCTAATCCGGAAAGTTGAGGGGCTTCTCTGTAAATAAAAAAAATTCGCCGAACAATCGGGTTGGATCGCCCGCCCGAAGGAGAAACCGCCCGGAAGAGCGTTGGACCGGACTGGGGATGTTGGGCCGGAATGGGCTGAGCTTCTGGGCTGGACCTGCGAAGAAACGAACTGGGCCGAGGCCCGTTAGCCAAGGGCGACCGGAATCGGGGGGCAGCGGCGGTGCGAGGCTGGGAGCGGTGGTTCTCGCCCCTGGACACCGCTACGACTGCACGAGAGGGCTCGGGAGAGGGCTTTGGGCGCCGCCGATGCTTCGCCGTGGTCCATCGGGACCTCACCGGCGCTTAATCGGCCGGAATCGGGGGGGGGGGGGGGGGGGGGGGGGGGGGGGGGTGGGGGGGAAGTTGCGGTTTTCCGCGATGTTCCGAGTTCTCCAATTTCAAAATTCGCCAAATTAAGAGCCAATTGTTCGATTTCTCTCACTGGGTCCTCCTCCTCTTGAGCCGAATCCCCGTTCTGTTTATTTTGCTTTCAATTTCACCCGCTTTCCGTTGAAATTTCGGCCGATTTCGCGTAAATCGCGAAAATCGCGATTTTGGGGAATCCTGGGCTGGCGGGGTCCCGGGCAGCCGGCGAGCGCTGCCCGGCCCTTCCCGAATCGTTTTTTTTTTTTAAAAAAAAGGCCGGCGGTCACGGGCAGCCGATCAACACTGCCCGCCCTGCCCGTGACCTGCCCAAATGTTTTCTTTTCTTTTCTCTCTTTTTTTTTTACATATATATATATAATTTAATTTAAATTAAAAATTTTATTCTTTTTTTTTAACGAAAAGGTAATAAATTGAAAGAAAAAAAATGACGATTTTGCCCCTTGGAGCCGATGGATCGAAATGGGGTGCTGACAGCTTGCCCCTCTTTGGTTGTGTGCTCGGATAGAGGATACAACCAAAGACCATAAGAAGCACCTCGTCTGATCTCGACGACTGTCCTGAAAGCATGTACCTGAAAGCAATGAAGAGGTAGTTTATGGATCCAAAAGCAATAAAGGTGGGCTTATGGCATTGAAAGCAGTAAATATGGGTTTACGGGCCCAAAGAAAGTAAAAGTGGGTGTCCAAACCCAAAGCAGTAAAAGGTGAGTGTCCAAACCCAAAGCAGTAAAGGTGGGTGTCCAAACTCAAAGCAATAAATGTGGGTGTCCAAACCCAAAGCGGTAAATGTGGGTGTCCAAACCCAAAGCAGTAAAAGGTGGGTGTCCAAACCCAAAGAAGTAAAGGTGGGTGTCCAAACCCAAAGCAGTAAAAGGTGGGTGTCCAAACCCAAAGCAGTGAAGGTGAGTGTCCAAACCCAAAACAGTAAATGTGGGTGTCCAAACCCAAAGCAGTAAAATGTGGGTGTCCAAACCCAAAACAGTAAAGGTGGGTGTCCAAACCCAAAGCAATAAATGTGGGTGTCCAAACCCAAAGCAGTAAAAGGTGGGTGTCCAAACCCAAAACAGTAAAGGTGGGTGTCCAAACCCAAAGCAATAAATGTGGGTGTCCAAACCCAAAGCAGTAAAAGGTGGGTGTCCAAACCCAAAGCAGTAAATGTGGGTGTCCAAACCCAAAGCAGTAAAGGGTGGGTGTCCAAACCCAAAACAGTAAACGTGGGTGTCGAAACCCAAAGCAGTAAAGGTGGGTGTCCAAACCCAAAGCAGTAAATGTGGGTGTCCAAACCCAAAGCAGTAAAAGGTGGGTGTCCAAACCCAAAGCAATAAATGTGGGTGTCCAAACCCAAAGCAGTGAAGGTGAGTGTCCAAACCCAAAGCAATAAATGTGGGTGTCCAAACCCAAAGCAGTAAAAGGTGGGTGTCCAAACCCAAAGCAGTAAATGTGAGTGTCCAAACCCAAAGCAGTAACGGGTGGGTGTCCAAACCCAAAGCAGTAAAGGGTGGGTGTCCAAACCCAAAGCAATAAATGTGAGTGTCCAAACCCAAAGCAGTAAAAGGTGGGTGTCCAAACCCAAAGCAGTAAAATGTGGGTGTCCAAACCCAAAGCAATAAATGTGGGTGTCCAAACCCAAAGCAGTAAAAGGTGGGTGTCCAAACCCAAAGCAGTAAATGTGGGTGTCCAAACCCAAAGCAGTGAAGGTGGGTGTCCAAACCCAAAGCAGTGAATGTGGGTGTCCAAACCCAAAGCAGTAAATATGGGTGTCCAAATCCAAAGCAGTAAATCTGGGTGTCCAAACCCAAAGCAGTAAATCTGGGTGTCTAAACCCAAAACAGTAAACGTGGGTGTCTAAACCCAAAGCAGTAAAAGGTGGGTGTCCAAACCCAAAGCACTAAAGGTGGGTGTCCAAACCCAAAGCACTAAAAGGTGGGTGTCCAAACCCAAAGCAATAAATGTGGGTGTCCAAACCCAAAGCAGTAAAATGATTCGGTCATCGAGGATGGCCCGAGAACGCGAGAGAGTTGACTCGGGCCCGTTGATGCTGAAGGATTTGTCAAATGATGGTGCCAGGTGCCTCCTTGAGGGTCTTTCGCTCGAGTTTGAGATTGCGATCTTGTCGTATGAGGCAGACATGAGTCCGTCAGGGGGAAGACGCCTCTTAAGATCCACATGCCCGTACCTGCATAGGAGGGTGGCAGCTAACGGCCGTTGTCAGTCGTATAAAACTGGTGGAATTACGATGTGCAAAGGAAATCTATATAATGATGCTTCGGGGATCTGAAGTTGGTGGCCATTTGAGGGGTGGCCGTGTCCCGAATTTATGTTTGACCAAAAGAAAGGCCTTTTGCAAAATGAGGGCATGGCCCACAGAACTTTGAATAAAGGTAAAGGGAAGGATTTTTAGGATCCTCTAAATCAATGATACGACGATTCGACCCCATTTCGAGGCGCGTCTCGAGCCTTGAGAGTCGAGGAGAGTTTGTTTGCGTTGAGAACTGCCGAACCACTACTAGTTGTAGCTTCACGCGGGGTGCTGCTGTTTTTTCGTGGTCGAACCGACAATTGCCCCTAATTTTTGCCCAGGCCGCAAAACGCGTGACGACCTGACGGGGTATTTTATTTTGACTTTTCTCTCATGAATGCTCTCCTTTTACTACGACCGCCCAAGATAGGGTCCAATCGCATCTCTCGATTCCTCTAACTTTTGCCTAGACCGCCCTTTGCGGGTTTTCAGCCTAGCAAGGATATGATTTGTGCTCTCCTTTTGCCACGGCTCCCCTTTGCGGGATTTTAAGCCGTGCCCCTCGTTCCCTAACTTTTTCCTAGGTCGCCTCGAGGAGGTTTTCGACCTAACGAGAAATTTATTCTTTTCTCTCAAAGGTGATCTTAGATGGAAAGAGTACAAGTGCTGATGACAGGATGCGCTGAGGCGGTATGAGCATGGGGTATGAAGAATACAGAAGAAGACAAAGGTTGGAAATGAGGCTTGCAGCCCGCGGGTACATAAAGAGGCTGCAGAATGACGAAGAAGGCTATCAGGGATAGTACTTCTTGAGGGCGTCAGCATTGACTAGGAGTGCGTTTTCGGTCTCATCCATGTCACTTAGGATAATTGCTCCTCCAGAGAAGGTTTCCCTGACGACGAAGGGTCCGTCGTACATGTATGCGAACTTGCCCCGAGAGTCAGGTGTAATGTGAAGAACCTTTCGCAGGACAAGGTCACCAGGGTTGAACTCGCAGTGGCGGACTCTTGCATTGAACGCTCGGGCCATTCTTTGTTGGTAGCATTGGCCGTGGCATAGCGCTGTTAGCCGCTTCTCGTCGATGAGATTGAGCTGTTCGTAGTGTTGCTTCGCCCATTCTGCTTCTTCGAACTCGGACTCGGCAAGGACCCTCATGGAAGGAATCTCCACTTCGATTGGGAGGACTGCTTCCATGCCGTAGACCAGAGAATACGGAGTTGCCCCGGTTGAACTGCGGATAGAAGTTCGGTATGTTAAGAGAGCAAAAGGGAGCATCTCGTGCCAATTCTTATAGGTCACCGTCATTTTCTCGATGATCTTCTTGATGTTCTTGTTCGCAGCTTCCACCGCACAGTTCATTTGGGGACGGTATGGTGTGGAGTTACGATGCTGCACTTTGAATTGCTCGCAAAGCTCATCAATGATCTTGTTGTTCAAGTTCTTAGCGTTGTCAGTGATAATTGTCGCGGGGACTCCGTATCGGGCGATGATGTTACACTTGAGGAAGCGTGCCACGGCCTTTATGGTGACCGAAGCAAGCGTTATGGCCTCGATCCACTTGGTGAAGTAGTCGATTGCCACCAAAATGAAAAGGTGTCCGTTGGATACTTTGGGATTAATAGGGCCGATGACATCTATGCCCCACATTGAAAAGGGCCATGGGGCCGCCATTGGATGTAGCTCATTGGGGGGTGCTTTGATCTGGTCGGCGTAGACCTGGCACAAGTGACAGTGTCTGACGTGTTTGGCGCAGTCGGCCTCCATGGTGGACCAGAAGTAACCCAAACGCATATGTTTCTTAGAAAGCATGAGCCCGCTCATGTGGGGTCCGCAACTTCCCTCGTGTATCTCTCCCATAAGGCGTTGTGCCTCAATTTCATTGACACACCGGAGTAGTGTGGCATCGAAGGAACGGCGATAAAGAACATCTCCACTTAGGAAGTAATGTGCTGCGAGTCGCCGAAGTGTTTTTTTGTCGCGCCGGTTGGCGAATGTCGGGTATTGGCCGGTTTGCAGAAAATGTTTGATGTCTTCATACCACGGCTGTTCGTCGGTTGCCTCAATTGCGTCGCAGTGAGCAGGGCCCTTGGCAATCTCGATTTCGAGTGGCTCAATGAGATTCTCTTTCGTGATGCTCACCATGGATGCGAGCGTCGCAAGTGCATCTGCGAATTGGTTCTTGATGCGCGGTGTGTATGTGAATGAGATTTTCTCGAAGTTCTCCGCTAACTCCTCAAGATACTCGTGATATGGCACTAGCTTCGTGTCCTTCGTCTTCCATTGCCCCAACGTCTGGAAAATTGTAAGCATGGAATCACCAAACACTTCTAGTTCCTTCACCTTGAAGTCGATCGCCGCCTGCAGGCCGAGGATACATGCTTCGTATTCGGCCATGTTATTAGTGCAGGGGAAATCAACCTTTGTTGCGACCGGATAATAGCGTCCGTCGGGGGATATCAGCACTGCGCCAATGCCGGACCTAGTGGAATTTACTGCGCCGTCGAAATACATCTTCCATGCGAATTTGTTCTCCTCATTGTCCACTTGGAGAATCCCCTCATCCGGGAAGTCAGAGTTGATCGGCGTATCGTCTTCGATTGGGAACTCCGCTAAGTGATCCGCAATTGCCTGCCCCTTGATCGACGTGCGAGGCACATATTCAATGTCGTATTCTGTCAGCTGACATCGCCACTTTGAAATATTCTTCATGGAAGATGGACTATCGAGCAAGTACTTCAGGGGATCCGCTTTTAACAATAAGCTGATAGTATGATAGAGAGTGTACTGCCGGAGTCTCTGCATGACCCACACCAGCGCGCAACACATCTTCTCAATCTCTGGGTAGTTGGACTCCCCTTCGGTGAACTTCTTGCTTAAATAGTAAATGGCGTGTTCTGCGTGCGTGGACTCGTCTTCCTGCCCTAACATGCATCCTAGGGATTGCCGGCGCACTGTCAGATAGAGAATAAGAGGACGATCTGGAGTAGGCGGGACCAAAATCGGAGGTTGAACCAAGTATGCCTTGATAGTGTCGAAGGCCTTCTGGCATTCTTCGTCCTACTTAATCGCTGCATTTTTGCGAAGCAAGCGGAAGAGTGGTTGACATTTGTCTGTCAGGTTTGCAATGAAACGCGCAATGTAGTCCAGCCGTCCAAGGAAGCCTCGTACTTCACGGACTGTCGATGGTGGAGGTAGCTCCCTGATTGCCTTCACCTTGTCGGGATCAACCTCGATGCCTCGTTCGCTGACCACGAAACCTAGCAGTTTCCCTGACTTGGCGCCGAATGTACACTTTGCTGGGTTAAGTCGAAGCTTGTACTTCTTGAGTCGGTCGAAGAGGCGTTTTAGATTAACGAGATGATCATCTCCTTCTTTTGATTTAGCAATCATGTCGTCGACATAGACCTCAATCTCTTTATGCATCATATCGTGGAATAGCGTGACCATGGCCCTTTGATATGTTGCCCCGGCATTTTTGAGGCCGAAGGGCATGACTCGGTAACAGAAAGTGCCCCACATTGTGATGAACGTCGTCATGATCTTGTCCTCATCGGCCAACCGAATCTGGTTGTATCCAGAAAAGCCATCCATGAAGGAGAACAATGTGTGGCGTGCTGTGTTGTCAACTAAGACATCAATGTGAGGCAGGGGGAAGTTATCCTTGGGGCTGGCCTTGTTGAGGTCCCGATAGTCGACGCAGACTCTAACTCTTCCATCCTTCTTCTCCACAGGCACAATGTTCGGCACCCACTCAGAGTAATTACAAACTTCCAGGAAGCCCGCGTTGATTTGCTTGATGACCTCTTCTTTAATGCGGAGGAGAAGGCCGGCTCGCTGACGCCGTAAATGCTGCCGTTTAGGTGGAAACCTCTCTGTATCGAGCGGAAGGAAGTGCTTAACTATTGAGGGATCCAAACCTGGCATGTCGGCATAAGACCAAGCAAAGACTTCTTGGTACTCCTTGAGGAAATCGATCATCCGGGCCCGCTGTGTGGGGTCGAGGCTCGTCCCGATCTTCAGGATGTGAGGCTCTTCTTCGGTACCCACGTTGAACTCTTCTGTCGGCTCAACTGAAGTGAATTGACGGTTCTCAAGGCGGCGCAAACTCTCCTCTATCTCGGGCACTCGACCATCCTCGTCGAGCCCTTCCTCGAAGTATATGGGTCAGGACTCTTCGAGGTGTTCCTCGGATGAGTTCGAATCGACGTGTCGATGATTTGGATTCGAGTGGAGCCTGGCAATTTAAACCTGTAGTCTTAGAAATTTAGAGCGTTGCGAGATGAGTGAAAGAAAAGAGAAAGTAGACGCGGAAATTCAAAAAAGGCGTGCAGAGATTTTATTAATGGTGTAAGCATGAAGCCATAACCAAATCCCTCTTCCGTCATGTGGCTTATAGCTATGCCGACAGGCGGGGAAACATCAAACACATAGATAGCCTTACACATCGGCGATCACAACCGAGTAGCACGGGACTGAGGTCCAGTTGTTGAGCTCCTCATTCTCCTGTGCAAGGCGGATATGGACCCCTAAAGGAGTCTCCTCGGTGACGGCGCATATGGCTGGCGGATCGACAGGCTCGGCATCTGAAACTGAGGAGGGACCGTCAAGAGTACCTCCGACGATGTGCGGCGGTGCAGGAAAAAAATGAGAGAGTGGGAGAACTGGGATGCCCCTGTTAACTTTCCCGTAAAACGCGGCGAGACGGTGGAGGTGTTTGCCCCTACGGGCCTCAATAATCTCGTGGCAGGAAGGGCAAAAACCGAGTCCCCTCCTGTTCTTGTACTCTTCAATCTCGATGGAGCAATTGATCCCCTGCCCCTGTGCTCTAAGCCAGGTACCGGGAACGTAGTTGTGACGCAGAAGGACCTTCCCAACCATGCGGTCAACACAAGATGGACGGACCTCTCCATAGTCCCGAATGACGGAGATGGTCTCGAATGAATGGAATGGGAGGTTCTCGTCGTCTCCGATGCTAATATAGGGCACAGCCGTTTCCTTGTAGATGTCGTAGTCCTCTTCACCCTAGACCGTAATGAGCCGACCGTTCGCGATGAACTTGATCCTTTGGTGCAGGGACGAGGGAACGGCTCCAGCTGAGTGGATCCAGGGTCTCCCAGAGAGAATGAGTTGACTATTCAAAGACGTTCAGTCCAGTCATCAAGCCAGTTATTATTCGGACAGTACTCTCTATTGTTGTCTCCTCCCAGTGGCCAATTTGACAACTGGACGTGAAGAATGCATTCCTTCATGGGTATCTCACTGAGGAGGTTTATATGACTCAACCTCCCGGCTTCATCGATGCTTCTCGTCTTGATTATGTCTGTCAACTCTGCCAATCTCTCTACGGGCTCAAACAAGCCCCCCGGGCCTGGTTTCAGTGTCTCAATACCTATCTTAAGAGACTTGGGTTTTCAGATTCCAAAGCTGATCCCTCTCTGTTTATTCTCCGGGGACCTAATTATCTTGTTTATCTTCTCGTCTATGTTGATGATATCATCCTGACGGGAACTCCAGGTGCACCCTTTCATTCCATAATTACTGCCTTACAGCGGGAATTTGCCATGAAGGACCTCGGTCCTCTTCACTTCTTTCTTGGGATGGAGGCTTGCACTGATGGTACTGGACTCTACCTTACATAGTCCAAGTACATTCATGATATCCTTGTTCGCACTTCTATGTTGGAGTGCAAGCCTATTAGCTCCCCAGTCTCATCAGGGTCCCGGCTTTCTCTTTATGATGGGGATTGATTTCAGGATCCTTCTCTCTACAGGAGTGTGGTCGGCAGTCTCCAGTATCTCTCACTTACTAGACCTGACATTGCCTATGCGGTAAATCAGGTCCGTCAGTTTATGCATAGTCCAACTACTGCTCACTAGATGGCAGTGAAACGTATCCTACGATATCTCAAGGGTACAATTACCTATAGTCTTCATATTCGCCCAGGCTCTATATCTTCTATTCACGGTTTCTCTGACGCTGATTGGGTCAGTAACCCTAATGATCGTCGCTCTGTCAGTGGCTTTATTATTTTTCTTGGTTCTAATCCTGTATCTTGGAGCCCCAAAAAGCAGAGGACAGTTGCCCGATCGAGTACGGAGTCTGAGTACAAGAGCCTTGCCAATGCTACTGCTGAGATTCTATGGCTTCAGTCTCTACTTTGGGAACTCGGGATTTCGCAATGTCACCCTCCGACACTTTGGTGTGACAATATTTCTGCGATTTATCTTACGGCGAATCCTATCTTTCATGCTCGGACCAAGCACATTGAGATTGACTATCACTTTGTGCGGGAGCGTTTCATGCGTAAGCAACTATCTGTTCGCTTCATTAACTATGATGATCAGCTAGCCAATGCACTCACCAAGGGCTTATCTTCTTCTCGCTTTGTTGACATTCGGTCCAAGCTTCACATGGCGAAGTCCCCGTTCGGCTTGCGGGGTAGTAATAGAGAAGATTATCCAAAATCTTAACATATCTTATGTCTTTATGGCTCATCATAACTTACCTTGTCTATGCTACGTAATTTAGTCGTGTATATATAGTTTCCTTACATAGAACACTATACACTACTATAGATTACAATGAAAGTCACCTCACCTAATCAAGTGATGATTCAGCCATTACTCTCCTCTTACATTTCTTTAAGTCCATTTCATATTGACACTACAAATCGATATTCGGATCTTCTAATCGGCTTGAAAATTGAAATTTTAGTTTGGGGATTTCTTGTGAAACAAGCAGTCAACAACTGGTGCCTGCAAAGTCATTCGGGGTGGTGAGGGCCATAGAACAAATGGAGCTGTATAACCATCCCAGTATTTAAATAAATTAAGATAAATGAGAGTTTCATAACTCCCTAAGCTTGCCTTTGTCAAATATTGATAGGAGAAGGTGGCAAGGTAGGGGTAGAGGAGAAAGTCTTATATATGGGATACGACGTACTTAATGGGAATTCCTCAATTCAGTATAGTTTTTTTTTTTAAATCACAAGAAAATCTATTATTAATAAAAATAGAATTTTTCTTGTGTTTTGTGACACAATATCACGTAATATATTTATTAGAGTAAACTAACATTTGGTCCTTGATGTTTGGACCGGCCATCAATTTCGTCCCCAGTGTTTCGTGGCCATCATTTTTACCCCCGACGTTTGTGCTCCGTCCATTGTTTTGGTCCAACTGTTTTCCTGTCGTCACAGATGACTTAACACCGTCCATTAAATAGCTAAAAATAAAGAAAATAAAAGGGAAAATTGACTTAAAATGATATCGCTTCATGCATAGTTGAAATCCTAGCCCAACATCAGTAGAATCCCTCTGCCAGTAGAAACCCACGCCGCTCTCAGCTCTCACGCATCAAGGCTCCGGCGGGGAGCAAGTGAAGAAGGTGAAAAGCGCACGAGCAAGAAGGCGAAAGGCGGGAAGTTGTTTGTGGTTTGGTCGCCAAAATCAAATTGCAGCTGAGTTCTTAGGGTTGCAGCTGAAATCAAATTGCAAATCCCAATTGCTTCTCTCTCGTTTATTCTTTTTCTTCAATCCCCATATACCTTAGCTTGATTCCAATTTGTCGACCACCAACCCCAAGTCCTTAATGGGATTGCAGTTTCTTGAATTGAATTCAGTTTTTGGCATTCAATTTAAACTTCCTTCTACCCATTGAAGCGGAGCTTCAGAAGAACGGTGACACTTTGCAAGGCCATTGAAGGGGCACAGAGGATGACAAAGAGAGACCTTTCCATCTATCTGGTTACAAGCTTTGTGTTTGCTGTAGGGGGAAGGGAGCAGCAAAGCAACAGGGTTGCAGATGATGATGTCGAGCTGTAGAAGAAGAGAGCCTGCCAGGCTTCCATTAGAATGGTGTGGTCATGCATTTGTTTGTTGTAGTAGAAAGCGAATGAGTTGCTGATTTTGTACTTTGTCATTGTATATACCCATCTTATGTAATCAAGAAGCAATTATAAATACTATAATACCTCTTCTCTGATCTACTTGGAAGTATTTCGATTGATTGACTCTTCTCTTTTAACTTTTTCCTCTGTACAAGACAAGCAATTGAATAAGTGAATGAGTTGCTGAATTTTTTTTTAAGCTCTGCTATTGTTGTTGCAGTGAGCTTTATATTGTTGCTGTTGTGGTTTTGTTATTGCTGCATATTCCTCTCCTTGTCCATATTGAAGGCTTGCTTATTCTAACTTATAAGCAACAACCAAAATTGAGAATGTATATTAGGTTTTACATATCAGAATACTCCAAAGATTCTTCACTGGTGAAAAGTTGATCTGCTTAATTTGATAACCGAAGGTTATGAAGTTCAGCCAACACATTTGCACAAGAATAAACAGTCATCGCATCACACAACAACAAACAAAGAATTTTCCTTTTGGTTAAAAGCGAACAAAGAAAGAACTGAACAAAACTTAGGTGCTCTCATATACTAGAAGTTTACCATTTCTGATAAAACATATGGAGTCCAAAATCTGAACTAGCCACTACTCTGGCTGCTAGTATCAATCAATGAAATTTGTTTGCATACAAACCCTTCGTCAAATGGAGGTTGCTGCTAGAAAACTGTGCCAACTGAAGTTGCTGAACATTCAATGAGCAAGCAAGCTTTGCAAACAGAGGTTGCTGCTCGAGCATTCAGTGTTCTGCACTTCATTGTCCTAGTTACATTCTGCAATGAAGTCATAGCCTAATCCCAATTACCTTTTACTCCCAACAACATCAACAACCCTTCACAGAGTCAAATATTTTCATTGGTATCTAACAAACACCTCAAAACTTAAAATGTAGCATACTCAATCAAACCTGAAACAACCTTACATTTCACCCAAAAGGATCATATTCAGATGACCATGGACAGTTTTCCATAATCAATCAAACACGGGGAACATATTTACCAAAAAAGAGCATATTCCATACTTAAAACAATATATTTACATGTTCATCCAAAAACAACATATCTCACATTTCAAAAACAAGCTACATCAATTCTCCTTAGTTTTAGCAGACGAATTGGTGGAAGATCTTTGAGAGGGCTGGTTGCAAGAAGGCTGGGATGAAGCCTCCTCTACTGTTTGTAACTTTTTGTATATTCTCCCGAACTGACCTTTACAGATTTTCGCCCAATAATTCCTCTTCCCTATCTTCAGAATAAAAAATGACAGACTGGTACAAGGATTCATTAGGGATTTGGGTATTGAAGAGTAAAGAAGGGTAAAAGGAGGGAATGTTGATTTGGGAATTGATTTCAATAAAGTGGGTTCGTTTTGTTTGTTTGTTTGTTTCTTTTTTAATATCTGCAGTAACGGGGGTTGGATGGCTGGATGAAAGTGAAGGACGGAATGCAAACGTCCAGGATGTATTTGATGGCCACAAAACACTGGGGACGAAATTGATGGCCGGTCCAAACATCAAGGACCAAATTGTTAGTCTACTCTATTTATTACATATAGTACATTTCTCGGGATAGAGATGTGAAAGAGCATGGTAAATTTAGTACACACAACCCTTGGTTTCTGTGGGGTGGGCTTCCCCTCTTGGCCCCACTCTTCTGTCTGCAACCCCAATCCCAGGACGAGGTGGCCGGCAGCCAATTCAGCCCGAGTGACAATCAATTTAGCTCAGCAATTACCGAATCGAAGACAAAGAGACAGAAGAGAGGGAAGATCACAATGCGGATCGAGCCCACATCCGAAATTAATCTGCAGATCGATGGATCAAAATCGATTGACCCCAAAGGAGTGAAATCGACTCTCTTCTCTCTCTCTCCTCCTGTCTCTCTGTGTCTGCTCTCTACTATCACAATCAGCGTAACGCTGTCGAAAGCAATGAGAATGGAGATATTTATATATGTATATAACAAAAATGGATCAATATTTTTTATGTTGATTTGCTCCGATAGATGACGATTTTGTCTCAGCAACCTTCTAGTGAGAGAAAGTCACATCCCCCTTTCTTCCATCAACCTTCTAGTGACGATATTATTGTTCCTCATGTTTTAACTCAAATTCAATATTCTAAATCAAATTGGTTCCAACTATCATGTGTTCAATGCTTAAGTCGGAAAAAGTCTCGATACTGTTTTATATTTGATCAATGCGTAGTGTATGTTATTTTTTAGTAATGATGAAATAATATGCCATTCCTCATTTCATAACTACTTCTATTTGTGTTTTATTTCTCTAACAAAATCTTACAGAATAAGTATTACCTCTCCTACCGAAATAACTAATAAAGAGAAAATTCGAAATAACTAATAAATGGTCACAGGTAGTCCCACTAGATATCATACCTATGACGTCTATGACAACAGGTGAGGGCGTGCACCACTATACTACGCTACACCCTCTTTTGATTTGCCAAGAAAAATTTAATGTACTTCTTCTACATCTAATTATCTATATTAAGAAATTCCTGAATAATTCGAGATAAAATTAGCTATTTATTCTTAGAAGTTATGATGATTACCTTATTTAATGAACAACTAGTGCAAGAGCCACGCTTTGCCAGGATTTTTGCTGTGTACATTAGTACTTGAAATGTGGCCTCTAAAGGATTTTTGCAATGCGATAGGATCGACCATGCGACCTCTTCTACTATGCAGCGACAGCGAGACGTACTTAACAGCTGTGCTATCTTTTGGATGTGAGTTACCGTGTTTTCATAAGACAGAGATTTGGAGATTGTTAATTCAACAATTGACTGATCTAGGATTTTTGACAGCTAAAAAATCTAGCACTTAGATTGTTTTATCAGCATAACACAATTTTAGATCCTTAAAATTAGTTATCATAGGACTCCCCGAAAATTCCTCCCACCTCCCAACCTCACCAACGTACATTTTGTCTTCCCCCATCTTTCCCACCCTTTTTTGTCAAATAGATAGTTAAACTCATCTACCCCTTAACACCACCTCATAACCTCTCTCTAACAATAATGGCTGATCCTCTCTTCCTAACCTCTCTTATCCTCAGCTTGCAAGCCATACAATATTCATTTCTCATTCCCACGCTAACCAAGATTGGACAGGATGGCCTCTGGGAGCCCCTCTTCCGTCCCTCTCGTTGCCGTTCTCTGTCTCTCCTCCTCCTGGCAGCATTGCCTGTGTGGTTGCACCGTCAGTGCAGCCCGCATAGGGAGGGCTGTTGTGTTGAAACCATGCCCAGATGACGCCTCTGTGAGCATCTTTCATGAGGCGCCAGTCTTCAACAACGGGGAAGGATGCGGGCAAATATTAAACAAGAAAAGAAAACAAAAAAAAAAGAAAGAAAATTCCAGCCCTTGTAGAGCTGCCTGGCTGTCGGGGTGGGGGCCCCGCGGGCAACCCCAATCCCCAGGACGAGGTGGCCGGCAGCCAATTCAGCCCGAGTGACAATCAATTTAGCTCAGCAATTACCGAATCGAAGACAAAGAGACAGAAGAGAGGGAAGATCACAATGCGGATCGAGCCCACATCCGAAATTAATCTGCAGATCGATGGATCAAAATCGATTGACCCCAAAGGAGTGAAATCGACTCTCTCTCTCTCTCTCTCCTCCCTGTCTCTCTGTGTCTGCTCTCTACTATCACAATCAGCGTAACGCTGTCCGAAAGCAATGAGAATGGAGATATTTATATATGTATATAACAAAAATGGATCAATAGTTTTATATATGTATATAACAAAATGGATCAATAGTTTTTTATGTTGATTTGCTCCGATAGATGACGATTTTGTCTCAGCAACCTTCTAGTGAGAGAAAGTCCACATCCCCCCTTTCTTCCATCAACCTTCTAGTGACGATATTATTGTTCCTCATGTTTTAACTCAAATTCAATATTCTAAATCAAATTGGTTCCAACTATCATGTGTTCAATGCTTAAGTCGGAAAAAGTCTCGATACTGTTTTATATTTGATCAATGCGTAGTGTATGTTATTTTTTAGTAATGATGAAAAATATGCCATTCCTCATTTCATAACTAACTTCTATTTGTGTTTTTATTTCTCTAACAATCTTACAGAATAAGTATTACCTCTCCTACCGAAATAACTAATAAAAGAGAAATTCGAAATAACTAATAAATGGTCACAGGTAGTCCCACTAGATATCATACCTATGACGTCTATGACAACAGGTGAGGGCGTGCACCACTATACTACGCTACACCCTCTTTTGATTTGCCAAGAAAAATTCATAATGTACTTCTTCTACATCCAATTATCTATATTAAGAAATTCCTGAATAATTCGAGATAAAATTAGCTATTTATTCTTAGAAGTTATGATGATTACCTTATTTAATGAACAACTAGTGCAAGAGCCACGCTTTGCCAGGATTTTTGCTGTGTACATTAGTACTTGTAAATGTGGCCTCTAAAGGATTTTTGCAATGCGATAGGATCGACCATGCGACCTCTTCTACTATGCAGCGACAGCGAGACGTACTTAACCAGCTGTGCTATCTTTGGATGTTGAGTTACCGTGTTTTCATAAGACAGAGATTTGGAGATTGTTAATTCAACAATTGACTGATCTAGGATTTTTGACAGCTAAAAAATCTAGCACTTAGATTGTTTTATCAGCACACACAATTTTAGATTCCTTAAAATTAGTTATCATAGGACTCCCCGAAAATTCCTCCCACCCTCCCAACCTCACCAACGTACATTTTGTCTTCCCCCATCTTTCCCACCCTTTTTTGTCAAATAGATAGTTATAACTCATCTCCCCCTTAACACCACCTCATAACCTCTCTCTAACAATAATGGCTGATCCTCTCTTCCCTAACCTCTCTTATCCTCAGCTTGCAAGCCATACAATATTCATTTCTCATTCCCACACTCAACCAAGATTGGGACAGGATGGCCTCTTGGAGCCCCTCTTCCGTCCCTCTCGTTGCCGTTCTCCTGTCTCTCCTCCTGCAGCATTGCCTGCCTGGTTGCACCGTCAGTGCAGCCCGCATAGGGAGGACCGTTGTGTTGAAACCATGCCCAGATGACGCCTCTGTGAGCATCTTTCATGAGGCGCCAGTCTTCAACAACGGGGAAGGATGCGGGCCCCCGGGTGGCCCTGGCACAATCCATGTCGCGATGACCCTAGATGGGAACTACCTACGGGGCACAATGGCTGCGGTACTCTCCATCCTACAGCACTCAATGTGCCCGGAGAACCTTGAGTTCCACTTCCTCGAGGCGAGGACTGAGCCAAAGATTTCCTCCAACATACGATCCACCTTCCCTTATCTGAACTTCACTGTCTACCCTTTCGACTCCAACCGGGTGCGGGGGAAAATATCCAGGTCTATCAGGCAAGCGCTAGACCAGCCTTTGAATTACGCGCGGATTTACCTAGTTGATCTCATACCGACCAAAGTGAAGCGTGTGATATATCTAGACTCTGACCTCATCGTGGTCGATGACATAGCCAAGCTTTGGGAAGTTCAGCTAAAGGGCAAGGTTTTGGCTGCGCCGGAGTATTGCCACGTGAACTTCACGATGTACTTCACAGACCTCTTCTGGTTGGACCGGAGCCTAACCCAAACATTCGAGGGACGGAGGCCATGCTATTTTAACACAGGGGTGATGGTTGTGGACGTTGAAAAATGGAGGCAAGGAGGATACACTCAGAAGGTGGAGGAATGGATGGGAGTGCAAAAGCAGAAGAGGATTTACCATTTGGGCTCTTTACCACCGTTTTTGCTAGTTTTAGCAGGGAACATAAAAGCGGTAGACCATCGATGGAACCAACATGGTTTAGGCGGTGACAATATCAAAGGAAAATGTAGGAGTCTCCACCCGGGGCCGATCAGCCTGCTCCATTGGAGCGGAAAGGGCAAGCCCTGGCTGAGGTTAGATTCGAGAAGGCCATGCATCGTGGATCACCTCTGGGCACCATATGATCTGTACCGGTCACCGAAACATTTTCTAGAGGAATGAGAAAGGGCAAGTATATATTATAGCAGGTAGCGTGATTCGTCCATAGGTGAAACGGTTATGATGATGACGTGAATGATACATGACGATGAAGAGCATTTCTATGGAAAGATTAAGACCAGAGGATTGCGATTCTTGAAGATTTTTTAAAAGGAAAGACAATTGGTCCAAAGGATTGAAGGATGGCGATGAATTGCCCGAGTTTCTTTATCAAATTCTTTGCTTTGAAATGCAAAGCCACAATGTGTTTGAAGATATATATCCCCGGAAATTTTTCAAGATTGTAATTAGCAAAATTGTATGCACAATATTGTACATTCTTTTGCCATTTTTATTGAGTTGTGTCAATCTAATGAACAGGAGATCTGATTTGTCCTACGAGATAGAAAATTGAAGGAGATCGTAGGCGCTCATTAATTTGTCCATTTTATTGTAGTGCAAGATTCTTGGTTGTGTTATCTCCAATTTTGGATCGGAGTTATGAAATATGTCCTAAGAGTTATGAAATATGTCCTAAGAAATCATGCGGATATAATATAAATAACGACGATAAAAAATAATTTTCATCTAGTAAATTATTATTCTATTTAGAAACATGACATATATATTAATCACAATAAAACATAGTAATATTTCTTTTGGTAGGCAAAATATAGTAATATTTACGTTAAAAAATAAGAGTTATAATAAAATGAGCATGCAGTGCGATAATGTATGCTTTCGCTTGGTAACTAAGAGATTTCATGTTCGATATTTGTGGAAGGACTCATGGATAGAGCCAAATGTTTATGTTAGGAGGGGTAACACATAAAATCATATCGATGTAATATTGGTCTAGGTACTTAGCATTGTGTAAATTCGATCTTTAGATCTTCACAAATAACAACTAAATATTTAAATTACCAGTTTTATAAATCTCAGTTTTATATTACTAATAAATTTTTATGGATATATTTTATTCTTAAAAAGAATGATTTCTCATTATTTTTAAAATTTTCTAAATATTATTCGAAAAGGTCTTGTGTGTAACGAGTACATCACATGATATTATGTCACAATATGCATAAAAAATTTTATTTTTGTCAACAATGAATATATTTTTATTGTGATAATACTAAAAATAAAAAATGAAAAATCCCGAATGATTTGTGACATTGTCATGTGGTATACCCGTTACATCTAAGACTTTCTCCTGTTATCCATATCCCTATATTATGTGTTATCAACAACTCCAATTCATTGTATTATTTTTCACTATTCTCTCAATTCCTAGACTTCTTGTTTTCCTCTTTGCTACCGTGCTCTTTATCGCCACTTTACTTGATAATTCACAATTTTTTCCTCCTACTTCACAATCCTCTTTAATTCTCATTTCGTCCCTAACATTCAATTTCTCTTATTCCTGACAAAACAAGGGTTGTTCATTATTATAACTCTTGCTTCTTGTTCTCTCTTTCTTTTTTTATTCTTTTTTTTTTGCCAGCAATAAAGGAAGCAAAATTATAATATTATTTATTCATAAACATGCAAACAATAAAATCACCTTAAGCAATAAAATAATTCAAATTATTTTAAATATAGTTAATATGCATATATATTGTTCATTTTGTCGTGACAATTAAATACCCCACTGAAAAAGCTTTTAGTTCGTAATATTACGTTTCAAAATTCTGGAAATACACATTAAATAAAATAAAGTTTATCTTATTAAATAAACTAAAGGTTATATTTGGGATTTCACTTAGGCTTCTCTCTCGGACCGCCCTATATTCTCATTTCATTTTTCATTATTGATTGTATGTTCTAGAATAAAATAGGGTAAATGTCCAAAAAAATCACAAACTTTACATTTTTTTAACGTTTTATCTAAATTATATTTTTTTACTAAGAAACATACGAACTTTATATATATATATTTTTACGTTTTATAACAAATTATATTTTTGGCTAGAAATACACGAACTTTCATTTTTTCGTCCCATTTAGCACCCGTTCGAATTTTTGTCAATTTTGCTGTCGTGACTGTTAACAAATGAGACGTGGCAAACGGTCATTAATAGTGATTGATGTGGCGAGTCACATTATCAAAAAATTTTAATTTTTTTTTCAATTTTGGGTAACCGGAGGTAGGGAGGAAGGTGGCGTCCTCCATAGCTGTCACCCCCAGTGCTTCGTCTTTAATGTTATCTTCAGTCTCTCTATTGTTTTTTTTTTTCCAGCACAACAACGTCAATGGCCCTCTATGATCCTTCTTGAGCCCTCTATGCATAGAGGGATCGAGCTATGAAGATAGAGCCCTTTGAGGCTTTGGTCGAAGCTGGAGATCGAGCCCTCTGTGGTTTTAATTGAATCCTAGATTGAGACCTCTGTGTTTTGATCGAAGCACACTGAGGATTCGATGGCTTCTCTGATGAAGCTTCATGAGCGGCAGTTGTGGAGACTGCCGCCTTCCTCCTGACCTCCAGCTGCCATTAGTGATCATTTGCCGCGTGACATCTGTTGATGGTCACATCAGCAAAACTAGCAGAAATTTGGAAGGATGTTAAATGGGACGAGAAATGAAAGTTCTTGTCTTAGTCAAAAATATAGTTTGTGATAAAACGTAAAAAGAATAATGTAAAAGTGTGTATATTTCTTGACCAAAAAATATAATTTGTAATAAAAGTTTATAAAATGTAAAGTTTGTGATTTTTTTTAACATTTACCCAAAAATATTTTTTTTAAAAGGGACTTATGAAACATTGTGAAATTCAAATAAGGCTCCATTTGTTTCGGAGAAAATATTTTACAGGAAACTGAATTCTCCGTTTTCCTATGTTTGGTAACACATAAGTGTTTGGTCAACGGGAAAGACACTTTCATTTTAACCAAAAAAGTAAGAGAAAAATTTGGAAATTGAATTCCCTTAAAAAAAAAGGGAATTCATTTTCCCGACAAACCCACTCTTTCTCTCTGTTCACCTTACACCTTATTCTTTCTCTCTTCTTCCTTGTCAGTTTTTTTTTTCAACACAGTATCAAATAAAGAAGAATAAAATACTTTCTGAGAATTCATTTTCTGTGAAATTCATTTTCCTCATGAACTTATTTTCCATGGAAATAAACGGAGCCTAAAATTAAACATAGTTAGGAATGTTTTAGCATTTAATGAATGAAAAACAAATGAACTATGCATTGCTGTTGGGAATCGACTCGACGATCAATGAAGATAATACGAAACAAGGAAGAAATTGCACACAAGATTTACGTAGCAAACCCTAAAATGCGGTGAAAACAGTTGAAGGAATCATCCATGGGCAAAAGAGACTCGGTGGTGACTTCTCATTAAGCAACAATTAAAGAGTGGAGTACAATACAAGTGCGTCTCTCACAAGCACAACGATCGACCATAAACGCAAAACCTTAACCCCTTGTAGATATATCTCATCTCAGGAATGCTCCCACTCACTACGCTCTCCTTGCATCTTTACACGAAAGCTCTTGATACATATATATATAGTAGCCCAATTCATCCAACAGAATAAATCCCAATATTTTCTTTATCTATAATATCTCTAAGTACAATATTATGAACATATTACCTAACCAAAAGTTAGAGATCTAAATATAAAATAGAAAATCAAATCCGGTCAAAAATTCAAGACACAATTCTTAACAAATCTCCACCTTATCTTGAATTCTCCAAAATTTTGAGAGCAATATGAACATCACTACACTCAATTTGCACACCAGCCAAGACAGCCGAAATAATTATCAGGACCCTTGTTGTCTTCTCCTGAAGCCAAAAGCTTAATGTTGTCATACCCATGAACTTCTCGATGTCAAACTTTGTTATAGCCCTCTAGAATTGAGTTGACCGCGAAAACGCCCTAACCTTAGCTCTGATACCAGTTTGTTAAGAATCGACTCAACGATCAATGAAGATAATACGGAATAGAGAAAAAATTACACACATGATATACGTGGTAAACCCTCAAACACGGTGAAAACATTTGAAGGAACATCCATGGATAAAAAAGGCTCAGTAGTGACTTCTCATTGAGCAACAAATACATAATTGGGTATAATATGAGTGCATCACTCACAAGCACAGTGACCGATCTTAAACGAGGAACCCTAACCCTCGAAGAGATATCCCATCTCAAGAATACTCTCACTTTCTAAATCCCAACAAAATAAATCCCAATATTTTCTCTATCTATAATATCTCTAAGTACAATATTCTGAAGATATTACTTAACTAAAAGATAGAGATCTAAATCTATAAAACATGAAATCGAATCGGGTCAAAAATTCGAAACACAATTCTCAACAATTGCTAACAATAATTCATACTTATTTTATAAATATCATGCATAAAAAATTATATTATTTTCCCATGCAAAGCAAGTGAATTTTTACAATACTAAAATTTATTTGAAGTAGTTCGCTTTGGACATAAGGAAAAATATGTCATTTAGTATAAAAAGTAAACGTAGATATAATGAACTAATCTAGAGTTGCAAATTTTTCTTAGGTTTTTCTACCATGACCATTTGTTATGGTGACAAAATGTACAAGAAGAGGGTGTATCGTACTATTATGACACCCGCGGAGTACTTCCACATATAATATGTCAAACGGGTGTGTTTGTTTTCGCAACAAAGTTTAACTCAACTCAACTCAACTCAACTCCACTTATCTTCAATTTAACATGACAATCATTACTTTTTTATTTTTTAAATATTTTAACCATTCAATTTAATTTTTAATATTAAATTCTCTCAACTATTCATTACTTTTTCACAATTCAACAACACAATCATTACTTAATCATTATTTTCTCTCAATTATTTATTACATTTTCACACTTTTTCTCATAATTCAACAATACAATTATTACAAACCAATTAAAATTAAAACTCAACTCAACTTAACTCTCAACATTGTCCTGATAGCATACGTTATAGCCTCCTTGAGATTACTACAATTCACACTCTTTTTAGACAACATTTTTTTGTTGATGTACAACATCTTCTTGACAGTGTACGTTATGACCTTCTTAAAAGTACTACAATTCACCATCTTTTTATACTACAGTGACCATAATAAATTGTCACGGTAAAATTCCGTCTTACCTAAAATATGTCTTTGTTTTCAATGCCTATTTCTTCTAGGTTATTGTTTAATCTGCAGTTACGTCTTCTAAGAACAAGTGGTGTGGGTTGGTCCATACTATCTTTACCATTGCTCGTTGGTATCCTTGGTTCAAAATAAAAAAAAATCTATACACTCTATATATTATAGCTATAACTGAAGTACATTTTCATAAGTGTACACATAGAAACAAGATGGAATTCCTCGCTCTCAATAAAACGATGTTTTCGTTATATGTGTGTCAGCACCCCGTTTTGGTCCACCCGCTCCAGGGGAGGGCATCGACAGCGCTTCTAACGATAACTCTTAAACCACAACAGAAAACCACCAGGCAATCATCAGGTTACTATTCACAGCTGAGTCAGACATGTCAACTTGACGGCCACGGGAGCAAGGCACAGAGGATCACAGTGCGATGAGAATTCAAAATCGACAACTTAGCGTGATCATGAGGAGGAGGGGCAAAATCGTCATTTAATCATCCGTTAGAGGGAAGTATTTTTTATTAATTACCCAAGCATTCATGACTTTTAAAGTCAGGGCATTTTTTAATATAACTTCAATTTATCATTTTTTAGAAAAAAAAACTATACAGGACATTTTTAAACTTTACGCGCATCAAATTCGAATTTCAAAATCTGGAACAAAACTTGAGATTGAAAAATATTTTTCTGAATAATATTGATCCTTGAGTTTTTTTTAACACAATGGTAGTCCCGGATTATTTTTCGGATGTCCGGTTGAAAAGACAAGAATTTCAGGCCTTACGTGCATCAATTTTGTTTTTTTTTTTTTTCAAAATTCGAGTCGATGCTCGGAATTGAAAAGTATCTTCTAGATAATATCGATCCTTGAATTTTTCTGAACACAATGGTGTTTTCAGATTATTTTTCGAATATCCGTTCGAAAAGACGAGAAATTCGAAAATAATCTAGCAATTGCGATCGACGTGTATCAGAGGTTCAATATCGATTTTATCGAGATTCGGTCTCCATTGATATAAATTGAAATTCTTCCAGAGTCGATTATTTCTCGAATTTCATGATTTCGAAATTTTCTTTCCAAAAATGTCAATGGATCTCAAGAAATCAAATTTTATCCGAAGACGCTTGTACGAGTAAATAAAAAAATAAAAAAATAAAAAGAGAACAGAGGGAGACTTTCTCGGTTGACTGGCTTTACTTCGGTTTCTTCTTCTTTTTTTCTTCTTGAGGCAAGTTGACGTACTCCCTTTTTCTTTCTTTTTCTTTTCTTTCTTTCCTTTTCCTTTTCTTTTTGAAACCGGCAACCACACGAGGCTGCAATGAACAGCAAGCCATCCTCAGCGGCCTCCTCAGTTGAGGACAGACCCGACTCTCAGGAGGAGGCTCTCTCTTTCTCATTGGCTGTCTCTCTTGGTTACAGGGGAGACTTCCATTTTCGGTGCTTCCTGGGCTGCTTCAACCGATCATCATCATCCATTCCATGCCCTCTGTCTGGAAAAAGACCAGACAACAAACTGAACCGAACACTCTCTCTCTCTCTCTCTACCAGCTCATTCCCTCTCTCTTTACTCACGGTCCCTTCTTGACAGACCCACAGATCACCACAGCAAAAGGATCAGCCCATGCACCTTCACCATCCTCTGTTACCACATCCACCAGCTTCACAGCCTTCCTGTTCCCTTCACAAACCCCTTCCAATCTCCATCACGGTTCTTTGTACTCTTCTCCACGTCCACCTCCTGCTTGCTGCCCCCCTTTTCCCAAGTTACAACCGTGGTGTGTCATTTCCCCTAAGGTTGCCCCAATTTGAAGCTCCCACCGAACTGCTGCTGATCTTCCTTTTGCTGTCACGCTGCTTCGGTGCGTCCCATCGAGGTCCTCGGCTCATTTGTCGCTGCCAATGCTCCTCCTCGAGCTTCCGCCAAAATCTGAGCTAAGCTAAGTCTCAACTTCCTTGCCGTTTTGCTACTGTCCTCCCGGTTTCCCCTTTCTCTGTTGTTTGGTTGTTCTTTTCCCTTCCTCGTGCAGGTTCAGGTTTCGCTGCCTTGAGCTCCTCCTCGTTGCTGCTATCCGTTGCTGTGCCTCAGTGTCATCGAGCCCCTCTCGCGCTAATGCAGCTGCTGCTCGAATCCCCTCCGCAAACTCAAGCTCGTTGTAGCCGTTGCCTCGTCGCTTGCTGCCACCGTTTGGTTTCTCCAAGCTCGCTGTGCTGATTCAGCCGCCCTTCTCCTGGCCGCTGTGGTGCCCGTAGACAGCCCGCTCCGGTCTTAGTTCGAGTTTTAATCGAGGCTCGGTCCATGGATGATTTGAAGCTACACGACCTTCTCTCAACCCTAACTTGAGAGAGGTATAAAATCCCGAACTTAGTGGCATGCCTAGGGCTCCCTTTGCTGATTAATTCGATGATCACGATGATGTCATGAAATTGTTGTCTCGATTGAAAAAGCACGAACCGGCTTGTAATCCAAGTCGACTCTTTAAAACCGGAACACGTAATGAAGTAACACCGATGCAAGCACGAACTTGAATGTTTAAACGATCAGACTTAAAATCGATTGTATGAAATGGAAATGAATCCACACGAATTAATTTCTTGCTCACTTGGCTTTAAAGGTATAAAATCGATTAAACACACCAAAACCGATTTAATTGATCACTTGAGCGTAAAACTGGCAAATTAAATTTTGTTGTGCTCATGTTTGTATGTTGGAGTGTTTGAAAGCACTTTTTATCAAAGCCCCACACAAACCGAATTAATCACGTAAAGTCGATTTAAAATTGGATTTAATTTCAAGATGGTATGGAATTAGGGCTTTTATCGGATGGTCTACCAATGGCAGACCCAACGGCTCAAAACCCACAAATTTAAAGCATTCGACAAATTTTAATTAATTTAATAATTCCACGCACGGGGTAATCGAGACGTTTCACTTGGCTAAATAAATCACTTGGCCTTTTAATAAATTGCACAAATCGGCCAATAATTTGTAATCGCGTTGACGGTTCAAGAACTGTTGGCCATACCCTTTTAAAACTCACAATTTCAAAAGCACCAAGACACGTGTCATGCGTAGCATGGATATCTAAGGAGTACTCGTATATCTTGACTTGAGTTGGGGCCCGATTTGAGGCATTTCAAGTCGGGGTGCACAAGTCCTTTTTAGACCACTTCCGGACGGAGGGACCGGTTTCTCAGCTCTTTAGAGTCCTTACAACCCCGGTGGATTCGAGGGAACGGTCGATACCGACTACCGACTTTCGATAGTCCGTGTCACGTGGTCTTGATTTTTCATACACACACATTTTTTTTTCTTTTATCGGTTTAAGGGTATGACCACCGATTATTGATCAGCCGACACCCTAGGCATTAGGATGACTGAAAAATACTGAATAAGGAAAGGGGCGGGCACTTGTCAAGGTGCAATTATCATTCGCACACCCTTCCTTTTATGTCTGTATATTTTTGTCACCCTAGTGTAGATTCGGGCCTTTAGGAAATCGGATTAGAGGCACGAGCGAGGACGGCTTGTGAAAGGTTGTCCGGTCCCTCATGGGTCATGTGTAGAGATCTTGACACCCTCGTGGTGTTTCGTGCCCCCATTTCCCTAAGTTTGTGTTTAGAACGGGTCAAAATGCGAAAAAAAAAATTTTAAAAAAGAGAAGAAGAAGAATCTCAAATCCAACTCGGTCAAACACGGGCAAATATCAAGTAAGGTTTAGCTTGCGGGTTTTATATGAAAACATTCTTTTCATAATCTGTGAAAGACACATTGTCAAAATACATAACAATTTAAAATAAACCCACACACCCTTAGCCGAATTAGCACCTCTTGCGAGCCCGCCTCGTCTGTTTAGGTTAAGAAATTGTTTGCCAAACAACCTTTGTCCATAATTGATTAATCATGTACACAATACGTTTTAATATATTACTTCTTTGTATTCATCTGTTTTTGTCTGTTTTCTGTTGTTTCATCTCGGTTCAAGCCCGAGTCCATAGGATACGTCTTGCACGGGGTCCAACGGCCCATACATATTGAGCGCGCACAACCGGAGTACGGCATGGGATCTAGCTCTGAGTCACCACTTTACTCCAAGTAGTGTCCAAGCGGAGGACGACTCTGATTTAGTGCATGAATTGTGGTTAAACAATCACCCGGGAGCTCGATAGGTATCACGACCATCTCGAGGGTCAACCGATCCTCTTGCTATCAGTCGGTCCAATCGGACCCGATCACCTTTGAGCCTGCGTTGCCTTAATTTATTTCTCGGTTATTCAAATCTCATTGTGAGTCAGAGCGGAATATTAGCCGAATGCAAACCAATCGGGATCCAACAATTGTAATTTATATATTTATTTGTTATTATTTGAGAGAATAGTGTAAGGATTATTTGTACATTTATTCATGTAAGGATCCCGATCGGTGAGTGAATGGTCCGAGTGTTGAACCGGTCGAATCAATCTATTTACCCAAGGACGAGTAAACCCAATGTTTTGCAGTTTCAGTGCGCACGGTGAAACGACCATCATGGTCAAATGAACCGTAGCGAGGATAATGGACCGAATCCTCGATGCGCAGACCTACTCTCCTCTAGGGTTCTTAGCCCGAATCTATCGGTTCTTCGAATTTACGGTGTAAAAACGTGTGAGGCTAGTGCAACCTAATCATGCGGTAAATGAATAAAAATGGCAAGCCTTAGGCAAACAAAGTACTGATAGGGCGTGCAGGATATAGGCCGGCACGTAACAGAACTCCCGAATCCAGAACCTCCGGTTTTGCACGACCATTGCCTTAGCAGACTAGGTGTACCCTATACCCTTAGACCCGAGTATCTTACCGGCCATCGACTTTCGGGTGGTAAATAGGTAGTGCTGACTCCTTCTCACGCGTGTCCATCACGCGTCCTCGGGAAGGTGAACACTCCCAAACCGTGCGATCGGTTGCGCGTATGCAAGTCTCGATGAGACGAAATTCGGGCCGCACAATGTGTAATGCATTAGAAGTTAAAATTCAAACAGGATAGATAGCCAGTGTGAGACGGCTTGTAAACATGCAGTAAATAAAAGTAAAGTGCAACGTAAGTGTAAACATAAGAGTATTGAAATGATGAATTATTGAATGGTCGATGGGTCCTTACATCAGTCTCCTCTTCCACTATTTATAAATTCACCTAACTAATACCTCTAATGCTTAATTGATGAATTGTCGATGGGTCCTTTCTTTATTTGATTTAGTTTTGACTTTTATTTTCTAGCATTTTCATCATAAATTTCCACTTCAGTAATTTTTTTTCCAATTAAAAATTCATGGGAAGTACCTGAGCTACAAAATTTCGCATCCAAGGATTAGAATTTGTAGAAAATTTGGATCCCAACTTTTTAAATGAATATGGCTGCAACATGAGATGTTGCATGGTTACCATCTACTTACCATCATTATATTCTCATGAAGAGAATTTTATGAATATAAAGGAAGAGAATAATTAGTTTGATGAAAAAGAGGTGGATGAGCCCGATGCTTAACGTGGTGAGAATGAAATTAGAAAAAGGGTTGCCAACTTACAAGTTCGAGGAACGAAAGAGCGTGAAATACATGCAAAGTAGGGGCCAAAAAAGTTTCCAATGCCAAGCAAATTTTGCAGTTTATAAATTGTCTAGTATAAACTTTAAATTTAAAGAGTAGAATTGCAGGCAAAAAACTAGGTTCGTGAGAATAGACCTTTCAGATTGTAGTTATGTAAAAGTTGTTGAGCAATTAGATAGTTTAACAAAGATAGAATTGGCAGTGAATTATATTATATTACTCTTTAAGTTTTTCAAATACAAAAATACGAAGGAGTACTTTGGAGCACTGAAAATGCCTGCTTTGAAAATTGGGCAAATTACAAAAAAATTAAAATTAAAATTTGTAAAACGTCTAAATTTTGTCCTAAATTTTACTTTGTAACAAAAAAACACATGTTTTGATAATCGTCTTAAATTTGACGTCCGTTACTATTCTGTTAAGATTTCCGTCTATTTGCTTGCGTGGACTTTAGGAGACCCACCAAATTTGCACATCATTTGATATCTTCTCTTTTCTTTACAAAAATAACCTAAATTTTCATAAAATTCTCAGTTTTGTTCTAGATTTTGATTTGTAATTTAAAAAAAATACATGTCAGCATCCCATTTTGGTCAACCAGCTCCAAGAGAGAACATCAACAGTATTCTTGACTCCAACCTAGAAACTATTACAAAAGAAGACCCAGCAAACCCCAGGTTACTATTCATAGCCAGGTTACTTCCCACTGATGGATGACAGAAATGACGATTTTGCCCCTCCTCCTTGTGATCATGCTAGGTTGTCGATTTCGAATGTTCCTCGTGCTGCGATCCTCCATACATCGCTCCCGGGGCTGTCCGGTTAACATGGCTGACCCGGCCATGAATATTAACCCGGGGTTTGCTAGGTCTTCTTCTATAATAGTTTCAGGGTTGTAGTCAGGAATACTATTGATGTTCTCTCCTGGAGCCGGTGAACCAAAACGAAGTGCTGACATGTATTTTTTTAAATTACAAATCAAAATATAGAACAAAACTGAGACTTTGATGAAATCTTAGATTATTTTTGTAAAGAAAAAAGAAGATGATCAAATGATGTACAAATTTGGTGGGTCCCATAAAGTTCACGTAGGCAAATAGACGGAAATTTTAACGGAATAGTAACGGATGTTAAATCTGATAAGATTATGAAAACATGTGTTTTTTTTGTTACAAAGTAAAATTTAGGACAAAACTGAAACGTTTTACAAAATTTAAGTTTTTTTTTTTGTAATTTACCCCTTGAAAATTTGATGAATAAAAAGGTACTAACTGAATAGTTGTAAATGATGCATAATTTTTTATTATCATTTCTTGGCTCAGTAGTTTTATTAGTATGTCATTTAGCCCTTTGTCGAACAATTTGACTTAACCTAATGAGGAACTTATTTATGTTTAGAAATAAATTTCATTTTCTTATCAAACTAATATCTAAGTTAAATATACTTTCGTCTTTTATTTTGAACTTTTTGTTGATTCTTACTTATGGCATATAATGGTCATGTGATGATATAATATTCATTGCAGGTATGGCCTATGATAGTGATAGTGATTACGAAGAATCAGACATTGATGCGGCCGGTTCTAATTGCGGTAACTTGTATTACTGTAGAGCGGTGGAACAAGTATATGTACAAAGAATTAAGCTTAGTTTCCCCTTTTGCTGGAAATACGAAAATTAAGGATATCATGAATAGAAATGTTTATAGATGGTTAAATATATTTAAGATGTACAAAAGAGTGTTTGAGATGTTATACACGAGTTAATTACAATTTTTTTCGATTACAATGGAAGCTCATGGGTCTAGTACAATGAAATATAAATCCTAAAACGGTACAAATAGTCTCACCGTGTATTGAACCTGTAACTCTAGGTTACAAGACGAGGGTACACGCCACTAAACTACACCATCTCTTGATTAAGTTAAGTACAATTTTAAAAGTTCAAGAGAAATCAGTCATGGAATTATTAGGGAAGTTCTTGTATAATCGTGGGATTGAATTAGTAATGGGAATGTTCAAGAAACTTTCTAATATTTCAGTGAGATAGTTTGCAGGAATTTTGTCTGTGTTGGATATTATAGCTACAATGGCTATCGATATTGTGAGTCCACTCGATCTACAATTTATAGGTGCTCCTACATACATTAATACAGTTGTAACTAATAAATTCGTATGATGTTTGTATAGCTATAATTTTCATTCTATATCTTAGAATGAACTAAAATTCGAATAAGTTCCAAAAGTACAAATACGAGCTATGAATAGGAGGGTAATAATTAATGAATTGTTTCAAATAGGGACCAATCCAAAAGACCAATTACAATTGATTAGAAGTTTTAAATTGTGGGTTAAAGTTTGTATTAGTATTTGGAAATTTTGATTTTTTTTTTCGGTTACAATAGGAGGCTCATGGCCTAATACAAGGAAATGGAAATGAAATCTAAATAAAGGGGCATGGGTAGTCCCACTGGTGAGAATCGAACCTGAAATCTCTAGGTTATCAGGTGAGGGTGTTAGCCACTGTACTACACCCCATTTCTCGGAAATTTTGATATTGATTCCATGATAGAATGGTTATACCAATGCTTTAGCATATTTGTTAAGAATAAAAGACCTGTAAGCGCAAGAAACCTGTCTTGAACATTTTAGATTTAATCTTTTATCCATAAATATGTCATAATTCTTACTGTCATAGGATATTCCACAATCCATGACCGTGCATATTTTTTTTGATTTTATAAGGGCGTCCGACTGATTTGAGAAGAGACCAGCTCTGCGATTTCGCTGAAAAGCTATTTGATGCATTAAGATCTTTTTGGGGAAGTCCTCTGACGAATGTGAAGGCGATCAAGAAAGCTCTTGAACAGGTTGCGGACGATATAAGGGAGCTATCGAAGAAATGGCGGAGCAATTCCTGCAAGGACAAGAACATGACCCAGACATAGAGATGGCGATTTGTTTTGGGAATAATGCAGCGCAAGTGATTTAGGCGCTGATCGTTTCTGACTTCCTGAGTGACCGCTATTTCCCTAATTTGGTCAAGAATATGAAAGAAATACTGAAAACTTCCACCAATATAAGGGATCACATCTACAAGATCAAGGACCGTTTGTTTCCGCTCGGAGAAGTCCCCGAGTGTGGCGGCTCTTGATGCCGTGGAGCGAAGGCGTGTCAATCACTTGGAGGACAAGCTACGACCTTGGCAATCCACAGTAGAAGTCTATTTTCAGAGTAGTGAGGATTAGTGGCATTCGATAGGGATCTCATGAACAACTTGCAACAATGACATTTGCTCCCACCCGAGGCAGAGGAGGCATTCAACTGGACGTGATTAATGGTATTCAGCTGGACGTGATTTTATTGAATAAGATGTTTCCAATGATTTTTTATGCTAAAGGAGTTTCCTTGAGCCAATTCGTCGGGTGTCGTCTTGATGCTTTTTCAACCTTATATGCTTCTTATCAAACTGAAACATGTTATATGCGAATTCGGATTAACGAATTGAAGATGGTTGCATAACTATGTTTTAGAGAATAAGTTTGGATCTATCATAATTTAGTTATTGTCGGGGCTTAGACTGGACAAAGGTGGATTTACCTCCAACATATCCATATCTAAATCATTGCTCCTATAAGATTTTGTCGAGGGTGATAATCTTTCCTATTTCATTTGCTCCCTAAAGTAGCATAACTTGCGAGCCATTTCTCCGTAGCGTTTCATCTATATCATCAAATACAGGCATAGGCATACATGTTATTAGGAATGGTACACGGCATTAATCGTAGACGCATCTTCCCATACAACCAAGAAAATATTTTAATAAAAAAACGTATTTGAAGATGCTAGATGACAAACAACACTTGTGCAGCATATATATGCTAGAAGGGGCTTTTGTCTACGTTGAGCCCAAGAATGGTAATCCTACATTGAAAAACTGAATGAATATTCATGGGTTTATATGAGATTTGGATACCATTATTTATCAACTTGAGCTTTTAAGTGGATATGGACCTAAGTCAGTATAATCCCAATGAAAATTTAATATGGTATCAAAGCACATGTTACGCGTATGCGTGCCCACGGGCGTATGCGCATTCACCCACACCACGTCAAGCCCAGCATGTCCGAGTGTAGCCAAAAAGAGTGCCTCGTGGCTAGTCCCCCCTCGCCCGAGTGCAGAAGAGGAGCCCGACTTAAGGTCAGTAGTTGATGGCGAATGTTTAAGGACACGTGACAACATGTAGAAAGAAATAGATCACACGTTACACGTGAGGGCGGGTGTTGAAAATGTTAATCTCACGTTGAAAAGATGAATGAATATCCATGGGTTTATATGAGATTTGAGTACCATCACTTATCAGCTTAAATTTTTAAGTGGATATGGGCCCAAGTCAATATAAATCTAATGGAAATTTAATATATGGATAGTCATTTTAGATAGTACGGCCATAAATATCCAATAGGCATAATCGCCAGAAAGCATGAAGATAAGAGGCCCAAGTCAATATAAGTCCAATGGAAATTTAATATATGAATAGTCATTTTAGATAGTACGGTCATAAATATCCAATACGCATAATCGCCAGAAAGTAGGAAGATAGAGCTCTATCTAGTCAGAGCCAGCTTTGTTTCTAAAAGAACTGCATTAGCGTCTCAAGGTCTGGTCTCTTAGTTACTAAAACTCCAATTGTTAGTGCAATAGGTTCAAGGACATTCCGAAACTTCTACTCATGTAAGCACCACACAATGAAAGGCACAAACAAAATCTAAGGGATTTAGAAAACAATTTTCAAAGCGCAAACCTGTATATGTTCGTCTGTTTTGCATATATCTTAATCCCATCCTTCAATTCTTCCTCGTCTCATTTTCTCAAATTGATAAAAAAAAAAAACATGCTACTCTCTACTTGAAAACTCCTCTTGTTTGTCTCCAATGTTTCATGACTTTCGTTAAGATTCCTTGACCCATTTTTTGTTTTTTGTTTTTTGTTTTTTGTCCTTTTTCGAGCTAAGACTTGTGCTTTGTTTTTTGCTAGCTCGTGCTTTCAGCCCAGAGAATAAACTACTTCGACGATTCTCTCATCAGAAGATCAAGATTTTGTTGGCGATCAATGCAATACAAAAGGCAAAGCTGGGAGCTTTCGATGGTCGTATCTAACGAAATCAATTTCCTTTCGAGCCCCTCTTTTTTCATTTTATTTTTTAATTTCATCTTTCCTAGATCATGTTTCTTCGTGGAGGTAGCTGTTGACTTGCAATTACGACTTAATCTTTGTTTCTACCTCAACATGATCATCTTATTAGTGTAGTCAATCTTGTCGGATTATGGGATTTGTCTTATTTTTCACCTCCTCCTACTGAGTTCCTTTGAGGTTCATATTTGATAAATATGATATTTCAGTATGCAAGTAAATGCGGTTGTTTCAAGTGAAGAGGAACTTCTCAGTGTCGTTTTCAATATGGAGGAAGCGGTAGAGGGGATAAGTGACTTGCCCGCACATCTCATGGACAAGATCCTGATACAATTGTAAATCAAAGAAGCCGCGAGAGAGCATTATTTGACCAAGTGAAGGTAGAGGTGGACTTCAATCTGCGAGCTCGTGTTTTATTATGATCTAGAATGTCATCCATCTAAAAATGGTAGCACGTTTTAGGGTGTTGTTCATGTGTTGCAGTTCCATATGGGCTCGATATTTATGTTCAAGATCTTCCATGATGATGTTAATGACAGTGATGTCGTCAACCGTTGGATTCCACATCTATCGTGGATGCCTCTCTAAGAGTTCGTTTTTTATAAAAATTAATTCGAAGGCTCACAAGATATCGGCTCGCCTATTTACCCTTTTTGGTGCATTTGCAGGTGTCCTCCTGTTCAATTCAAAGGATACAAAAAACTGAAGAACTTGGATTTGACTAATGTTTCCTCAACTTAAGATGAAGTTCTTATGAAGATATAAATTTTCAAACTCCCAACCACATGGTTTCTGCTGCGAGTTGACATTTCAAACCTCGGCTTAATGTCCGTCATAGGAGCTTGCATGGATTGCTTCCTAATCTGACCCTAGTTCAGAATCTCAAGTTCCAAAATTATGTCCAATTCAGAAGCATCTCCAACTACATGTCATTTTATTCTTCATCTTATTAGTGCTTGGGTGTAACCTTTAAGAACTCTGAAGATGTAAAATTATCAAAAAGAAATGGGATTTAAGTAGAGTGAAACTTTTAGTTTATTTAAATAGATCTAATTCAAAAAAAAAACTTTATTGAGCTTCAAAATCTCTCGAATGTATGGTGACCACGCGGGGCTAGGAGACGGAGGGAAGCCCCCTCCCTGGATCTGCTCCCTCTCTCTTCCCCAAAAAGAAATGAAAAATAGAAGAGGGAGAGGGGAATGGAAGGGGCTTCCCTCCACTCGCTGCACCAATTCTGGCGAGTTGGCGAGGTTGCCGGAGGCCCAATAGGTTTCTAACGAGCTCATCTACATAAAATACTAAAAGTTGGGACAACACATTAAGAAGTATTATGTAGAACGGAGAGTTCTCCTCGCACAATTTTTGAAATCAAAATGATCTATATTGAAAGATGAAAAGTCAAATATATAATCAATTTATTAAATTGTGACATGTGCGTTTGAATTAAGAGTTGAGTTGAGTTGAGTTTTGATTTTAATTGATTTGTAATGATTGTATTGTTGAATTATGAGAAAAAATGTGAAAAAAATAATAAATAATTGAGAGAAAATAATGATTAAGTAATGATTGTGTTGTTGAATTGTGAAAAAGTAATGAATAGTTGAAAGAATTTAATATTAAAAATTAAATTGAATTGTTAAAAATATTTTAAAAATAAAAAAAGTAATGATTGTGATGTTGAATTGAAGATAAGTGGAGTTGAGTTGAGTTGAGTTAAACATTGTTTATAAAACAAACACACCCTTTAAGTCTTCCAAGATGCGAATGGCTCTTCATATTTTTCTTAGGACACTTATTGGAAGGTGGTCACTTCCTTCTGATAACGTTTTACTTGAGACTTTGATCGCTTGCTTCTCATAAATTTGCATCACGGTTTTTAAATTTTTTCACGGATTGCAATATAATTTTAAGTTGAGAATGGGAGAAATTATTCACGATTATGAGAAGAATTTCGTCCTTAGTCCTCTCGATTATAGAGGCATGAGTAATGTTCCCTCATTGATTTGGCTACTTTGCATGATTGTATGATTAGAAAGAAGATTTCTATTGTTTTTACAAAGAGCTAGTCATAAATGAAATTTTCTTACCTATATATCCATTCAGATAGTGGTCATTATCCTTTCTATATGCCTTACGATGCACTGCCCTTGCATCTAGTTTGTCTATTAAAGGAGAGTTATTAGAATGGACCTATCTTGAGAGGACGTGGGAGTGTGCGATTTGGAGAGAGAAAGGGGAATGTGAGGCCGCTAATGGCCTAGTAAGCCTCAATCGACCTTCCCTTGGTAGGTAGTGGCGTGGTTAGCCACAGCCGCTTCCTTCTCTTCCTCCCTTTTTTCTCTCTTTGACATATTTTCCTTTTTTCTAATTGTTGAATGTTTCAAAAAAATTGAATTTATTTGTGAATCATGTGACAATAATTTAATTTTTGGCCAGAAAGCTGGATAGAAAAGCAACTAGGGCACATTTTGCTTCTTTCTAAATAGGTCAAGTGGTGTAAAGCAAAACTTTTTTAAGATCGGTGTATTTGTTACTATGTCTGAAGGTTGGGTCAAACTATATTTTACGTGAAATAAAAAAATCTATATATTTGATATATTATAGCTCAAATTAAATGTCAAGTTTTATGAGTGTACTCATAGAGACAGAATGGAATCCCCCAATCCCAACAAAAGAAAGTTTTATGTTGCATTTGAATTTAAAATAACATTTTAAAATTATATTTTGATTTTGAAAAAGAGTGATATAAATAGTTATGTATGGGGTCCACTTTTTGATTTTGTATGAGTTATTTTGTTTTGTTGTGAAAAAAAAAGTGGTATAAATGGGATCCACCCTTTGACTTTGTATGAGTTATTTTATTTTGTTATGAGTAGAATTAAGTTAAAGTTAGATTTTAAAATCACACTGAAAAATCAAACGAGCAAGATATTATAAAACATTTAATTTGTTTGATGTTTAGTTTTGATTGGTTGTCATGTATGATGTTTAGAGTTGCCGATACTTGTGGAAATGTGGTTGGAGATATTTTCAAAATATTTTTAAACGGTCAAAGGTATAGGTAGGGCTGTTCAAAAAGAACAAAAAATTTAATCGGACCGTTTTCAAACCAACCACTAAAACCAGTTCTCTTTAATTTAGTTCGGAATGGTATGAACGGTTCGGTTGTTCAACTGGTTAACTGTGGTGATTGAACCGAACCATTTAAGTAAAATAAAAATCCTTAATCATTTCTTTTTCTTCAATCTTCTCTCTTATGGTTGACGCAGCGTACACGCGAGTAACCTGTCGCACACTCGTTAATTCGCGCACGAATACCGGAACTACGACCTTCAATCCCTATTGATTCTTCGAATATCTAGGTAATTGGCATCCAACTCGAACAAATCCGAGAATTGGGCAAATAGCACAAAAGTTCCAATTTTTATTGATAAAAAAGAAAAACAACTCTTTTAGCCCTAGGGCTTATAAAGTTTAAATAGGGTTTAAAAAAACTTAAATCGCACAAAAAGAAATAAACATTTCTAAAATTACGAAAACACCCTAATTAATATAAAATTACCTGTTTGAGGCCCTAAACGATGGAATTTGCCTAAAATATCGAAATTTCACAGCCATGGGCTGTGAGTTTTGCTCTTGAGGCCGTTTCCAATGAGATAAGGTTGTCAGAACCTATTTTTCTTCAAGTACCAATTTTTCAGCTCGTCTGCCGCATCATTCTCACATGGATTAAGAGAATTCGCCCTCGAATTGTCACCGTCCGAGCTATCACCTTGATCTTCACGAATAGAGAGATTAATATTCTTCTGCTGCTTTCTCATTTGCCACTTGAATGCCTTCTTCTCTTTACAAACTCTCTCTCTTAATTCTTCGTACATAAAATTACGTACACCTATTAGCCAATAAACATTTTCATTGAATTTTTGCTTTCTTGATCGAGACACGTGCACTTCGACCAACTTTGGCAACTGAATAATCTCTGAAATTGTCACCGTAAGCATTCATGCATCTTTCTTTGCATTGAAAATTTCTTCATCTAGAATATCCTCAATCTGAGTACAATAATAAAAAAGTTTATCACCTCCAATATCATTTAATATAGATTTGTTGACAACGAACATTGGTTTTCCTTGATCATTAAATACAAATTCTGTAACTTCTTCTTGATCTTCATCTGGATATATATCGAAAACTGGATTGGTTTCATCATATGATATGTCTTCGATCCTCCAATCCAGTTCGTTCTCCTCCGCAACACGATATTGATTAGCTGTTTTTTGGGGTGGCATCGTTGATCCAAGAACGAACGCGGCTCTGATACCAACTGACGCAGTGTACACGCGAGTAACCTGTCGCAAACCCGTTGATTCTCGCACGAATACCGGAACTAAGACCTTCAATCCCTATTGATTCTTCGAATTCCTAGAAAATTGGCATCTAACTCGAACAAATATGAGAATTGGACAAAGAGCACACAAACTCCAATTTTTATTGATAATCCAAAAACAACTCTTTTAGCCCTAGGGCTTACAAAGCTTAAATAGGATTTAAAAAAACTTAAATCGCACAAAAAGAAATAAACTTTCCTAAAATTGCGAAAACACCCTAATTAACATAAAATTGCCTGTTTAAGGCTCTAAACGATGAAATTCGCCTAAAATATCGAAATTTCACAGCCATAGGTGTGAGTTTTGCTCTGGAGGCCGTTTCCAATGAGATAAGGTTATTAGAACCTATTTTTCTTCATGTACCAATTTTTCAATTCGTCTGCCGCATCAATGGTCGACTCACATAGTACAGTACACACATACGTATAAATTGTCAAATGATAATTATTAGGGGTGGCAATTCGTGCCGTGTCGTGTCTAAACGGATTCGTGTCATCAAAGTCATAACCCGTACACGACACGATTATTAAACGGGTTAGGTTTTGGAAACTCATACACGACACGTATATATCCGTGTCAACCCGTTTAGACACGTTTAAACCCGTTTATCGAAACGTGTCATAATAGGTACACGTATATACGACACGATTATATACGTTATCAGGACACGTTAACACAACTTGTTTATCCGATCAACTCAGTTACCCGGATACATTAACACGACATGTTTATCCGATTAACTCGTTGATCCGAACACGTTAACACGACATGTGTTGGATTGGATGAAAGAAAGAAAAAGAAATTAGGTTAGGGACTTAGGAAGTTAGGATTACATGAGGATATTTTGATAAATCCAAATACATAAACGAGTTAACGGGTTACATGATTATAGTAACACGATTAAACATGTTTAAATAAACAGGTTTAATCGCGTATAATCGGGTTACACAGGTTCAACCCGATAAGACACGCTTATTAATCGTGTTTAAACGGGTTGGACCCGTTTAGACCGATTATCAAAAATATCCAACCCAAACCCGTTTAACTCCGTGTCGTATCCGTGTCGTGTTATCGTGTCGTGTGAAATATTGCCAGCCCTAATAATTATTGATAAAGTCGTCAAATATGTATACATTGTCGTTAAAGTTTCGAAAAAAAAATTAAAATCAGGAATTTTCAATTTGGATTTTGGGTTTGGTTTGCAAAACCGAACCAAACTTAATCGATTAACCAAATCAAAATAATCGGTTCAAAGTGGTTCGGTCTTTGACTGTCAAATGGTTTGATATGGAAATGGTACTCAAATAACCGAAGCATCTTTGTGGTTCGCAACGGTTCGGTTCGGTTTCGAACCGAACCGTATCATGAATATCCCTGGGGATAGAAAACCTTTAGTTTGTTTACAATATGCTCAAACTTGGGGAAAGTATATGGCGATTGCTCCCTTTAAGTAATAGTATTAGATTACCAATTGATAGATTGAGAATAATACTATATGGCCTCATCGAAAAGAATGAAAAATTCCTCATCATTAGTAGAATTTCCAGTTTAAATTTTAATCTCTAATTAGCCTCTAACTAGAGATGACAGACGTGCTAAGTATGGGAAAACACATAAGAAAAGTTTAAAAAATCAAATATGTTGATCCATATATCGGTTTCGTCTACGTTCAGGCAAAATAATATATAATAGGCATTTTTGTTAATTCATATTATTTTAAAATTATAATTATAATTTAATAAAACTAATAAATTATTACTATATATGAAAACATGAAAAATTGTTATTGAACTTGGGAGATAAGCACGTCCAAAAAGAGGAGAGAGGAAGGAGGGGAGAACAAATAGATCATGGAGAGAGAAATGGATAGTTTTTGTGAGTAATTTAACTCTTTTGTCTCTAAATTGCTGGCTTTTAATAAGTAAAGAATGGTTATTATGGGTAACTTGGGAAAGAGAAAGTGAGACGAAAAAGAAATCTCTTCCATTATATAATAGTATAAATGCATAAAACATATTATAAAGGCTAGTTTGATTTCCCAATGTGATTTTAAAATTTAACTTTAACTTAATTCTATTCATAATAAAACAAAATAATTCATACAAAGTCAAATGATAGATTTTATTTATATCATTTTTTTCACAACAAAACAAAATACCTTATACAAAATCAAAAAGTGAATTTCATACATAATCATTTATATTATTGTTTTTAATTAAAATCTGATTTTAAATTCAAACGCAGACTTCTTTTATAATGAAAAAAAAAATCCTCTTCCTTCTTCTAGCCATCCGCCCAAATTGTTCGGTTCCCAGCCGCCCGGTTTAGAGGAAGTCCTTATCAACCGACGAGAAGGCAACTTCACTCTCTGCATCTCAAGCTTCGATCTTTGCCTTTCTCTTCCGACTGGAGATAGTAATCTGCCTCGAAACCCTAATCCGCCATGAATTTCTTCAAATCGGTCTTCTCCGACGAGCCCGAACCCATCAACTCGGAGTCATCCTTCCCCAAACCCGAACCACATTCAACGGACAAGCAAGATCAAGGTCGGGATCCTCCGCAACATCAGACTCCATTGAGCTCCAATCCTAACCCTAGCAGTGGTTGGGACTTCGGGGGCCTGATCAAGACCTTGACGAGCAAATCCGAATCCGTGATCGAGACCTACCGCCGGGATCTCGAGGAGTTTGGGTCCGGCCTGAAGAAGGAGATCGAGGTGGCTCACGGTTCTCTCGGGACCGTCGGACAAGCCATTGACGAGTTGGGGTCCTCCGTCCTCAAAGGGACCGCAGAGATCATCGCCCAGGGTAAGGACGTCATCCTCTCTGCTGATCGCAGGTTCGAGGACTCTCCGCGGGGGAGTGCCATGGGCCAGGATGGCGATCAGACTTACCAGAGGTACAGCAGGTTCGATGCTCAGGTGCGTGCTATCCAGGGCGATGCCGGGACGTACTGTGATGAGCCGGAGGATCTGGATGACTATAAGAAGTGGAAGCTGGGGTTTGATTTGGGGGAGAAGAGAGAAGAAATTAGAGTTCTTTCCGAGGAGAATGATGTCGTGAAGAGCCTTTACGAGAAGGTGGTTTCGGATACCGTTGATGACAATACATTCTGGTGCAGGTACTTCTATCGGATTCATAAGCTTGAGCAAGCTGAGAGCTTTAGGGCTAGTCTTGTGAGGAGAGCGATCTCGAGCGAGGAGGAGGAGCTCAGTTGGGATGTGTATGATGATGATGATGATGATGAGGGCGAAAAGGTAGAGGGAGTGAATGTGGTTAAACCGAAGAATGGGGACTCTGAGAAAATTGAGCATGAGAATTCTAACGTGAAGGAGGTGTCTAGTGAAGCTGATCGTGGAGATGATGTTTCGAAAAGAAATTTAGCTGGGAAAGAGAGGATCCATAATGAAGCCATAAAAGAGGGCACGGCCGCTGGTGAATTGCAAGAATCCCGGGGAAGCTCGGATGATGAGAAGGGAGAGGATGTGACGAAGGTGGAGACTGGTGAGAAGTCAGCAAGTGGCCGAGACACGCCTCTGGAAAGCGGGCATGTCGAAAAGGAATCTGAGACGGACAAGAGTGATTCAAAACCAGAACATAGTACTAATGTTATTTCAGATGCTAACACTAAACCAGAGAAATCTAGTAAAGATCATGAAACCGCCCAAGGAATGAGCCAACCTTCAGCTCTAGAGGAGGAAGACCTTGGTTGGGATGAGATTGAGGATCTGAGCAGCATTGATGACCAGAAAGCATCTCATGGAGGGAATCCAAGCCCGAACAGGGCTGAGCTGACAAAGCGGCTCAGTGCTGCTGAAGACGAAGAAGATTTGTCTTGGGACATTGAGGATGATGACGGGCCTGCCAAAGCTTGATTCAGCTCAGGTTGTGCTAGAGGTGGTTCTTTCAGATTTGTTCGTGGTTCTTGCGCTGCTGTTGAGGAGGACTTTCTTCTTGACATCTTAGTCGATTGGTGAAATGCATATATCTGTGATTTTAGTGTCTTATATTTCATGATTATCAACCAACATTGTTTATAACAATAAAAAGGTTTATATTATTTGGTCCAATTCCCTGTTCATACACTGAATCCTTATCGTGTTTCGTTGTCTGCTGCCGTTAATATCATTGGGAGTGTTTCAAGGCATGATCGCATAATTTGGTTACTCGGAGAGTTACTCCTCAATCGAGGCTGCAATTCATCCTGGGACGTGCAAAATGCAGGTGCATACGAATCACACAGTCCACTCTGGATGTATTTTCTGCAAATTGTAGGATATCCCGTAGGCATGAAAGTGTTTCTCTGAAACACCCATCGTCAATTTGGAGAAAAAAGACATTGCTACTTTGTATCGTCCACACTTGCAGATTTTGCCTTTTCCCTTCGTTTTTGAGTAATCACATTGCTACTGCTTTTTCTTTGTTTTGATGCATTTAAGACCTGGAAGTTTGAATTACTCATGTTTCGGTTACTGGAAAAATGCAACTGAATGAATCACTTGTAGTGTTTCTTATAATCTTACCAAGAGAGGAAAAGAGAACAAATCTTTGTGGCTAAGACAAGCCAAACCCTGAGCTAAAATTAGTTTCAGTTAATAGACTGAAAACGCTGAACCTTCGTGATCTCACTTGAAAAGGGGAATGAAGTCACCGCGCCTAGTTACACTGCCATTCCCCACTTCTGTAACTGACATTCCATTGATCCTTATCGATACATAGATCCCACACTAGCTGCAAAGTAAATCTTTTATTTGCTCTATGCTTTTCCTTCATCAGCTTTTCCGATCAAATTTCTCCTGATATATTTTTGCTGCGTCCAGTGAAGCAGAGTACATCTCAGCTATCCTATAGGTAGTGAAGATGCTAAATACATGCAGTCTGAAAACTGAGGAATGTGATTGAAAAGGAAGAAAAGAGAAAATTCGAAAACCCGAAAACCCGAAAATTTCTCAAGATACAAAAAATTCCTCGAACTAACTAATTCACAAGCACATCCTTCGAGAGAAAGACCTCATCTAGCGGCAAACCTTAACTCCACAGGGCATCATCCTTTTGTCCGGCAGCTACAACCTATGTTCTATATTCCTAGATTCTGATGGTTGAGCAAAAGGATGTAGGGGCAGATGTAAATGAAAGAAACAAGAACACGTCCAGCGGCACCTGGGCGTTTCCACTTGTACACCGAAAAGCAGCTCCTGGTGCCTTCTGAATGCAGTGTTGCACCATCATGCAGAAGCAGGCTCTGCTACATGTGTTTCCACAGCATGTGTAAGGTGAAGAACCCGGCCCTTCTGCGCTCGAGGTGGAAGATGCTTTGCAGGTTTTCTATGAGACCCGTTCCAAGGGAGGAAGACCCCAGTCCCACTGCCAGGGATCTTCTTGGGGCTTACAGCCATTTGGGGCACCGGAGCCGGGGCTAACATGACTACTGGTGCAGGGAGGAGGCCCCATTTGGGCATGACCATGTCCATTGGCTCGTAGCTGTATGGGCCTGGGGAGGTTGGGTTCCAAAGAGTCATGGGACCATGGGGTGAGTGGGCTGGGGTTGAGTCAGGCCGGACCCTGAAGAATGAAATGGCGATCCTTTCGTTCGGAGAAGGGCATGTTGCGTGCCTTGCCATGTCACAGCTGTTTCCCCTCATAACCAGAAGAGACCTGCAGGTGATTGAGATTCATTACAAAGTAAGAACATGCTCTTTCCATTCAAAATCACTTCAAGGTACCGAATATTACTGTAAATATTGTGAAGCCTGCATTGAAAATTTTAAGTTTAGTCGAGAATAAAAGAAAGTTTGTAACAGATTGGTTTAGTAATAGAATCGATGGATAGATACTTGGTGAAATGTCATTAGAGAGGGTAAAGAGCAGTATCGGCTTTTTAGCTACTTACCCCTCTTTCGGGGAAAGCGTGAATTTGCCTTTATAGTTGCCTTCGCCATCATTCACCAGAAAACGCCCAAACACCAGTGTTGACTCGGAGAGGAAGAGAGTCGAGATGGGTTGATCCAAATGAGGTGGTTTCCAGAAAGGCTGAGAATATTCACCCTGCATGTAAGGGCATGTACTGTGACTTCATACCTTACACTCGCGGAATCAAAAGAAGACCAGTCCCAATAAAGATATCCTTCAGGGCCACCGCCTATCTCCAAACGGAACCATATCATAGAAGTACATGTCGATGCAGCGAAACGAAGAGGAGTACCTCATCGAAGAAGTTAATGATGCAGCTGTTTGGCTTCTTGTAAACAGGTAGCAGCTGCCACTGAACCAGATGGTCTATGACTCCCTGGAGAAGAGGCGGAATTGGCTGAATGTTACCTACAAGTGAGAACGATAAAATTGAAGTCGAGTCGACATGTTTCTCTGTCTTTTCTTTGATTAAGGATACATGTATTTTAGATTATGGTCTAGTTCTTACTTGTCTCATTGTTACTCGTCGCATCCTCCTGTCTGTGTCCGAAAATCGGGACACCAAATTGAAGCAGCTCGCGCTTGTTTCCCTTGATCTGTTTATTGAACAAAATATAGGTCTCCCCTGCAATTTCGAGATTGACCCAGATCACAAGAGCAGATATATCTTTATGAGTGCTGAACCTTTCTAAGAAATTAACTGAAGTTCTTGAAGAAAAAGCTAACGATGCAGGAGACATAACAAGCAATTGAATGATATTCGACGACATGGCACCTCTGAGGCCATATTTCTGAATCTAGCCAGTCGAATGACAGTAATTTGCGACAATGTAAAAGAGAAGTGCAAGGGGAAAAGATTGTCTAAGGGGCCTACCGGAGAGTTCTCCATTGTGGCCAGCAGTTCGCAGATCACTCACAAAGTGAGTCAACTTGGAGAGCTCAGAATCGGTGAAAATGTTCTCGTACAACTTCATCCCTTTGACAAGATTCACCTGCCAGTCGAGGAATGCTTTTCTCAATCAGTGAGACAGTGGGACGTCTACGTACTTCTGAAACTCGAGGAGATCAATTGCTACGAAAAGAGAATGGAGGCCATTTTTTTTTTTTTCGAAAGAAAGAACTCGCCATGTGCCCTCTCACTGGCTCCTTGGCAGCAAAACCTTTTGTCAGCTTGATCTGCGACGAACGTGACTCGCACTGCTCATGGTTGGAGCACAGCTCCATCTCCTCTGGAACCGGATGCACTTCTTGGGAACCTGACAGTAAATATCGAATGTCCTGTCAGTGTAAAAGAAGACAATAATGCTAATACTTAAAACTTTCCGCTGTGCACGCACGTATAATCAATTCCATAACAAAACTTTCGCGCATTGATTCTCGTCGTGGGACTACCGGTGTCATTTTATTTATGATTTATATTTTCTTATATTAGGCTCATAGGCTTCTTTTGAAACCGAAAAATCCAAAAATCAGGTCATTATTTTTTGTAAGTAACGTCAAGAAAGCAAAGCACGTTAAACGCTTTGCTCCATACCGATCGGTTGCCCGTATAGCTTCCCCCCGCCCGCCCACCCCCCTCACTTTTAATGATGCATTACCTCAGGAAAAGGAAATGAGCTGTGAAAAGTTAGGAAAGGGTGTCTCGCAAACTATCTTCAGTGAATGATTTCTAGGAACAATCCGTGCAAAATCTTATGCCTTTGTTCCCATACACAAGACAGCCAGAACAGGACAGGCTTCACCTTCAAGGGCAATTCTGTCAATCGTAATTCATCACCATCATATCAAGGATTCAAGAGGAACCAACCATTAGCCTAAAGTCTCAATTGTGTGTAATACGGGTCTAACCATAATGCCAGGAGGAGATAATAGTAATACGATCCCTCGACTACCGAAAAACTGAATAAAATTGTGGCTTGTTTTGCAGCTACACAACACTACCATAAGAGCAACTGTGAGTCCTACTCCTACGTATGGAATGAATATAAATAGAGAAACTTCTAGGAAATTGGGGAGATTTTGTTCTTTTATTTAAATAAAATAAAGGACACGAGTAGGGCTGCCCCCTGTACCCATCCTTTGGAACGACTGTTTCAGTCTGTCCGTAAAAGGTCAAATTAGCTGACCTAAATTCAATTCAACACCGGCTTGCCCACTTTTCTTTTTCTTTTCTTTTTTTTCTTTATTAATTTGTCAATCACATTCCCCCCACGACCTCGGACTGACCACCCAACCCGGTCCACCCAAACCTTTGACGGGTTTCCCCCGGTCGAACCCCCCAACCTCCTCTCACTTTGGGATTCCCGCCCGCCCCATCCCGACAACTACCCAACAAAATGCCCAAACTCCCCAAATTAGTATTTCCATTACCACACCACAATTGTACCTAAATGTGTCACATGGAGATGACCCGACTCACTCGCAGTCGCATCTCCTGCATTTAATGTCAATGCAATTGTGTATCAAATAAAGGGACCCTCCAAATTGTTGCGATCGATCGACAAATGAACCTGTGAAACTCCAGCGATCAAATTCGTTAAATGTCTCAATTGAATCAAAATGATTCTAGAGAGTCCCATGTGATCCGCCTAGCTAGATAACCATTAAATGCTCTCCCACCTTAAAATATAAAGAGCCAGATATGTCCTAACGACCTCATACCTTTAACGAGAGATCAAAATCATCGCAACCGTCTCAATTGAAGCATGTCATGTAATAAATTATTTCCCTTCGGGAAGGATCCAAACTAACTATCAATCACGGCCCGTGACATCACGAGTCGATTGAGATTTGTGGTTGAATTCAAAATTTAATAAAGGGGTCAAAGAAAGAAAGATAACAGCCCGCCGCCCCGACAAACACCCGAACGACTTTAATTAAAAGCCCAACGCAACAAACCAGACCGCATCTCGAAGACACACACACCATGACACCAACACCAACATCAATGTTAACGTCATTGATGTCGCCGCCGCCCCACGGGACCTAACCGTAACCTCGCCTGCACCGAATCACCAACACCCCTCTCTCAGTCTCCTCGAAAAGCTCAAAGCTCTCCTCCCCTTCCGGCCCCATCTTCTCCCTTGTACCTCGGGAAAATGCCAACCACATTATATGCTCTCATCTTAATCTCATTATTTTTATTTTTTATTTTTTATTTTTATGCTGCCACTTCTTCCACGATTAATTAACTATTCTTTATTTATAAATTTATATTTCTTTTGCCAGTACGAATCCATCGTATTCAAAAGTTCAATTGAACTCCGATTAATTCAGTTGAATCTGATCACAGTACTAAAGAGTAAATCTCTCATAGCGTGAATTTTTTATATTTACAATAACCGAAACCATAGATATTTTTTAAACATAATAAATACCGAACCGTTTGAATCGATTAATATTGATAAAAATTTATTATTTAATAATTTGATAATAATTAAGAAAAATAGCAGATCTGTAAACTCTAGAGTCTTCATAGGACATGGACAGGTTTGAATTGTATTTTTCCTAATAAATCCTTCGTTGAAATTATGGTGGCTGAGGGTGTTGGGTTTTGAAAATTGGATCTGTCTGGGGACGACAGATGAGTCAAATAATAGGAAAATTCTTTGGTGAAATGAAATCATAAAAAATAATGGTATAATTTTTTTACATATTTCATTAAAAATAAAAAAAGATGCATGTATTATAATGATGGATAATAATCAAAACATTTTATATTTCCGATAGGATTATCTGTATCCCTTTATTAATTATTTAATATTTCTATTTTATAGTACAATATGGGCCATGAGCCTTGTAATCGAAAAAAATTATTAAATAGTTTAAGTAAAATTCTTTCAAAATTCATATAATTCATTCACAATAAAAAATATAAAATATAAAATAAAATAAAATAAAAAAACTCTTCGAAATTTGAGTAATCATTTATAAAATAAGTACATCTTCGACATGCCCGTCATATAACATAAGCAGGCATGTTATGCCTTCTCCCCCGTTTGGCCCCTTATAAGAATGGAAGGAAAAATAATATAATCTTCATAAATAAAAAGAATAAATATCTTTCTAATGTCAACAAGGGCATGTGCTCAATATTAAAATGAGTTACAATATTTAATAAGTAAACCAATTAAATAAATATTTCTCTTCGGCCACCAACCCAGCCCTGAGAAATTATTCTTCCCAATTTACCTCTCCAATTTCACATCATCCCAAACGGCTCCCATGCCAAAAAAAAAAAGAAAAAAAAAAAGAGCAAATTAAGAAAATGAAAATCACTGTTACATGGTCTTACGGAAACTTGAATACCGATCCAAATGCTGATTTTGTTGCATTGAGATTGACATGATACGTAGAAATTCAGTCTTGTTTAATGAAACCTGGCTTTGAATTTTCCGATATGTCGCGAAATCGAGGCTGGCTATCTGGGATCCCAATGATTAGTATAATATTAATTCGAGTTTACACATTAGACACGGGTTCTGATTAATTGGAACAGAATTTGATCCGAGGGGAGCAAAGTGTTTTGTGTCCGGTCAGAGGAAAAAGTTAAATAAACATCTCTATGATCTTAACTGGCAATGAATTTATTCCCAGCACGAAAATTGCCAGCCGAGTCGACAAATGCTGTGATGATCAATGAAACTAACTTGATCGGGGTGACGACGACGACCACCACCACCACCACCACGATATTCAAAGCAGAATGAATGAATTGGAGAAAAAGCCATACTTACCTGAATCGGTGATGTCGCTATCAGGCGAATCTTCTTCCTCATCAATCACCTCCACGTTCCCACTCTCACTGCCATTACTCTCCGGCGCTTTCTCGGCGGACTCCTTCCTCTCGTCGTCCAAACACGGCTTGATCTCTTCCTCCTCCTCCTCCTCCGCCGCCGGCTCCTCCTCCTTCACGAACTCCTCCGCGGCGGTGCTACTGTTGACATTCCCGGCCTTCTCACTGCCGGCAACCACTCCGGCGGCCTGGCTCTCCTCCCCGAGCTTCCTGGCGGCGACCCTGCTCAGCTCCAACACCACCTCGGCGACGGAGTGGAACTCCTGCATATGGAGCACCGGAATCCAGTTCATCCGGCGGCGGTGGACCGCCTGGAACACCGCCTCATAGTCCGACACCCCGCCGAGCTGGGACAGGTAGCCGCAGAGCGCGTCGATGATGGCGTTCGCGGCGGCGAACTCGCCCCGGAACCACGAGAGTATCACGTCCTTGGCGAAGGCGTCTGTCACAAGCAGCGGCGGCGGGGGCTGCACCGGCACGGCCGGGAGCACCGGCGGAGCCCTGTCTGCCGGCGACGCGGGGCCAACCACTGCCATCGGCGGCATCAAGGAAGGGGCGGATCAAAGTCCCTCTACCAACTCCTCTACTCCCCCCCTCTGTGCTCAGTCTCGAGTTCGTTCGGGTAATTTGGCCCAAAAATCTGCGGAGCTTTCCGCTTTTCTTGAGAGAGAAAGCAGCGGAACAGTAGAGGGGGAGAGAGAGAGAGAAGGTGGCTCGGAGCTCAAAGAACGGGAGGTTTTACCATGGGACTGCGGAATTTATATTCGTCAGTGCTTTTTATTTATTTTTTAATTAATTTTATATTTTCTTTTTTGTTGGTATTGGGGTGAGGTGGCATGCCGTACGAGGTGCCCCCCACAGGATGACATGGCAGAATTGGAACGGTGGTGACGTGCCGGGACGGTGTGGGTGGTTTGAGGAGGGAGGAAGGGAAGGTTTGGTTAGGTCTGTCAAAAGGAGACTAGAAAGAGAGGTAGGGATCGGATCCGATAGTTAAGGAAGGAAGGATTAGTGAGCGTGTGGTGCTTCTGCGGTCCATGTACAAAGTGGGCGTGGGTCGAAATTACCAATTCGGGCACGAGGAGAAGAACGGAAAAGATTTCGATATTGATTTACTGCATGAATCGTTCATGAGATATTGATAATCATTGAACCAATACATGTGATGAATTTTATCTTCATCCAATAGCGTACTAATAAGACTTCATAGATCGTTCATGCTATAGGAAAAAAATCAAGGTGGCACTTAGATTTCTGAGAGTATTCTTTCATTTTATGGTAAGAGTATGAAAATTTTCTTTTATTTTAAAAACTTGGAAAACGAAGGAGAAAAGTGTAATAGGTTGTATGTGTTGAAATGAACATTAAGCTTGTAACCGACAAAAAAAAAAAAAAACGTTAACGGCATGCTAGAATGGTTTGAAATCTATCCTCAAAGGAGAAGAACTTTAGGAACTTACTTTTTTGATTTGCAGTAATGATTTCAATCTTAATTTCAAAATTGGAAAATTAAATGCCATTCTTCTTTCACAATATTGAAGTTACGTTTCCAAACACTATTGAAGTTAACCTTCTACTTGGAGTTGAAATGAACCATGACTTAATTTAACGAGTTGTGGTATCATTAACTAACATATGATACTCATTATGTATAAGACTTTCTTGTTATAAGAAATATGATCGATTAATTATTCTTTTCCTTATATAACATAATCAAGTTTGCTAGAGGAACAACCATGTCAAATGTTAAGTGCCTGCCCGGGGCTTTATTAACAGAAGAAAAAAAAATCTCAACACAACAACAATGATATTTAAGTTTAACTTTTATCGAGTGTACGAGGATTATGGAAAATTACTATATAAATTTCAATTTGAAGGAGGAAAAAGGGCCAAAAAAAAGGCCAACGTGGCACGTGCATGGCTCGTGGGGGTTGAAGGGTCTGGTGGAGCAGTAAACAAGGCCCCACACAATAGAGCAGAACACAAAAGCGCCTTTTCAACGTGGTTAAAAATAGCTTCGGAGCAATTATTGATGATGTTCCTCTTCTTCCTCAAAAAGGGCAAAAAATGATTGTTTTGGGAGTGAAATAATGTGCTTAATTGGCCTAGGAAATCATGATTATTATGGACAGTAAAACTTCATTACGGCACCCATGTCCTTGGGAATTTGCCTTTTCCTTTTTATTTTTTCTATTAGTTTTTCTGATTTGAATTTTTTAGTTAGATCACCCATTGTGTGTATCTTTCTATCTTTGTCCTTTTTCTTTTGTCGGCGATCAAGTAGTCTCAACTGACTTGCGTGATATTTGATTGATCTGTCTTTTTGGGCATGTCAGATATGGGCTCCTTTCATGCTCGGCTTAGGGAATCGACATAAATAAATTCCAATAACCCAAATGAATTTGATAGCCCTCATTCTAGACAATAACTATACTTATAAACGACATCCTTAGTGGACGATCGCTTAACTTGCCATAATCCTATCGGATTTCGTTGTGTAATCACCACCAAGGTATCTAATGGTGCGTTTGGTTTCAGAGTTAAAGTAATTTTGATTTTGATTATGGAAAAAGACAAATGATCGTGTAGTGTGTTGATTTAAAGTTAAAGTTAAAATTTTTGTGATTTTAACCGCGAAACCAAACGGAGCATAGAATCTTTGCTAAAACAGCCTCAATTGTCCATAGCTGGTTTAAATTCATCATTTAACACCAAAATGAATGGAAATGCTTAAATACCTTACTTATTTCTTTCTTTTGGCCAGTAAACACCTTACTTATTGGCTAAAAGGAAATAACAAATTGACAATAAAGCAAAAATTGATATATATGCCAACATCGTTATGAAATCTTCCCTTGTTCCAAAAAAATAAAATAAAGAAAGGAAAAAATGACATCTATCCTAAAAATGAAATTTTCCTTGTTATTTTGGTAAGTGAATTGTCAGCTATAACTTGAGAACTTCGAGAACAGTATGAATTGGTTTAAGCAGCTCAACATTTGTTCCCTTTAAACAATGTATCGAGTTCGAATCTTGTGAATAGAAAAATCCATGATTGGAATAGTTTTACCTTTTAATGGACCGATCATGTTTGAATTGAATTAGTCGAGGCTCATTAACTTCTGAACACTAGAATATGCATCGGAAAAAAAAAGACAACTTGAGAATTAATTAATTTCTATTTTATCATTCACTAAAAAGTATTTGCATATAGAATATATAATTCTTGGAGCCATTGTGATTGCTTGCCATTTGTCTAAAAATTTCAAATTGGAGCTTCTCATTCGCTGGCTCTTTATATACCCAAAATCTCCCATAACTACCACTAAAAAGAATATTATTTCTTTCAAATTATTATCATCATCATCTTTATCATTATTCCCACAAAAATATCATTTCTTTTAAACTTATTATTATTATTATTATTATTGCTATTGTTGTTGTTGTTGTTTAATAAATAGTAATAATATTAACAAGATAATAAAAATAGGGACAAAATCTATATATAAAAAATCTATATGTAATATATAATTGTTGGGATACTATAATTGCTTGCCATTTGTTTAAAAACTCCAAATGGGAGCTACTCATTCACCGACTCTTTATATGCATAAAAGCTTCCATAACTCCCATTAAAAAGAATATTATTTCTTTAAAATTATAATCATCATCATCATCTTTATTATTACTCCCACAGAGAATAATACTCCTACTACTACTACTACAACTACTACTACTACTACTACTACTACTAAATAGTAATAGTTACTACTACTAAATAGTAATAGTATAATATTAACAGGATAATAACAATGGGGACAAAATCTATAAAAAAAAACCAAATGGGATAATTGCTGGGACAAGAAAAATGGGGACAAAATAATAATAATAATACGTTTCACTATACCAGATTTATATAACTATACATAATATATAATTGTTGGGGACACTATGATAACTTGCCATTTGTGCAAAAACTTCAAATGGAGTTTTTCATTCACCAACTTTTTATATACTCAAAAGCTTTCATAACTCCCACTAAAGAAAATGTTATTTCTTTTAAATTATTATTATCATCATCTTTATCATTATTCCCACAAAAAAATATTTCTTTTAAACTTATTATTATTATTATTATTATTATTATTATTATTATCAATTTTGTTGTTGATGTTTAATAAATAGTAATAATATTAATGGGATAATAACAATAGGGACAAAATCTATAAAAAAAATCAAATTGGATAATTGCTGGGACAAGCTCAATAGGGAAAATATAATAATAATAATAATAATAATAATAATAATAATAAGTACTATATTCACTAAATTTACCAATTCATTAAATAGGATAATTGTTAGAGACAAAATTTATAAGAAAAATTGTTTATATCATAAGAGAATAGCATGTGCTAAACTCCCGCAACGCTCGAGTCTAATATGTAGTAAGTTATTAATATGTACCAACTCATTACCAACGATATTGTAAAACAAATCAGAATAATACAATGAATATTACTATACAACTCAACCAAAATGTGGAAAAGCTCCTTTAATGCTAAGCAAGATAGAATTGGAATCGGGTTTAATATGCAGCTGGAGGTTTCCTAATTTGGATCAGATGGTGCCAAAAACATTAAGTCTGCTATTTTGCTATGAATTTATGTTTATTTAAAATGTTAGATCCTCCTCCTCTTATTTAGTAAAATGTCCTATAATGTTAATACAATCCGCAAGAGAAACTGTTGCACGTATTGGTTGCCTCAATATATTTTTCTTTTCGCTGTGAACCATGATATCTAGAGGCCCAATTGGACTCCGATTAATTCAATCGAGACAGATCTGCCCATTTTAAAGTAAAACTCTCCCGGCGTAGATTTTCTCTATGCACAAGACTCGAACTATTCGGAAGCCCAATTGCGCGTATTGGTATTTATCTACCGTTGGGTACTCATTTGTATCAGCATCCATCTCTAGCCTTACTGGTGTTGCCTTTTGGCGATTTAGTTGGTGATTTCCTACCCAACCTTTGTATTTCCTAGTTTATTATCTACGTCATTCACCCTGGTTCTCTACGTCGAAAATGAAATATAACTAGGAACATATCAGAAATCCGCACAAATCATTTGATTTTTTATTTGTGTGTGTGTATATATATATATATATACTATTTTATTTTGGTTTGTGGGGGAGGGGGGGTTTTGAAAAACATTTCCAATCGCAGTAATCGTGATAAATAGTTTTGATGTTTACAATTTAGAGGGGCAATCAGGAGGAATAAAGCGAAATTTGCAATTTCTGATTTGGCAAGTGCGCCTTTCACTTTGTAAAGAAACAACCAAAGCCAATTTAAAGGTAACTTTTCGGGTAAATTACACGCTTGGCAGGCAAAATTTATCTGATATAACACTTTCGTATAAGACTAAAAACTTTAACAATTTGTTACATAATTTTTGTATGTTATAACAATTAATTACAAAGCGTTAATTTTGAACTAATGCCATTAACATTTGATGACGTGGCTCTTGAATAGTTGTCAACATAATAAATTGGCGTATTAATAATTAAAATTATTTTAGGAAAACTCGAATAAAATGATATAAATAAATAAAACAAAATTACAAAAAAAAAATTCAGTGATTGGAGAAGGGGCCTAGGGCATCCCATCCGGCCTTCCTGCCCCTTGACCATGGTTAACTACGTTCTCAAACCTCATTGCAACCTCGGTCGGTGGGTTGAGTGGCCGGCGAAGCGCTTCCACCTCTAATTCAAGAGATCACAACCGATCTCACCTGAAATAGGAAAAAAAAAAGAAAAGAAATTAAAGATATGATTGGAGAAGGGATGCAAGCATCCCCATCAACCACCACCCCATGGTCGCTGACAAGTCCTCAACCCATCGAAGACCGCGGATGGGGGTTGAGGTGGGTAGGGGGCGCCACCACCATAAATTTGAGAGTTCTCACTTATCTCGATCGAGAGTGATGGCTGGGAGCGATGCCCCTACTTCCTTCTTCGATTGTTGCTTTTCTTTTTCTTTTTTTGTTGTATCTCTATTTATTTTTATTAATTTAAGATTTCCAAGAAATTATTCTTTTTCAATTAGTAAAAATGACACGTCATTACATTGACAGGAGCCATGTCATCAAAAGTTAACAAACTTAGTTCATAATTGATGATTTGAAGTTACTTCTTACAAAAATAAATAAATTGTGTACCAAATTGTTACAATTTTTCATTTTTATACCAAAGTGTTATAGTCGAAAAAGCTTAAGTAACAACTGCACGGATAATCTTAATCTTTTAATATAAGAAAGGTTGGTGCAGCATTACTCATTCTCAATACGGAATAAGAGGTGATAGGCTCAATTTTCATGGAGAACACCTTATATGATTAATAACATGGTGATAAAAAAAAAACACTAATTTCGTCATGTAAATATAGGAGTAAAAACATTTTTTATCATCAACCTTTGTTACTTTGTTATGTTCATCCAAAAGCTTTTTTTTGTAATCAGTATGATATTTAATGTTACGCCGCTTATATCCAGTTTAGTCTTTCGTCTATATTTCCAGCCAAAAAGTAATAAACTATTTTTGAATATGTTAAATAAATAAATAAATGAAATATAAACTTATAAATTTATATAGAGAGGAGCTAGGGCCACCAACCTCCCTACCCAACGTTGATATTTCTCGATTAAATCGAGGGCCGGGGGCATCTTCGCTGGCCAGCACCTCCCTCCTTGAGGTCGCAGGTAGATTGTGATCGTCCCAGCAATACCTTAGATAGGGATTGGTCGCCGGCAGGGACGCCCACATCTCCAACCAATTGAGATCTAATCATGCTCTAAACAATGAAATTAAACTACTAAAATATTTGGACATTCGAATGCTTGAAGTGTTACTGAAATTAGACTATTTAAGTACTATTACTTATGAATGTTAATATTCTCTTGTAATTGAGAAATATTTAAACTAAAATACCATATATTTGGAGATTTCAGTGTTGAAAGTATTAACGACATAATAAACTTATTAGACCGATTTGTAATATCTAGATACCAAGACTAGTGGTGGCTAGTACTTGCAATTGTCACTGCTTATGAGCCTAACAATACGAGGGGCCAGGTCAATTGAATATCCCTGTATTATTGGGATGGAATTTGGCCCTGACATCGAAATACATCCATAGAATCGCGCCATAATGAATATATATACTAATTGCATGAACTAGAGTATACTATAAAATTTAGCATCCAAGCATTGATGCTTTCAAATTAGATCAATTAGTTGATATCTGCACATTGCGCTGAATTGTTTATTAATTTTTGTATGACCGAAAATAAATACTTAATACATTATGACATATAAAGAGCTATACATAGAAAGAAAAGATATATTCGGTATTATATAGTTGACCAAGTAAATATAATAAACACAGAATTATATGGGAGACATTGTACAGGAGTTAGTGAGTCGGAAAACTATAATGAGTAGAAAGATGAAGGAAAAATATGAATTTCATGTTTGGTATTTATTGGACATTTTGTACATTAAACATGAGAGATGTCACACATTTCGAGGGAAACATTTCAATTATCAATAAATTTCTTAATATTTCAATAAATATAATTATATATTATTACATGCGTATTATATGGACGAATAATCAAAGTACGTCGAATATGGTACAAACAAAATATTGTAAATGTTCATTGAATTGGATTGAAAAGTCAATTCTGCTTAGGATTGAGGATATTATATTTGGGTTGTATGAAACCTTTTTTTTCCACTTGCCAACTTTTACATATTATAATAAATTTAGTATTTTTAGAAATAAACGTCGGCAAATGCAAGTACTTGCAAAATAATGGATGTCTCAATAAAAACACCAGAGTAATTTAACTTTTAGTATTTCAACTATCAACAAGTACCATCATTAGACCAATTTCGTAGTTTTAATTATGAATCTTCTAATACTTGCAAAATACTAAACGTATGAAATATAGTAGTAAAATATTTGAAAATTTCAATACTTCAAATACCAAACATCTCTATTTGAGAACAAGCGTATGATATTTCTAATTTGGCTCATTTTTTTTTTTACTTCTTTTGAAAATAAAAAATCAACTTGAACCCGCGGATGGCAAGGCTCTAGAAAACTCCCATGTTTGTACTCTCCAATGCTCCAAATAGAAGATGGACCTAACTCGGGACATTTTTCTACAGTGCTCCACTTGATACTCGAAAATGTAATGCATGTTGGTTACTCCAAATTCAAAAGGGTTCGATTCACTACAAAATAAAACTTTTTTCTTTTGAGATTTTTTTTTGCATCTACAAGATTCAAAGTCTAAATTTTTTGACGGGTAAAAGGGGTCGAAGGGATACTGGTGTAGCAACCCCCACAGAGTATAACCATATTAGCCCGAACTCCACCGCATAATATTCGATTTGATCCATAACTACACAAGGATCTGAAAGCATGGACTCGTTACTGCGACCCCATTAGGTACTAAAGGAACAATACATGTCTGCAGGTCTATAGTCAGAGGACTAATAGCACAAATCGGGTTCAACAATAAATAGGGAGACTCAAACTCCTCACTTGATACTTGAAATACTAGCGCGTTATCAATTGAGCTACACCCGATTGATCAAATCAAAACCGAAACTTTATTCACTAGACTTTGGCGCCAAGCCATCTTAACCAAATCAGCTTGGTCCAACGGCCTTTTGTTCCTTTTGCATGTGGACAATGTGATAAATATCATCAATCATCAACACTCATACATTAATACATATGGTACCATCCGGAAGTGGTGCTCCGCCACGTGTATGGACCCCGGGGGGGGAAGCCGCTGCGATCGCCGGTCAGTCACGAAGGGCCTCTGGTGGTGCGGGTGGGGCCACTGACTCTCAATAACCAACCCCATCGTAACCAATATGGATGGTGGAAGGGAAGGTGTGTCAAAGGGCCCCACAACTGCGGAGGCCGGAAGGTCCTCATAAGAAACATTTTTCGATGAATTAAAAGACCTTTTGGCCTAAATCAAGGAAGGAGCCGGACTTTGAATCACAGGCATGCTAAATTTGATGAGGGAGTGTTACTAATATATTCGCAATAGTCGATTTAAAAATTCTCTTAATTATTAAATTCTATTTATGATAGCATAAATTGTAATTTAAACAACGTTGAAGGATCATTTAATAAATGGGGTTTATTAAAAGGATTATTAGACATACTTTTTCGAAGTAGGGCGAAATCAATAATTTTAAAAAATTTAAAAAGATAATATGTAAAAAAAAATTACCCAAACATTTTAGGTGGAGTGACTTGTCCTAGGCTTTCTGTCGGTCCATCTCTCCTCGTAATCTCAACCTACCGATTACATTATTACACTCTTTCCTTTCGTTTTCTTTTGTTTACTTTTTATTATTTTCTTTTCTTCCCCTTGAAATGGCTAATAGTACATACCAATTGACATGCCATATCAATCGACATGCCATTGCCAATAACAGCATAAAATGGCAAATCTAGACAAATTTCTTTCCGAACTAACGAAATTGGCAATGTTTCAACTTTTAAAATGTTTAGTAAAGTGGCACTTATCATCAATTCAGAAAAAGAAAAAAAAAAGGTTCTGCATTCATTTATCAAACTTCTTTTCTAGCTCTGAAGAATATATTCTCATTTACAAAAGAAAAAACTAAAATCGTTAAAACTTACGGCTTCAATGTATTGATTCGATTAAGTTGATGGCTACTGGACAGTAATTTGGGGTTCTGTTCAATCATCTTTTTAGTGTTCTCTTATGTGACTGTTTTCCTTTCTCTTTTCCTCTTCCCTTGTAGTTTAACGCAATTAAATATGCATTTTACATATTTAAAAAAAGTTGTTTCTGAATTTCTTTTTTCAACGACCCATGTTACTCTCATGAGAACCAATAATTTCAGGAAAGTTGAAATGCAGCTAGTAAAACAATTTATGGTCACAAATACCATCAAAATTATCAAAGTATCGGATATAACTTACTCTCAACCAAATGCGATCTGAAGCCCCCAAGATCAATATTTATTCTATGCGAATGATCAAAATGCACGAGGGAGATCATGCTCCAGTCCTAGAACATGATACTTAATGAATTCTCTTCATCGTGACCGACTCCGATCGGGTGCGGTGGCTCGACTTGGTCCCACCTTTCGAGAAGCATCTGATAGTCTTTTCCTGTTGGGATTGACAAAGAAATGGAGATATACAAGACGGGCAAATTAGGGAGGGGGTGGAACCGTTGGTTAGTGGCCACTGAAGCGCATCCTTTTTGCACATGTGCGGACGGGTACCCTTACCTCCACCGCAAAAGACAGCATCCCCAAACGCAAAAGGCCCCAACTTGACTCGGCCGTCTCTGACTTGATCGGCTCGGCTTAACTTTTCATTATTGAGTCGGCTCAGTCGTCCAAAGCCGTTTTCTTTCTTTGTTGGAAAAAAAAATCAATTTTTAATTATTTTTTTTCTTATTATTGGTTACTAATGTTTAAATTTGAAAGGGGTATGGTGTCTTTATTCTTGCATTTGTTCCAAAGAAAAAGGGCAAAGTTTCCTCAATAAACAATGGCGTGTACCCGATTCCAACGTTGGAGGTCTCAATCTGAGGAATTTCATCGAATAGCTTCTACTCGATAACGTATATTCGAAAACCGTCCAAGCTAATTGGTTGAAATGTAACGTTGTAAATTTTAGTCATTCCTCTCCTGTATGAACATTCATAATTTATTTATTTTCTGTTTTTCCCATCAGGTGGAAATCAAGGGCACGAATAAGAAGACAATGTCGCAGCTGAATCTAGGATTTACATCGAGTGTCGCAGCCGAGCTCTACGCAATCAAGGAGGAATTGAGGCCGGCAATAGAACTAGGCATTGAGAGGATTCCGTTGCTACTTTTTGACTGGATATGGGGAAAGGAATCTTCTAATTTGCTCTTACGCCTATTGATCGATGACTGCAGGGTGTTAAGCAGACAGTTCGTAGAGACTCAAACCAGCCACAAGAATTGACAGGCTAATTGTTGTACAGATACTCTTGCGAAGAAGGGTGCGATCCACTTGGAATCATTAGTTATCTATGATTTTGTTCTCTCGTTTTTAAGTTTGACTGTTCTCAGAAATACTATGGGTATCTCCGTTTCCCGTTCTGTTTTGGACTTTGATATCCCCTGAACCTTTGAATGAATGAAAGTTATGTACTATTACCAAAAAAAGAAATAAATAAATAAGAAGACATTGTTACAAGGTCCATCTAGAGTTGACAAGAACTTATTTTAAAAAAAAAGGACATGAAGAAGCTAGAGTTGGAGAAGTTTTTAGATAATCCTATCTTACCACGTGGCATGAAAAAACACCAATTGAATTGCATGAAACAGAGGAATTGGTGCTAATCACTTGAATAATTGTCATTTTTCATGATATTATGCATGGATCAGATATATCATGGCGAATTCTTCAAAAAAAATTGTGTCTTCTACAATGAAATTTGATAAGTGAGATTTCTAACGAGCCCTCAATAATCTATTTCTTATTTATAGAGAATTTGTGTGCTTGGGAGTCCCTGATGATTAAATAAACCAAGAATGACTGCAATTTTAGAGAGACGCGAAAGCAAAAGCCTATGGAGTCACTTCTGTAACTGGATAACGAGCACCAAGAACTGTCTTTACATTGGATGGTTTGGTGTGGGATAAGTAATTCGAGTCATTCACATCCAGATTATGAATGTTTGGAATCCATATTATATTGGTGTGGGATAAGTAATTCGACTCATTCACATCCAAATCATGAATGTTTCGAATCCATATTATGCAAGGAGACATTGCTTTTGCTAATTCAAATTGAAGAATGATATAAAATCGGTTTATTTTCAGCATCATATTCATAGTTAGCCCATTCATCATAGTTAGAAGCTCCAGCTCCGCATCAACAATATTGTCAATATCATCTATATCCTCAATATTGTCCTTATAATTATTCTTCATTAAAGAATACTTATTAGTTCTTTCTCGCCATGTCAATGTGAGATAGGATTATTTAAGATTTTCTAATATAGTTGGTACAAAGAATAAGCTTCATGTTATGATCCATTTTTTGTTTATTTATTTATTTATTTGCATTTGCATTTGCACCTTTTCAAGTAGTCCACTCTGATTCGGCAAAAACTTTACACTTTTAATGCTCAAAAAGAAAAATTAGTTTTCTGGTAAAGATTGGAAAAACTATAGGTTATTCGGCGGATAAACTTTTATATTCCACTCTTCTAATATCCACTTGGACATTTTCTTTTGTATTCAATTTTTGTTGTGAATATATGAGGATCCTTAATATCATTCGAGCAAAAAGAAACTATAGACTACTTGGAGTTTCAATAATTCTACTCAATCAATTTCTTCGAAATAACTATATCAAGATAAATGATCGACTACTTCTAATGAATTGAATATATTATGAAACTTGTAGTTTTTTCGGCCTTCATTTTATTTTACTTTTAGCCTTTTTATTTGGGAGAAATACAATGTAAATCCTATAAGTTTGGATCTTTTTGAACTTCAGCCTATAAGTTTCACTTCGAATTTTTCAATCCTATAAAGTTTACTCCATCAAACACTTTTGTTCCTATCCATAACAGGTCGTTACAGGGTTGCTAATATGGACTTCACACCGTTAGATTTGTTAGCCGAATGTTAATTGTCCACGTGGCAATTTTTTGTTAGAAAATTAAAGACATTAGAAAATTCATGAAAAAAATCAAAAAATTAATTTTCTTTTTTCTTTTTAATGAAAATAAGATCCCTCAGCCCTAGTAGGGTTATGGGGTCGCCAGGGGTGGGCCTGGTCTCGATCCCCTCCTAACTTCTTTCTTTATTCGAAACATAAAGAGCCTCCGGCGAGGTTGGCAGGAGGAAGGGGTGGACGAAAGGGGAGCTCCCAAGGTCTAGTCCCACCAACTCTCTCTAACAAAGAGAGACAAAGACAGAGACAGAGAGGGGGTGACAAAATCCCTAGGGCTCCCCTTTTGTCCACCCCTTCTTCCCGGCAACCTTGTCGGAGGTGCAAGAGCCTCTACCAAAGTCGTTGGGAGGGAGGGTTGGCTAAAAGGAGAGACCTTCAATCTAGTCAAACACACCTTGCCCCTATCCATTTCCCCCTTCCTTCCTTTTCGGTTTCAAACAAAGAGAAAGGGTTACTAGATTGTGGTTGCCTTCCAACCACCCTCCCTTGTCATGAGGTTAGCAAGAGCAGTGACCACATCTCAAGAGGAGGGGTCGCCGACGAGGGTACTACCTCCGTCGACCAGTCAAATTGATAAGGGGCTAGGACTTGTCTTTTTTTAAAAAAAAATTAATTTTGGAATTTTTATTAATTATCTAATTTCTTTAATTATATGCTAATAAAAAATTGCCACATGGAAAAGTCATGGTCGGGTTGGACAAATTTGACGATGTAAAATCCACATTAACAATTCCGTAACAGCCAGTTACATATAGGATCAAAAGTGTCTGATGAAGCAATGTTATATGACTGAACTATTCAAAATAAAACTTATACGACTAAAGTTCAAAAAGTTTAAGAATGTGTTTGGGTTTAGAGTTGAGTTGAGTTGAGTTTTGGTTTTAATTAGTTTGTAATGATTGTATTGCTAAATTATAAGAAAAAAGTATGAAAAGGTAGTGAATAGTTGAGATAAAGTAATAATTAAGTAATAATTGTGTTGTTGAATTAAGAGAAAAAATATGAAAAAATAATGAATAGTTGAGATAAAATAATGATTAAGTAATAATTGTGTTGTTGAATTGAAGATAAGTTGAGTTGAGTTGAGTTAAAAAAAATTTAAAATCCAAACACACTGTAAATTTGTAGGATTTTCGTTGTAGTCCTGCCTTCTTTATTTTAACTTTCCGTCAATCCTTTTTAAGCTAGCTTTTCTATTACTCAGGATAAAGGGTAATTCAACCCGGTTTTAGGCGTATTGTTTTCCTTGTAAATATTAAAATTTTCACGATGTCCTCTATTTGTGTAAGCCTCTATGGTTTTGTCAACTATAACAACATTTCCACATGTTTGCCCCGAAATTATTATTTGTAAAAGGATTTAGTATATTTGACAGTTTTAACATGGTCTTATAAATACTAATCATCAATCAATCAATTATAATATATAAAAGTCGAGATGCCGAGATGTAGTTGCGCCACACAACCCAAACTATAAAACTCTCAGCTCAACGTTGCATGACCTTCAACTGAAAAACCTAATAAATTTTAAAAAAAGATGAATATTTCTAGTAATTTAAGTGAAATGACAAATTTTACTAGATATTGTATGTATCGGTTCAATGAATTTTAGATATACATCTACATTATTTGTATTTAGGAATATAATAAAAGATTCTTTTCTAAATATAAAAAATCCACTCGATAACTTAAATTTTTTTTCTTGAAATATGAAATGGTTTCCTAAATTTAATGTAATACATATCCATAAATAGAACAAGGGAAATACATTTTTTTACACTTTCTTTCTACTCTTATTTCTCCCTACACTTCATCTCGACCAATTTCTTTCACGATCAGTTTGCATATGTTAAATTTAAATTAAATGATAATTATTTCTATTATAATTTTTTTATTTATAGCATGCGCATGTTTTATATTTTTCTGTAATATTTTTTTTTTGCAATGTTGTATTTACAATAATAATCTTGCATAAATCAAGTTCAGTTCTTTCTATCATTGCAATTTTATTCTTCTTAATTTTAATGGATATCTTTTCCTTTCATTACAAAACAACATTATTATATATATCACAATTTCATCTTTTGTATGATTCAATTTGTTACAGTGAAATCGTTCATTCCTATATTATTTAGAATTATTAGCTTCTTTAAACACATAAAATCTCAAAAACAGCATGTAATACGCAGTAATTTCATTTTGCTAATTCTCAAATTAAATTTTTTATTTTCTTATTATTTTGTTCTTGATAAAATTGTAACATTTAGTATTTTATTATCGCAAATAAATGTCAAAAGTTTTAAAATAAAAAAGTTCCTTAATTCACGCATGTATTATATGTTATCTAAAAATAACAAAAAATTGCATACATTAGATAATTTTAAAACTAGTGTGCAACGCTCTAGCATGTACCTAGTTTAGTTATAATTGTAGAATCTCTGGTGGTGTATATGATAGTAGATTTTACTCTTTGCTAATCTTTAACGAGTAATAAATGCTCATTATGAATCATCATATATAATCAATATACAATAATAAAAGCCAGAGCAACGCTCCAAAGGATGCCTCGTAGGACAAAGATTGTCTTAGGTTGAATGACTTTTGAAACTCCCACCAATGACAACATAACAAGTGGGAGTAGGGCTGACAATATTTCAGACGACACGGAGTTAAACGGGTTCGAGTTGGACATTTTTTGATAATCGGTCTAAACATGTTCAACCCGTTTAAACACGGTTAATAAGCGTGTCTTACCGGGTTGAACCCGTGTAACCCGATTATACACGATTAAACCTGTTTATTTATACGTGTTTAATCGTATTACTGTAATCGTATAACTCGTTTATGTATATGGATTTATTAAAATATCATTATGTAACCCTAACTTCCTAAGTCCCTAACCTAATTTCATTTCGTTTCTTTCACCCAATCCAACACAACACAACCGCACTTCCACTTCTACTTCTACTTCTCTACTACCCTCCCTTAGATCTCATCTGCGATTTGATTTCCTTCTTCTCTTCCATCAATGGCGAAGTTTTGCTTCTTCGCTCTCATTACTCTCCTCTCCGTGTACCTCGCATTGTCCACAGATCCGCCTCATATCTCGCCCTCCCCTGCTCTCGAGCTCACCGCCGACTCCACTCCCACCATCTTCCCTTCGAAGCCCACCGCTTCACCAGCTCCCGCTCCTGCCAATGCGCCTCACGACTCAATCTCATCCTTGCCGTCGCCGCCTCCCTCGGATGCAGCTCCTGCCTCTTCCCCGTCCACATCCCCCTCCCCTCCATCTCAATCTTCGTGTTAACGTGTCTGGGTAAACAAGTTGATTGGATAAACAAGTCGTGTTAACGTGTCCGAGTAACCGGGTTGATCGGATAAATAAGTTGTGTTAACGTGTCCGAATAATGGTTAATCGTGTCGTGTATACGTGTACCTATTATGACACGTTTCAATAAATGGGTTTAAACGTGTCGTGTACGAGTTTCCAAAACCTGACCCGTTTAATAATTGTATCGTGTACGGGTTATGACTTCGATGACACGAACCCGTTTAGACACGATACTTATAAACACGACACGACATGAATTGCCACCCCTAAGTGAGAGACAAGGGTGGATCCACCTTTGAAACAGTGGGTCAATTGACCCCACTAATTTTGGAAAAATTTCACTATAGTATTCATATTTGTAAAGAGTTTTTCACCTTGGTACAATGAGTGCCTTGAATTGCAGTATAAGATGTAAAATTGAACCCACTTCCTTCCCACTTACATGTGAAAAAAGTAAACGTTTGGAGTCAATTAAAAAAATCTCTCAAAAATCTCTCTTTATTGTAATTTGCAATATGTTTCAATATATTCATATAGCAATGACTGAATTTTCATTTACATTCTTATTTGCAATATCCTCTACAACAAATTATGGAAATAAGTTGGAAACTCACCGATGAAATTTTTTAGGCATTACCATTTATCCAAAAAAAAAAGAAATTTTTTAGGCAAATATTTTTTCTTTGAAAACATACGAAAAAATAAAGTTTTTGGCCAAATTTCGTTGGAATTTCTTTTAATAAAATTAAAAAGCCAATATAGATTAAAAATAAAAGTTGAACAACAGTATCATAAAAATTGTAAGTTTAGACAAGTAAAGAAGTTTTGGCGCAAGGGATTAGGTGTAGGTATTATAATGAGAGGTCATGGGTTTGAAATCATTTTTCTTCTAATTGTTGCACAGACTATTTGTTAGTGTAAATATTTATCTCCAATCCATCGATAGAAATTCATCAAAAATTTAGGTTTTTTGACAGTATATATTCACTTGTGCCGATAAGCTAAATTTCTTATAGAGATTTTAGTATGCTATCTGTTTGCACCCACTATCTCTTGTGTCCTAAATCCACCACTGAGGGGCGCAATATGGTAGTGCCACATCACTCATGGAAAACCAAAGTCCTTGAGTTAACAGAATCGGAAAGTCTTTGACTTGAATAATCCTTAAAGTCATTTTGCTCGTGTAAATTCAAAAGTCATGTATATATATATATATGAAAATCGCGTTAGGATTTCACTATCAAAGTTACACGTCTTTTTTGGGTCACAAATATACAAGCTTTTACCTAATGGAGCAATCCCTGTAAAAAGTTCTCCTTTGAAGTATGAGCCTTTAAGTTGATCAAGCCTTTTTTTATTGTTGCGGATATCTTTTCGAAGTTTATGTTGTGCCATCAATTAACTTCGTTGTGTTAATGTATTTTGCACTTGAAATATGGCTATTCTACGTGATTACCGGTGTTAATTGTATTAAGTATGATGAAGATTCGATTAATTATTAAATTTCTAATTAGTCGTTAATTTACGAAATTATATGGAGTATATGGCGTTGTATGATAGGTTATTGTAATTCTTATATTATCATGAGCATTGAAGACTTTTCTCATTTGATTTCCTGAAGTTTTTATAATATTTTATGTTTATTGTAATATTGAACAAAATATAACACCATATAAATAAATTCTAGCACATGCACGCGCTTGCCTTCAACTAGTAATCGATAATAGTTGAAACGCAAACTTTTGAGAGCTCTACGTTGATAGCCCTCACCACTCGAACTTGTCTCAATTTTGTGAATATTTTAATTTTATCAGTATTATGAATAAAATAAATATTATATTAAAATCACAAAAATATGTAAAGCTTTCTAAAAAAAAATAAATATGAAAAAACGCTTCTCGATTCCCATTTCCATTGTCTTGTAGAATTCATTGCGACTCTAGAATTATATTATATATTATAGAGTAAAATGCAGTTTGTCCTTCAAGTTTTGAGCCTAGTAACAGAGTGTCCCCACCTTCAAAATTTTACACAATACCTCCCGATCTATAAAAAAAGAAGCAAAGTGCACTAGGACTACTTTCCGATTACTTTTTTCTTGCAGAATTTATATTTTATTAATTTATTAAATTTACCAATTATGAAATCATTTCAAAAACAAATAAAATGGAAAAAAAAACAAGAACAAAAGATCGTAATTTAGGGAGAGGGAAGAATCTCTCCCCAAATCCTTGAAACCAAACACCCTCAATCAAGTTTTTCGGTGAAGTTGCTCCACGATTTTGCTAGACTTTCATGCAAATCTTAGAGCTCATAGTTCATAGCAATTCCTCGAGCTTCAATATTGGACCTGTAATTTCCGTATATTTCAATAATCTGTTGTCTTTTGTTATACCGATTATGTCACAAAATTGGTTATTGAATTTGTTTATTGCATCTGTCTCTCTCTCGCGTCATATAAAGGGGAATCGATTTTGATAATTTTAAGTAATTGTCGCATAAGTACGTACTGTAATGGGATTGTTGAGGTATTAACGGATCTAAAAGCATAGGGAAACATTTTGTAATGAATTGTTTGCCCAAATCTCTGTCTGCTTGCAATTTGTATGATAATACTCATTTGCACTGTTCAAAGAATAATGCATATGGATTGTTGGGTTTGTTTGTTGCCTCTAGACAACGTTCTTTTCTTATGTTCCTCTTTTCTTTTTATTTTTGAGAGCATTGGTAAATGCTGAATATCAATAAATTAAAAATAAGTATATTTTGGCCGAAAAAGTGATCGGAAAAAATAGTTAGGGTGGACTTTGCTTCTTCTTCGATATGTTGGATGGTATAGTGAAAAACTTTAAAGATCAAGGGGCACTCTGCCACTAGGCTCAATGCTCGGGGGCAAACTGCATTTTACTCTATATTATATAAAGAAATGATTCCAGCTCCATATAAAGGAGGAGGAAGTATGGTGGTTTTCTCTACTCTCACCCACCCACCCTTCCTTCTCTTTTATATTTTTTTATATATTTTTTAAATTTATATTTATAATTATCTTAAGCGTACAAACTTTTTTACGATATGAATCACCACATATCCAAACATTCAACGGATCTAATTGTCGAGTGAGATCAACCCATCAAAGAATAAAGCTCTCACGATCATGATTTTTTTCTCAATTACAATACTCGGATTCGAGACCTTAATTAATCAGAACAAGTGTCGAATTACTTAAAACTAACGCACGTTGGTTGAAAAAATATTTCAAATTATCACAAATTTAAATTGTTTCTTCTTATTTGTGACATTATAAATATTCTTATTTTTTGGTGGAATACAAAGTTATGACAACCTATTGATTGAGACTAACTCTCGCTTGGATATACTTGATTTGTACTGTTATCATAAGATACTTCTAATGAATTTTAAAATCCTACTGCGAGTAAAGTTCGTCCACTTAAAATTAGCAGTGACTTAAGATTTATTATATTGTAATAATTATTTTCTAATTACAAATATTAAAAATTCAAATTAACAATAATATAAAGAAATATTGCCGTTTATATTTCTGAAAATTAATTAGTACAATTTTTTGAAAATCTTATTCATTTATTATTAATTGACAATTAGTTTCAATTACACTCTATTTTTGATACTGTACATAATAATAACTACGTTAAATTAAAAAAATGAAGAAAATATTTTTTAACCCATCACATCGCGCAGTTCCTACCCTGGTTTTAGTTTAATCGAAATCAGTGCACTCTACTGAAGACAAAGTTTTTTAAAGATCATTGTGAACTAAAAATTCGTGAGATTATCATTACAGTACATAGAAAATTGGAATGACATTCTTTTTCTATGACTCATGAAGAAATGAAAAAGTTGAGCCGCACTATATGTGGTCAGCTCCTGTTATGTCAATCAACAAAGCTTGTTCCACGCAATTTGCTAGAGATGCGGATTTATACCTTTATTAAAGGCCTTTAATCACTTGTTCCACGCTGTTTGTTATTCGAGGAAAATCGCTTGTTCAAAAAGTACTTCTGTTCTGGACCAATTCAAATTCCTATATTGATAGTGTGTAAAACATAAATATTCCTCATGTTTAAATATGGAATGATTGGCACCAACGCCATTAAAAAGAATTATCTATCAATCATATATATAATATGTCAAAAAAAAAAGAAAAAGAAATTAGCGAAGTTCACTCTAAATCATCCTTTGCTACAGAAGCATACGTTAATTTATAGATCCTTTTAGAAAAAAAATTTAAAAGTTGTTCTTTCCTTCCTTTTCTTGTGGGAATAAACGTTCCCACCCATATCATAGGACAGATCCAACACTATCACTTTCAATAGTTCTTTCAGCAAAGCAAGATGCAAAGCTTGGGAATAAAAAGAAGCGGAATAGTTCCACCGAGAAAAAAAAAGTTGGATTAAATTTACCATATTTTGTAAATGTTCTATTCAACGAATTTTTGTGTACTTGCTTATATTATTTGTATTAAGAAATATAGTTATTTCTTTTTTCAAACTTAATTTTTTTTAAATAACTTAAAAGGCTTTTATCAAAATATGAAAATTTTCTCCAGATTTAATACATGAAATATCCTATCAACAGAAAACATGAAAATTCATTCTCTGCACCCTTCTTTTCACTATTGATTTTCTCTACACCTTAGGCTGATACGCTATCTTTCACACTCAACGGGCTCTTGAACATTTTCAATGCCGATTATCTCTATTATACTTTTTTATTCACACTGTATGCATATTATGTATTTTCTAAAATATAATATTTTTTGTAATAGTCCTTGACGATTATAATCTCATGAAAATCAAGTCTTGATATCATTGCAACTTTTTGTTATTGATTTTATTGTATAATTTTTCATTAATTACAAATACGATACTATATATTTCACAAAACCATTTTTTATATGATTCACTTGTCATAATTGTACATTTGCTACTACATTCCCTAAACTTATTATCTATTTAAAATACATACAAAAAATACAAGAAGAAAAAATGCAACGCGTTTGAGCTCCATTTTGATCTAATTGTCTATATTGTTTATCATTTTACTGGTAATAAAATTATGAGATATTTGATCATTATATTAAAAAGATAATCACACTGGAAACTTCTCTTTAACAAAAAAAATATATATATATAACTAAACAAGTGATTTTTTAAAGATAATTTAATTTAATAACTTCTCAAACTTGCACAATGCACATAGATTTGCCCAGTTAATACGATATTAAGAGGAATCTACCCATACATTTATGTTCCACAAAATTTAGATATTTGTAGGGAAAGATAGAGGCATCCTTCTTCATACGGAGGAATCTGTTCTTACATAACGATTAGGTAGCTTTACCAGATTCTTAGATGACAAACAGAATCATTCATAAAAAGAGAGAACAAAGACTTCTGATTCCCTCTTTTGCCTATATAGCCGAGCTCTCAAGCCCAGCCGAGCCGATTGAGCCGAGCTGAGAGAGGATGTTCCATATGATCAGGTAAAAGGGGTTTTATTCCCCCTCCCTTTTCTTCTTCCTGCACAAATTTTCTGTTTTTTTTTTTAGTTATTTATTTTAAAGTCAAGGGTTGGACATGAGAGGACCCTATTGAAAGTGCCCATTTAAAGTGTGGCAAATTGGATGGACCATCAATGGCCTATTACACTTTCAACTTACAATAGCGTTTCAATCTTAGACTCAAGTACTTTGCCCATTCATTCTCTTCCTTTTTGATCCGGCTCCATTGCATATTTCTTCGCCATTTTCAAGGACTGACTAAGGGAGCTAAGAGGGCCATGTATTCACCCCTTAAATCGGGAAACATATCTTTTTATTCGCTCCTTCAAAGACCTCGCCTTGACGGCCTCCTTCAGATCATGCATTGATTCTTGGCCATTTTATGTTTGATTAATTATATGAAGCAACTTTTTCACATATTTGCGGAGAGACAGTGATATTTCTACATGTTAGGCAGTAAATATAAACTACAACAAATAAGATTTCATGCCACAAAAATAGTAGATGATTTGTTACGAGTTTTATTAAAATAAACTCGTCTTAATAAGTATATTGTAACAAAATAATGTTTTGTCAAAATATCTTATAATTGTGGTTACAAACTTATTTTAGTGATGAAATATAATTATCACGTAGCCCACATTGAATCGAAACTACCGTGAGAGAATTAAAAAAGCTTGCAATCCTGGGGACGAGGTGACTCCAACTTATTACTCATTGCCCGCTCATTTTTCAATCAAAAGCTAGCACAAAATTAAATAAATATTAGTTAATGATTATTCAAGTTTATAACTTTTGTGTTTAGTTTATTGCACAGTATAATTTTAGACTTAAAACATCAAAATACATTAGTGATTTATAAAAAAAAAAACTACAAAAGGTAATTAAGTGGAAATTGCCAAATTATGCTATTGCTATACTTAACTTATCATATTGAAGTTATGTATACACATGTAAATATATATGTATCTATATATATATATATAAATATTTGCATTGTGAGACTTTATTCGTGTTATTTAATATTTTCTTCACAATATATTTATCTTGTGACAATTGTTTTCATAGCAAGTGAATTTGTCATAATATATAAGATTTCTTGTAAGCGATCAGGTGCAAACACTATTCCGATTGATCAATACATATGTGTTAGGCTTTCTCGATGTCGGACCATGGCCCAAATTATACACAACAGAGTTAGTGTTGTTCCTTGTGCATGAAACTGCATGCCACTACAAAGTTGAAATTGCTGATCAATGCCAATTGCTTCACCAGTTAGTTTGATCATTTGGGGGGCCAATATCTATCATTGGAAAGGAATCTTTACAAAAATAAGTAATATCAATTTCCACCACCCAACAAGAATCTTATGAATAGGAGGAAAAAGAGGAAGAAACCTTATGCCCGATAGGGCTAAGATTATCCGTCTTTTTCTCTGTTCTCGTGCATTTTGGTGCTTACCCTTTTCCTCTCACATTTGGACGGAAGAGAAACATCTAGAGAGCCAAGTCATGGGGCAAATGTATCACATATTATTAGGATTTTTTTTTATAAAAAATATTCCTCCTTTTTGGGAGAGGATACTTCCATCCCCAACGAGCAACTGAAAAAGGGCAAGGTTTCGATATATATATATATTACGTATGTATGAATTAATCAAAAGTCGCAAGATGGGAAGTCCGTGAATAGAAAAAATATATATATATATATAAATAAATAAATAAGCATAAAAAGTCTCATGATGAGATATAAATAAAAAATATCTTAATTTTGAGTAAGAACATGTACTATTACACCACAACTCATTTCTTGCATGTTAATAATATTTATTAGTCATATTCACGAAATCGTGTATGATTTCAATAGTGATGTTTTTTGTCCCGTTATATAGAAAATACTTTTCGTTTAGAGTAAGTAGATACAGGAGTTTTCTAAAAAGCACACTTTACTTTTCTACTCCGTACGTGTTTAACATATGAAAAATGAAAAAAGCAACCAGAGAATTTACGAAACAAGGCACAACCACCTATTAAGTTAAACTTTGGACTTGAATATGAACCCTTTATTAACATAAGGCCACTAAAAACTTAATTAAGATGGTACCGATGCTAGAATCAATCACTTAACAAATCACATGTCCATGCATCAGACTTCGTGCTCAAGCTATATATTGGGTATCCCTCCAATTTGGAGGAAGTTGGACTCAAATTGTATTGGGTTTTTATCGGGCTTTAATAGGCCCAAGGACCCACTTTTGTTAGGGTTTATTTTTCAACAAACCAGCTGAGGAATAGCAGCAGATCAGCACAGAATAACAGAAGAGGAACATAGCAGAATTCGGATCAACAAGGGCAGCGTGCAGCTGGAGATCAAACCTCGATCGGGACGTCAAACGAACTCCGATTGGGACGAAATTTTGACAGCAGCTTCACAACACGTGGGGCTAAGTTCTTAATGGTAAAAAAATTTTATTCGAGCTCTGTAGGTGCTGTTTCAGCTGACTTTGTGAACCACCCGGTGTGGGTGACGAATTTAGTGTTTGGGTGATCCAAGATAGTGTTTCTCTTGAGTTTGGTGATCCAAGGGTTTACCCTTGATGAAAGACATTTTATAACCTTCATTCATAGTGGATCGTTGATTCGGAGTTGGTCCCATGGTTTTTCCCCACATCGGGATTTTCCACGTAAAATTCTTGGTGTTCTTTTACTTTGCTGCTTGTTGGTTGATTTGATTAGCTCCTATCTCGATTACACTAGTAGGGGAGGAAGATTAATCGCTGCGTTATTGTTTGGTTGAGTACATCCCTTCCCAACAAGTGGTATCAGAGCTTCGGGTTAGAGAAGTTTGAGTTTTTCCGGTGTTTTCGAGATGGAGGAGTCTACAGGATCTATGTTCAAGTTAAATGCAACCAACTACTCTATATGGAAGTCTCGGATGGAGGATCTTCTATTTTGCAGGGATTTGTACGATCCCATTGAAGGGGATTCCGCGAAACCCAAAGATAAGGATGACAAGGCTTGGGAACGCACAAATCGGAAGACTATTGGTTTGATTCGGCAGTGGATAGACAATAGTATTTATCATCATGTTGCTCAGGAGACAAATGCGAAAGTTTTGTGGGATAAATTGACAAATCTCTATGCGAGGAAGACACCGCAAAATAAGGCATTCCTCGTGAAGAAGTTGGTTCATCTTCGTTACTAGGATGGAGGTGATATGGCTGTGCACATGAGTAATTTCCAGGATATTATTAACCAGTTGACAAACCTGGAGATAATATTACCCGATGAGTTACAGGCTTGTCTACTTTTAGGGACTCTACCAGATAATTGGGACACACTTGTGGTTGCATTAAGCAATTTTGCGCCAAACGGGAAGCTATCGTTGGCCACTGTGACAGACAGCTTATTTAATGAGGAGACTAGAAGGAAAGGCACGGGAATTTCCATTCAGTCTGAAGCTTTGGTTACTGAACAACGGGGGAGAAGTCAAAGCAGAAATTTCTCTTCCAAGCATAGTAACTCACGTGGCAAATCGAGGGGTAGATCAAAGTCGAAGATGAGAAAAGGGGTCACTTGCTATCACTGTGGAAAAGAGGGACACTATAAAAGGGAGTGTAGAGCTCTGAAGAAAAATCAGAATGGCAACGGTGAAAGTAAGAAGGAAGAAGGCACTACAGCAGTGGCATCTGATGGAGAGACCTACATCATTTGTGATGAAGCCTATGTGAATTTCACTTGTCAGGACTCTACCTGAGTTGCAGATACAGGTGCCTCGTTTCATGTCACTCCTCATCGGGATTTCTTCTTATCTTACACTACCGGGGACTATGGTTATGTGAGAATGGGGAATGGACAGTCATGCAAGATTGTCGGTATTGGTGATATCTGTCTAGAAACTGAGCTTGGCTGCAAGTTGCTTCTGAAGAAGGTGAGGCATGTTCCAGAAATTCGCCTTAACCTAATCTCGACGGGTCAGCTTGATGATGAAGGCTAAAGTAACGAATTTAGCAATGGGAGATGGAAGCTCTCCAAGGGTTCGTTGATTGTGGCACGGGGTCAGAAGACCGACACTCTCTACAGGCTGCGTGCCAGGCACAATTCCGGTCAGGTTAATGTTGCTGAGGATTATCCTATCGAGCTATGGCACAGGAGATTTGGGCATATCAGCGAGAAAGGTATTCAAATTCTTGCTAGAAAGCAGTCTTTGCCCGTTAAAGGTATGCACTTGAGCACTTGTAATCACTGTTTAGCTGATAAGCAGAGGAGAGTTTCTTTTGTTAGAAGTCGTCCCTCTAGATGCGATCATATACTTGATCTTGTGCATACTGATGTTTGTTTCATGTCGGATAGATCTCTTGGTGGTGCTCTCTATTTTGCGACATTTATAGATGATCACGCCAGGAAGGTTTGGGCTTACCCTATGAGAACTAAAGATCAGGTGACTGAGATTTTCAAGAACTTCCATGTAGCAGTGGAAAGAGAAACGGGCATGAAACTGAAATGTATCAGAGCTGATAATGGTGGTGAGTATAGAGGTCCTTTCGAGAACTATTGCAGGACTCACGGTGTCAAACTTGAGAAGACGGTACCGAAGACACCACAGCAGAACGGGCTTGCAGAGAGGATGAACCGCACAATTGTTGAGAGAGTTCGTTGTATGCTTTCTCAGGCGAAACTGTCTAAGTCTTTCTGGGGCGAGGCAATGAGGTCAGCGGTTGATCTTATTAATATTACACCGTCAGTTGCACTTGATGGAGATGTATCCTAGCAGGTGTGGACCGGCAAGAAAGTATCACACAAGCATCTCAGAGTCTTCGGGTGCAAGGCATCTGTTCACATTCCTCGAGATGAAAGATCAAAACTTGATGCCAAGGCAAAACAGTGCATCTTCTTGGGTTATGCACATGAAGAGTTCGGGTACAGGTTTTGGGACCCTGATAGCAAGAAGATCATCAGGAGCAGGGATGTTGTCTTCTTTGAGGACCAGACAATCGAGGATTTGCAAAAGTTAGAGAAGGCCAGAGTAGGCAATCATCACGAGATCTCTATTCTTGTACCGGTTGATGTAGAGCATCCAGTGGAAGAGGTACCTGGTGAGTATGAAGAAACCACGACTGGGGGTGAGATTCCTCAGGTAGATGATGATGTGACTACGGATGATACAGGCTCGCAGTTACAGTTAGAGCTTGCAGATCTACCTAGACGATCTGATAGAATAAGACGACCATCTACAAGATATCCGCCTCATGAGTATGTGCTACTGACTGACGGGGGAGAACCTGAGTGCTATGGTGAAGCTGTGGCACATGAGCACAAGGAGCACTGGTTGAAGGCGATGAATGAAGAGATGAACTCCTTGTCTGAAAATCACACGTATGACCTAGTGAAGCTACCGCAAGGTAAGAGAGCATTGAAGAACAAATGGGTCTGCAAGTTGAAGACAGAGAACTCGCGACCTCGATACAAAGCTCGACTGGTAGTGAAAGGTTTCAACCAGAAGAAAGGAGTTGACTTCAAGGAGATCTTCTCGCCCGTTGTCAAGATGTCATCGATCCGAGTTGTTCTCGCACTAGCAGCTAGTCTGAATTTGGAGATCGAGCAGCTCGATGTAAAAACAGCTTTCTTGCATGGTGACTTGGAGGAAGAAATATATATGGAGCAGCCTGAAGGATTCCGAGTTAAAGGTAAGGAGCATTTGGTGTGCAGACTGAGAAAGAGCTTGTATGGGCTTAAGCAAACACCTCGGCAGTGGTACAAAAAGTTTGACTCTTTCATGTTGAGCCATGGCTACACACGGACAACTTCAGATCATTGTGTGTTCGTGAAACAATTCTCGGATAGTGATTTTATCATTTTACTGTTATATGTGGATGATATGCTACTTGTTGGTCATGATATGAGCAAGATTGCAGAGATGAAGAAAGAGCTCAACAAGTCCTTTGCCATGAAGGATTTGGGACCGGCAAAGCAGATCCTTGGGATGCATATTTCTCGTGACAGATCAAGTGGAAAAATTTGGCTTTCTCAAGAGAAGTACATCGAGAAGATTTTGGATCGGTTCAACATGGGTAATGCTAAACCAGTATCATCACCACTTGCTTCTCATTTCAAACTTAGCTTGAAGTAATGTCCTACAAGTGAGAAGGAGAAAGAAGAGATGAAGAAAGTCTCTTACTCATCAGCTGTAGGGAGTTTAATGTATGCCATGGTCTGTACAAGACCAGATATCGCTCATTCTGTTGGTGTGGTTAGTCATTTTCTCTCCAATCCGGGGAAAGAGCATTGGAATGCGGTTAAGTGGATCCTGAGGTATCTCAGAGGAACATCCAAGGCGTGTTTATACTTTGGCACCGGTAAGCCGGAGTTAGTGGGCTACACGGATGCAGATATGGCAGGAGATATTGATTCCCGAAAATCCACTTCATGATACTTGATGACTTTTGCAGGGGGAGCTATCTCATGGCAATCAAGGCTTCAAAAGTGCATTGCTTTGTCTACAACGGAAGCCGAATACATTGCGGTGACCGAAGGTTGCAAGGAGATGTTGTGGTTGCAAAAGTTTTTGCAGGAGTTGAGCTTGAAGCAAAAAAGGTATGTTCTACACTGTGATAGTCAAAGCGCCATTCATCTTTGCAAGAATCCCACTTTCCATTCGAAGTCGAAGCATATCGATATCAAGTTTCATTGGATTAGAGATGTGTTGGAGTCCAAGCTGGTGAAGCTAGACAAAGTACACACTGATGAGAATGGAGCTGATATGATGACAAAACCTCTCGCTAGGGAGAAACTTCATGTTTGCCGAAGTATAGCCGGTATGCTCGAAGCCTCCAAATAGTCGGGAGGGGGAGTTTGTTGGGTATCCCTCCAATTTGGAGGAAGTTAAGCTCAAATTGTATTGGGCTTTTATCGGGCTTTTATCGGGCTTTAATAGGCCCAAGGACCCACTTTTGTTAGGGTTTATTTTTCAGCAAACCAGCTGAGGAATAGCAGCAGATCAGCACAGAATAACAGAGAGGAACAGAGCAGAATTCGGATCAACAGGAGCAGCACGCAGCTGGAGATCAAACCTCGATCGGGACGTCAAACGAACTTCGATTGGGACGAAATTTTGACAGCAGCTTCACAACACGTGGGGCTAAGTTCTGAACGGTCAAAATTTTTATTCGAGCTCTGTAGGTGCTGTTTCAGCTGACTTTGTGAACCACCCGGTGTGGGTGACGAATTTAGTGTTTGGGTGATCCAAGAGAGTGTTTCTCTTGAGTTTGGTGATCCAAGGGTTTACCCTTGATGAAAGACATTGTATAACCTTCATTCATAGTGGATCGTTGATTCGGAGTTGGTCCCGTGGTTTTTCTCCACATCGGGATTTTCCACGTAAAATTCTTGGTGTTTTTTTACTTTGCTGCTTGTTGGTTGATTTGATTAGCTCCTATCTCGATTACACTAGTAGGGGGGAAGATTAATCGCTGCGTTATTGTTTGGTTGAATACATCCCTTCCCAACACTATATGCATCCGTCTAAGTGCCTTGCTTCACGTGCTAGCATGTTGACACCTTTCTCTAAGGTCCTCAAAATCAATCAATCAAAACACTTAATTTCGATCGTTATATGAGAAAATCCAAGTGGTGACTAGACAATGACAATGGCCATGGATTTACTTTTCTAGGTGTTTAGTGTAAAATGAAGAACGTACAATCTCAATAGATTGCACATTGATGATTTGATTGCACACGTTTTTGGACCGGCGCGCCAAGTGGGTCTTAGTCATCAAAGAAGAAAAGGGGGGGATTGAGACAAGCCATTAATTTTCTTCATGACTATAGCTAGTAGCAAGGTAAAAGCAACTGCCGATGTGTCTCGACGTAGTAACCGAATCAGCATCCAATAAAGATAACCCAGCAACTAATATGCCAAAATTCGTCAGCAAGAACAAGAAAAATTAAAGATTACATACTAGAGAGGAGAGTCTGCATGTGGTCAACAAATTCTTAGGATCTATATAGAATGTCCGGCAGTACAAAGGACACAATTTAAATTTCTATTTAAAAGTACAACGCGAGGAACTTATAAATCCTTAATGGCCAATATATGTTTTAGTTACTTTTGTTGAAACGTATACTATTCATTCATTTTCATTAATTAATATTTAAAAAAATTGAACCTCGTCCATCTCATTGTGGGGCAAGTGGTTGGGTTTTACCTAGGGGTGATCTATTCCGAGTACCCTGTATTTTTCACAATACTCGGACTCTACCCTATAAGGGACAAATTCCAAGATTTTGAAACTGAACCCTATCCTGTTGAATTTTAGAACCGAAATCTACCCGAAACCTGTATTATACTACAGGTTCCAGGTACCATGTTGAAACCTATAAATTTTTTTCTCTAGCTAAATAAAATTGAAAATGTCACATACATAATCAGTAATCACGCCAAATAGAATATCAACAAAGATTTAGATTAATCCACAACAAAAAAAAATAATATGTCTCATCAATCCATCGACAAAATTAAACATCCATAATACGATCCCACACAACAAAATGCATATGGTCTGATTCATTAAAAGAAACAGTAACTTTACTCTTTTATTTTTTTTAATAAATAACCAGTTCCGTATACCCTGTAGGCAAGACCGAAACAGGAACCGATTTTCACTGGTTCTTGATTTTAATACTCGGATCCTATCCTATTTTCAATATGAGCTACCCGGACCCTACCTTAACAGATAGATTCCGACCGATTCCAGGTATACCCGATACCCATGCACACACCTAGTTTTACCCACCCGCAGCTCTACCTTCCAAAAAAAAATATTCTTTTTAACTTTTGTAATTTTACTTTTTAAAAATTTCACTCCTTTCTCTTGTTTTCAAATTCCATCCGAAAAAAGTATCATGTAATTTGATAGACGCATTATGTCAAAAGATTTGATCGTAAGACATCATGTAATTCAGTTGACGTATTATGCCGAATGATCCGATCGTTATGTCAAACTTTACATATTTTTAGTTTTTTAAAATATAAACCGAATTATACACCATGTAATCTAATTGATGTGTTATGTCAAATGATCCTATTGTAATATGTCTTTTCCTTTTTTTGTAATTTTATTTTTTAAACAAAATTTCCCCTATTTTTAGTGTTTTCAAATCAGATTCAAATAATGTACCATGTCATCCGAGCACGCACTACGCCAAAAGATTTGATCGTACGCCGACGCGTTACGCCTTTTTAGTATTTTTAAATTCGACCCTAATAAGACTCCATGTAATTCGATCGATATGTTATGTCAAATGATTCGATCGTTAGGTCAAAATGTGCATTTGTAGTGTTTTTAAATCTAACCCGACTAAGGTATCACATAATCCGGTTGATGCATTATGCCAAATGATTTGATCGTTATAATCGGACTATTTCTAAAAAATACTTTTACCGACTTTTATTTAGAAAAAATTTCGTAATAGAAAAAACTACTAGATATACAAATATGATGTATGTAATAGTCTTTTTCAAATTTTATTGTATCTTTCTTAAAAAACTATACTAATTAAACACATATTCATTTTTTTCAGAGTTTCGATCCGCCGCAACGCCCGAGCATTGCACTAGTGTATAATTAATCCATGAGATCTATATGGAGCCAACATGCTAGCCCTTGTTTAATTTTTAATTTGTTCCCGCGCTGTAAAGTCATTCTATCAGGTCACATCAGATCCTCTTGTCTATCGTCCCTTCATTTTTGACATGTCTTAAAATTAATCATATATTCGACAACCTAATTAATTAATTCTTATTTTCATTAAAGGAAAAAAAATAAAGTGTCAGTACACGTACATGCCACTATACCTGTATATCCATTTATAGACCTAACATAAACTTTCTGCTTGTTAAGTTATTTCACAGCTTATAATTCAGATTTATTCCCTTCTGCTGCACTCAAAATCAATTTTCATAATTCACCTTAGTTATGGTTGGGTTATATTCAGATATATAAAAAGTCTTATTTGGCAATATTTACAGGAAGAAGATTAAATGATACGTCACTGAGATATCTTGAAACTGGCCGGAAGGGTTGGAAAAAAATTGTTGGATGTACTGCTATATAATTTATACAGGACAAATCGAACTACTGGTACTGCTCGAATCTCGCTGAAAACCAACCGGCCAGTTCGTGTCAGCCATTCTCGTCGTCAACTAATCGGATTGTACACTTGAACCTGTAAAGATATAACAAAATCCGACTTTCAAATTCATTCATGCATGTCATGAGACGCACGAATAGGAAGAGAATTACAATGAATATTAGCAAAATTTAAAGAGTAATATATAAGATTTTTTTGAACACCAAAATCTTAGACGGGCGGCTACCCTCAATGCTCAATCCATCCCTGCACACGAAACTTTACAAATGGTGCAAAGATTTCGTGGAAGCTGGTTCTTTTTCATAGGAAGTAGCAATGTTCTTTTGGGAAACAGATTCCAAAATAGATACGACTTCATTGAATTGATTGATTATGATGAGGATGGGGAGTTTTTGTTAGGATAGGAGGATGGGCCTTGTGTAAATAAATTAGGTGATGCAGACACTTATTGAAGCTCATGATTGATACCCCTTCTTCTCACGTTTGCCCTTTTTTTCTTTTCTTTTTTATTATTTTTTTGGCTGCCCTTTTTGGAATTATTTGGCATTTTTATTGTGAACGTTAGGTTATGTGGATAGAGAGGAGCCGTGGGTCTCGTTTGCATTTAAAAGGACGTCCCACTTTGAAAAGCCAAGCTATATTGTTTTTGCTTTCTTATAAATAATGGAGCTCGTGATTTTGCCCGTGACCTGTTTCGGCCCGTAAATTGGGAAAAGTGTGCAATCTAGGTCCATCGATGATCAACCGGTCATCCTGAGATCATTTTGTGGTTATCAATTTTCCGCGAGGTTGTCGAGAAAGTTGGGATAAAAATTGAAATGTCATGCACCAATAAAGATAATATTTTTTTGTCTCAAATTTTATTATCATACGAAGAAGTAGATTCAATTCCGATAACGAGCATAGATGCATGATCATTATAACTCGTGACCAAATTCCCCTGCTAAATAATTTAGCACAATTTCTGGCTTGATAGCTCGCTCACCGTACTACCCCAGCTGTCCATCCCATATGATCCATGTCTTAGTAGATTAGTTCGAGTTGTAAAGCTCCAACCTACTAAGAAAAGGAACCATAATAGAGTTCTAAACGGGCGGGAGCCGATGCCTGCATACAAACAAACAAGATATATTGTTCATTTCTTACGTTTAGACTTTACTTGAATGGAGAAAAATGAAAATGAAGGGATCGGGAGAATTTGTATGGAAAACTTGAAAAACTCGATGTAAAAAAAATTCACGTCTCCCCCCTTCCATATTCTGTTTTATTTTCATCTCTATCCAAAAAAATTATTATGCTCTTGGGCACATCATATAGGGATATTGATTTTCCATATTTAGCGTATATGACCAACTGCTGACGCCATCGGGTTTGTTCTTTATTTTATTATACAGGATCGAATTTGAACTGTTCTTTTGCAGCAACACACACACACACACATATATGTCATTGACTTTGATGAGAATGAGATACCATTCATATCAATATCAACACTTATTAAAAGGAACAGTGACCACAACTATATGACGCTGACTGTCATGCGCGGTCCGTCTTATTGATCCGGTCGTTGAATATAAATCAACCGTACCTTTTTTTGGTGTGCATTGCCTGATATTCCAAGATCCAATAGGAGTCCCGACTAAGTCAAAATTAGATTGCATTGATTCATTAAAGTGTAAAGCTCTCACAACGTAAATTTTTTTTATTCGCAAGACGCAACTCGAAATATTATTTAAAGAAATAAGTGTGGGTCCACTTTGGTGCAACCAGCAGTACTTCAATTAAAATTGAACTATCTATTGAATACTTTAGCATTATAAGTGAAAATCCAACTTCTTATTGATAATAATTATGACAAAATATTTCTGCTTTAATATCATTCAGATCTCGTCAACTGGTACATCACATAACATTATTTAGAATTATACTATAACTTTTTGGGTTATAAACATATATAATTAATTTTAATTTTGATTAATCAGTGAACGAAAATGTGCTAACTCAGAGAGAGCACATGCCACCTAATTAAGTATAACCAAAGGGTTGACTGATGCAGCATAATTACTATTTCTAATTCAGTATGATATATGGTGGGCGTGGCAATAATTCATAGTTGAATAATATGTAGTTAAATAATTTATTTGAAGGAAATGTAGACCCATGCCTTACTCAAGAGTTGTTGACTGACAAAAGAATCCCGCAGAAGCTCAATTTGATTTGTATATATATACAATTTAAAAGTTAGATTTAAATAAAAATTCACTATCTAGCTTTGTTTTAGACTATACTATACTGTGAGATTGTCCCAGCTTCTTGGGGCATTTACGGTGCAGAGGTTCCAAAGCCATTAAAACTACCTCTTGATTAGGACTAAAAACAGCTGAAACGGAATTAATCTCAGTCGTTAGATTGAGAATATTAGTTGTGTGAATGACCGTGCAACTTTTCATTATATCAAGCACAAATATGATACTCTTTCCACATAAGATCAAATCTCACATTACCATACACCCAAGTTCAGAGAAGAGAACATGCTATTGACTGAAAAGAAATGAAGACTGTACAACTGACATAAGCTTGGTTTCAATTATAAGAAATTAAACCAGAATACCTAGTTGAAGTTGAACCATTTAACATTAGTTAGTGGTACCTGATGAATGAGTGTTTAAGGGAAAGAACTGGAGTTCAAAATTTCGACCTAGAATATATATATATATATATATATATGAATGAGACCATCTTCTCTAGCTCAAATTACCAGTCCACAATCCTTGAGCAAAGAGTAGTCTTTCATTTCCTAACATATTCTAATTCTTCCGTATGGCGTTCTCTTGAAAAGCCCATGAAAAAACAATTCTGTTTCTTCCCACTTTGTTTGCCTGCAAACGAGGAACTCCAAAAACAAAAGTCCAGATTTGGAGTAGGTGTACTCTAAAGAGGAGGCACATACCCACAAAGAACTATAGGGCAGTGACAAAAAACTATAGAAAATATAGTCTTTACTAATAGAGAATATCTGTATCTATTGATTCAATGAAAGCATAACAATACAGCCCAAAGAGAATAGGTACGATGCGATTGAAGAAATTACCACCTCTCAATATAACCTTTCCAATAGATCGAAGGTATATAGAAAGAGCCCAGTGGAAAATGGTCCAAAACCATCAATAATTGCAAAGTTTGGGATGTGATAAATAGCTGGTAGATGAATTTCAACTGGGAAAAGAAAAACTATATTTATGCGTGGAAACATGCATAATCAAAAAGTGCATCTTAACAACAGTTTTTCACCTATATACAGATAATCAAATGTAGCAAATAAAAGTCCAACCTAATCTCAGCTTAACTAAAGGGCAACATTAGCCATTATTGTACTTGAAGCTTGCTCTTAAAAATACCCCAAGAAGCAGATATAATGAAAAAGAAACTAACAAAGATAGATGGTCAGTAGTGAAGTAAATCTGCAAAACCTATATACATATACAAGTATATATATTTGTACATAAATACGCATATGTAAACTTCAGCATTGAACACAATGGATACACTCATTACACTTCAAAGGAAAATGCATATAACTAAATATGTGTACTTAATTCTTGAAAGATGCAAGATTGCAGTAACCTCACTGATTAGAACATGAAAATCCTTGCAAGGTACTTATTAGCCAGACTTTCATAAGACAGTAATATTTTATATATATTATCAAAGCATGCTGCATTGTGAAGCTTTGAATTCATAGCTAGCAAAATATGGTGCAATTAGGTCAATATACAACTATGGGAAAGATCACTCAATATATTGTCCTCTCTTTCCCTCCAATCGAAAAAAGATGTAAAATCTACACAAGGGCAAATTTGCTTTTCCAGTCACTTGTACAGTGAGGTAATAGAGGAACCGACAGATTTTTTTCTGTGCAAAATAGTACATGAGAAGAAACCTAAGCACACTGGAAGTCGAACAAAATCACGATGGATTATATTATATTTTATATGACATTAATTATTAATGTATATATATGTATAGCCTTAGGAAATTTTGAACAGTATCGTTCAAAGGAAAATTGAATAGAGTTCATATGCTTGAAAGTTGAAACTCATGGAATAATTACAATAAAGACTCTAGAAAGTGGGTCAGAGGCTTATCCATTAATTGAATAGAACAGCTCATAAACCTTGCTTTCATCAGACTTATTTTTCTTGAAATTGATATGCTAATACTTTTTCCTCTTTCCAATTCTACCTTAAGTCCCAAAATTAATATAAACAAGAAGAAAATTTATGGTCTATGTTTTTTAGGAGACCTCTAACTGAGTGAGGCATAATACGTCTTATAATTTTGAAGGATGCTGACAAAGGAACCTCATAGCAGTAATCACTGACGCAAATGTACAGTGAAAGAATAGGCATCAGTTGCTAGCAAGAGGGAGTTAAACAACTATAGATACCATCACTGCAAACACACCTGAGAAGGGGTAAAACCGTTGGCAGAGAAAACCTTTCGAAGAAAGTATTTTGTTTGAAACCATGGTATACACTCATGGTAGTGCAGCTTCACTGGCTAGTTCTATGCTGCACATGGTTTTGAGTGATCCATAATGGCGTTGAAATATAATTAGCAGCGTAATGTTCAACTGCGAGTATTGATCTTACAGTGTACTAAATTATGAACCCACAAAAAGGAGAAGAACCGGCGATTTTGATGCGGGTTCAGGATCCAGAAGGACGGGACAGTACTAACAGTACTATCAAAATCGATTCTTGTTGTAATTGACGACACCCCTTTTCGATCACAGCAGAGTGAAGCAGGGCAAAGTGGCATAAATGGGCGGCCGGAAAAACATAATCAACCGCAACAGGCTTTTTCTTTTCTTTTCTTTTTGGGCTGATTGAGGACTTACCATCCTGCGTGATATTCGGGCTGGCTGCGTGACAGCACGGGGTAGGACCGTTTTGCAGCGGGGCTTGAATTTTTTGGCCTTCATACTACCATCAGAGACCACGAATTGTGCAAGAGACCACGAATTGCTGCACAAGAACAGAACCAAATTGGGAAGCATATTACAACCAGGTTCCAGCATTCTGTCGAGCATGTAGCGGGCATGGGGAGCAGTACAATGCAGCAGCAACTTTATAAGTGGTGCAAATTCTTAAAACGCATTGGCCAACCACGAATATAGAGTGAAGCATGATGCGCCAAGCACAAACCTGTAAACGATTCCAGTTGATTCTAAATGTCAAGGCAGAATCTGCTCCCACGAAATCCCAGCGACAGATCTTATGTCGAGGTAGGTTAAAAGTGAATACGGGCAAATATGAGCGGGCACGGGTAGGGAAGGATCCACCCTCTGTGTGCGCGATCAAGGAGCAAGAGTCGAAGGGAGAGTGGAACCGTTAGGCGATGCAGAGCATGGGCGAAGGACAGATGCACAGAGGCGGAAAACGAATGTGCAGGGGACAATGGAGAAGGCAAAAGGAGAGGAGACAGTCAGGTTTGCTTGGATGTGGGGGGCTAGCGAGCGCGGGAGTGGGCGGAAGAGGAAGCGAGTAAATATAAAAAAGGCATGAATGAGCTTATCATTTATATATATATATATATATATATAGAGAGAGAGAGAGAGAGAGAGAGAGAGAGAGAGTAATAGATTTTATATTATTTGTTTTAGGTTCCTCAGATTCTCATTCTTACAAAATTGCCCCAAAAAACTCACAGTCAAAAAATCGTGTCGTGTGATGAAAAAACAGATTGAATATTGTGGGGGAAAAAAATTGGTAATGTATAGTGAAATTATTTCATTTTATGTTGTAACGCGAGAAGATTAAAAAAATCGTGTCATACGGTGTTATTTTTCTCAAAAAAATGCACTTTGTCCTCCAACCATTGAGTCCGAATGCACATTGCCACTCAACCATTAAAATTTTGCAGTATACCCCCTGATCTATCTAAAAATAGGCACCGTCCACCCTCAACTTGATTTCCGACCACTTTTCCAACTAAAATAGGTCATATGCATTGCATGTGACTTTCTTTAAGGGTGAAAGATTAAATTCACCATTGTTAAATTCAAAATACGAGAAAAATAGGAAGTAAAGGAATAAAGAATTCATCGCTGCCGCCACCATGGGATGTCTATGGAGGAGGGCCCAAAGTTTCTAGTAGGGAAAGGAAAATCAAGAGTCATGGGATGGTTTGTCAATAAGAATTCGAGTTTAGAACCTATTAATTTCAGGTCAACGTTTTGTAACACTACATTAAACCTCTTTTGTTGTTATATTTACAGTTGTATATCTATATAAATTATGAAAGTTAGGACAAAAAATCAGGATTCGACACGTAGAATTAAAAAGGCCTCTGGTTGTGCAGACTTTCGAATCACCACCAATAAGTATATGATAATTAGTGCGATATTATACTCCCACTTCACTTCGGCATATGGAAAAGATTCACGCTAATGTAAGATCATAAATGACATTTATAATATGTATATTTATAATAGAGTGAATTTGAGTGTTGAAATTTAGAGGAGCTCATATTCAAAGAAAAGTAACACATTTTCGAATTTGTGTTCTGTTATAAGGAAAGGAACTCCAGCGAATTGATTTGCAATTATCGTTCCGAGGCGGTTCTTTGTCGAAACTCCGAGATTGTTCCCCGGATTCAGTTTTACTGACAATGTTGTCTGAGTCGTGTCGAGTCGACTCAATGCCATTGTCACGCACTCCACTTCGCTTGGCATATTCATGTTCTCCTGCCTGAGAGCGCTGAACATAATTGAAACTGAACAAGTTCCCGCCAAGCCATCCCCTCTCTCTCTCTCTCTACACGATCATGTCGTCGTCCGCTGCCGCCAGCGTCGTCTTCATTCTCCTCATCCTCTCCCTCACCGCCGTCATCATCATCCTTCTCCGCCGGGGCCTCCTCCGTCTGTTTTCTCCCTCTCCCTCCTCTCCGGCCCCCGCCATCTCCTCTTCCCGCCACCTCCACCTGCCACCATTACCGGCAGCACCTCCCTCCTGCTCTTCTCCTTCTCCTCCATTACCCCTTGCTCCTCAGATGAAGGCGGGCCGGACTCCGACCGCACGATCTGCCTGTCCACATTCAGGCCTTACGATCAGGTCCGGGTGCTTCCTCTGTGCTGAAACGCCTCCCACGCCCAGTGCGTGGACTCCTGGCTCCACTCCAACCCCGTGTGCCCCCTCTGCCGGTCGAGTGTCTTCGTGTCCGACTCTGACCTTGCCACTCGCCTCGCCGGCTGCGATTACTTTAGCTTCCGCCCATGCCATACGGAAGAGAGCCTCACTGCCGATGCGGCCAGTGGGAGAGGCAGCTGGCTGAGGGAAAGCATGAATTGGAGGGCAGCCTCGTTATCATTTAGGAGCTCTGACAGGAGGCATTTGACCGGGAGCAGTCGCTGGAGCAGGGGGGTGGGAGGGCTGGATGGCAGCTTTGGGGGAAATTTTGGTGAATGGTTTCGCTGGGTTTCAGATGCGTAATCGTGATCATCTTCATCATCAGTCCAGCACTAGCTTAGAGATAGATTGAATACTTTCAAATTGGAGAGGTGTCAAATAGAAGTGCTTATGGATATCTTCGCTAGAAGTTTTTGACTTCTGCTTTTGTTTCAATCTGATCATGAAGAGACTGTTGTTCGATACTAGAGGTCACCAGCAGCACGTAAGAGCCGATGTGAGTATAGAAATTCGTTGATTATTTTTTTTTTCATTTTTTGGTGGGATATTTGAGCTCTTTATATGCAACACTATTACTGATATAATACAAAAAGTTTTTGATAAATTGCCAAAGTGGCTGACATTGAGGAAATTTCGTTTGTTGGAATTAGGGAAAAGGTCAAATTTGGTCCTCAACCTTTAGCTATTTTTTTTTATCTTAGTCCTAAATATTTTTTTTGGCTAGATTTCGTCCTCAATTTTTTTCGCGTGATATGAATTCAGTCCTTCTATCCAAAATTCGGTCCATTTTTCCTGACATGTATATTCATCAAATGAGAGTGAGCGACAAATCACTGCTATTCTAAACCGGTTGTTATAGAACAAATTCAATTCTTTTTTTAATCAGATCCATAAATCGGACTAAGATATTTTCGGTTCTTTTAAGATTTCAGCCATCGCTTCTCTTTCATCGTCTCACGCACCGACATATGGCTGGAATCCTAAAAGAACCGAAAACATCTTAGTTCGGTTTACGGGTCTGATTAAAAAAAGAATCGGATTTACTCTATAATAACAGGTTTATAGTAGTAGTGATCTGTCGCTCACGTGATGCACTCTCATTTGACGAATATATATGTTAGGGAAAATAGACGGATTTTTGGACGGAAGGACTGAACTCATACCGTGCGGAAAAGATTGAGGACGAAATCTAGCTAAGATAGAAAAAGAGTTAAAGTTTGAAGACCAAATTTGACATTTTTCATTGGAATTATTGACGCAGCCTAAAGGTCAAAAAGCAAGACATGTTTCGAGACAGCTTATGTAGATTGAGGAAAACGTTTGTTTGCAATGTCTTTATGAACTCGCATTCTTTGTATTTAGTGCCATAAATTCATGCAACTTTCATACTATGACAGTGACTGATCAACGAAGTGAATTAACAGAGTGTATGGGGGCTACTGCTGTCCTGTATCAAAATGGCCCGCCTTATTCTCATACTGCTTCTATCCCTTAGATCATGAGCTCTAGACAAATTCCTATGATTCCTTCCATCTTTGTCATCGCTTTAAGATTTACTCATGTTTTCGTGGATTGTTTCTAAGTTGCTTTATACCTATAATTTCTTCATCCTTTTCTTTCCTCCTGATGGTAAGTTTGTTGCAAAAAAAAAAGAATGGGAGGAAAGGGACAGAGAGAAAGCAACATAGGCATCATAAGAGAAGCTTTAATTATTAACTAAGTAAAAAATCTTTTAGTTCATCAGTTCCTATAAATTGGCCCTTAGCGTCTTATCCATGAGCTCTATTTTTATTTTTTTTTGCTAACCGGGGTGTCCGGGCTTCGCCCGACTAATCCCTGATGCTCCGTGAACCCCTGGCGGCGCACGAAACGGGTAATCACCCAAAGATGCTCCGGTGACTCCAAGGGGTTTCGAACCCGGGATCGGATGAATACTTAAGCTCCTCTTTACCACTAGGCCAAACTCCTTGGAGTTTTATCCATGAGCTCTAAGACGTGGCTCATAGAATTCATTAGTTGTCATTTTCAATTTTTCAAGCCGAAGCTTGTTCTCTTTTTTGCATCTTTGTTTGTTGTTCTCCTCTTTTTCTGCACTATTCATCTCAGCATGTAAAGGCCGATGAAAATGCTGCAAAGCTTATATTCACCTACAATCACCTGATTCTGCATACTTTTGAATTAAGAACATATTTTATTTTCAATAGGTAGCTTCCACAGCTGTTGTAATCCGAAGCTGAGATGTAATTTTTAATTCAGGAAAATGCGAATGAGGATGAACTGTTCTTTTGTTGCCTTTCATTACGTGTTAATTTGAGCTTGCCTCTGATCAGGTAACAAGTTTCGTTTATGCAGGTAGTAGTCCTAAGTTATTCAAATTAGTATTATGCAATTGATTTACCCGATAAAAAACAATTGAGTCAGTTTCCCCTGGAGGTGTAAATTCTTGCTTGAAGTCGTTAATTAAAGCTCTAGTGTCTGTTTCTTGATGCAGTGTCAAGCTACTCACTGTTCTCAGAAAGCTCAAGAATATCCCATAAAAGTGCTTCTTCTGCTATTGCAGTCCCTGCTTTTTGCAGCTGCCCAATGGCCGTTTGCCTATCATGGGCAGGTAAAAGTTTGGAATTTTTTGCCGAAACTGAAGTTATTAGTGTTTCATATGTTCTGTTTGTCAAGTTTTTGCTTGTTACACTATCAATTTGGTGTTGATGTACTGTTGCCTGTGATATCATCAAGGTCTAGGTTATTTAGCTTAATTATACATCTAATGTGCTTGTATTGCCTTTAGTCCAGTTGCTTCGGTAATGGAATATCTGAAGATATTGGATTCTTTCATCGGATTCCAATGCTGATCTTCTTGTATTGCATTGCCTATTTTACATGTGCTTACTGTTTTCTGATTCTATGAGTAAGACCTCGAACACTATTTGGAGAGGTTCTCAGCAAAACTGCTTATAGAATTTCTTTCTAAAAGTTCTGTTTCTGGAAGAGACTGCTGCTCAATAGATTACTGTCACATAGGAACCAATTTTGAGTATTGCATACAGATAATGATTCTTTTTTGAGCTCTTTATGAAAAACAGTATTACTAATATCATACAAAAATCATGAAATTGCCAAGGAATGGCATTGAAGCACTATTATGAAGTGATCTATCTTAAACCAAATTTGTTTGTCAAAGTTGCTGATGCAGCTAAAAGAAGGAAAAAAAGACACATTCCCAGAACATTCTGTTTTACCTTGAGATGAACCATCTTGTGTCGGTTGAGGAGAACCATAGCTTGCAACGTCTGATTCATGTTTGTAGATTGGGAGCTGAAGTTGCCAGTGTTTATAGTTTATTTGCTGAGAATGATAATCCATTTCATTGTCTCAGATTTCAACAATTCCTTCGTCGAATTTCCATTCATTAGGGGCCTTTGCCATGCATAGTGGGCTACAACTTCTGGGTTTTCTGTATCATTCTAGATGAAGTCCTTGCCTTTATGCTTCGAAAACTCGGCTTCAGTGTTGAAGCACCACTGGCTTCATTCACCGATGGTCATGTGGGAGATAACTCACCTTTCTTTGTACTTCCTCAGGTAAACTGCCTGTAATTAATACAAGTTTGATGCGTATTAGGTGAAGCTGAACCAAAGAGAGCTCTTTCATTGTTGCATTGCTTGACTTTACAACTACTCTTCATCATTTATATACTCGATTCATTCATTCAACTTAATCTGGCATGGAGCAGGAAAGAAAGTTACCATCTTGTTCATTGGTCTCATTACTTTTCTCATTTTCTCCAACTTAAGTATTGGCAGAGAATTAAAATGCACTTAATGAAGGGGAGTGATCTTCAATAGTAGACATCTAAGTTCCTGTCTATCATCTGATTTCACTTTCCATAATTTAGTTTCCCTCTACAGGATAGACTGCTCATTGTGTAAATTAAGCCTATCCATATCTTTCCTTGTCAAAATGGATGCTGAAAATCTTCAAATGTAACTCACTGCATCGGTTAAATTAGACATAGTTTCAGAATTCATCGATCGACCCCAGCATATGATAGGCAGATCGACACAAAAAGCTGGCTTTTGTAAAGAGGCAAGTATAATAGGAAGACTATCAACCTAGCAGGTTTCCTTTGTTTTCTTTTCTCCCCTCCTGATTTTGCTGAGAATCTTTGTCTCATGGTTTGGCGACGTTAGCAACAAGTTTTGTTACAAAGAAAAAAGAATGAGAGGAGGCCAGGCAGAAAGAAAGCACAGAGGCGTCATTAGAGAAGTTTAATTCTTCACTAATTCAAAAATCTTTAAGATTATTAAATAATATCTATATGTAATAACATCTTCTCATTTATTTCCAATACCTTATGTTATATAAATTATAAAAATTAAAGAAACCAAGAAATCAGATTTTATTATGAGATATCTTTAACAAATATTTTTATTAAAAATAATTTTGAAAATAAAAAATAAAAACCTAGAAAATTTTATTCAAAAAATTCATATTGTCTTCTATTGGAGATCACTATAGTATCCAAAAGATTTTATGATATTTTCGGTCTTCTTTAAATGAAATATTATAATTGAAAATAATTTCGAAAAATTTTGTTACTAATTTCAAAATAAAAGATAATTAAAAATTTTAAAACTAAAAAAATCGAGAAAATTTCATTAACATAACGTTTTGAGGCCGTCTGACCGGACTCACCTAGTATCTTGCTTTTCATATATATATATATATATATATATATATATATATTTTTCTGTTTCTATTACTTATTTATTTATTTAAAATTTATAAATTAAGGCTCCCACTATTATTTACTTGAAGACACGTGGACAATTATGGGATTTCTTTAGAACCCTACTTTTGCTTATAAAAGGGTAGATTATCGGTATGTGCTTTTGACTAAACTATTACAAAATAATTTTTTATTATTAGTATCGTGCGAGGAACAGAATTTAGGCTATACATTAGGCGATCTTTAAGTGCAGGGTTCATTTACATTATTTTTTCGTATATATTAAAATTAATTAATTTAAAAATGGAGAAAATGAAATATGGAGCCCACTTTTTTTCATATTTGTGCTTTTTGCTATTTAATTTTGGGCTTTTAACCTAAAAAAGCACGTACTATTCAAAAATTCCCTAATCTAGTACGAACTTTTAAAATTTTCTAAGAAAACACAAAGTTTGAAAATCTTCCCTTACTAACACGCCGTCTCCTTTCGTTCAAACTCCCTCGTCAAATGCCTACGTGGCTGTTACATTTGCCGTTATCCTCCACATAATATTCACAAATTCCCTAATCTAGCACGTACTTTAAAAAAATCTAAAAATACACATCGTTTCAAATCTTTCCCAAATCTAGCACGCCGTCACCTTCCGTCTATTTTCCATTGTGAATTGCCTGATCTCTCCCTGTACATGTTCATCCTATGATTGTATATGTCGTCTCACAAAACTCATATAGAACTCGCTTTGTTAGATAGTCGTTCCTGACTTACGAGGGCAACGATCTGAGTTATATTTGATAGGATCAATCGAGCTCTCTCCCTGAGTAGAGGCTCGTGCCAAACATGACCCGTCCTTCCACATTTTGTGCACATATCGTATCCCGATCACAAGGAAATGAAGAAATACGGAGAAAGGGCAAAGTGCCACCCATATCCCATCCATAATTCGAATTCTCATCATATTAACTTCCTTTAAACATAAGAATTAGTAATTACGGTTTGAATAACAAACTAAATAATTACTATATCCAAACAAACTCGTGCAATGCACGAAATTAAAGCTAGCATATTGTGAAAACAACATATCATCCAACAATTCATGAAAGTCAGTCTGACATGATACATTTAATGAATATGTTCATAAATTTATGACAACATTGATTCTTTATTTATATGTTTCATTTCATGGTCTGTCCTAATATTTTCTAGGGTTTCTTGATGAGTGTTCGTCTTAATTTGCTGTCCGAACACCACAGAACTGTTTAGGGAAGAGAAAAAGGATTGCCAGAGTTAAAAGGATATTGTAGTGCACTATTAAAAAGGAAAACAGAGAGAATTTACCCTCTATAAAAGAAAAATCTTAATAGAACTTCAATTGATTGCACTATTGGGCTGACAGCTCTTCTACATGTATATTCATCATGTGATGAATAATCACTTCGAGAATCGTTCTCGCTTGAAAGAAAAGTATTGATGAGATAACTAAAATTATCGGCTATGCCAAAACGAATATTCTCATCTCAGCCTTGACCCCTTAAACTCAGCGCAGATTAGTTAGGTGTGCGTATTTGGTGGAAATACTTCGGTGAATAGATGAATGAGCAAACAGGTTACGGTTCGGGCACTAGCCAACTATATCATCTAGCGAGGTGATCGGGTTTTGGACCATCTGCATAACGTATTAGCCAAGCTATTGTGCATTGGTTAGCCATGCAATAACGGGACCTAAGCAAGAGAGCGGAAACTAATTTGCCTTGAAGATTAAACATTAAATTAACACATAGTATAGCATCCATTTACTACATCCATTAACCTCCAATTTTAGATCGGAGGGAAAAAAAATACCCTCAGAGTACGGGTGTAAGCGAGAAAATTGCTCATGCTTCGCTTGGGTCGATGAACCTCAAATACGGCTCGATCTGATAGAGCTCGAGTTTGGCAAGACTCGTGCTCACCGGTCAAACGATTCAAGCCAAGCTCAATAGTATTCGGTTCAAAAAGCTCACAAGTCTAAACGAGCTTTATTACCCACATAATAAATAGATTCTTACCTCCGAAGCAACAATATGGGCCGTCTTTGCTGCAAAAGCCAACATCAAATCCGCAGCTTACGCAGAGTGCAAAGCATGGCTTTGTCTTGAGGCAGTTCGGCAGAGGAACATCTGGAACAGGAACCGTTCCCGAACACTGTGCAGTAATCATTTCCGTTTAGCTACAACACACGTTGGGATCCATCATTTGTTGGGATCGATTTGTAAGGATCGGTAGGGATCTAACTAACGATAATCTCGACGAAACAATTTAAAGGAGATAAGGGAAGAGAAGTTTACACACCGTGTATGTGGTTCGAGACCAGCGGTGTGCCAGCCGTCCGTCCACGGGCAAAGGAGGCTTTGCCGGTTCTTCTTTTACTATGAGCGATGAAGCTATGGAGTACAAAGTGTTTCCCAAACCTGACTACAATGCTCTCTCACTGTATTATCTCTTCTTCTTTCTCACCCCATATTTAATCTTGTACAAAAAGAAAAGAATCGGGGAAAATAAATCTCATATAGGAAAGAAATCAACCGAGCAAGGAAATAAAAAACTGTTGGGGTTAGGGATGTACTCAACCAAACAATAACGCAGCGATTAATCTTCCTCCCCTTCTAGTGTAATCGAGATAGGAACTAATCAAATCAACCAACAAGCAGTAAAGTAAAACAACACCAAGAATTTTACGTGGAAAACCCCAATGTGGGGAAAAACCACGGGACCAACTCCGAATCAACGATCCACTATGAAGATTATACAATGTCTTTCATCAAGGGTAAACCCTTGGATCACCAAACTCAAGAGAAACACTCTCTTGGATCACCCAAATACTAAATTCGTCACCCACACCGGGTGGTTCACAAAATCAGCTGAAACAGCACCTACAGAGCTCGAATAGAAATTCTGACCGTTCAGAAGTTAGCCCACGTGTTGTGAAGCTTCTGTCAAAATTTCGTCCCAATCGGAGTTCGTTTGATGTCCCGATTGAGGTTTGATCTCCAGCTGCGCGCTGCCCCTGTTGAGCAGAATTCTCCTCTGCTCTTCCTCTGTTCTGCTGTCTGCTGTCTGTTTGCGGCTGCCCCTTTTCTGCTATCTGCAGCTTCTTTCTTCTACACAGCCTTCTCCTATATTCTTTTCTGCCGCTACTGCTATATATATATATATATTATATATATATATATGCCGCCTAACAATATAAACCCTAACTAAATGGGTCTTGGGCCTATTAAAGCCCGATAAAAGCCCAATACAATTGAGCCCAACTTCCTCCAAATTGGAGGGAAGCCCAACAAACTCCCCTCCCGACTATTTGGAGGCTTCAAGCATACCGCTATACTTCGGCAAACATGAAGTTTCTCCCCTAGCGAGAGGTTTTGTCATCATATCAGCTCCATTCTCATCAGTGTGTACTTTGTCTAGCTTCACCAGCTTAGACTACAACACATCTCTAATCCAATGAAACTTGATATCGATATGCTTCGACCTCGAATGGAAAGTGGGATTCTTGCAAAGATGAATGGCGCTTTGACTATCACAGTGTAGAACATACCTTTCTTGCTTCAAGCTCAACTCCTGCAAAAACTTTTGCAACCACAACATCTCCTTGCAACCTTCGGTCACCGCAATGTATTCGGCTTCCGTTGTAGACAAAGCGATGCACTTTTGAAGCCTTGATTGCCATGAGATAGCTCCCCCTGCAAAAGTCATCAAGTATCCCGAAGTGGATTTCCGGGAATCGATATCTCCTGCCATATCTGCATCCGTGTAGCCCACTAACTTCCGGCTTACCAGTGCCAAAGTGTAAACACACCTTGGATGTTCCTCTGAGATACCTCAGGATCCATTTAACCCGCATTCCATGCTCTTTCCCCGGATTGGAGAGAAAACGACTTACCACACCAACAGAATGAGCGATATCTGGTCTTGTACAGACCATGGCATACATCAAACTTCCTACAGCTGATGAGTAAGGAACTTTCTTCATCTCTTTTTCTCCTTCTCACTTGTAGGACATTGCTTCGAGCTAAGTTTGAAATGAGAAGCAAGTGGTGATGAAACTGGTTTAGCATTACCCATGTTGAACCGATCCAAAATCTTCTCGATGTACTTCTCTTGAGAAAGCCAAAGTTTTCCACTTGATCTGTCACGAGAAATATGCATCCCAAGGATCTGCTTTGCCGGTCCCAAATCCTTCATGGCAAAGGACTTGTTGAGCTCCTTCTTCAACTCTGTAATCTTGCTCATATCATGACCAACAAGTAGCATATCATCCACATATAACAGTAAAATGATAAAATCACCATTCGAGAATTGTTTCACGAACACACAATGATCTGAAGTTGTCCGTGTGTAGCCATGGCTCAACATGAAAGAGTCAAACTTTTATACCACTGCCGAGGTGCTTGCTTAAGCCCATACAAGCTCTTTCTCAGTCTGCACACCAAATGCTCCTTACCTTTAACTCGGAATCCTTCAGGCTGCTCCATATATATTTCTTCCTCCAAGTCACCATGTAGGAAAGCTGTTTTTACATCGAGCTGCTCGATCTCCAAATTTAGACTAGCTGCCAGTGCGAGAACAACTCGATCGATGACATCTTGACAACAGGCGAGAAGATCTCCTCGAAGTCAACTCCTTTCTTCTGGTTGAAACCTTTCACTACCAGTCGAGCTTTGTATCGAGGTCGCGAGTTCTCTGTCTTCAACCTGTAGACCCATTTGTTCTTCAATGCTCTCTTACCTTGCGGTAGCTTCACTAGGTCATACGTGTGATTTTCAGACAAGGAGTTCATCTCCTCATTCATCGCCTTCAACCAGTGCTCCTTGTACTCATGTGCCACAGCTTCATCATAGCACTCAGGTTCTCCCCCGTCAGTCAGTAGCACATACTCATGAGGCGGATATCTTGTAGATGGTTGTCTTATTTCTATCAGATTGTCTAGGTAGATCTGCAGGCTCTAACTGTAACCGCGAGCCTGTATCATCCGTAGTCACATCATCATCTACCTGAGGAATCTCACCCCCAATCGTGGTTTCTTCATACTCACCAGGTACCTCTTCCACTGGATGCTCTACATCAACCGGTACAGGAATAGAGATCTCGTGAGGATTGCCTACACTGGCCTTCTCTAACTTTTGCAAATCCTCGATTGTCTGGTCCTCAAAGAAGACAACATCCCTGCTCCTGATGATCTTCTTGCTATCAGGGTCCCAAAGCCTGTACCCGAACTCTTCATGTGCATAACCCAAGAAGATGCACTGTTTTGCCTTGGCATCAAGTTTTGATCTTTCATCTCGAGGAATGTGAACAGATGCCCTGCACCCGAATACTCTGAGATGCTTGTATGATACTTTCTTGCCGGTCCACACCTGCTGGGGTACATCTCCATCAAGTGCAACTGACGGTGTAAGATTAATAAGATCAACCGCTGACCTCATTGCCTCGCCCCAGAAAGGCTTAGACAGTTTCGCCTGAGAAAGCATACAACGAACTCTCTCAACAATTGTGCGGTTCATTCTCTCTGCTCAAGCCCGTTCTGCTGTGGTGTCTTCGGTACCGTGTTCTCAAGTTTGATACCGTGAGTCCTGCAATAGTTCTCGAAAGGACCCCTATACTCACCACCATTATCAGCTCTGACACATTTCAGTTTCATGCCTGTTTCTCTTTCCACTGCTACATGGAAGTTCTTGAAAATCTCAGTCACCTGATCTTTAGTTCTCATAGGGTAAGCCCAAACTTTCCTGGTGTGATCATCTATAAATGTCACAAAATAGAGAGCACCACCAAGAGATCTATCCGACATAAAACAAACATCTGTATGCACAAGATCAAGTATATGATGGCATCTAGAGGGACGACTTCTGACAAAAGAAACTCTCCTCTGCTTACCAGCTAAACAGTGATCACAAGTGCTCAAGTGCATACCTTTAACGGGCAAAGACTGCTTTCTAGCAAGAATTTGAATACCTTTCTCGCTGATATGTCCGAGTCTCCTGTGCCATAGCTCGATAGGATAATCCTCAGCAACATTAATTTGACCGGAATTGTGTCTGGCACGCAGCCTGTAGAGAGTGTCGGTCTTCTGACCCCGTGCCACAATCAACGAACCCTTGGAGAGCTTCCATCTCCCATTACTAAATTCGTTACTGTAGCCTTCATCATCAAGCTGACCCGTCGAGATTAGGTTAAGGCGAATTTCTGGAACATGCCTCACCTTCTTCAGAAGCAACTTGCAGCCAAGCTCGGTCTCTAGACAGACATCACCAGTACCGACAATCTTGCATGACTGTCCATTTCCCATTCTCACATAACCATAGTCCCCGGTAGTGTAAGATGAGAAGAAATCCCGATGAGGAGTGACATGAAACGAGACACCTGTATCTGCAACCCAGGTAGAGTCCTGACATGTGAAATTCACATAGGCTTCATCACAAATGATGTAGGTCTCTCCATCAGATGCCACTGCTGTAGTACCTTCTTCCTTCTTGCTCTCACCGTTGCCATTCTGATTTTTCTTCAGAGCTCTACACTCCCTTTTGTAGTGTCCCTCCTTTCCACAGTGATAGCAAGTGACCACTTTCCTCGTCTTCGACTTTGATCTACCCCTCGATTTGCCACGTGAGTTACTATGCTTGGAAGAGAAATTTCTGCTTTGACTTCTCCCCCGTTGTTCAGTAACCAAAGCTTCAGACTGAATGGAAATCCCCAGCCTTTCCTTCTAGTCTCCTCATTAAATAAACTGTCTGTCACCGTGGCCAACAATAGCTTCCCGTTTGGCGCAGAATTGCTTAATGCAACCACGAGTGTGTCCCAATTATCCGGTAGAGTCCCTAAAAGTAGACAAGCCTGCAACTCATCGGGTAATATTATCTCCAGGTTCGTCAACTGGTTAATAATATCCTGGAAATTACTCATGTGCGCAGCCATATCACCTCCATCCTGAAAACGAAGATGAACAAGCTTCTTCACGAGGAATGCCTTATTTTGCGGTGTCTTCCTCGCATAGAGATTTGTCAATTTATCCCACAAAGCTTTTGCATTTGTCTCCTGAGCAACATGATGATAAATACTATTGTCTATCCACTGCCGAATCAAACCAATAGTCTTCCGATTTGTGCGTTCCCAAGCCTTGTCATCCTTATCTTTGGGTTTCGCGGAATCCCCTTCAATAGGATCGTACAAATCCCTGCAAAATAGAAGATCCTCCATCCGAGACTTCCATATAGAGTAGTTGGTTGCATTCAACTTGAACATAGATCCTGTAGACTCCTCCATCTCGAAAACACCGAAAAAAACTCAAACTTCTCTAACCCGAAGCTTTGATACCACTTGTTGGGGTTAGGGATGTACTCAACCAAACAATAACGCAGCGATTAATCTTCCTCCCCTTCTAGTGTAATCGAGATAGGAACTAATCAAATCAACCAACAAGCAGTAAAGTAAAACAACACCAAGAATTTTACGTGGAAAACCCCAATGTGGGGAAAAACCACGGGACCAACTCCGAATCAACGATCCACTATGAAGATTATACAATGTCTTTCGTCAAGGATAAACCCTTGGATCACCAAACTCAAGAGAAACACTCTCTTGGATCACCCAAATACTAAATTCGTCACCCACACCGGGTGGTTCACAAATCAGCTGAAACAGCACCTACAGAGCTCGAATAGAAATTCTGACCGTTCAGAAGTTAGCCCCACGTGTTGTGAAGCTGCTGTCAAAATTTCGTCCCAATCGGAGTTCGTTTGATGTCCCGATCGAGGTTTGATCTCCAGCTGCGCGCTGCCCCTGTTGAGCAGAATTCTCCTCTGCTCTTCCTCTGTTCTGCTGTCTGCTGTCTGTTTGCGGCTGCCCCTTTTCTGCTGTCTGCAGCTTCTTTCTTCTACAGCCTTCTCCTATATTCTTTTCTGCCGCTACTGCTATATATATATATATATATATATATATATATATATATATATGCCGCCTAACAAATATAAACCCTAACTAAAATGGGTCTTGGGCCTATTAAAGCCCGATAAAAGCCCAATACAATTTGAGCCCAACTTCCTCCAAATTGGAGGGAAGCCCAACAAAAACTAACCAAATCTATTATGATTGTGTTAGATCTCGCTCCAGAAAATATGCTTATTCCTGCAGTCAACTGCGCCTGCTACAACAATCCTCTGTCTGTGGACTAGATTTTCATCTTGTGTCGAATGCAATTGGTTGTCTGTACTATTACAATCAACTGTCTGCAGCCTAGATCTTTCATGTTGTCTTCAAGTCTTAGGGTTGAGAATTCGAGCCACACTCAACAACACATATATTGCCAGCATTTCGCCTCAATTATGTAAATAATTGTTACATTTTGTCTTGTCCTCCTATTTAGGAAACATTCTTTTTTGGGCTGCACCTCACGTCGCTCGAGTCCCTCTTAGAATACGTGCACCCTTTGCTTTCCATTCTTGTCTCCATCTCATTGTCTCTTTATTCATGAATTGACACGTCTCCTCTCCTCATCGAAAATCAAGGGCCTATATTTTCCTTCAACATGTACGGGCACACATATTCCTCTTCTCCTCCTTTTTCTTCTATTGTCCATGAAATTGTAAGTTAATAATCAAAGATTTATTTAGATTAATTTTCAAAAAATTCATAAAAGTAATATAATCTAAAATTTTTAAATGATCAAATTAATAACGTAAAATCCAGACTAAAGCAATAAACCAGTGTTATCAGACCTGGACCGGGCGGTTAGGCCGGTCGGACCGAAAATCGGACCTGTGTCCGGTCCGGTTACCTAAAAAACCGAAATTACACTAAAAAAACCGGTGAACTCAGAAAACCGGCCGGTTTTAAACAAACCCATCAACCCATTCGAACCGGCTGGTTGATGGGTTCATGGTTTTTAAGGGAAATCTGAATCTCCCGCCCCGAGCCCGAAACCGAATTCAGTGACTTCAGCCACTCTAACGCTCAGCACAACAGAGCAGAATTGAATCGAAGTCTGAAGGTGAAACCCTAGTCGGCTGTCCTCTTCACTGTTCCCTCTTCTCGTCACTCTCCGTTCCAGTTAAGTTCCGTCATCGGCTGATTCGACTCATCAGCAACTTCAATTCGAGGCCGAGCTTCCTCTTCTCATTCGAGCAACGCAAGATTGGAACAGGTTCGAACTTCCTCTTCTCCTTTTGTCTCTTCTCAGCTTCTCCTCGTCAAGTTGGTTTAATTCGCGATTCCGCATCTTCCTCCTCCTACTTCAGTATCAGCTGCAGCAATTCGCGCCCGGGAATATCTCTGTCTGTGATGTTTGTTCCTTTTGAACGAATAATTGGTAATTTGGTAGCTCTGGTCTTCTGGTTCTTCTGGCGTTTGAGTTTGAGGCGTCTCCTAGAGTCTACTCTAGACTGTTAAGCATGAAAAAAATGAGTGAAATATTCGCTGTGGAAGTCAAATTAGCTGCTGCATTGCTGGTTGAAGTAATTGATGAATTTATTTTATTTGAAATGTCGAATGCTTCAAACTGCATAGAATTCAAATTACCTGCTGCATTGCTGGTTGAAGTAATTCTCTGTAACTTTTTAGGATTCTCTGTCAGTGAAGTTTGTTTTATTCCTTTGAATGAAGAATTGGTAGTTCTGTTCTGGCGTTTTAGGCATCAACTAGACTGTCAAGCATGAAAAAAATGAGTGAAATATTCTGTTCTGTAACTTCTTTGTGTGTCAAATTAGCTGCTGCTTCATTTATTGTATTCTGCCTTATCAGCTAATGCATCTGAATTCTGATCTTTACTCCTGTGAGTTGCAATTGGACAGAAATGATTCATGGGTCACTTTTAGTTTTATTACGACCAGTATACCAGAGGCCCCTGTTTTTCTTAAACATTAAGAAAATTGAAGATTATATATAAAATAACTAAATAAATTTAAAGATAAGAAATTACAAATGAATCATAAAGTTTTATAAAAAGGTTCAAAAAATAACAAAAACAACCAGAAAACAAAATGAAATAACATAATCATGGTTGTCAGAATCGCGATTCGAATCGTAGAATCGTACGATTCTACGATTCAAGGACTGGTGTACGATTCCGATTCTAACGGGTGAATCGGAAATGGCTGAATCGGTATGGAATCGCGAGTTGGGTCGGTGAATCGTGGAATCGGTCCGACCCAGACGATTCCACAATTCGGCCCAAAGCCCGCAAAAATTGGGCGGCCCATTGACCTTGTCGGGTCGGATTCGGTCCTCCTCCTCCCCTTTCTCTTCTCTGCTCGAGAACTTCACAGAATCACAGCCCTAGTTGGAGAAGAACGACTCAGCTCTCCACTGATCTTCAGCCCTAATTTCTCCTTGTCTCGTGCATCTTGCTCGTTCGTCCTCGATTGCAGTCCTCCTCAATCCTCCGTTCTTCTCCTCCATTCGTTCTCTCTTCTGATTGCAGCTCAGGTCGTCCCCGATTGCAGCTCTTCTACTCTGGTTCAGTCGCTGAGGCGCAAGGCTCGTCTATTGAGGTGAGTCGAATCAGTCGATGCTACTTCTCTCAGTTCTTTGTACTGTCTGTGGCTCTGTGCTAATGTGACTGATCTCTGCCTGTGGCTCTGTGTGACTGTGTCTGTGTTGTTCTTGCGTGACTGGTCTGTGCCTGTGGCTCTATGTCTGTGTTGTTCTCGATCTGTGCTGCCATTGCTGAAATTGAACGAAAAATCCTAAGTTAGGATTCCTAACTAAATTTAGGAAACTATAGATTCGAATCTTCGATGCTTCGGTTGCTCTTGCACAATTTGCTTGTTGAATGAATTGAATGCTTCCGGTGAATGTGGTTTTCTAGTAATCTTCATCGTGCATTTTATAGGATATGCCCTTGTGAGTCACTGCATTCTTCCCATGTCGTAAATTCTTACGCTTTGGATAATGAGGGGTTGTATAAGGTTATGCTGTCAATTTATTATCTTTATTATTGTTGAAAGTCACCCACTTTAGCAAGTACTTTCTTCTTAGCGTTGTTGTGCCACTCACATCTTAATTTAAGATGGCACAAATCTTCCCAATCATATATGTTAAATGTTTTTCAGGTTAGTGCCCTATCTCGTTTTCTTGATAGCTATATTTTGTATGAGTCACCAGTGAATTTGTCATTCTATGTTGGATTCGTTTTATGCTCTTTCTAATTTGTGTTTGTCACGCTTCTTTCCATTGGAATGTATGATCTACTGCTCTAGGCAACCGATTACTTATGTTGGTTTTTTGATAAAATGCAGGGTGAAGCCTGAGCTGGATAAAGCAGTTGTTGTTAGGAAGGACTGGAAGACTAAATTCAGAGAGGTACGTTCTTGTCTTTTATCATATAATATGCAAAAGTTCCACCAATATAATATATGGATATTTGCTGATAATAGCATTGGAAACCATTTAATCAATCTCTAATTGTATTCCAATTTTGTTGGTAAATATATCTGTTTGATTTGGACGAGATTTGATCTGTTTGTTTATTTTATATTATGACTTATGTTGTTAACTTTTTATTTCGGGAGTTTGAGTTATGATTTGAACATTGAATTTCGATAATTTGTAACAATATTTTGTGTTTTTATAACTTATTGTTGATTTGTTGGTTTGTAATCTTTATTTGAATGAACAAGGATTTTTTTTTATTTAGGAAAGTATGCTACATATATATATATATATATATATATATTTTAATTACTGGTAGAATCTTACGATTCACGATTCGAATCGCGATTCACGATTCTACGACCCTCGACCGATTCTAGGTAGAATCGCGATTCTGACAACCTTGAACATAATATTCAGAGTTCCTAGAAACTACAATCTAAAAGAGAACTAAAAAGTTAAAATGCAGTCCAAAACAAAAATAAATTGAAAGGCAGAATTGAAAATAATTAAAATTGACCACAAAAGTATTAGAAAACTCTGTAAAATTTCAACTACTCGTGAAATTTTAAAAGTGTACATGTCATAGAAGGAAAATAAAGCTAGAACAATGAAAAATCGCAACTTATCTTGGAGGAAAGGAAGTTTTAGCATTTCCCTCATCTCTGTCCTAGATTTCATGTCCATCCTTCTCGGTGTTATTGCCTCCTCCAACACTTTGGTCTCCAGATATAAGTCTCCAGATATAAGGTATTCCTATATCGACAGAAGAAAGATTAATGACAATACTTCAATTAAGTCTTTAACTTCTAAATTTAAAATGAAAAACTCTTGTAATACCTTTACCATATTAAATGTGTTCCGTGAAACGATTTGCTATATCATCGAAGAACCAATGCAGGGATCATCCTTTGAATTGGTTTGGGGGGGGGGGGGGGGGGGGGGGGGGGGGGGGGGGGGGGGGGGGGGGGGGGAAGGGGAAGTAGATAAGTAATAGTACTGTTCACCTCCATAGATAAGGTAATAAAAACATTTCAGTGAAAGCAACAAATTTCATGCCATCGTTGATTGAATTAAACAGCTCCAGGTCCTAAATAAAAGAAGTAATTTCAATACAAAGAAACTAGAAATTTTTCACAATGCTTATATACATAAAGAAGCTGGAAATTTTCACAATAATTTCACCTTATTGAACTGGAAAGATTAAGTCTGAAAGCAGTGCTATCAGAATCGGATCGGATGGTGAACCGGAAGGGGCATGGGTTCATGGGTTTATGGGTCCAACCGGGGATACGATGGGTCAGAGCGCACGTTTTATAAAAATAAAATAAATATTCATATTATTAAAAAAATTATGATTGAAGTATGATGATTTCAAAGAAATATAAGAATAGTGTAAGAAAATATTTATATTTATTATTTCTTATTCCAAAATAAATATTGAATTTTAATAAGTACCTCTAAGAACAAGAATGTAGTGGTGGCTTGGTTGGTCGCATGCTAGTATGGGAAGCAAAGGGTCATGTGTTCAAATACTTACACAACCTAAAAATTTTTACATTAAAAAAATATAGGAATTCCATAGAACCGGCCGGTGGGTTTTTTTCTTAAAAACCAGCCGGTTCAAATATGCAATTTGGGGTTTTAGGCTGACCGATTTTAATGTAAACCCAAATGAACCGAGCCGGTTCTATGGGATCCTTTTTATTAATAAAAATAAAATGTGTGGGAATGGACTCGAACACAAGATCTAAGATTTCTCTCTCCTTCAATCCTTGCACCATAACAATTTATGTTAGAGCCACTTTCGTCTGTTATTGTTCATAATTTTTCTTTTTGACACTTAAGGAGAAGTATAAATGTAATTTACACAGTAACAAAGAAGGGAAGGGCTTGCGTGAAAATTTTCTTTTATTAATTAAGAATAGTTATTTAAATTATTGTGTATTTATTTTATTCATCTTGCTTTTTTATTATAATTATGCTTTAATCCGACCTATCTAACCCCGGTTGAATCCGTCGGACCTGTGAATCCATACTTCGACCAGTTCAACATCCAGTCCGGTTTTGATTACACTGATCCTAGATAGAGTTCGGGTACAATGAGAACCCAGAGCCGCACACTCCTGGTTCTAGGTTTTGCAGTCCTCCCTCCCCCCCCCTCTGTCTCTCTCTCTCTCTCTGACCTCCATTGTTGATTGGGAAGAGAAGCTTGAATGTTGTTGCAATACACAGGGAAGAACTGCAGCTGAAACATGGGGAGGATGAGAGGATTGGAGATTCCATTGACGCAAACACAGAAGATAAGGCTGCAGAGAGCGCTGCAGAAGCTCGAGTCTCTGTCTACCAAGGCCAATTCCAATGCCTCTGTCACTGTTGCTGACTCCATCCCTGTCAACTATGATGACGGGTTCCTCAAGTACTGTAACCTACTTTGCTCTGTCCCCATTCACTGAATACCCAGATTGTATATGGGATACTGTACGATAATCTCAGATTTCAATATATTAGATTTGGACCATGTGACTGATTACTGTTTGGCTTGTACCTACACCAACAATACTTTAATTTAAAGACTGACACTCCCATTGCTTTCCAAAGAATGTAAGTGCTACCACTTACCTGGCTCGAAGAGTTCGAACATACACTAGCTTGTTAACCCGCTCGACTACTCCACACACAGTAGCAATGACTTCACCATTAAGCTCAGATGTTCCATGCCCCCTTAATTTAATAGGAAAGCCAAACAGTAATCAGTCACATGGTCCAAATCTAATATATTGAAATCTGAGATTATCGTACAGTATCCCATATACAATCTGGGTATTCAGTGAATGGGGACAGAGCAAAGTAGGTTACAGTACTTGAGGAACCCGTCATCATAGTTGACAGGGATGGAGTCAGCAACAGTGACAGAGGCATTGGAATTGGCCTTGGAAGACAGAGACTCGAGCTTCTGCAGCCTTATCTTCTGTGTTTGCGTCAATGGAATCTCCAATCCTCCCCATGTTTCAGCTGCAGTTCTTCCCTGTGTACTGCAACAACATTCAAGCTTCTCTTCCCAATCAACAATGGAGGTCAGAGAGAGATAGAGAGGGGGGGAGAGAGAGAGACAGAAGGAGGGAGGACTGCAAAACCTAGAATCAGGAGTGTGCGGCTCTGGGTTCTCATTGTACCTGGACCCTATCTAGGATCAGTGTAATCAAAACCGGACTGGATGTTGAACTGGTCGAAGTATGGATTCACAGGTCCGATGGATTCAACAGGGGTTAGATAGGTCGGATTAAAACATAATTATAATAAAAAAGCCGGTTCAAATATGCAATTTGGGGTTTTAGGCTGACCGATTTTAATGTAAACCCAAATGAACCGAGCCGGTTCTATGGGATCCTTTTTATTAATAAAAATAAATTATTGTGTATTTATTTTATTCATCTTGCTTTTTTATTATAATTATGTTTTAATCCGACCTATCTAACCCCGGTTGAATCCATCGGACCTGTGAATCCATACTTTGACCAGTTCAACATCCAGTCCGGTTTTGATTACACTGATCCTAGATAGGGTCCGGATACAATGAGAACCCAGAGCCGCACACTCCTGGTTCTAGGTTTTGCAGTCCTCCCCCCCCCCCCCCCCCCCTTCTGTCTCTCTCTCTCTCCCTCCCTCTCTATCTCTCTCTGACCTCCATTGTTGATTGGGAAGAGAAGCTTGAATGTTGTTGCAGTACACAGGGAAGAACTGCAGCTGAAACATGGGGAGGATGAGAGGATTGGAGATTCCATTGACGCAAACACAGAAGATAAGGCTGCAGAGAGCGCTGCAGAAGCTCGAGTCTCTGTCTTCCAAGGCCAATTCCAATGCCTCTGTCACTGTTGCTGACTCCATCCCTGTCAACTATGATGACGGGTTCCTCAAGTACTGTAACCTACTTTGCTCTGTCCCCATTCACTGAATACCCAGATTGTATATGGGATACTGTACGATAATCTCAGATTTCAATATATTAGATTTGGACCATGTGACTGATTACTGTTTGGCTTTCCTATTAAATTAAGGGGGCATGGAACATCTGAGCTTAATGGTGAAGTCATTGCTACTGTGTGTGGAGTAGTCGAGCGGGTTAACAAGCTAGTGTATGTTCGAACTCTTCGAGCCAGGTAAGTGGTAGCACTTACATTCTTTGGAAAGCAATGGGAGTGTAAAGATCAGGTTTTCCTTTCTTTTTCGGTTTTAAATGACAGATGATACAGTCTTTAAATTAAAGTATTGTTGGTGTAGGTACAAGCCAGAAGTTGGAGATATCGTTGTTGGACGTGTTATCGAGGTACACTTTCTCTATATTGGCCATTAACTTTCTTAATGGTGCGTTAATATGTTGCCAATGAATGTTTCATTGAGGCCTTAAGACTACTTGCCCGATGCCTAAATATGTGCCTCCAATGTTAGAGGACTTTTATCAATCCGGTCTACATAGTTTTTACTACGTGATTGATTATCCTTGCTATTTGATGCATGTTATATTCATCCTATGCTTTAATAAGTGTCCTGACTTATATTGCAAGCCCCACTCTTACAGTCACCTAGGTCTACCATCTTCTGATTGTCTCACGCAATAATCTGCAATACCTTGAACCTTCATGAATGCAAAAGCTGTGACAAGTTTACTTGCAAAATGTTTAATTGTAGCTCATATGATTCAACTGGAAGGACACCCTGTCTTATGTAGCATCCGTGGTTTTCTTTTTCAGGTCGCTCCAAAGCGTTGGAGAATTGATATAAATTTTAGCCAGGATGCTGTTTTAATGCTTTCCTCTATGAACTTGCCTGATGGGATTCAGGTATCGAAATTTTCTATCCACTGTAGTTCTTTATGCAGTTATTTTTTCTAGCTTTGATATTCTTTCACATATGAATTTCAGTAGCTTCTATTTTTCGAATAGGGTGCCATCTCTTGTTTGAATAATTTGGGCTGGACAGAACTGATGTGGCCATAGCATTTAATGAAGTTCATGCATAGGGATAGCCTGTAGTCATTATATCAATTGGTGTGAACAACTAATGAATATGACATTGTATTTTCTATTATTTGTAATTTCTAGAGGCGGCGAACTGCTGTCGATGAGCTCAACATGCGCAGTATTTTTGAAGAAAATGATGTAGTGTGTGTAAGTTCTGAACTTATGGCTCTGAGATTTTAATTATCATGTACAAGGTCAGACTAATTTATGTTAAAACTGTGGTCTTTTGTAGGCTGAAGTCCGTGGCTTCCACCATGATGGGTTGCAACTTCAGGCAAGAAGTCAGAAATATGGGAAGGTTTGTTTTGGTTTTCCTGCATTATAAATCAAGCTATGGTTTCATTCCTTTTTAAATGTTGTAATGGTTCCAAATGGATTTTTTGTTTTGATATGGTTCTTAGGTTAATACACGCTATAGTAGTACTTCTATCTTGGGTTACATGCTTGCGTTCATTTCCTTATAATCCTGCTTTGCTTTAAGCATCACAATAATACCTGTGTCAAGCCTGCTAGAAAACCGTAGACTCGACTTATAGGACGTGCTAATTGACACAATCAATACACTGAACTTGTTGAACAGTGTCAAACTATTTGATTTAACTAGAAGCGTTAACCAATAGTCACCAAGTCATTGATTGATCCTACCATTGCAGCTTGAGAGAGGACAGTTGCTTTCAATCCCTCCATATTTAGTAAAAAGACGGAAGCAACATTTCCACTATATCGAGGAGTATGGTATTGACCTGATCCTTGGCTGCAACGGATTCATCTGGGTAGGAGAACACGCGGAACCAAAGGATGATATGGTCATAGATGAACAAGCGAATAAATCAGATCAGATCCTAAAGCCCAGCAAATACTCCATGACCCTTGAAGAACAAGAACGAGCATACACTCCCCTGGAGACAAGGCAAAATGTTTGCAGAACTGCCAATGCAATCAGGGTCCTGTCCACTTTGGGCTTCAGCGTCACTATAGAAATAATTATGGATACGGTTACTATGAGCATGTCACTGAAGGAGATTCATGAGATGCTTGGATCTGAGTTTTGTGTCCTGGTTGCAGAAAGAGAGGCCGAGAGAAGAAGCTCGGCAAAAAAGAAGGGGTGATAAATCTGCAAGTGTATGATACAAACTGGTTGGAAGTCCCATCTAGCGCTGATTTTGTGATTCGAGTGTGATCTTCGTGCAAAGGGTGATCATTTTGGCCGGAGAAACTTGTTCGAGTTTTCAAAAGTGGGCATTGTTCCCAGCCAAGATAAGCAGCTTCCAAGACATGGTCCTCATTTTCACTGTACAATGGGCATCGTCATGGTGTCATTTGAAGATGTATTACATTAAACAGTTTCTTCCTCTGAACTTATGAGGAAATGCTATATTTCAGGATTAGATCTTTTATCAGGTCTGGGCTACCCTATTTCATTTAATTTTGCCCTTTTGATAGTTTTCTCGTAGTGAAATACACTTAGTTGTAAACAAATTCGGAATTATTGCTCATGGTAACATGGCCTATGATCGGGAGAGCTGTCTGACTGCAGATCTCCGGAGTTCCTTTTCTTTTAGTCATATTTGAGGCACGCCTTCATCTCTGTACTGATCTTTCTATCAAAATATGCTCAATGAACCCAATGCTTATTTTATTCATCAAAAAAAAAAAAAAAAAAACCTGTGCTTATTTCACCGAGAGAGAGAGAGAGAGAGAGAGAACATGCTGTGCAGATAACATGTTATTGAAACAATTCTTTCTGTTGATTGTCGTGTCGGATAACATGTCAGGGAAGAGGTGTGGGCTGAGGCTATACAAGTGTTACTTGTATATCGATGGCCATTAAAAATCTAAAGCTCATCCTTCGCAGATGGAACATGTCAGGGAAGAGATGTGTGGGCTGAGGCTATACAAGTGTTTCTCAATGACTAATTAAAATTCTAAAGCTCATCCTTCGCAGATGGAGGTGTTGTCAGGAGACACTCTTCGTCCCAGTGGTACGGGAACTTGAGTTTTGCAGCTGTATGTGGCATGGACCAGTCTTCATATATAAACCTGAAATATAATAAGGCCGTTAATTATTTCTACACATTTGATTCTTCTCTTTAGTTTTGCCAAAACATAATAAGCAACAAAGCGGAGCATTTTCTTGATACTGCATTTCAGGCCCACAGTACACCACGTGAGTGACAATTTTAAGAATGTGTTCTAAAACATCAAAGGCTCTGACAATTTCTTACACTTTCACTGGCGGACGTGATATTATGACGAGCACCTGCAGATCCTCACGTTCATTTGTATTCCAGACCTGCAACAGCAATGGAATCAGTTGGGTTAGCAACACCACCCAGTTGCACATCAGAGCCATAATCACATACATACATAAATAGCAATCTGATGAACGCAACATCATATAGCTAATCTAACCGCTAATGGTGTTTGTTATGTATAAGCAAATCTTCAGAGCCATGATTCCAAAGTCCCAAGAAAGGCCTACGTGCATCTCCATCTCTAACCTTCCACAATGTTGTTTCAGCCCCGGCTCATATCCTCTTATCATAAAGAAAACGCGTTTCCGCTCTCCTCCCCCATTTGTGACTCATATCTTTCTTGTTCTACCATCATATTGCTTTTATATCAGGAGCTGGCCATTGTCACCTAAAGTCTGAGAATGCTCTGTTCTTGTCTGGAAATATCAGAAGCTGCTCTCTTATTGAACAGAAAATGAAGTTCACGCCCTTGACTAAGATTGGTTTATCAAGTTTCAAAAACATTCATGCATGTATCCGACATATATCTTAGCCTTTGAAATGTGGCAGACTGCAGGAGCAAAATCCATGTAAGGATAAAATAGGTCGAGTTTGTTATTAACAAGTATTCTTGGTTGCCACCTTTAAAATACTCACAGGGGATATAAAATGGAGCATCTCATAATTCCATTAATTGATTGACCATAACATTGAGGCATTTGCATATAGCATATATAAGTTCTCCATCTCAGAACAGAAACAAGCAACAGAGACTTCCTCTGACCAGGAAAAGGAAACAACAGAAATGCGAAGATAAAACAAAGTAAAGAGGTTGCATTGTGCTTTCCAGTTCTACCACACCATATATTCCAATGTTCTTAAATTTTACAGAAAGAAACTGGAAAAGCTACCGGTTAATGAACCAATTAAAACTAACTCTTTCAAAGTGTGAGAATCGTAAGTTGTCCAAAACGCAATGGTAGTTTTGTCCTTTGCTATGATGGAGAAAAGGCGTCAAAGAAGAGTGTGAAGAACAATTACCTGGTGAGCATCGTTGACAGGGATGTGAAATGTGCTGTTCGAGAATATGGGGAACTCTTCAGGTGTACCAGGGTACTTTACATGCGAGTTCGGGGCAAGATAGAGAGTACCGCTCCCCTTCAGAACAACAAAGACCTCTTCACAGGAATGCCTGTGAATCGGGGTATGAGATCCAGGAGCAAAGGTTTGTAGCCAAACCTCAATCTGTGGAAACCGAACATATGTTTAGTAATGCACTAATTGGTTTCATACACCCATTACAGAAGAATTAGAGTTCAGAACAACAGATCATTTCCACAACGAAAGAATGGAAACTCAGGATGGTAAATCCTCGAATCGGATACCTCTTTCATCCCATGTAAGACAGAACCTGCGACGGTAATATGGGACAAGCCTCCCCTCCCGTAGTTATCTTGCGGGAGCTCGCTAATATTCCTCACTAATGGAATCCCTGCAGAAGAAGAAAATGGTAAACATAACTCGAAATATAAACAGAAGACAGCAGCAGCAACACGGACTGAGCAAACACGAAGCCTGCGAAACGAATGAAGCCAAACTCATGGTCATCAAATTCCTCAAGCTCCCTCACTTGAGAACAGCGTATTACGACAGGAAACCTAAGATGATCGCTGAATACTCCCATGAAAACAGTTGGACATTCACTTCAATTGAGGAGTAAATGGAAACATCGTCCTAAACGAGGTTCTCTCCACCAAAATTGAGAAGCAAATCAACTGGGCTTTGCCCAAATCGTGAGTCGAGACCTGAAGGTCGTCCTTCCCGGGACCAACAATTCGAGCAACAGAGCGCTTTGCATCTGTTTCAGATGAAGGCAACGGCAAGAAAGAAGCAGGGAAGTGGGAATGGTGGTAGTAGTAGTAGTGCACGAAATGATTACCATTGATGGAGCAGAGAGAAGCTTCGGCGACTGCAGAGAGAAGAGCAATTACAGTGAGACCGATTCCCAGTCTTCCCAACGTCGCCATTGTTCGCATCCTCTGAGTCTGCAAGTAGTAGGAAGACGATGACAAAACCAAACCCGGAAATGGAAGGTGATGGATGGAGGGGAGAGATCCAGAGAGAACCTTCCTGAATGTAATTTGCTTTACTATTACAGGATACACATCCCCTGTAGCCGATGATAACTTCATCAAACGCCATTATTTGGTTGAATTACGAAAAAAAAACGTAAAAAAAAATAAATAATTAAAGTAATTTAGTATTAAAATTAAAAAAATAATTTTATTGTTAATTTTTATTATTTAATTGATATAATTAAAATTAAAGTTAAAATTTTAAAAATTAATCTTAAAATTAAATGGGGCATGACCAGTATCAAACCATTGAAGAACATAATCCATACCTATCTCGATAAGAGAATTAAAATTTATAACCAATTGTGTGTTTTCTTTTAAGTTTTTTTGTTGTTTGTTAAGATTTTTCCGTTTTTCATTTGGTTTTCATTAATTTATTTATTAAGAAAATTTAAAATTAAACAACATTAAAAAGGAAAAAAGAGGAAAACTTACAGAACAACAGAGGTAGAGCAACCAAAGGCTAGTGAGGGTACAACTTTGAACAATTGCGCAATAGGACTTAATTTTTTTTTTTTTGAGAATTTGTACAGTTGCCAATGCTTTTAAGCATTGACCAATACAAGGTTTTGGACGATGCCTAAAACGCGTTATCTAAGGTTCCTTTTGGGTAACCTCAAGGAATTTGACCTAACGGTTAATATACATTCAAGTTTGTATCGAGATCCGGGTTCAAATCCCTTTGGGACTACCGGAGCGCTTTTGGCGTAATTATCCGCTCCGTGCGCCGTTGGAAATTCACGGAGTCTCGATAATTAATAGGGCGAAATCCGAACGCCCCGAATTAATAAAAAAAAGTTCCTTTTAGGCGACGCTTTGTATAAGAGTTGGCAATAAGACCCTTAGCAAACACTTAAAAAGTGTAGGCTAAGATTCTAACTTAGCCAATACTATTACAAATGTCTTTTAAGGATCCCTTGGCCAATGTCAATGTATCCTTAAAAAGCATCATCTAAGAATCATGTAAACACTTTTTAAAATGTGGCCATAGGTCAATCTAAACTAACACTTTAAAGTGTCGGTATTCCTACTTAGAAATGCTTTTAAAAAATTATAGATATTTTGGCGACACTTTTAAAGTGTCGGCTAGGGTCGTCCTACTACAACATTTTAAAAGGTGTCCCGAGAAGTCTCTCCACTTAACTTTAATGATGCTTTTTGAAATGTTTGCAAAAAGGACGCTAAATGATGTTTTTTCTTTAGTAAGAGAGACCTCGAGAACTATGTGGACGAGTGTTGTTTAAAGGAAATATTCATGACTCATGAGAATCTCTTGTGTCCCTATTGAATTCTCGTAATAGTATGGAGGATGGGAAGTGACTGATTTGACACCTCTTGCATTTACGAAAGTCACAAAAATAATTGGTGGGCGCAGATTGTCCACACGAAGGAGAGAAGCTGATGAGCCTCCCGTTACAGCCCACAAATTGAAGAAGAACAGTACTATTCACCATAGAAATTGCGATAAGAAAATTTCACAACCATATGAAAAGTAAAGGAGAAGGTTCATATTACATATGCCGAAAATACTTGGCATTCGAACCTTGAAATTGTGAAAAATGATGACACAAGATCTAAACCAACTTTAGAACCTATTTTAGAAGGATTTCTAGATATAGACTTTAGTTTTTCTTCTTCTTCTTTTTTAAATTCAGGTAATTGCCCAATCATCTTTGTAGATGTCCCTAAATACTATCAACACAAAAAAAAAATGAATGTAGAGAAATAGGATTAATGCGGTAACACAAGCTCTCACTTAGTAGTCAATAAGTTTTAGATTCTATTTTCGTTAAAGGGACCATTTGCCTCTTTATTTAGCTTTTTATTTCTTTGTACTAGGTAAATGTGTCTCTACTATAATTGGAAATGAAAGAATGCAAGTTAATTTCACTCTTTTATTGAATGGATTATTATTTATATTGACAAGTGATTCAAAGTTGATGGTGAATCGAATTGCTGAGAGATTAGGAGAGAGTGAACTCTTCTTAGAAGAGCGAGGTATTATTAAGGTAAGATGAGAAGTAGAAGAATAAGGAGAACCATTGATGGAGGAGAAGAAGAAGAAAGTACGGAGAAAGCGAAGATGAAGGGGATGCTACTTGAGTGAAATGTGCATGAGAATTGTAAGAAAAAGAAATCGAAACTTACCCTTCTTGAGTAGAGATTACTTTTTTTTTTCCTATACTAGTTTTTTGCCCGTGCATTGCACGGGAACTTTTTCATAGTATTTTTAATGAATTCTATATTATTTGGTGGAAAGCAGGCCTAACGAATTTTATTTTCTATCATCAATAATATATTATATAAGATGTATATGTTTTGTAGACTAAAAGAAAAACGATGTGTGGATTAAGCATTATATTTTTTTCATTTTCATAATTTTCATAAATTAAATTATAGAATTTTATGAAAAAATTATTTCAAAGTATGCTGAAAAATTAGTAAATTGCACATTTCATATTATTTATTTATAAATATACCTTTTAATTTATATATATATATATATATATTATATAATTGCGAAACAGAGAGGTTGTGTTAACATAGTAGCTCCAATCCCTCAATCCTCAGCTCCTCATCATCCAACTTTTGACTATCATACACTTAATATTAAATATGGTGAATAAACATTACAATTAGTCTCCAAATTAATAATCCACAAACTTTAGGTTTTATTGCTTGGACCTTCAATAAATTGGATGATCAGGTGTCACTCATAAATCTATATGGCCCTCAAATTTACGTTGGGAAAGAAAAAGAAAATATTAATGTTTTGACATTCCTTTTTGATGATTAGAATTTTTTTTTTTCCTTTTGTCTAGTTTATCTATATCGATGCAGACTCCCCCAATAGAAACTTCACACTTGTGAGATAAAAAAGTTTCCTTATCAATAGAAAACATTATATGGTACTGAATGAGGCGAATTTTGAATTAAGGACATCATGAGACGATGATAATATGAAATCAAAAACTATAAAAAGTTGTTGGCAATGGCAACAGTATTAGTGATGCAAAGAAGGCTCCATATACATATTTGAGGCTGAAATCCAATATTATTTCTGAAGTTCATATTTTGCATAGAGCATTCTCTTTGAAACTGGGGATCATCAAGACAATTATATATATAATCAAATGTGAGCTAAGCTGCTTGTCTTTGGGAAAATTTTCTTACATTCAAGAAAATGAAAAGACATTTCACCACTTGAATCAAATATCGTTGGGAAGAAAACAAGGACACTAAACTAGTTAGATCATGCTCACAACATACAAAATGGGCATAATAGTAAATCACGCAAAGGTATATTTTTCAATCACCAACGATATTAAATCATGATATATTTTCACAAAAATTAAGTTGTTAGAATATTCTGTGATGCATTAAATGAATTTTCTTCCTTATGATTGAATTCTTCGTATAGACTTTTAAAAAAAATTGATACATTCTGATGCATTATTGATTTTTTTATTAGTGATAGAAATTTATTTAATTTATTATACATAGTCTTTAAAAATATTAATTAGTTTTAATTATAATATCAACACTTTGGTAACCGTCAAAAGAATGATGAATAGATAATGTTAAATTCGTCATATTAAATTAGCTCTATTAAGTAATTTATTTTCAAAGTTGAATGAATAAAATTATTTTAACAAAAACTCTTATTAAATTTAAAACTTATTAATTTACTGTAAGATTAGAGTTAAAACCTTAAATGTTGTTCAAGGATGACCAATCACCATCTTTTTCTCAGAGAGCATAATCTCGTAACTTGAAACAATATCTTAGAATTGTTAAAGTAGGTAGATATGAGCCTCTTCGGTTAGGCTGAGCAGAAGGATATCATCGATATAGATAAGGACTTGGTCCATGATAGAACTGAAGACCCGACACATGGCCTTCTTAATATTTTCAAAATTTCACCACTTATTCTAAAAAAAATATTTTCAAAAGTTAGACTGCAAGTTGGATAATACGATATATGAATAACTTTTTAATAATAATTAACTTCACGCAAAGCGCGGGTATAAGGCTAGTTTTATATTATTTTTACATTTGTCTTTCTAATCCTATTTAATGGAACAATACCTAAAAGGACGCAAACACTCTTTTGATTGACACATGACAGATTGATGAGTGTCAATCACGCTGGGTGATCTCCAAATGTAATAGGATAGCGGAATCACCAGTTGTCCTTACCGAAAAAGAGAGTGAAGTGCAAGGGTCCCAAAGGCCTGCGGGTCTAATTGGCAACTGGGTTTCCTTAATGAAATTGATGGCAATGTACGTACAAATTGTAGTAGATTAGACTATGTCACGACCACGAAGGTAAAGTCGTTTAGATCCTCCCAATACGTGCATGTCGTTTAATCCTAAAATAGCGAAATTGGCCCAAAAGCCAATCCAAGTTATTCAGCCACCACGAATCTCGAAAGACTTGGATGGTATGGATCCTGGTCTCGCAAAGTCGAGAGAAGCACACGTCAAGGCCTAGAAGCCAAGCCACAGGTGAAACTCGATCCTCACCCGATAGCTTAGACCGAGTTAGGGATAAATTGAGAGGCTCGGTGGGTTCTATGATCCTAAGTGCGATATGCTAGTGTGGGAATTGAAGAACAATGAGTAAAGTGCGAAGGAAATGAAAATACCGAAAGAAATGCAGATAAATGTAGGGTTTCATGATGATGTCAAAAAGAGACATATAATGGTCGATCCTCTAGCTTATATAGATCGAGCCTAGGATAGTCCACTCGAGGTCTTATTCTAATTAAAGAAAACAAACTTAGGGTAAGATGATAGAAATATTGGTTACATAATATATTTTAACTTTACTCCACTCCACTTTATCCTTTTCTCAATTCTATAGCATAATCATTCAACAAAAAAAAATTACACAGTATAATCATTACTTTTTTATTTTTTCTTCAATTTAATAATAAATTCTCTCATATACTTTTTACTTAACTATTATTATAACTAATTTTTTAATACTAAATTTTCTCAACTTTTCATTACTTTTTTGTCATTTTCTCCAATTTTATAGTAAATTCTTTCGCATGTTTTTTTCTTAATCATTATTATAATTAATATTTTAATAATAATTTCTCTCAACTATTTTGTCTCTATGAGAGAGTAGAGTATAACTCTACTCCAAAATCAAACGCCCCTATAATTCCTAAAGAACTGCACCCTATCACAAGCAACAAATGACTAAACAAGGTAATGCCCATCTCTCACAATCCCTTGCCATCTTAGTATCTCCTAGGCTTGCAATTGCCTTGAATGATAAGAAAGCATCACAATTTCCTTCTCGAGCTACCAAACTTATAAGCTTGCAATTACCAAACTAGATCTCACCGACTAATCAAGGTTGGGTTAACCTCAGGCCTCCATTGTGAGCATTCTCCCTTTCCTCAGCGTTTACCAACTCGGGTCCAATTAATCCCCAAACTTGCCTAAGAAGCTCCCAACTCCGTAACTGACACAGGGTGTGGAAATCGAGTGTAAACAAATTTGTCGTTGACAACTTTGCATCTGTACTGATTTTAAGTAAATGTAAAGTGTGGCAAAAAAAAAAGCAAGCGTAAAGACCTTTGTCTTTTGTCAAAGTTACCACCTTGGTTAATAAAAACCTGAAACGGCTTGAATATCACGGGTAAAGTGGCACATTTTTTTTTGGTAGAATGGAAATATTATAAATTTAGGGGAAGTAATCCCTATTGCATCTGATGGTGGATTATCAAAGTACAAGAGATCTTGACCGGTATCACGTCCAATTCGTGCAAGATACACATGTTGTACACGAAGCTCCCGAAAGTGTCTCCCAAGTTCCCTATAATCATCAATAAGAGGTTTTAGTAAGAGATTATCTTGAGATGACCCCCAGATTAGGTTCACGACCACCTTGGCGTCTAACTCAACCCAAAGTGACCGGATACCCAGGGATCTTGCCATAACAAGCCCCTCACGGATTGCCCACAATCTGCCACAAGGCTGTTGGTCGTTCCTAGAAATAGAGCAAAGCCTCGAATCCAACGGCCTAAATCGTTTCTCAATACCCCTTTAGCCCTAGCTCTGCCCAGGTTCCGAGGCTGACCCATCCGTGTTAAGCTTCATCCACCCCCAAGGGCAATGAGGTCTAGGCAACATTCACAGAATGAGTCGCCCGAATAACTGTGCTTGGCAAGAGTGCTTAGAACTCTACTGATCTGTAAAAACAAAGATTAGGAGGATTGGTGGAGTTTGAAGCTCTTTGAAATATAGCTTCATTTCGTTTCTTCCAAATAAGCCAAAGGGCTTGTGAGAAAACAATTGACAGTTTGACATTATGTTTGTGGCTTTCATAAGCCTGACAGTCTATCTTAATCCAATCATATATAGGAAATCTGAAAGTACGTAGCTTGGAGAGAGGGATTTCCAAAGAATTCTAGAAATCCATCTCTACCGGGCATTCTCTGAGGACATGGAAGACATCATCAACATAATTATGACAAATGGAGCAAGTAGGAGTGATTTTCATGCCCTTATTATACAAGTTTGTGGTAGCAATTTTCTCATGACAACAGAGCCATAGGAAGTTGATAATCCTTGGGTGTGAAGAGTTTTCCAAAGCCACTGTCACTCCTTATCAGAGACCTTAAGGTTCCACCCACAAACCAGTTCATAGGCTGATTTGGCGTTGAACCGCTCATTGATCGAGAATTTCCACACTCCAGGATCCATTGAATGGTTCCCAATAGACTTTGGGAAACTGAGGATAACATTGCGAATCGAGTCAGTGATATAAAAGGAGATATTACCCCAGTTCCATGATCCATCCTATTTGAGTACATCAGCCACATAAATGTTGCCTTCCCTTTCAGCTAGAGGTCCCGAGATAAGCGACCTTAGTGGTCCAGCATTAGCCCAAGTATCAAACCAAATGTTTACTTCTTGACCACCTCCAATGGCCCATTTAGTATCCAAGCTATAAACAAAATTACTATGTTGCAGAGCCATTCTATTCAAGGAGCACCCTTTTCTAGGTTGAGGCCTTACTCGATAATTATGGCGTAAGATGCGAGCTCAAGGCCTGCTGTCTTGTTGGACTCTCCAAGCAAAACCCCCCGAGTAGGGCCAAATTACGCCCTCCGCACACTTAATACCGAGACCCCTACTTTTTTTTGGGGAGTGTAACTGTATCCCAACCCACTAAGTGTTGTTTCTTTTTGTCCTCCAAGAGTCCCAAAGGAAGTTCCTATTAAGACGATCAAGAGCTATACACATATTTTGGGGTAAAAGTTTGCATTGCATAATATGGGAAGGAATTGCATTTAGCACAGAATTAATCAAGACAGCACGACCAGCCATGGATAGGAGCCTAGACTTCCACCCCCTGAGTCTATCTTTCACTTTATCCACTAAGAAACTAAAGGAGTTGGACTTAGTAGCCGACATATCCAAGGGAAAGCCTAGGTATTTCCCCATACTAGAAGCCTCTGATAGCCCAAACAGACTGCTGACTCTATTCCTCGAATTAAGGAAAGCATTTCGAGAAAAAACATATCCAAGATTTTGCACTAATCACTTTTTGCCCAGATAAGGAACAAAAAAGATCGAGCAAGTTAGCCACAGTGGAGCAAGTATAATCATTCATCTATCATCCGCGAAAAACATGTGTGAAATGGTTAGAGAACCTCTTGAAAGATAAAACCCTTTCCAATTTTCACTTTGTACTTCCTTGTTAATCAAATGGGAAAAATAATCCAAGCACAAAATAAAAAGATATGGAGAAAGAGGATCCCCTAGACGGAGGCCTCATGATGGGAGAAAGGAAGCTAAATGACCCCCATTAAAAAGCACATTCACTTTGGAAGAAGAAATGCAATGCATAATAAGCTGAATGATAGACTCAGGGAAGTTAAAAAATGCACGAGTATCCCTAACAAAACTCCATTGGATTTCCAAGTCTAGTTTTAAGATGATAAGCCCCTTCTACCCTTTCTTCTTTTTTAGGGTATGAATGACTTCTCTCAAAATAACAACATTGTCACTTACCCTTCTCCCCGGAATAAAACTTGATTGGAAATCAGATATCAAACTATCAAGGAAAGGGCGGATACATTCCACCAAAATCTTGGAAATGACTTTATAACTAATGTTACAAAGGCTAATAGGACGAAATTGCGATATACTCTCCGGAATGGGGCATTTAGGAATTAAAAAAATGAGAGTATAATTGGCCCCTTCCTGGAGAGTTCTATCCCTAAAAGCTCTTTGGACAAATTCCACAAAAAGATTTCCCAACAACATCCCATTGTTTTTGGAAAAAAGATTGGGTGAAGCTCATTAGGCCAAGGGCTTTTAAAGGTTTTAAATAAAATATGGCCAACGAATTTCAGTATACTTCACTAGGGCAAGCATGGCTTGAAAAAGATCATCAGGAATAGGTTTCAAAGCATTCAAGTCACACAGCAAATTTCATATGAGATTCAGAAAAACCAGAAGTATAATGGTCGATAAAAAACTGATTAATAGTTCCCATGAGCTGGATAGGGTCTGATAACCATTCCCCATAGAATTTTTCAAAGCAGTAATATTATTGCATCGCCCATTGACTAGAGTAGACACATGGAAAAATTTTGTATTACGCTCCCCTCCAAAATCCATTCTGAGCGAGATTTCAAAAGTCATAGATCATGCTCATTTCTAAGGATAGAATTAAACTCTTGACGTAGAGATTTTTCCAAATTAACAAGAAAAGAAGGTCCTACCTAGAGCAAGTTTCTTTTGGATACCTTCTGACCTTGCGAGAATCCTTTTTTTTCGATTAAAAAAAATGTTTCCAAAAAATTTATATTCCATTAATACTCCCTAAGAGCAAAATATTTAACAGAAGAAAGATTATTATCTCCCTCCTCCCAAGCCTCTCCGACTAGATCCTTGAAAGGGGGATGAGACAGCCACATAGTCTCGAACCTAAAGGGCCTGTCAGAACTAAATCGAGGAAGAGGATTAAAATTCATCAACACTGGGCAATGGTCCGAACATAGCAAAGAGATACCAATCACATATTTTCCAATAGTCAAAGCGTTGTTTTTCACCATATGTCCTTTTTCTTTTTTTGTGATATCCGAATACTTAATGGCCGAACAACTGAAAGATAAAGATCTCCCGATAACCTTTTTCCATTCACAAAATTTGCATCCAATAATTTTATGTAAGGGGAGAAGCGAAGAATCACGACAGGAATTTCCATTTACTTCGGTTAGTATACAACGAGATATAGATAGTACGTTTATCCCGGGCCTGCCTCAGTTACTCTCCTCTGGGCCTTCCATATCTGACAGGCCCAGCCCAATCGTTTGCTCGTCTTTCTTCTCTCTCTTCTATCTCCTTTTCAGTCGTCGCTCTGCTCTGCTCTGCCGAGCTTCCATTGCTTCCCCTGCTTCCGCTTCCGCTCCCGCTTCCGCTCCCGCTCCCGCTCCCGCTCCCGCTCCTCTCACTGCGACGACCCGACACTTCTCCATTCCAGGGTCCTGTAAGTTCCGAATTTTCTGACCTAATTATGACTCAGTTGATCTGCTTAATGGTCCAGGCATGAAGGAAATGCTTCCTGTTGTCTCTGTCGATTGAGGGTCTTACTGCTTTCCTCCTGCGGCACCCCCAGGACTCTGTTACGTGATAAATTATGTTGGCAAGAAGCCATCTTGGCATTGTGAAACCCGGGTTTTTGCTCGTTCATCCCGAGTTTCCGTCCGGTCCAGCGCTCGAATGGTCCTTTCATACCCAGCGAAAGTATGATAAGAGGACTTGTTTCTGGACTAGGTTTCGGTGTTATGTTAGGGAGAGGAATTACAGGTCTGGGTCTGCTGATTCTGCCGTTTCGAGGCGCGAGAGCATAAAGATAGGCAAGAGCCAAGTGGGGTCCTCTTCGTTGTACAGCCGGCCGAGTTTGTTACAGATGAAGAATGAGAGGATGGAGAATCGAGCTCGGGTGTATGAGTTCCTGCGAGGGATTGGCATTGTCCCGGATGAGCTTGATGGGCTGGAGCTCCCGGTGACCGCTGAGGTGATGAAGGAGCGTGTGGATTTTCTCCACAAGTTGGGGCTTACCATTGAAGATGTCAACAACTACCCTCTAGTTCTGGGCTGCAGTGTGAAGAAGAATATGATACCTGTGTTGGATTATTTGGGCAAACTGGGTGTTAGGAAATCGACTTTTGTCAGTTTCTTGAGACGATACCCACAAGTCCTACACGCCAGTGTTGTTGTAGACCTTGCTCCGGTGGTCAAGTACCTTCAAGGAATGGATATTAAGCCAAACGATATCCCTCGTGTCCTTGAGAGATATCCCGAAGTTCTTGGGTTCAAACTCGAGGGAACGATGAGCACCTCTGTGGCTTATCTGGTTGGGATCGGGGTTGCGAGGAGAGAGATTGGTGGGGTCCTAACGGGGTACCCCGAGATCCTGGGGATGCGAGTGGGTCGGGTGATTAAGCCTTTCGTGGAGTACCTTGAGGGTTTGGGGTTACCAAGGTTAGCTGTCGCTAGACTGATAGAGCGCGGGCCACATATCCTCGGTTTTGAACTGGAGGACAGGGTGAAACCCAATGTGGAGTCCCTCTTGGAATTTCATGTTAGGAGGGCTTTGCTTCCATCTGTTGTGGCTCAGTACCCTGAGATTATTGGAATCGAAGACTTGGATGCCAAGCTTCAAAATCAACGCGATTTGCTTAGTTCCATTGCTGAGTTGAACTACGAGGATTTTGGCCGAGCCATTGAGAGGATGCCACAGGTTGTCAGTCTTAACAATAATCCAGTTGTAAAGCACGTAGACTTCCTGAAGAATTATTGCGGGTTCTCTCCCCAGCAAGTGCGAGAGATGGTTGTTCAATGTCCCCAATTGCTAGCACTGAACATCGATATTATGAAAATGAGCTTTGATTTCTTTCAACAAGACATGAATAGACCATTGGATGATCTCGTTGCATTCCCGGCTTTCTTCACTTATGGGTTAGAGTCAACTATTAAACCGAGGCATAAGATGGTTGCTAGGAAGGGGCTCAAGTGTTCACTTTCATGGCTTCTTAACTGTTCTGATGATAAGTTCAGAGAGCGGATGGACTATGAAGGAATCGATTTGGAGGAAATGGAGCCTGTCCCATCTTTTGATGTGGAGACGCTGATGGAACCAAGGACAGATGATCAATCGGGATCAGACTATGAAGAGGATAGTGAGGATGATGAGGTTATGTAGTTAGTTTGTGTTCAGGAATTGTTAGTTGTGGAGCAGGTTGATATTTTTCACGGAGGAGATCTCTTTCAGTTACGTTCACGAGGTAAGCACATCTGCTCTACCTCAAAGTGTTTATCTGCAGTTACATTATTTAGTGCAGGGATAGGTCTAATACTCACGAGCCAGAAAATCTTGTACGGTCTTGTAACTTTAAAGTTTTGTTCGTTTATAGTGAAGATCTGAGCTTTGCAATATCTTACATTTGCATAAAATATGTGCTCTTATACCCTTGTTTCATCACAAATCAAATCAACTTCCCTTCCCCAAACCCCACCCCCCCCCCCCCCCCCCCCCCCCCCCCCCCCCCCGGGTGGCCAAGCATATCAGAAGGAAGAAAATTTATACTTTTATAGGGTTGTCTCGAGTAGCTCCTATCACTGGTCTAAGTTGACATGAGTGGTCTTTTTTCCCGGTTCATAGATGCTTATGCTTGCAGATCGACCCCAATGGTGTGTAATGAGCAAATGTGCAGAGTCTACATTTAGAGTGGCCTTCTGTAGCTAGCATTGATCCAAGCGTATTTGCTTAGCTACAGTGTTATCTCTCCGGTACAAGGCTTCGGGGTTTTCAGTTCAAATAGCTATTTTCATGTGCAGAAATCAATACTCTTGTGGTCTCCTGACACTTTTGGTTGATTCTGACTTACTGCCAGAACCATTTGTATGCTGTTTGAGTTCTCTTTTCTGTCGGATCTTTGCCCGGGATTTGAACATAACACCACTTTGCTATTTCCAATTCTATCATCAAATATATGTCGGATCTCTTTTTTCACTTCGGCCTAACGGGCCGAAGAGTCAAGAGAGCAGTTAGTCCTAATGAGGTCGAATCTATGAATCATGAAAATAGACAGCTGAAAATATGCGAGTCCTACAGGAAGAATTTATTCAATTAGAAGTGGCATATTCTGCAAATTTGAATGAGTTCGTTGAGGGCCTCCCAAGCCTGTTGGACCGAGTATCGGCATTCCTGTCTCGAGAATTTATCAGGTCGACTGTGAGCAGCCTGGGAGCAACCTTGCAGGGGAGTTCTCTACAGACCACAACATGTTTTTCTTGCCCGTGATAGGTGTTGGTTCTTTTCTTCTTCTTGGTTTTTTTTTAAGAGATTATTACCCCATATATCCTATAATTTCACCGAATTATCAAATCTATCGTATGCTTTAAAAATTACCCAAAATATCTCATGGTTTACATTTGGCTCTTAATATATCCCTCCGTCAATTTATTCGTTAATGAAACGTAAGTAGGCTTCAAACATATTTCATAATTTTAATTTTTTTCTCAAATCTTACCCGAGTAAAGGGGCACAATGGCAATAATGACCACTTTACGTTCCACATCAGTAACACTGCTAAATATTGACAGAAAATATAATGGCAGAATAGATTTGGAAATAAATGTAAATCAATAGGATATTTTGAGTAAGTTGGGTAGGTCCAAAACTGCCCACGTTGAATTTCAAGGTGATTTTGGTAGGTTGGGTATGGTGAGTGATTTTAAAGTATACGATCGATTTGAAAATTCGGTAAAATAATAGGATATAAAAGGTAATAGACCTTTTTTTTAATAAGTAGTTGGTGTGTTGGTTCATGCATGAGCAACCTTAAAAATTCCAAAGTATCATCCCAAACCCTAAAACCAGTAATCAAATTATCATCTTAATATACTAAATCTGTAGTTCATAATGCCATGTGTTAAACTACCACAATTTTGGCTTTTTTAAATATATTTTTGATAATAGTGTAAGCCTTATATATGTATATATTTTATATTTTTAGTAATTTATTTACCTAAATATAAAAGTTTTATTCAAATCACTACTGCGATTTAAATATTTTTTATTGTGACGTTGAAAATATCATAATTCTTTTTTCGATTAGATGCAAGGTTGCTCCAGCCTATTGACAATCACCGCTTGGTTAGTGGTGCGGTGATTACGAGATACTTTAAATGAATTTCGGATACCACTATAATTAACAGAGTTTTCAATGGTGATTTTTAAATTGATTTAAATAATTATTTTTATAACTAAACTTTCTAAAGATTAGAGGAATTTGGTTGAAACCTCAACTTAAGGTTTGAGGTATATTGTATTGAATTATATAGAGCCTATTACTTTCATTTACTTTTGCATTTATGCCTTTTTATACTTATTCCATATACTATTGAGATGAATTTTGATCTTTTCTCCCGTTTTCACGTATGCTTTCCGAGATAAGATTAATATTGAGATTTTTAATTAAATTTGTACTTAGTAAAAATTACAATAGTTATAATATTTTGTATTTATGGATTTGTTGTATTATTATAATATGGTGCATGTTTTCAACACTACCCCATATATTTTTTGCTTTTTATCTAAATAGAAAAATTCTCATAATATTTGATTACATCCTAACCTGATATTAAAGGTGTCATGATCAAATGAAGTATATTGTATTTACCATATATATATATATATATATATTGCAGTAAGGATGAGATATAATGGTAACATATAAAAAAAAATTATGAGATATTTTTTTTCTATTACATCATCTTTATAGGACCTCGACTAATCTAATCGAGCCAGGTTAGCTCACTAAAGGGGTTTTTACCCCCAACGTGAATTTTTCAAATTCACAAAAATTCGAACCCGAGCCTTGCTTAAGCAGAGCGAGTATCGAATCGCTTAAGCCAACTCATGTTGATAAAATTAGGAGATAATTAATGAAGAAGAATTAGCTAGAATTATATACTAATACATATTATAAATAAATACGAATTAATATTTAATTTTTTATAAAATTAATTATATCTCTAACATATATATATAATTCTCTCCTAATTTTTATGTATATATTATTGAATTATTGTCTTTAATAATTCACTAAACTTTTGTCTTATTATACTTTTCTTATCATGTCATCTAATTAAGTTTATTATTTTTTTCCTCCACATCTATATGGTCATTAAACTAAGACAATTTCAAATTCAGTGTGTTATATCAATTTTAAAGGGGGAATTTACCTAAAATGACTCATGGTTTACTCGTTTTGTCAAATCTATCATAAATATATTTTTGTCAAATATATCTCATGATTTACTTTTTGCATCAAATTTATCCCGGCGTTATCTTTTCTGTCGACATCTAACGGCCGTTGACAGATGTGCCCCCCACTTGCCACGTGGGCGCCACATCAGCACGGTCGTTAGATGTCGACAGAAAAGATAACGCCGGGATAGATTTGATGCAAAATGTAAACCGTGGGATATAGTTGACAAAAAAAATGATAGATTTGACAAAACGCGTAAATCATTGGTCATTTTAAATAAAAAGCCCATTTTAAAATAAGCCATATGATATTAATTTGTTAATATTTTATACTTTCAATGTTACTAATGTCATTTCTCGCACTTCTATCATACGAAAACTTTGTTGATTGAGAACTTTTTTTGGAAACCAGCTGCACTATGTGGACCCCTACCCTAGTAATAACCCTAAAACTAATAAAATCTTAAAATTTAACAGCTATATATGAATTTGCTCTATTAGTAAACTCGTCAAGTTGTTTGTTACACAAACCCATTTTCGAAATTCATGCAAAGGTCGCCAATCACATTCTAGATAAATAAAGAATTCTAATTCTACAAGGGGAGATCCATGTATTTTTGAGATTGTTCGAAAAATTAGAAAATATAGCATATATAAGTTCGAGGGTCATAACAGTCAGTTATACTAAATTAAAGCCTATTATTTGGATTTTTTTATAGAAAAAGTTCGGGATATGGTGTAGTGGGTAATCACACTCCCCGAACTCCGGCGTTGTTGGTCGCCCGCTATACTATGCAAGCCCCTACCCTAGTAATAACCCTACAACTAATAAAATCTTAAAATTTAGCAACTATATTTGAATTTGCTCCAATGGTAAACTCCTTAAGTTGTTTGTTACACGAACCCATTTTCGAAATTCATGCAGAGGCTGCTCGTCACATTTTAGATACATAAAGAATTCTAATTCTATGAGGGAAGGTCCATGTACTTTTGAGATTGTTTGAAAAATTAGAAAATATAGCATATATAAAATCGGGGGTCATAATAGTCAGATATACTCAATTAAAGCCTATTATTTTGGATTTTTTATAGAAAAAGTTAAGGGGTTTGGTGTGGTAGGCAGTCACACTCCCCGGGCTCTGGTGTTGTTGGTCGCCTGCTGCACTGCGCGGCCCCTACCGTAGTAATAACCCTAAAACTAATCTCAAAACTTAGCAGCTATATATGAATTTGCCCCATTAGTAAACTCGTCAAGTTGTTTGTTAAACGAATTCATTTTCGAAATTCATGCGGAGGCCACCTGTCACATTCTAGATACATAAAGAATTCTTATACTACAAGGGGAGATCCATGTACTCTTGAGATCATTTGAAAATTCAAAAAATACAGCATATATAAAATCGAGGGTCATGATAGTCGGATAAACTCAACTAAAGCCTATTATTTTGGATTTTTTTTGAAAAGTTAAGGGGTTGGTGTAGTGACCAGTTACACCCTGGACTTCGGCGATGTTGGTCGGTACAACAACCGTCACAGAGCGCAGGCCCCCAACGAGGCGCTAGTGGTCGGCGGGCCCCCCCAACAGATATTTCTGGCAACTTACAAACGAGACTCTTACATTAAGAGAACCGCAATTGCATGGGGGTAGAATCGAACCCGTGATGCCGAGGCAACTCGACCAGGCCTTAACTACTAGACTACCAATCCTTGGTGGTCTATTATTTTGGATTGATTATGGAGACATCCTCCATTAACGTACACGGAGTAGACAATGTAATTAGTCAATCATAAAAGTCATTTGATAGAAGATTATTTTCTTAAAAGATTAAGCAATTATTCATTGCATAGGTTTTTGTTTTTGTTTTTTATTATGAAATTTGTTATCCACAGAATTGCAAAACAATTTGAAACTTATTATGGAAGCTCGTGGTAGGATGGTGATTTGAAGTTTATACATGATTTTCTCTTTTATCTTTTTTTTTTTTAATTCTTTTCTTGATTATTTTGTTATTCATTTTAAGTTTAATATCTATGTTCGTAGTAATTTTTATGGTGATTTTTTTTAATAATTCTATACTAGATATGAGTTGGCTTTATTGTAAATGATAAACTTAAATATTTGTGCCTTTCTGGTTATGCTTCCAATTCAAACTTTTCTTCTTCATTTGGTTTCACAATCTGGAATATCAGTTTTAATAATAGTCATGTATATTCACTTTGTACAATAAGTGTACATTAAGTTGTCACATTATATATAAAATCTTAATGTCTTATTGTATCTAAAAATAATTAAGCTAATACAAAAAGTTCGTCTATTTCATAATTATGGGCATGTTTGGTATCATAGTAACATTCTAAAATTGTGATTTTGATTTTGAATGATGCTAATTTTGACCGTTTGTTGGGGACATGTGGACCCCGCATATTCAGCAAAAGCGTTTGACCTCTGTTAGGGTTTTACCCGGCCCCTACTCAGCCCCTTCCTTCATAGCCTGCTCTGTATCATTCATCAGTCGGCCTCCCTCCTTCCCCCCGCCCCTCTTCCTTCTTTGATCGACAACGAAGCCGACTTCTATCTCGCAGTGAGTTACTATTCAACCGAATCTTTCTACACCCGTCAGCTTTGAGTGCATCTTGCCCCCTCCCCCAACTCTAGCGTCTCCTCCCCAGTCAGTTTGAGCAGCAAAGGCATTCGGCAAAATCCAGGCCCCTACCACTGCCATCTCTTCTTAAAAGGGTCGATTGCGATTTCACGGTTCCATACCCAAATCCAAGGTAATTTCTCCGCCACATTTTACTCAAGAGTCCTGGCAATTCTATCTGATACTCTGTGATAGGGTTAGGGTTGCATTTCACTTGTCTGCCGTGAGTAGAGGTTGCCTTGTTTTGGCCGATTTTTTGCAAGGAATTTTGGTCAGTAGTGAGTTGGAATGGTTCTGCTTGCCTACTTACTGTGTAGATGTGCCCTGTGTTGGTCGAATTTTTGCAAAAAAATTTTGACAGTAGGCAGATGGAATGACAAGTTCATTCCTCATTGCTGTCTGAGTTGATGTCGAAATGTGTGTTGGTCGATTTTCCTTGGGCAACAAACGGTGTGTTTGGAAAGTATGGAGTTGGAATGTTTCTGCTTGCCTGCTTACTGTGTATGGGTGCCCTGTGTTGCTCGATTTTTTGCAACAAATTTGGGACAGTAGGGAGATGGAATGACAAGCTCAGTCCTCATTGCTGTCTGAGTTGATGTAGTTGATGTGTGTTGGTCGATTTCCCTAGGGCAACAAACATATCATAAGAAATCGGCAAAGAGTTAAGAGACAAGTTCCTATTTGGGATCGAAAAGGATGGCCCTCCATTGCTTGTTTGTGGCCTCAGTAAGCTAAGCTTTCTAGCTATATTAAGCTAGACTTTTCTAGCTAACCTGATTCCAAATTTGATGTATAAGTTTGATTTGAATTTGGCGACTCCACTACCCACCATGTAGTTATATACATTAATTGAGCAAGCCAGAGGGCTTTTGCATTTTGGTGCCTTTTTTGCCGACTTTTATCCGATCATCTTACTTAATTAGCCACACGTACGTATGGAAAAGGACTGCTACTTGAGTATTAGCGGTGTGTTTAGAAAGTATGGTGTTGGAATGTTTCTGCTTCCCTACTTACTGTGTATAGTTTCCCTGTGTTGCTCGATTTTTTGCAAGAGGATTTGGCACAGAAGTTTCCTTGGAATGGTTGTATTTCGAAATTGCTGGTGCCTTTGTTTGTTGGTTGCTGGTTGCCATTTCTGTTTGTTACGCTAAGCTGCATATTATTCTTTACAAGGGTGCCTCTGATTGAATGATGTTGTTGTTGCATTGGAACATAATGTGTTTGTGGCCTCACTGTGGCATTCTTTCCTTGCATTTATCTATCAATGTCTCTAGTCCGTAATACATCTTGAATTCCTAGCTTCTACATGTCTTGCATGTATGAGTGTGTATTTGCCTAGTTAACCTTTACTGTTGTATGTGCATTATTAAGTTATCGGTACTGCTCTGCAATTGAGATGGCTCCCAAGGGTGATGGCATAGTTGAGTGGACAGACGAGCTTGAGAGTGCTTTCGTTGACATTATGGTCGATAAATTCCAAAGGACGCATACATCAAGTTGGAAAATGAAGGACTGGGAACAGATAAGTAGGGAACTGGAAGACAAATTCCCAGGTGTGATTCTTGGCGCCGACAAGGTGAAAACAAAAGCACAAAGGATGAAGACACAGTACACACAATTCATAGAGCTGATTCAGCACACAGGAGTAGGTTGGGATGGGCCGACTAACACCGTGAAGGCAAATTCTGATATTTGGGACAAGTTTATCAAGGTACTCTACCGCTTACTCTTTCTTAAAGTTGCCTATTTAACGCAAAGTCGTTGTTACTAAGTATTGCATGTGTATAACATGTAGAGGCACAGTAACTTCAGGACTTTTCGGTCAAAAGGATGCAAGCATTATGAGGCCTTACAACTGATGTACAAAACATCGTTAGCAACAGGGGGCCTACGAATTTCGTCAACCGACCCACCTCATAGCCCCTGATCCTATGCACGCATAGAAGAGGAATTTTTAGCATTACGGAACAGCCGTGGCAAAGAGCCTATCGATATTGCAGAGGGATTCGGCGACAGTGATGACCCAACTGATGAAGCTGAGGAACCTGTCATCACAGGGTCGAGGCGACGAGTGAGAAAGAGAGGTTCGAACAACAAGTCGCAGTTGCAGGAGTTGATCGACTTGTACAAGGAAAGTAAAGTGAAGAAGGACAAAGCGAAAAATTCTACCCCTCTAGAGTCAAAGAAGAGCAAGTCAGTGACGAGCCCCGAGAAACCAGCATAGAACAGCATCGGAGAAGCCATGGTAATCCTCAATCAAATGAAGGGAACAATTTTTGTACGGGAGAATCTCGCCTGTACAACACGTATTACGGAGGATGAACGATGGCGACAGGCGTTCGTTTGGATGTACGATGAAGTTAGGCGCGAATGGTTGCACAACCTTGTTCATCCTTAAACGCTCGAACGTTTCTCCTCATATGTGTTTGTTACTTTCGGTTTTTTCTGTTATGACATTAACTAGACCCTTGTTTTCCTTTACTGTTATGTTTGAACATGATTGACTTTGCTAATGTATTGGCTATGTGTTTGAAATGTTATTCCCTTCGTCAATTTGTGCTATTTGTTGATAATCTATCATGTTAACGTTTGTTGATACAACTCGTCACCTTCAACGGAAGAGGATTATGGCAAGGTATGTGAACTCACTGCGATATGATAATTCATCCAGCAATGATGATGACAGCAGCGTAGATGATTTGCCCGTCCTTTTGGCGATCCACGATGCAATGTCTGAACAGCAAGTCCCCCGTGCACGTCCATGTAGAACGTCAGCACTACGAGGCAGTGAGTATATTAACGAAGTGCTTTCAAATGACACAAAATGTTACGAGAATTTCAGAATAGACCCTCACGTATTTCATAATTTGTGCGACACATTAAGAGCAAACTGTGGCATTCGAAATACAAGGAAAGGTATGACCGTCGAGGAGATGCTTGGAATGTTCTTATTGGTAGTTGCACATAGCACTCGATATGCTGTTGTTGCCGAACGCTTTCAGCATTCTAAGGAGACAGTCTCACGAGCATTCAATTTAATACTTCAAGGACTTCATTCGTTAGTGCCACCGTACATAAGACCTAGGAACGTTGAGGAGCAGCCTGAAATTCGCGACTGCCGACAATGGTATCCATTTTTTAGGGTAATTATTGTACAACTGTCGAAATTAACTTCTATTCTTTTATTACATGTACTGTAATTCGTATCGATTTTTATTATTACTGCAGCATTGTATCGGGGCAATTGATGGGACTCATGTTAAAGCTATTATGCCAGCTTCCGTGAGAGGCGCGTATCGCGATCGAAACGGTGACATAACGCAAAATGTTCTTGCTGTTTGTTCCCATCAAATGATCTTCACTTATGTCATGACCGGATGGGAGAGTTCGGCACACGACTCTAGAATTCTTTCTGATGCCGCAATGTTACTGACATTCCCTGTACCACAAGGCGGTGAGTTCTTACTTTCCATATACCATGTTCTCTTGTTAAGCTCTTCTGTATTTCGATAAACATATGGAACTTCAGATATATACATTATTTGTACATGTCTGCACACAAAACAATATTATGTAGTTGATGCGGGCTTCCCAAATATGCCCGGTTATTTGGCCCCTTACAAAGGACAACGGTATCACCGCAGTGACTTCAATAATGACAGTCCTCCAACGACGATGGAAGAGTTGTTTAATCAGCGTCACACATCCGTTCTTAACGTAATAGAACGGTGCTTCGGTGTCGTGAAGAACAGATTTGGAATATTGCGGGAAATGTCAAACTTCAGACCGCGTCGTCAAGGACAAATTGCGCTTGCCTGCTTTATGTTGCACAATTTCATTCGGATCAATAGTTATCGCGATAGATTATTTGAGGAGTATAGTGATGCGTGGCAATATTATGATGAATTTCGTAATCCACCTCAACAAAATAGAATCCGAAATGATATTGACATGAGCAGTAGGGAAATGGATACAGTACGTGACCGTATTGCATATCAAATTTGGCACGTTGAAAGAGGACGAGCCTATTAGGATGTACAAGAACGGGTGGAGTTGAGAATTAATTATAATGGAATTGTATTATAAAGGAGTAAAATGTAATGTTTATGTGTGAAACCCACCTTTATTGACTTTTGATGTGTTGTTTTGTTTTGTAGTGGGTAGAGTTGAGTTAGAATTGTGATTTTAAGATTATATTGTGAAACCAAACACTACCTATATATATATATATTTGATGTTTCAGTCATAAGGCAATAAAAATAAATTGGGAGTAATTTGTGTTTCCACATTTAATAAAGTCATGAAGATGCAATTGAGTGAAATATGGTACAGTAAACAGCAAATGGAGTGTATTAACTAATTAGGTGATGGAATAGCCCCAGCCAATATAGGCTGAGAAGATAAAGTGAGAAAAGTGAACAAATTACGACTTTGAACTTACACAGTATGGAAAGAAAAAAAAAAGTGTTGCACGTTGAACACGGAAGGAGAACATGAATTAATTAAGGAATAGAGTTGAACCCAAAAATATCGAAGGAAATATAAAAACATATAAACATCTACACATGCATGAATAAGTGCATTTTATATTAATTATACTTCTCAATGGAGCCCGCCAAATATAAACATGGAATAATTAATTTATATGCATATTTTATAAGTTATAATCTAATAATATAGATCGTTTCGTAATACATATAGTATGAAAAATTCTTATATCATTTTCAATTAAAGTGTAACATATTTAGTGAGATATCTAATAACATTAACTGATTAATTATGTGAAAGTGTTTCATTAAATAGTCGAGGACTTGAAAATATTTATGTGGCAATTCCTTTCAAACAACTTGAAATTAATATATATATATATATATATATATAAAAGAATCTCAATATGGCCCACTATAAAAAGAAAATTCACGTTAAAAGAGATTCATTTTCAATGAATCGATTATGTTCAAATTAAATTAATTGGAATCCATTAAACTTTCGAATAAGTTGTATACGATAAGGCGTATACTAAAAAAAAGGCTTAATATAGGAAGAGTGAAAACATTGAACGAATTCAGCCATTTACTCCATATAATAGCTACTTAAATAAGAGCGGTTATCTACCTAAGACTTCAGGAGAATTCGAGCGTCTAGGTGAAGAATTCTCCTTAACGAGAATTTATCGATATTCATAAAAAAAAAATGAAAAAGTAAAAAAATAAAAGGAGAATTCATTGCTATTAGAAAAGTGAAAAAAACAGGCTTCTTAACTTCGAGGGCGATTGAGTATGCTTTTGATAGGTCGTGTAGGCTCCGCGGGAAAGCGAAGCAGCATATAGTGTTAATAATGCAAAATCCACGCCTGTCGCACTCTCTCGCCTTCACTTGTGCCCCCGTTCACTCGAGGCATGTTCATTGGCAATCCTATAAAATTCACGAAACTCTATTCGATATTAAAATTGAAGAAGAAGAGTTGTTCAATCATTTAAATCAACCCTATTGAAAGTTGATTTTTCCTTTTTCATTTTCCAATTATTCCTTTGACCGGCTTGTCCTCCCAATTGATTATATGTCACCCCGGTCACACACCCATCAAGATCGCTCAATTGACTGGTGCTTCCCCTCCGCCGCATCAACGCTCTCCAAACTGGCCGATGGTTGGAGTCCTACTTTGCTAACCTCTCGCTTCCTGGTCCACCAGGCCACGACCCTAAACAAATGCCATCCCTAAATGTAATGGACACCCGAAACAGTAGGATTTATAAAAAATCATTGCTGGCAACTATGAAAAAATAAAATTGCTCACAATTTATTAAATGTTGGAGACGTAGAAGAGGGTATTTTATTGTGGTTATGTAATTAATACAGGTTACGTCATAAGTAAATTAAAACATCAGTAGAATAATAAATCTTTTTATCATAATCAGTATATTAATTAATATTTGTATGATATTAGAAAAGACAATATCATTACAGAATGAAATATTACACATACAAGTGCGAATTGATGACGAGTGGAAAATGCAATTAAAAAGCCAATATAGAGCAACATAATTGACACAACTAAGTTAAGTCAAAGAATTCGACACGATTTTAAAATGTAATGCAATGTATTATTTTAATTCTTTTTGAAGTTAGGCCCTTTTATGCATTTGATTGTAAACATAAAGATAATATTCTTATCAATTTTTCCATTATATAAATTGAAATATTCTATTCAATCACATCTATATTTCCAAGTGAAAAGAGAAAACACGAAAATATCTTCATAAAAAAATGTAAGAATAATAATTTCTTTAAAATTTTATGACAAAATTTCTTGATATAATGATTTGACTCCGGGGCAATGCCTGGGGTACCGTACCCTAATTTCCTATATAAACTACTTAATTTTCTACTAATATTTTTCATGCAACAGGCGAATTTTTATCTAATTGACCCAGAAAGGACTCACTAAAAAACTATCATCATCATCCTTTTCCTTTCCTGAACCACCACTTGGGTCCTTTTACTTATTTTGCCATCAATTTGGTCCAAACATTGTGGTTTCGTCCACCAATTTGGTCCCGCCATCGATCCTCTAACGAAAATCGGATGTGGCGATAAATGGTGTCTAAAAGATATTTCTTTAATCAAACTTCCCCAAAACTAAGTCGTTTTTGCAATTTTTTATTTTATAAAATTTAATGGAGAAGGGAAGTTGGGAAGGAGGTAGACCAATTGGGAGCTCCCCGTCTCTTTGGACGCCTCCGGCGACCTCTCTTGAGGAGGTGGTGGTTAGATGGGGAGACCCCAGCCAGTTTGCCCCCCCTCTCGATTTTTAAACTAAAAAATGTTGTGGCCTCCCCGGCTAGTCGCCGCCCCCTCCCAAGGAGGTCGATGGAGGCAAGAGGAACCTCCGCCGACCTCAACCAAGGGGGCGTCGGCCGATCGGGGAGCCCCGGTTGGTCTACCTCCCTTTTCCTCTTCCATTGTTTCAAAACGGGGGGAGAGGGGAAGGGGGAGTAGATCGGTTGGGGCATTCCTGGCCGAATGTCGTCCTTTCAGTCGAGGTCACTGGAGATTGGGGGTTCGGTCGACTCAATTTGCCTACTTAATTCGTTAAAACTAAAAGGAATTCAAAAAATTATAAAAACGTTGTTGTTTTTGACAAGCGCGAATGAGGAAAAATAGTTTTTTTGATGCTGCTTATTGGGAAATGAGACATCCGCTAGTGGTGCTCATGGCGAGGACCAAATTGATGGATGGAACTGCAAAGTTTGGGCCGAATTGGTGGCAAAATAAGTAGAGGGATCCAAGTGATAATTCGGAGAAATAAAAGATGACTTTGATAGTTTTCTTATTTCTTTTAGAATTGGGCCAATGTTTTGTTTTCGTCAAACTTCTGTCGTTGGTAGATTTTGGCACATCGCCATGCTCTTCTCCATCATCGAACCGACACATCTCCTTCTTGTCTGCATTTTCCCAATCGAGGCATGGCTTCCAGTTAGACTGTTAGTTGAAAATCTTTCCCTCTCCTCTCTCGATTGAAAAAATTCAGCCTTTCTGATTGAATTTCTTCCTCCCATTTCCCCAATCCCTTTTTCGTTTCGAGCTTGCCGAAAGAGACCGAAAGTTTCTCCGCTCTCTTCTCCTTTTTCTTCTCCCCTTCTGGGATGTCGTGATAATTCCCGCCAAAGCAAGAAAATGAGTGAGCCCATCTTCCGGGTTTCGACCAATTAGATGTTCTACGAGATGAGCTTTCGCGATTTGGGCTGAAATCAATAAAGGGGCCCTCAAAATTCTGTGGTTTTGAGTGTTCGTTTTCGTTGTGCTGATGGGGAGTTCTCTTGTTGGGTTCCTGCTCCCTCTGTTGCTTCTTGCTGGTAATCATTGAATAAACCTCTTTGTTATTCTTACTTTTTGCAAAATTTGATCAATTCGGGTTGTTGGAGTTCACTATTGTCTTCAAGAAGCTTCAAAAGTTTCGCGACGTTTGAGCTCTGATCAATGATATTTCTGTTTTCTTTGGGGCCTTGTCATTGCAGCTGGTTTGGTGAACTGGAGCTTGATAGGTCTTATTGATTTGATAGCTTTCCTTGTCTTCCAGTTCAGTGCCTCCAACTTAGGTGAGCCTTTTAACTTGTTTCGGTTCAATTCTCATACTATTGTTTCATTCGGGTAAATTGGATTTTGCATGGTATTTTTCGTCGCTGACAGAATAAAGTGCTTATCATTTATTGTCATTCTTAAAAGCTTAAGTTGGTTTAACACCCCTTTCATAGCTAGATGGGAATGACACCAAGGTCGAATCTACTTCTTGTTCCCCTTTCTCTTCTCTTTATTCCATTACCTTTAACATGGACATCCGGGGCGGATAAAATAAATTTGACACGAAAGGGCTGCTGCAGCTCGAAATCAGAACCTGTGTTCCTACACCATGTTAACTGCTTATTGCTTATGTAAAATCTTATGCTTGATAGATGGTGCTCTGAGAACGTCCAAGCATCCTTTAGCATTGTTGAAAGCTAAAGTTTTTCTAAGATAAGATCCTTTTATTTTAATATTTTTTTTACATCACCAATCTTTTCTACTAGATTCCTCAGTTGGCCATTCTGAAACACGATTATTTTGTCGGTTTTGTCCTTGCTTTAAGAGGGGTAGAATATAAGAAGCTTGGAAGAGTTTATTCCTTTCACAGGCTGCAAATTTAACTTAAATGCATCGAGTGTAGCATACATATATAAGTAGATGCTGTATGATTGCTCAGTTGGCACTCCTGATTAAGGTCTTCCACCTGCTGCTTGCACTTTACTCCCATACCCATAAGCAACATTGATGCAATTCAAATTGGCATCCATTTTTAAACCAGAATGGTGAAAAATGTGACATTTACTTTATTTCATAACCAGGGATTTCATTTGTAATCAATGGCACATCTTAGCTGCGTTAGGATTTTATATTTGTCCGTCAATTGTTAGCACAACCATTTTCTAAGCTAAAATGTCTTTGATCAGACAACTCGCCCATTTTATCAAGGTGCAAGTACTTGTGCTTTGACTGCTTCGACCAACACCAGAAAGATAATGATCAGGACGAGAAGTGCTTTTGCTTAGGGATTTTCCATTTGAGTTTGTTCAAGTTCTTTGTGCAATCCCTGTTGGTGGTGCATCTTGGATTTGATAATATGATTGCTTTCAACTGTTTGGAGATCTGCTAGGTCATTTCCTCTCTTTTTGCACTTAAGTTTTTGCAGTTTCCTTAGTTGTCTGCATTCTTGATTATGTCCTGTTGGTTTTTGGCAGGGTTTCACTACCGTAGGCGTTCTTTATTGCTGTGGTCAACTATTATCTTCTCCCTACTAGTTATCCTTTGTCAATCAACATTTCTTGTTCTATGGGCTACTCATGGAGACAATTGGAGTGCAGCAGAAACTTGGTGGGCAAAGCTTTTCGGATTCATGATGTAAGAATTTTCACAATGTGTTTCCTTCACTGGTTTGTCTCTACTTATCCTGATAATTACTTTCTTGTGACATATGCGCAGAGTCTACTCTTGGAGATCACCCATTGTAATATATTTTTTGGTAATACAGCTATTAGCAGTTTTTGTTGCTTTATTTGAAATCTACTGGGGTAGATTTTATCTGGTTACATGGCAAGTTTCGGGCTGGGGCAATTTCTTCTCTATTATTGAACAGCTGGGTAAGGAGTTAAATTATTGTGCATATTTTAACTTTCCTTTTCTCAAATTGATAATTTTATATAGTTGAAGTGGACTCTCTATAGTTTCTTAATCTGCATTGATAACTGTTGGTATTTTGCTCCCTTTAATTGTGAAAGGTTATCGTACGAGGAATGCTTGCTGCTTACTCTTGCCTGCAGTTCAACTGGTTGTGGGAATCAGTCATCCTTCATGGATATCTTTGCCGTTTTTTATTGGCAGCTGTGTCGGTCTTGTAGATTGGTCTTTGACAAGCAATTTTCTTGGTCTCTTCAGGTGAACTGCTTACTGTCAATTTTGGCCCGCCTTTCATCTCGCTTTTGCACATGACCATGCATATATACTTTGTAGTCTTTTTATATTATTTAGGACTCTTTGGATTTGTTATATTATTAAAAGTTGTTTTTAATCAATTTAGAACTTTTTAAAGTGCTTTAAGAGCATTCTTTGTGTGGTAATGAGTTCTCAAAATTGTTTTTCAAGACATGTACTAGTGATTGGAGCATCATAACCAAAACATGAGACTGATCACTGGCAATTGTTATCTAGAGCTTTTGAAATGGTCACGTGCAATAGTGATTTGGTGGAAACTAGACCTTCTTCTTGTTAGTCTCAAAAGTGTGCTTCTTCAAGTTCTAGAGTTGTTTTTAGAATCACATTTCGAGGCTCAAGCTTGCTTGTGGAATTACATTTACTAAGACATTCTTTGACAAAATTTTGTACACACTTTCTCCAACAACCAAGCAGGTTAGTTTGTTCTTTCAGAAAAACAGAAGCTGCTTTTTAAGTTATTTTTGCCAGACCCCCTTAGTGTCCTCTTTTTGTTTTATCTTGAAGGTGGTGGAGAGCACTTCAGCTCTATGCAGGTGTCAACATTGGTCTGCTTTACATGTATCAGCTTCCTGCGGAGTTCCTTGATGTGTTTCGATGGATAGCTGATTTCATTGGTTTATATTGGATCTCTCCAAAATCCGAGTGGCCAATGATTTCTTCTGGCATCTCCCTTGTACTTTTCTACATAATGGTAATAATCGCATTTTTGATATTTTGTCTTCTGACCACCGAAAATTTAGTAAAGCTAGAAATTTGGTCAAATTTGGTCTTTTGATGTTGAAAGTGTCCAGCTCATGTCGGTGCATCTTTTATTAGATAATTAGTTTATATGTAATACCACTTCTGTATCTACCGGATTAGTCTTTAGGAAAAATAGATTGCTCAGCCAGTGAAATATAGGTTTTTCCATCTTTTATGGTTTTTGTGATCATCGAGTTTGGTTCTGTCTTTCTAACTAACTTGGCTTTTATTGCAGCTATCCTGTGTAAAATGTACGCTGGAAGAGATGGAATGCATTTTATCAAGTGAAAGCCATCTAACAGAGCAGCTTCTTCCTTCCAAATATTCGTTTTTTATCCGCGAGTCAAGGTATTTGTGAATTTATTTGAATTCATTAACGATTCATGTTTTACTGACCTTTGAAAATCACTAAGGAGGTATATTACTTTTAGGCTGAGCTACCTTACTAATAAATGGTGCATCATTTCTTGGGAGATTAATATCTGCTCATTTAATTTAAAATTGCAATTCTATAATTATGTTTGTTTATCTGTCATTTCTTTTATATCATGGTACCCAACCTATGTATGATCTTCCCCTTTTGTCGTTGCTGTATTACCCTTCTCCTACCATGTACTTTTTGTGTCAAATCCTCCTTACAACAAATTTCATGATTTAGATCAACAAGTTGAAAGTGATAGATGAATTGTTTTGGAGATTAATGGAAAGCAATGCATTGTGGTAAATTTAACTTATTTCTTCACATGATCAACCTGCTTATACTACCTTTAGTGATCTCTGATATTAACATGAACTGTTTGATATCAATTCTTGTAAAAGGGAACTGAGTGCTCCTTGGCCCTTCGATACTTGATTCATCTTAGGAGCACTTACATGGGCAAATCTTTTGTTGTATTCTTTCTTTTGTTGCTTAAAGTTTGTTATTTTATTCCGAAAAACAGGTCGGGTGTGAGGCATACCAATATGTTATTAAGGGGATCGGTTTTTCGAACTTTTAGTATCAACTTCTTCACTTATGGTTTCCCGGTATGCATCTCTGAGCTTCGCTTTCTTCCTGTTTTGTATAGTGGTTCGATTTGTTTCTTGCAATGATGAAAGACTCCTTAAGGTCCCAATTATATTGTTAAACCAAGCTCGTACAGTATTGATGTCATCTTCCCACTAACTTAATCTTCTAGGAAAGTTGGTCACTTAACTAGTATCACATTGGATATTCCAGTTTCGAGTTTCCTGTTTATTTCGTCTATCTGTTTCTATTTGCCTTTGGTTTTAGGTAAACCTGCCCCTTAACTATGTTGAACCTCAACTTATTAAAGAGTTATTTGCATGGTTTATACCATGCAGTTCTCGGAGATGATCACATTCCGTTCATATTTGGTTAGGAGCATGTTCAATAACCGTTCGTTCTTGATGGAGTTTTGGCAAGAAAATCATAATATAGTGGAGATAATTTTTTTGCTTGCTAATTTTCTGAAGTTACTATATAAATGAAGTAACATATTGGAATAACTGAAAATGATATATGTTGCCATGTGATAATATGTTCAGATTCTTTTTCTCATTTTCTGAATCTAGTACATTGTAAGATGGTTACTTCTCTTCTGGATATTTGACTTCTTTATTTGTAATAGATAGTAGGATTGTGGCGTTTCAATTCCTCTAAGCGATTAGCTATAGTTGATATTATGATGAATTGAAATCATGGCCTGCAAATTGTATCCTGTATTAGGATTTTCAGATTGTAGATGCTTACCATTTATAGTCCCATTTAAAATACACACGTATATGCATTCTTGTATAATTTATTGGTTTACCATTAATTTTCACTGGTGAAAGTGACAGGTGTCTCTGTTTGCTCTCTCGTTTTGGAGTTTTCACTTTGCAAGCATCTGCGCCTTTGGATTACTTGCCTATGTTGGATATAACATATACGCCTTCCCTTCTTTATTCCGTTTGCACCGCCTAAATGGGCTCTTGTTGGTCTTCATCCTGTTATGGGCCCTGGGAACATATATCTTCAACGTTGCATTCTCATTCTTAAAATGGAAACTCGGGAAGGTATCTCACTATTCTGTTTTTATCTTTAACTTGTCGTTTTTAGTAAAGTCCCCTGGTTGGCCTAATGCTCAATGGAGTGGATAGAGTTCTGGTGACTTTGTCTCCTGCTCTGACTCCTATCTCTCATTTCATGAGGTGTGGCCACCCACATGGATTTTGCTAAGGGGCTTGACCTTACTGGCTATTCGTAGGCTAGGGAACCATAAGGAGTTCCGGCCAAACGAAAGAAATAAGTGTTAAGTTGTTGAAAACATATATGCAGGATATGGATATATGGGAAATGGTTGGATTGTGGCATTATCCCATACCCGGATTTTTTCTCCTTGCTCAATTTTGTCTTGGGGTCCTTGTTGCCATGGGAAATCTGGTGAACAACTCTGTTTTCCTGTGCTTGTCTGAAGAGTATGGGCAACCTATTGATGAAGGATCTTTTGGAGAAGGTAATGGGACATAGTAAGAGAGATTGTTTTATATGATGGATTTACTTTTGTTATTGTCTGGCTTTGCTTTGTTGTGATTTATTGGAACAAAATGCTTGCATGGAGTATTTTCTATGGACATTATTGAAGTATTTTTTGTTGAACCACTTTTGATATGTATTGCTGCACCTCTTTGCCAAGCTAAGCTTTTGAAGATGATAATTACCTAACATGGCTTTGTGAGGGGGCTCTGTTCCTTTTGATCTGTTTTCTCTAATTCCGTTCTGGGGTTCCTTAAAAGGTTTCTTTTTGAGGTCTACCTCTACCTCCAACTTAATGTTTTGCCTGAAAACAGTTTCTTCCTATGTTTTTTCTTTATTCCGGTGTCATCTAAAATCCTGGAGTTCAAAAATTGAACCATGCTTTACTCAATTACTCATCGCAGTGGAAAATGACACCAAAGTGCTGATCGTGGCTACTGTTGCTTGGGGACTAAGGAAATGCTCTCGAGCCATTACTTTGGCTCTGATATTCCTCATAGCAATGAAACCTGGCTTCATCCATGCTGTTTACAGTACATTTTCTGGAACTTCACTTTTTCTTATGTCCATGAGATTCTGGAAGTTAAACTAAGTGTTTTCCCCACTTTCTTTTACATATAAATTGATTGATTTGGGCCTTTTCTTGATCTATGTGGCAGTGCTCTTTTTCCTGATTTATCTTTTGAGCCACGACATCAATAGACAGATCCGTCAAAGCCTGATTCTCCTCTGCGAGGCTCACTTTGCCTTGATATATGTTCTTCGAATCAGTTTGATCTCTGAAGCACTGGAGAAAGAGGGATCACTTAGTCGGGAAATTCTTTTGCAGTTAGGTGTGTTGATTCTCTTTCAAATAAATATTAGAAATGAATAGTATTTTCGTTTATCAAGTGATCACTTAAAGTTGAGATCAGGATGCATGTTTTATAATCTCAAAGCTAGATGATGAGGGTTCCCCCCTGGGTTCTGTGGCTGCTACTAATCTATGGGAAACTGCACCAAATAAGATGAAGTATAAACAAAATTTTATTATTCACATCGCACTCACTGAAAGGCTACGCGGTTTATACTGTTCGCTGTTCGGTGATTGATTGAGCCAGTTCTGACCTAGTTTTGCATATTGGCGAATGTATATAGACCTTGATGGGACCACATGGTTGATCTCAGTTTGCTGCTGCAGAAACTGATAAGGTCCAGTCTGTTCGGCTTTGGTGACTCATAACCTAGGATGGAGATGCATGATCTAAGTTCACATGATATTCAAACATCTGGCATACTCATATCCTAACTGTGAAATCTAGGAAAACCAGTGGATTGTGAAAAGGATAACTTTGTTAGATGAAGGATTGATTTACTCTTTATTATTTTATACTTCCCTTCATGGACTGGAACACTGATAAGGGACCAATACGTGGAATTATTCTTAATTAAAGACAACGCACAGGCATATATACTCAAACCAGGCTCTGAAACGACGTGAATGATCAGCTCTAATGAGTTTATAATGCTTGCAGGAGCGTTAACTGTTACTGAATGCGATTTAGACTTATATATGCTACTGTCTTCTAAAATATTCTGATACCTTGTGACGAAACTGATGCAGGTCTTCTAGAATGTGATAGTTGGGAGTTTGTAGAAATAGCTTTGCTGGCTTGCTTCTGTGCTATCCATAATCATGGTTTCGATATGCTATTTTCATTGTCGGCAATCATACAGCACTCTCCTAGCCCTCCGATTGGATTTAGCATTTTGAAAGCTGGCTTGAACAAATCCGTGTTGTTATCGGTGTATGCATCTCGAAACAGCAAAAGCAGCTGTGGAAGTTCTTCCTCAGGTATAGTTTTACTGGGATGAAATCTAATTATTGCATTCATTTTCTTTAGATCTTTTTTGCGAACCATTTCAACAAAGCTTATTATTAGCCTTTGGTCGTATTTTTAAAAGCTACAAATTTAGTATGAAAAATTTATGGCTGGAAAAATGAAAAACATATATATGATATTTGGTGGATACTGTCATAAGTAAAGGAGGAGAAAAGGGTGGAGAGAATTTCTTAAAGAGATTTAAACATGAAATAAAAACTATATCCTCAAGTACGTGTCTTTTTTTATTTTTTATTTTTTAAATTTCCTTAGTGATGATTGTTGTATTTTTTAATTAATTAAATTTTTTTTACGGGTCCCCTACACGCTCCCTGCTCCTCCCTTCCTGAACATTTTATCTTGCTCAACTAACTTGTAGGAACTTCACCTGTTAAGTTCTTCTTAATAACTGCCTGTATTTTGCCGTAGCTACGCATGATATACTAGATTATTCAATTCAAGCAAATAATTAATATCATGTAACTGTTGGAACGAAACAGTACTTGTTGCCACTAATTACTGTGATCTTTTATTTCAGAGAGGAGGATTGCTGTATTTCTCAGTGCAATTGGGCAGAAGTTCCTGTCCATCTATCGATCATGTGGGACTTACATTGCCTTTTTGACCATTCTCCTCACGGTGTACCTTGTGGAGCCAAACTACATCTCCTTCGGCTACATCTTCATCCTCCTAATTTGGATAACAGGAAGACAACTAGTTGAGAAGACAGAGCGACACCTCTGGTTTCCGATCAAAGCCTACTCAGTTGCTGTTTTCATCTTCATCTACTGCTTGAACACCTTCTCAATCTTTGAAAAGTGGCTCTCAGGTTTGCTTGATCTGCAATTTAACTTGGGTTACGACTCGGAAGCTTCCTTGTTTGTAAACGTCTGGCAGTCTCTGGCAGTAATGGTGGTGATGCAGCTGTATAGCTATGAGAGGAGGCAGAGCAAATACAGCCAAATAGATGACCCGAAGCTTGAGTCAGGCCCGCTCGGATTCATCAAAAGGCTGTTGATTTGGCACAGTAACAAGATACTATATATGGTGTTGTTTTATGCTTCTCTGTCTCCAATAAGCCTTTCTGGGTTTCTGTATTTAGTTGGGGTGGTCATTTGTCCTCTGTTACCTAAATCTTCCCGGGTCCCATCAAAGTTGTTCCTTGTTTATACAGGGATTTTAGTTGTAACAGAGTATCTGTTTCAGATGTGGGGGATGCAGGCTGGGATGTTTCCTGGACAGAAGCACTCCTACTTAGCAGCACTTCTGGGCTTCCAGCAGTTTGGTTCTGGCTTTTGGGGTCTTGAATTAGGCCTAAGGGGTAAGGTGCTTGTAATAGCTGCATGTACACTTCAATACAATGTCTTTCGCTGGCTTGAGAAGATTCCATCCACCATGTCGAGCAAAGAAAAGTGGGAAGAGCCTTGCCCATTGTTTCTGTCTTCTGAAGAAAGCTTCACCAATATTTCTATTCCTAATGGAGAAAGCAGGTGGGAGGGAGTCACTAGTAACTCATCACTATCTTCAGCCTCTAGCAACATTCGGGCATCAAGTGACGTATTGGGCATTAGAAAATCCCTTAGATACTTCTGGGGAAGCAGTCGAGAGAGTCACAAGTGGAACAAGAAGAGGATCCTCACTCTGAGAAGAGAGAGATTGGAAGTCCAAAAGTCGATCATAAAGGTGTACCTGAAGTTTTGGATTGAGAACATGTTCAACCTCTTTGGCCTCGAGATAAACATGATCGCTCTTCTCCTGGCAAGTTTTGCATTATTGAATGCCGTCTCTATGCTCTATATTGCATTACTTGCAGTTTGTGTGCTTCTTAGTCGCCCATTAATTCGAAAACTGTGGCCACTTTTTGTCTTCCTGTTTGCTGCAATTCTTGTCCTTGAATATTTTGCCATATGGAAAAATGCACTGTCTCCAGACCTGGTAATCCCGAGGGATGCTGATACGCATTGTCGTGACTGCCCAGAAAGCTCAAAGTACCTACATTTTTGCGAAAGATGTTGGTTAGGTGAGACTAACCTTACTTTTTTCAGATCGTCAATTATTTAAAAGCTCTTCTGCCTGATTCTTACATTGTATGGAAAATTTGCATCCTTTAATTGATTTCCCCCTCACATCTGTAAGCTACAGTAGCAATGCGCATATGATACTTGGGCGAATGAGCAAAATGAACAGACAAAAGGAGTAAAAAGGGAACCAGAACGGGGAGTACTAGGGAACAAGAACCTGCTTGTCTAGTGTGATGAGATACTGAGTTTCCTATGAAGCTAAAACTTAAAAGAAATGTGCACTAACTAATATACATTAAGTATTGTCCGGCAGTTCTTGTGCTATCATAAACTTATTTTTCTACCATCAATTCTTTGGGTCAAACTAAGTTTGAATGGTCCTTCTATCTTTTTATGACCAGGATGCTGCTTATGTTGTCATTATATGTCTATTCATGTTAACTCTGGGCCCTTCACTGCAGGTCTCATTGTTGATGATTCTCGGGTGCTTATCAGCTACTTTTTAGTCTTTATGTGTGCCTGCTTAAAGCTCCGCGCAGATCACCTATCCACCTTCTCAGGGTCCCACACTTACCGCCAGGTAATCTCTCAGCGCAAGAACATATTCGTCTGGAGAGACCTCTCATTCGAAACCAAAAGCATGTGGACGATCCTCGACTACCTGAGGCTTTACTGTTACTGCCATCTGCTGGATGTTGTCCTCGCTCTGGTTTTAATCACTGGGACCCTTGAGTATGATATCTTGCATCTTGGTTATCTCGCCTTTGCTCTGGTTTTCTTCCGAATGAGGCTGGAGATACTCAAAAAGAGGAACAAAGTATTCAGGTTCCTCCGCATGTACAACTTTGCCATCATTGTCCTTTCCCTTGCATACCAGTCTCCTTTTGTCGGGGACTTTAGTGCAAGGAAGCGAGACACAATCAATTACATATTTGAGGTGATTGGGTTTCATAAATACGATTATGGATTTCGGATTACTGCGAGATCAGCTCTGGTGGAGATCGTAATATTCATCCTTGTCGCTCTCCAGTCTTTCATGTTCTCTTCGCAAGAGTTTGATTATGTGTCTCGCTACCTCGAAGCAGAGCAAATTGGTGCAATTGTACGCGAACAAGAAAAAAGGGCTGCATGGAAGACTGCTCAGTTGCAACATATTCGAGAAGTCGAGGACAAGAAGAGACAGAGAAACATGCAAGTAGAGAAAATGAAGTCGGAGATGCTCAACCTTCAAATACAGCTTCATGATTCGAACTTGAGTGCAGATTGTGTAGAAAATTCTCCTGAGAATAACAAAGGGCTTCGGAGGAGAAATGCAGTTTCTCCAAATGTAGATACCAGGACTCTCGAGAAAGGGGAAACAGGTTCACAGATTGTAGAGCATGTTTCTAAAGAGGAGGAGATGGCTCGCTCGTATGAATCATTCCATTCACCAGGTAGTACGACTTCAGAAAGTCCACCCCATTGTGAGATCACTGAGATAGAAGAGGACATGGCTGATACTTATCAACATAAGTTGGACAAACAGGAGAGAGTTAAAGAGCACCCTCGGGAAAATCCGATTATTTCTGCAGTTCAGCTTATTGGGGATGGTGTTTCTCAGGTCCAGTCTATAGGGAACCAAGCAGTTAACAACCTTGCAAACTTCTTGAACATCAAGCCCGAAGAGACAGACTTAAATGAGAACAAGTGTCTCGAGGATGGGAAGTACGATGAGATGGAGAGTCAGAGGAGGCACTTGGCCATAAATCGATCATCCTCTGTGCAATCTGATATAAGCTCAGATGCTGCAAGTCTCCAGTTAGGAAGAATCTTGAGTCATATATGGGCCCAGATGCAGTCAAACAACGATGTGGTCTGCTACTGCTGCTTTGTTCTAGTGTTCCTCTGGAACTTCAGCCTTCTCTCGATGGTCTATCTTGCTGCTCTCTTTTTCTATGCCTTATGTGTGAACACTGGACCCAGTTATGTTTTCTGGATCATAATGTTGATCTATACTGAAGTATATATTCTTCTCGAGTATCTCTACCAAATTGTCATTCAGCACCATGTTTGGAGCTCAGACACCAGCCTGCTACGGGAGTTGGGATTTCCCCAGCATAAGATAAAGTCCTCCTTTGTAATGGGCACAATGCCTCTCTTTCTTGTCTACTTGTTCACACTCATTCAAAGCTCGATAACAGCAAAGGATGGTGAATGGGCGTCTACAAATGAATTACATTGCTTAAGGGGTGTCCATCTTCAGAGAAATCAAGAACTCCGGAACCGAGTTGTAATTATCATGAAAGGTGCAATCAGAAGCTTTTTTTGGTACTTGAAATCGCTGATACAGGGAGCAGAATCTCCTCCCTACTTTGTTCAGGTTTCCATGGATGTCTGTTCATGGCCTGATGATGGGATCCAACCCGAGAGAATTGAATCCGCCGTGAACCAATTGCTCCGAACAGTCCATGACCAGAGATGCAGCGAGAAAAACCCAAACCTCTGCCCATTTGTCAGCCGCGTCCATGTTCAGAGTATTGAGAGAAGCCCAGAAAGCCCAAATGTGGCCTTGGCGGTTTTCGAGGTTATATATGCATCTCCTATTAAGGGTTGTGCCTCTGCTGAATGGTATAGATCTTTAGCTCCTGCAGCTGATGTGGCAAAGGAGATTCTCACGGCACAGGCATTGGGTTTTGTGGACCACATAAGATTTCCGTACAGGATACTATCAGTAATTGGCGGGGGCAAACGAGAGATAGATTTGTATGCCTACATATTTGGTGCAGATTTGACAGTGTTTTTTCTAGTGGCTATGTTTTATCAGTCAATCATGAAGAATAAGAGCGAGTTTCTCGATGTATCTCAGCTTGAGGATCAGTTCCCAAAGGAGTTTGTTTTCATCTTAATGGTAATGCCGCCATAGAATATCAACAGCTAATTAATGAGATTCTGCCATGAGTCTTAAAAATGGCTAGAGTGATTGAGCAGTGATAGGAACCCTGCTCAGTCCAGTAGTGAATCAGTTGGTTGGTTTTGCTTTGGACTGTTACTTTTTGCTTAAAAATTACATATATTATTGTAACTTATATCGCATTCTGCATAAGTTTTATAAAACAGGTTGGATGCAGTAAACCCTGACTTGTGCTCATGTACCCTCAGTCAGAGTCCAGTCCATTCCAACAAATATGGTTCTATTACTTTTTACGTTTCTTACGGAGTGATCTTCATCTTGCAGGTAATTTTTTTCCTGATTGTGCTAGATCGGATCATCTACCTCTGTTCATTTGCCACTTGCAAAGTGATTTTCTATCTATTCAACCTTACTCTCTTTACATACACAATCACAAAGTATGCTTGGCGAATGGGGCCTTCTTTGCAACAGGCGGGATGGTTAGCACTCCGTGCTATATTTCTTGCAAAGGCCCTTTCTTTAGCTCTTCAAGCCATACAAGTACGGTATGGGATCCCTCATCAGAGCACCTTGTATCGACAGTTTCTAACAAGTGAAGTCTCTCGAGTCAATTACTTGGGTTATAGGCTTTATCGTGCTTTGCCCTTCCTTTATGAATTGAGATGTGTACTTGACTGGTCATGCACCACCACATCATTGACTATGTATGACTGGCTAAAGGTCTCTCTCTCTCTCTCTCTCTCTCTGACTTTTTAATATGTGAATTAAGTCTCATAAGCTTTAATTTTGATGTCAATTTGAGGAGGCTTGAGGTTCTGGTTTAAGTTGTGACAGTCCTATAGCCACCATCCTTTTTTATTTGTTCTTCTCCCGTGTCTAATTTGCATGTTCCAAGCTATCCAATACGTGACAATTATGTTAGATATACATTATTGTTGCTCATTTCTTCCAACTTGTTCATAATATAAACATGGACCACTCAACGATCTGTTATGGTTATGATTTCCTATCATGCTCGCTGTTTCTTTGAATTTCGAAAGTGAATTTCTAGAATTTGATCAGGAGGCGTTACTTGGCATTAATTATTTGATTCGGTCTTTCTTGGATATATTTTAAATAATTCATGACAAAGAATTTAAGTTTCACCGTGCCCATTGATTCATGCATTTATTTGTTTGATTATTTTGAGTGTGTTCTCAATGGAGTACACTGATTTTACTGTGGGGATTTTTATCTTATTCTTTGAGAAAAGTTTAAAGTCATTTATTCAATAAATAATAAAACGAAGGGTAAGAAAAGAGTATGAGACTGATATGTGGTTATCTCCTCAGTTGGAAGACATAAATGCAAGCTTGTACCTGGTCAAATGCGATGCGGTCTTGAATAGAGCAAAGCACAAACAAGGAGACAAGCAGACCAAAATGACCAAATGTTGCAATGGAATCTGTCTTTTCTTCTTCCTTATCTGCGTCATCTGGGCTCCTATGCTGGTAAGGCATAAGTTAAAACATTCTCATGGCTACATATATAATTATTAGTCACTCTGGACTGGATATTTTGACTGGAAACTGGAAGTCTGGTCCAACTCTCAAGCAAAGTTGAACAACCAAACCAATTTGAACTGATTCTTTTGGTGAAAGCAACCTCTACTGCAAGATAAACTTGGATCGTTGAGTACAATATGATTTTTAACTTTTATGAAGTAACTACCTTTTTGCTAGTGCAAGACATATTTATTTCTATGATGTGGTTTGAACCCATCAAAGCCCAGGTTGGGCCCATTGATCAATGCCTCAACTGGCATTAGGGTTTTATAGATTTGGCTACATGGCAGCATTTGTGCTAAACAATGGGAACTTCTTGTGCGATATGCTTTAGAGGTTTTCATATTGTCATGATTGCCTTTTTGGTCTATATGTCAAATGGATGTTTCATGGAAGTAATTGGAGCCTGAACGCCAAGCTTTACAAATTGCTGGAAGTAGTGGAACTTTTGTGTGTTTAAATACGCTTTCTACATTCCAGGGAGAAAAGGATTTGTAAGCTTAGACCTAGAATTATTTATAAGATAAAAGAATATCTCCGAAATATCAAGAATTTGGCTCTTTATAGTTAAGTGATTTAGACCTTGTCCTCACTATTTAGATTATATGCCTTTAAAAGGCTATCAGACAATTTTCTAATTTCGCATTTGATCCAACTTAAAATCCCACTACCAGTCACTGGATTCTGGGGTTGAGAATTGAAGATTTTTCCTTTAATCTTTCTACAAAAATAACCTCTCCTCTTCTGCAGATGTACAGCAGTGGGAACCCAACAAACATTGCAAATCCTATCAAAGATGCAAGCGTTCAAGTCGATATCAGAACTGTTGCTGGGAAGCTAACCTTGTACCAAACTACTCTCTGCGAGAAGCTCCCATGGGGTAACCTCAGCAGTAACCTCGACCACGATCTCGACCCCAAAGGCTATTTGGACACATTTGATAAGAACGATATTCAGTTAATATGCTGTCAGTCAGATGCGAGCTCCCTATGGCTCGTCCCAGAAGTAGTTCGGTTGAGATTTGTCCAGTCACTTCAGTGGGACCCAGACATGGGTATAAGCTTTAGTTGGGTGCTAAACAGAGACCGGCCAAAAGGGAAGGAACTCGTCCGATATGATAGGCCCGTCAGTACTGAGGATCTTCCTCAACGATGGGATGTGATGGAGGTTCTCAATGGGTCTCACAACAGCTTCAGGATATATAATGTGTACCCAAGGTATTTTAGAGTTACAGGTTCAGGCGAAGTCAGACCTCTTGAACAGGAGGTAATTCTCTTCCACTAGTGTCTTACAGACTCTTTTTTGGGGCAGTGATCTGTACTATTCATATTTGGTGCCTGTGATATCCCAGTAGCATTTATCACTTAATAACCCAATTGCATCTTAGCTAGTATTATGGCTATACATAACTACATAAACTTGTAGAGAAATGAGACCCTTAAGTCTGTGGGTTATAGTTTTAGGACTCAAACAGCAGAATGAACCAGCTGAGGTGTGGGTGCATCTTCTAGAATTTGAAGGCACAAGGGTACTATTTTAATGTGCCATTGGATCATTTTGATGAAACCAATTGGAAAGGATCCCATTTTTTGGTGATTGGACCTATCTGATCAGCCAATGAGTCCATGTTTATACGACTCTGCCCTGGAGACTCAAAGATAAAACTTGTGCTTGTGGAGCATGTGTATAAACAATCTCTTTACCCTTGCCCACATTTTGGAGTATTTCTAAAACTTTTCCCGTTTGCTGCAATTTTAATAGGTGAATGCAGTTAGTACAGATCTTGTTTTAAATCATGGGGAATTTCAATGGTGGTCCTTCCACGATATCAATTCTTCTGATGTAAGTGGATGTGAAGGATTGACTGGACCCATGGCTATTATAGTATCAGAGGAAACACCACCACGTGAGTGAGCATGAGATTTGTTCTTAAATATGATATAATGTATATATGTATATATATATATATATATATATATATTATATTTATCTTTTCGTGCTCCACACCAATCTCTCCCCCCACCCCCCCACCCCTCACTTCCAGTTTCACTTGAAGATAGTATGGCGCTGACTCACTTTGAAATTCTTCAGAGGGTATTCTTGGAGACACGCTTAGCAAGTTCAGTATCTGGGGTCTCTACATTACCTTTGTGCTCGCAGTCGGCCGTTTTATCAGGCTTCAATGTTCTGACCTGAGGATGAGAATACCGTATGAAAATCTGCCTTCCTGTGATAGGTAACTGTTAACTTCCATTTAATATGTACACTCTAGATGTACCTTATTGTCTGATAATGATACTTCCCATGACATGATTATTATACTGCATAGGTTCTGGGTTCCATCATGAAAACCAAATGCTCAGATTTATTCTGTTTGCTCTGTTTCTTTCGGTTCTCTACAGTTTCATTTCAGGTTCAATGTTTCTAGAGCCCGAACGACACTTTATGGGGTGTCTATCTAATCAGTAGCTTAAGGTTTAGAGAAATCTGGTCATTTTGCAATGATAAACTTCCCCTTAGCCTTTTACTTTCTCAGTCGAAAGTTGAACCATAGAAGATCCTATCCTGTATATTCTCAATTTCATTGTCAGATCAGTTCATTACATGGCACTCGCTGACTTTCACTCTTCAAACACGGAAGGCTGTTGGGTATCATAATAAACTATCTTCACCAAAAAAGAGAAAAAGAGGGTAAGAGAGAGAGAGAGAGAGAGAGGGAACAGAAGAAAAGTGCGTGTTTCAATATTGAAATTTAATCTAATTTGCTAACTTTGTTTCCCTCTTTTCTCTGCTCTGAATGTTAGGCAGATATTGTTCGATCCTGCTTCGATTATGTTCCGAGTTTTACCTTGTATCTAAATAGGAAGCAAATTTGGCTTTGTAGGTTGATAGCAATTTGCGAGGACATATATTCAGCTAGAGCAGAGGGTGAACTCGGAGTTGAAGAGGTCCTTTACTGGACACTAGTGAAGATTTACCGATCGCCCCACATGCTTCTGGAGTACACCAAAGCTGACTGAGTTATCATAGCTAAGGATTTATTTTGGTTTTCAGCTTGAGTTATGCCCCAGTAAGACCAGCGCTACAATTCCCACACACTACAAATACAGGGCAGATCAATGTCGGCACCCGATCATGCCAGCCCCCTGGCGAAACATGCGACATTGGTGTATGCTTATGCTATTTTGGCTGTGATTGATCCACTGGTATCCAGTACCGGCAAGACTTATCATGCAATACTGTGACAGATCTTCATCAATCTTTAATGGTAGTTAAACTTGGAGATTCGAATGACACGCTACTAACTGCTCCAAGTGCTCCTCTTGTTGCCGTTTCTGGTCACGATGTATATAAATCTTTTGGCTAACTGCATAGAATATGCCATTGTGCCCGATAGGACCCAAAACCGGGGAAGATTGAAGGTAATTTCTTCTTCTAGGTAAAGGAGAGGGGCCTTTGAATGTCATATTGCATTTATTTTTTCTTTTTTTGGGTTCAAATAGAAGTTGGAGGCAGTATCAAATGTATTCTTTAGCATTTGCAGTCATAATCAAACTTGCCCGATCTTTTTATGGGTTCGTCTCGGCTACTTTCAACCATCTGATCCGATCTATCTTCTGTAACGGTTACTGCAGGTAAGTTGAAACGACAATTAGTGAGGACCAATGACGATATTTCTTAAAGCTCATGAACATGTCAAAAACTATTAAGGACAAAACTTAGTTGTACTTTACTTTCCCAAGTCAGGTCTTTCTCCTGGTCGTGACCATATTTGTGTTCCTTCTAGAGAAGTGACATCAATGTCGGCTTCATCTTGATATGGTAGAAGTCATACGGAGAGACGTTCATTTAACTTGTGCTTCCTCACGTGAGTGCATCATCCGAACTTGACACCAAGCCGAGAAGCCTGTTATGAAGGTTGGGGTCTGGTGGTCTATTTACCACCATGTCGAGTGAATCTTTTATCCTGCTTCTTTACTTGGCGCGAGTTTCTGCAGTGTTGGTTTTGCAAATGAACGTTTCTTGTTTAGCCTAGGCATGTAACCATGAACATGTCCCCAGAAGATCCCCAAGATCTGGAATCGCTCCTCCAAACAAGATCTGGCCGGCTACCAACGGTGAATTATCCCAGCTCGAAAGGAGAGATGCCAGGCAAACTGCAAGCCTATAACGGGTTCCGTGATTATATGACAGCACATACTCTACAGTCTACTGAGATCAGCGCCACTCGTTTGCATTTGTAAACTTATGATGTCTTTGTACATTTGAAGCAGTCTCCTAGGATGTAGTCTGGTCATTTTCACTTCCATTGTTTGGCATAATATAAAATGTTAGGGTACAAAGACGAGGCAGCTCATAATGGAAAACAGGGCATAGAAAGTGTTATATTACCACCAGAAGCATGCCTTCATTCCTTATACCAAACTTACAAGATGCAAAATCCCTCTCTAGTCATCCCTAAGTTTATATCCAAACGAAAAAATCACTAGAGCTGAAAATGAAGGCTACTCCTAATTAAAGATGAGAAAGGATTCTCACCTGGTCATCCCAAGAGTCCTCCCCGGAACAATTCCACCACACTCACAAACACGAAAACTTTCTGCAACAAAACGTCAGCATATCGGTGGCCTAATCAATCCCTTGTCACGTCAAGCCTCAGTCGCTGTCCTTTGACATCTTCATCTTCTTATTAGCACTGCCACCGCCAGTAATCTTCTTCTCGACATACTCGGGAACGGTATCTTCCATGACCTTTGGGCAGTGGAAGCTGAAATCTTCTATGGAGACCCCTTTCAGCTCAGGATTTGCCTCCAAGAAAGCTGCAACTTCCGTTCGGGTCCTCATCTTCTTCCCTGAGGGAGAAATGTAGTACGCGTCTAACTTCGAGAAGTCCTTTCTAAGAACCAAGCTCCTCTTGAAACCTTCGGGAGTCTTTGGTATGTTGGGCTTGTCGATGACCCAAGTTCGGGATGCATCGTACTCTATATCAGCGGTGTCCTTGCACGAAATGCCGGGTTTTCTGCTGCAAACATAGGGTTCCTCTGTGAATTTACTCCTGATCTCCTCATACTCTTCTTGGGTATCAACCACCCTCCACTTATAGCATTTCACACACTGTACTGCGTAGATATCGATCGAATTGTTCGCCAGTGATTTCTGTCATGGAAATCAAATGAACTCAAATATCAGCGAATTTAATAACCCAGAAATTTTACTCTTTTCCTGCTCAAGACATCCCAGTCTCATCCTCGACAAGGATAAAGTACGCCTAAGTCATAAAGTGCTCAATGTCAGGAAAACCACTAGATGGAAGCAATTCATGCAGAATTCAGCTCATCCTCTCTACAAGAATAAGCAAGTCGCAAAGCAGACTCCAGAAGAAATAGAAAGCAAAAATCTAAGTACCCTTTTATAGTCTAATCTTCAAAGGACCAAACAAACTGCAAAAGAGCTCAACTGCTCATTCATGTTCTAGTCAGAGTCCTCATAAAGTAATCACGATATATTACTGCCGAAAAGGAATCTCCTCCGAGGGAGGTTCTCGTAAAGCTAATTAAGGGTGGAGGGATCAAACCTAAGACATGCCATCACGTCTCCCTCACACTTCAACAACCAACCCACCAAAGGACAAACAATTTCAATCTAGAAGAACGCATTCAGCCAAAGAAAACCGACATTTCTCCGGATTTTATACTCTAGACCCTGAATACGAGGCAAACGATCAGCATTCACAGTAAACCGCTACGAGAAGCTAGCGTAACAGCTAAAACTACACCGCAAACCTCCAAAGATCAGACACGCACTACTCCGACTCCCAAATTCTCCTTCACCAATGCAGGGAACGGCTCAAAGCTCAAAAATTGGCGAGCGATTCCCATCTAGGGAGACAATGGGAGCACCAAAGTGCAACAGAAGCTCAAATTCGAGCTCATCGACCGGCCAAAACAACCCAAATCGGCAGAGAGGACGGTGAAAGAACGGAATCACAGGTGATCGCATCAGATACATCCAATCTCCCCCAAATTTTCACACAACAGAATCTCCCGACACAGGAGCAGACAAATCCACACGAATCGACGGAGGGAGGAGAAGATCACTCGACCGAATTGCAGATTCAGAGGCCGAATCGGGTCAATTTTGGCCGTTACCTTGGAGGAGGACTTAGGGTTTTCTTGGCTGTCGTCCTTCATTTCACGGCCAGACTGCCTCTTCTCTCTCTCTCTCGCTCTGTCACTGAATTGCTTTCGGCATTTTACTGGTTTTTATATAATATGGAGAGATGAGGTGTGGAGCAGTGAGGCCGGGGCGAGGGGAATTGATAACGTTACCGGGCGGGACGTGGTGGGACGGTGGCTCAGTGGCACTAGGGGGCGACACGTGGAGGGGAGGGCGGATGCAGTGAGAGTCCACGCTTGGACCGGGTTGAAAAGTGAGAGTACGTGGCCCAATGAGGGAGGAGGGTGTGGGGCCCCCCTCCCAGTTTGGTTAATGAGAAAAAGTCAAAAATCTGTATCTGGGCGATTCGATATTTGGCATTCTTGGCGATGATATTTTACCGAAGAAAGCCACCCCCCGCCCTGCATTTATCGGAGCGGACGTTACAATTGAAACGCAGAGAGAGAAAGGGATCAAGCTACATGTACGGCCTGCGCATATGTACAGACTAATATTGAAAAGATAATAATATATAAATGGTATAAACTTATAAATGATATAAAATATTTATTAATAACAAAGATTCATTAATTATTATATAACAAAGATTCGTTAATTATTATATTAATAGAGTTGACTATCAGGAATTTCTATTTTAATATTTGTAGGGAAGTTATAATTTTTCTTTTTGGATGGTGTTAGCACTGCCAGAAGGTCCTGGATTAGTTTGTACTGGTGGTTGTCTCTGAGTAGAGACTTGTCCCCCCTTGATGTTGTGGCATTGGATTAGTGTGGATCCCCATATTAGTAGCTACAGTGACATTGGCAGCTTTTAGGTAACCGTTATTTATTATTAATCCTATTTTAATTAAAATTCTTAATTTTGATTCTCAAATAGATTGATAATATGCTATAAATAGTTAATCGAATATTTTTATACTTAAAAAAAAAAGATTTTTATAGTTCGTACATTATGAAGGTTCATACTTTGTTTATGTGAATATATGCTAAGAATGCGTATAAAAAATAATTATTTTTTTAAAGATGATTTTTCCTCTTCTGTAATCGAAGAATTTTTAGAATTTCATAATAATGATGTGATTTCATAATACTACGTCATTTTTCACATTGTAATTGGTAAGAACTTCAAGAGTCACTCAATCATGAGTCATCTATGTTTTATATGGTATTATCCGACGTATGGTTTCGACTTTTATAATTATATATAGATGGGACCTTTCCTCGGGTAACATTTTGTAATTTTTTTCTTTTTTTTCTTTCTAATACAAAAAAAAATTAGTTTCGACTAGAATGCAAAACTGTAATTGGATTTCTGAATTTTATCTTATTTTTGTTTTTTTTTTGAATTTTAATTTTTTTTGAATTTTACACTTTTGATCCTTTACATTTGTTCAAATTCATTTTTGTCCTTTTCACTTTTTTAATTCAACTTCATCTTTTACATTCCGATTTCGTTAATCTGTTGATTTAGCAGCTAACTTGGTGTCGCATGTGTATTTTTCTGCTTACATGGCAATTTTTTAAGGGTTGGTAAGGTGCGACATTCGCTAGTGAGATCAGCACCGGCGACCTCGCTAGGGGAGCAATGGCCTGTACCAAGCTGCCATCACCAACAGCCCCCCTTTCTCTCTCAAAAAGAGGCGGTGTTGGCTGCCATCACCAACAGCCCCCCTTTCTCTCTCAAAAAGAGGCGGTGTTGGCTCGACTCAGATCAGTGCTCCCCCATGCGAGATCATTAGAGGACCACAACAAGGCCTCATTGCCCCCCCCCCCCCCCCCCGCCGTTTGTTGGTCTCTTTTTTCTTGTAAATAAAGGTATAGTATAGTGATGCATCTCTCGCTTGGGGATCAAGAGATCTTAGGTTCGATACCCAGTTAGACTACCCGTGCTCCTTTATTAGATGCTTAATATTTATATTTCAATATATTAGGCGCATGAGCGTTCCTTATAACTGAAAAAATAAATAAATAATTTAGGCCACGTAAGGATAATGGTGTGAGTGGTGATGAATTGGTTGGTATATCAGCAATATTGAACAGTTTAGCTCACGAAAGGATCATTTAGCAAAAAAAATAAGTTCACGAAAGGATCAAATAATGCAGATATTGAGCAAAAAAAAAAAGAACGAAAATTTAACATTCTACCAAATGTAAAAGGACTAAAACTGTGATTGTGAAAATTTGAGATGCCAACGTATCAACAAGTACGATTATGATTTAGTTGCTCATTATTCAATAATACTTTTTGCATAATTTTTTTAAAAAAATTTGAGTGCCTTGTTAATGAGAAAATTTTAAATTATCCTACTTCAACATGATGTGATGAGATGTAATCAATAGAATTCTTGCAATTAGCAACAATTATCAGAATTGCCCATATGATTAACATTTCATTTACAAGATCCAGCAAGAAAAAATTCCATTTACAAGTTTGCTACATTATAATTGGTTCTTGTTCATGCCACGTGACTTGATAAGATCACTAAATGATTTCTCCTTGTCAATACCATTTACTACTTCAACCAAAAAATAATGATATGCTAGATTTGGTGCTATAGTTATAGTTTGCGATTTTATGAGTAATGAAAAATATTTCATACTAAATTTGAGAAACCAACAAAGTTCAAGATTTATTTATTAACTAGATAAATACCCGCGCTTCGCACATAGTCCACTAAAACTGCTAACCAAAATTGTCGTAACTATAATCCATTTCTCCTACCACAATCATATTCAAATGACTCTTTCGTAACAAAAATTAATAACTTTACGGCAATAAATATTATAATAATTTTTTTTTGTTATAAATAGGTTTCCATGTTATATTTAGGGAGGGGAAAGAGAGGGAAAAAAGTGGAAGAGAGAAAAATAAGGAAGCGGGGTAGTTTTTTTTTTTTAGGGATGTGCACGGATACATGATGTACTCAGAAACGGTTAATCTATCCGTTAGGGTAGGGTCCAGATAGCTCGTATTGAAAATAAGGTAGGGTTCGGGTATTAAAATAAGGAATTAGTGAGAATCGATTCTGGTTCCGGTTATTGCATATAGGATACCTAGAATCGAAACATAAACCAATACCCGGTCTCGATAATAACTTTTCCTACTTATATTCAGATATTTCTCCCTTTTACTCTCTCTCTCGGTCTCGGTGGTAGCTTCGCATTCTTTATCGTCTGCAGCCTTAGTTCGACAGTTCAACCCCGCTTCCTCCTCCTCCTTCTTTATTGTCTGCAACTTTCGACTGTGTGCAACTTCTTCGTCTCCATCTCCGATTAGGTGAGCCCGTTCCCCCCCCCCCCCCCCCCCCCCCCCCCCCCCCCCCCACCCTCCCCTCTATGTTGAGCTCCATTTTCGATTCTTTCTCGTTGTTCTCTCATTCTGCGCTCACACATCGGCTTGTTGTCTCCGAGGGATCTCCAATTTGAGCTCTGTTTTCGTCTCTTTCTCGTTTTCGCTTATTGTATGACTGTCGACCACTTTAATCAGCCCTAACATGTGTAAAATGATTGCTTCACATTGCTTTGCATTACGGAGGAATTAAGTTGATTTTTCCTCGGAGTTTTGTGTTCGATGCTATTGCAGTGAATGCTGCAGGTTCTTGGCCTCGTTTGTCTGCTAGAAATTGCTTCGGCAGCATGATATGATATTCAAGTCTTCCGATCGATTATGGATTTAAGTAGGGTCTCTGCAAAATTTTCCATGCTGGGAAGTTCTTCTCATACGACCAACAGTGAAATCTAGAGCTCTTTCCTCTAATTGTTGACCATTGATGTTGCAAACTGCAGTAGGTCTGTAGCTTCATATAGCCTGAATGAGGCCTGATTGGTTCTACTCGTCAACGGCCTCGATGTGTCCCCTTACTGGACTTGATCGGATCTCGGGCCTTAAATGATTCTATCTTGAGCTTCACCATCTTTGTTGTAGATGTATTGTGGATTAATCTAAATATATATCGAGATTCTATTTTGCGTTATTATTGATTATGGATGAAATATTTTTTATTTTATATAGCTCGACAAAAAAATTTACAGATTCCAACATAGTACCCGAAAAATGTGATATAATACAAGTTTTGAGTAAGTTCTGATTCCATGACTTAATAGGATAGGGTCCAGTTTCAAAATTTTGGAATATGTTCCTTATAGAGTAAGGTTCAGATATCGTGAAAAAATAAGATAGCTGGATCCAATCGCCCCAGTTTTTTTTGCTGAGTGGGAAGTAGGGTAGTTGTATCGTTGAATTCACAGTCACGTTCTTAATTTAATGGCTCTTATAAACTAAAACAATATATTGGGTATTTGGGAATATAAAATGAGACGAAAGCCTTCTGACTTTATAATAGTATATATATATATATATGTAAAAATATGTAGATATACAAAGTCATTGAACCCGTATGTTATACTGATTTTATGAAAAAAATATAATAAAAACTTAAATGTGAATATGATAATTGATATGAATTTAACGTGGATATAAAAACGTAAAAAGTTTTTTTTATACTATAATCTTTAATAATACATTAGCTTTTAGACTATTATGTTGAATATATATTTACTCATAAACAAAGAATTTATATACATCATTTCAATTATCAGTCATATTTCTTTGAAAACAATTTTAAAATCCTTGAAATTCAAAATCTTTAGTTTTATTTGATGAATGATTGATAATTATTGAATATTTAAAATCTCATAATTTTAGTATTTGCTTGTACTTTATTCATCTCACATTACGTAAATAATGTTTCATGAATTTGAATAATTTTAGATGAAATGATCCAACCACTTCGGTGAAAGATTTAGTTATTTAAGTTTTAATAAGATTAGCACTATAATACTTCTAAAAGTTTTTAATATAATGCAGTCAATTAAATAAATTAAGAATGATGTAAGTTTAATAATATAAATTTATAAATATATATTATCTTTAATTACATTCGGCAAAATATTAATTGTATTACAATTATAATTATTTATTTGTATTAAGTTTATTTATCATACTGAAAATTTCAATGTAAAATATGATTTTGCTAATTAATTGAGTAGATACTTACCTACTTGTTATGCATAACTAACACAATTATAATAACTAGGTTTTTTTACCCTTACATGGCACGGGATTTTTGGAAGTATCTAAAATACAGACTTAATTTTTTGGGTTAAATTTTTGAATTTTCATATAATGATCTCGTTTTTCTATAGTATATACAATAGAATAATTACACCAAAATATCTGGAGTTCTCACAATCTTCGCTCAATTATCTTATTTTATTTTGATTAAGAAATAAAAAATAGATAATAACTATAAATTAGTAGAGAAAAGTTAATATGACCTAACTATCTTATAATGATAACGAATAAAAGATTTAGAAAATATAACAGCACGCATAGCTCGGGCAAAAGCTTTATATATATTATGATCATTTTCTTCATAATGTAATAATTTAACTGCTCCAGTTTTTTTTGTTGGGCCAAAAGAAAAATGTTCCATTTTGAGTTTATTTTATATGTGCATCAGTTCACGCCTTAAGCAAATAATGATTTTCATATATCTCAAATGTAAATACTAGAAAGAGAGAGTAGTATCCATATGATCAACTTATGTCAATGCACAAATATTTAATTAGGTTTATTATTGTATTTATGCCACATGACAAATCTAAAGTAGGGAGTTTTAGCATACTGCATGAAACGGAGATTTTTGGAGTCAACGTATTATAATCTATTACATGGTAATGATAGCCCGGATGCAGTACGTATCACAGGTTGAACAAAAGGTCATGCTGTAAGAATATAAGTGACAAAAGCAAGAGAACACTATCTGGGCCCATCTTTGATTATCATGACATTGAAATTTAGATTTTTCAGATGGAGAGAAGAATCTATATGTACAACTCCAAGCCACCATTGAAAGAGTGGGAATAACTCTGTATCTTCCTTTTCTTTGCATTAATAATTATGTGAGCAGATACCATATAGAGAAGCATATTATCACGGAGAAACTGATATATATAAAAAAAAAGATACCGACATTGAAAAATTTTGGAAAGATTATTCTTTTTAGAAATCAAAACTTCAAATTGAAATTTCCATTTGGTCTTTAGATACTATTCACATATAATGAAATCGATTTAATATAAGAAAAAATAACTTCTAAATAAGCATAACTAATAGTAGATATACTTTTGATAAAGTTAGTATTAAAATGTCTAAACTTTTAGAGAATTATCCTTGTTTTTATATATTTATTGTATTGCTTAGTCTCAATAGAAAACGTAATTGCAGCTTAACAAATCATGATTTATCTTCACGATTTGAATCCTCCACAAATGTGACCTTCAAACATTGAATCGCTCAAGTACATCAAGCATGTAGAAGAAATCAATGATTAGGCCTATATAAGAAATCAATTCATTTCTTTTTTTTTTAATTTTGAATTATTTTAATATTATGAGAATGGGTGAATGGACAATTTTACCCACCAAAGAAGATAGGGAGAGAATATAAACGAAGAGCTTTTTTTGACATTATGATATCATGGGATTGGACTCACGAAACAGAATGGAACTGGTTGTTATTTGCCACGTAAGAAGCCGTTAGCCACGTAGATTTCCACGTCAGAAAAAAATGAACGGAAAATCTAATAGATGGTAGATGTAGATGTGGGTCTTTACTAATAGTTGATGATTTTTGGTGCCAAAAATTGAAGTTTGTGATTTTCCATGCAATTAACCCCATGTAAAGCATGTGTGGCTTGGTAATGCACCATCGACGGCCCTTGAGAGGTGGTTGGTCATCTTCCTTGGTTGTTTGGTCAAGACGTCTGCTACTCGTCGACCTTTACAGTACAATTGTTGCAGAAAAGGAAAGAGTACGTCCGGACCATACATTGTCAACCAATGGCTTATATGCATTCAATTCATCTTAAAATTCTCTAGTGAAAATAAATAGAATTAATTGAAATTTAATGGATTTATTTTAAGAATAAAGAGTATAATAATTAATATAATGAAAGAAGATTTCCTTAATAAGAATATATAACTGACGAAAGAAAAGTAACGGTTCGATCTTCTTCTTAATAAGAAGATTGCTCTCTCCAAAATTGGAAAAACTAATCAATTAATAAATAAGTAAAGGATGGAAATGAAAAAAAATGAATGCACGCGTGACTTGGGAGACTCGAAATATACCATATACGGTCAAATAAAACCGATTTTAATTTTCGAAGGGGATTACAACAAAATTTTCACTTTACCAAATGAGAAATTCTAGTATCGCATACTAAATAATATCTCATGGTGGGACATATACTTTTTTTCATCCTTTAAGTATTAAAACTTACATTTTAATCCATAGTTTTATTAATCTAGTTATGATATCATCGAGTCACATTTCAAAATAATCAAATATGTTGGATTAATAATATTTCGTAACTAGAGGTTGACACGTGTCACAATTAATACCCAAAACATTAACCGCTCTACCTGTACCATGACAAGTCGACTCGACTATTTTGAAATGAATGGCCTTTTCAAGAAAATTAGTTTAATACAAGGCGGTTCATAATTAAATCGGCCTGATTCACACGCTCAGTTTAAAATTTTAGTTATTTTTCTGAAAAACCATCGTTGGCCATGGCTTCCATCAAATGAAACAATACATAATCAAGCGAATCAAATGAATGAATTTGGTAATTTTATGATTAAATTTCATGAACGGTTTATGTCTGGCCATGCTCCTACGTGATAACGACGGTCGTTGGCAGCTGTCTTGTCCTGCAGTTAGGTGAAAATCGGAATTGGACAAAACACAACATGGCGGGACACGAATTTATTAAACGTTAACAAAGATTGTGGAAAGGAATCGAGATTATTGCGATAAGGGTCAACATAACTTAAAGATGACGAATGTCACCGTCAATGACGGCTTCCGGTGAACGAACAACTGCCCTTTTTTTAGTTGTCCACCAAAAAAATTCGGGAAAAATATCTCCCCAATTTGAACTTCCTTAAAATGTGGAATGTTAATTTTTATGGGGATCACTATGATCCCTAAAATTATGAAATTAAAGGTAAAAAAATCTAAAAACGCGATTCATGTAACCGTCATTTTAGAATCACTCGATGTTATCTCTTTAGTTAAATTTGCCTAAGCGGATTATAGAATTGACAAAGGCTAATATATGAATATATGAACTTATTACTTTTTCGTCAGAGTCCTCTTCTCTGATACTTTTATTTTCCCTCTTAAAGAAATTTATGATCCTTCTTACTATTTATAGTACAAATGAGCTCTGGCAAACATTACAATTATAGCTTGAGCCAATAAAAAAAAATAGAAGAAGTTTTATTCCAAATATTTGTTTCTATCATATGGTCGTCATCATTGCTGCATTCATCAACAACTGAGACAATAAACAAGAATAGAATATGAAGGTTGCTTTGGTAAGTCATTCAATCAACCAAAATCAGTATTGTTCGAAGTTTTTAACAATTACCTATTATCCTTTTAGTTAGATTTGCTTAAGCGAATTATAGAATTGGTCTAGGCCAATATATAAATATACGAAGTTATTATTTTTCATCATGATCCTCATCACCAATGCTCATGTTCTTCCTCTTAAAGAAATATAAATTTCTAAGACTATTTATAGCACAAATGAGTTTTAGCAAAGATTATAATTATCTTGAGCCAATATAAACAAAGTAAAAGTTATTTTTATTCAAAATATTTGTTTCTATCAAATGGTTGTCATCATTATTACACTCATCAATAACTAAGACTATATAAACAGGAATAGAATATGAATGTCAGCCTTGGCAAGTCATTCAATCAACCAAAACCAGTATTGTTCTAAGTCTATAACAGTTACTCGCTGTTATCTCTTAAGTTAGATTTGTTTAAGTGAATTAAAGAATTGGCCTAGGCCAATATATAAATATACGAACTTATTAGTTTTTTATTAGTCTCATTCACTGATACTTTTGTTTTTCCTTCTAAAGAAATTCATATTATTAAGACTATTTATAGCACAATTGAACTCTGACATACATGACAATTAGCTTGAACCAATAATACAAAATAGTTTTGAAAAGAAAAATTAACTCAATTAACTAACGAAATATCCTTGAAATGTATCAACTCACCAGAAAAATATTGCAATGCAAAATATCCCTTAATATTAGGGAATAAAATAATGAAATTATTGTTGCCAAAAAGAAAAACTAATTGGAGACCGGGAAAAAAATCAGAAAGATCAACATGGGTTGGCCTTCGGCGAACCATCCGAGAATACTACGGGAAGTCTTGAGCCATGACGCGGTTTGACGAAGTAAAGCAAAACATGTTGATAGGATTAGCCATTGTAATCTAAACCAATTTCCTGCTGAAATGACGAGACGTCCGATAGGGGGCTCTTTTCGCATCGAATGTATCACGAAATGGATGAGGGAGTTGAGGTTTCAATTCCGATGAACAAAATTTTCAACTAAATACAAAGAAATGAGAACCTTGGTAGCAATTTGATGATCGAAAAGGCAGAAAACTTAGTATTAATTGCTAGATGATGGTCGAATATGGTGATCGGAATTAAAAAAGATAGGATGAAAGGATGAAAAACCTGAATAATAAAATAAACCAATGAAAAACTGAACAAATTGAATTGATAAATAATACCAAACCGGAGTTATAAAAAACCAGTCTACCGGTTCGATTTTAGTACGATTAATTAGGGTCGGGTTACGCCCATACCCGATTACATGTTGCTCCGTATATGGACACGTGTGATGATTTGATTAGGCCACGTATCAAATAAGTGAGGGACTAGTACAAACTATTGCGGGCAAAAACCGCTAAATGAATAGCTGAAAGGCTACAATTTGAGGGGGCAAAACATGTAAATTATGAATGGCGAAAATTTTATGTTAGAATAACTAATGGATGTGATTAGTGTCTCACCATGAGACATTATTTAGTATCCCGCTCTATAATCACTTTAAATTCTTAGTTTTTAAAATTTTGTCGTTTCATGCCTTCATATATGTCAATTCAGATATTAGAAAGAGTAGTACATTTTTTTTCAAATTTTATTAGTAAACTTTTCTTAAAAAATTACTTATCATACAGAACATGATTTTTGCAAATTATGCTTATGTCATATAGATATGCAAATCTACTTATATTTATCGAATTGAAAAGATGCATACATATAGCTTTTGAAAAATGATTTTTTTATTACTTAATTAAACATATGTACTTATCAATGTTTATTAATTTATATGAATCCATGCACTTGTCTCAACTTTTTATATATATATATATATATATATATATATTTTTTACGTGTTTTCCTTATTCAACTTTATATACATATATATATATATATATATAAATTATTTGGACATTCATCTTTATATCCTTATACTATTTAGAAAATTACCTTTTTAATCCTATTTAGTGTGTGAGATTCAACTTTATATAGATATATATATTTTTATATATATATATATAGTGTACATATTGAAAATGGTATTATCATGCTTACATGAATTAATTGCCTGAAGTTTTACATTAATTTAATTAAAAAATTTCATAATTTACCCATAACATATTATTTATTTTACGATTCTACCCCTATTTGTTAGGTTGTAGTCAAGTTTATATATATATACTTGGTTATCCGAAAATTTTTTATAATAAGAAGTATAAATATGAAGATAATAAATAATATGAATTATAGTTTATACTAATATGAAAAAAATTATTTTTAGATTATAAACTTCAATACGGTAAATGTTAGGCATATGATATTGAATATATATACAATTAATAAGTAAATATTTTATGAAATTAATTTATGTACAGCATTTCGAATATCAATCTTATTTCTATTGAAATAATTTTAAGATTCTTAAAATTCCAAATATTTAGTTTTTATTTTATTGAAGAATGATAATTGTAGAATTTTTAGAATTTTAGAATGTTAGTATTTGTTTGTACATTATTCTTCTCATATTACATACATCAAGTTTCATTAATTTGGATAATTTTAGATTAAATAATCCAATAATTTCAATGGAAAATTTACTTAATTAAGTTTTAATAAAGTTAGCTATACAATACTTTAAAATTTTTTTAATATAAGGTAGCCAATGTAAATAAATTAAGAATAAGGTATGTTTTATAATATTCATATATATGTATATATATATATATATTCAAACTCGGTTTATATATATATATATATATATATGCTTATCTTCATTATATATGCAGTAGACTCAGAATAGCTAGTGGCTCATTCAGTAACGAAAAATTTTATTTACCTAAGGAATATAGGGTCAAAATTGGATTTGATCAATATCAATGCAATGAATAATTTGTAAGACGTTTTTTTTATATTGAAAGTTATTAATGTAAAATATTTTTATATGAATTAGTTGAATAGATCCTTACAATTACATTTATTTTGTAGAATTAACATATATTATAATTAATTGTGTGCATATTGAAAGTGATGGAATTATGTTTGTATGAATTAATTATATAATTATTTTGATGTAAAAAGTGCATTGTATTTTGGTAGCATAAAAAATAAATAGATAAAAAAATTGTAAAACTTTTTATAAATCCATATTATAAATAAATATACGGTACTTATTTGCTAACAATGACTAAATATTAATTAATAAATAGTTTTTAATTATTTTACTATGCATTTAATGCAATAATTTTTCTTTTTTTCCGGTAAATGATAATTTAACCATTAAACTTATTTAGATGTTTACATTTGTGGCCCTATATAATATTGACATATATAATTAATAAATAATTTTTAATTGTTTTACTATCTAATGCACTTAATGCAAGAATTTTACTTATTTTTCCTATAAATGATATTTTTACCTTTAATTTTATTTAGACATTTACATTTATGACCCTATATAATATTGACATTTACTTTTCTAACTCAATTTATTGCATGAGATACAACTTTAACTATAAATCTTATTTGGACATTTAAATTTGTGACCCTAAACAATATTGACATATATAATTAATAAATAGTTTTTAATTGTCTACTGTTTAATACATTTAATGCAATAATTTTACTTACTTTTCCTATAAATGATATTTCAACCATCAATCATATTTAAACATTCACATTTGTGACCCTATATAATATTAACATTTACTTCTCTAACCCTACTCATTGCACGGGCTATAACTTTATATCTATATATATATATATATGTAGATGTAATTGGATATTTTTAGGGTTAATTATAAAAAAGCATGACCCTTGCACTCTTTTCATAAATATAGCACAATCTTTAGAAAATAGCACATAAAGGTATGACCTTCGTATTTTTTTCCTAAATATAGTAGTACCTTTGTAGAGTAGCATATAGATGCACAACCTTTGCAATTTTTTTAAATATATCACAACCTTTAAAAAATAACACAGAAATGTACGTCTTTCAAGTTGAGTTGTGATGTTAGCAGGATGTCAATTATTCCATCAAATGAAACAGTTAGCGGGAGTTAATGATGCAATGTGGCACAACATGATTAAACGAGTGACATCTAACATCATTAGCTCCGCGTTAGCTGTTATCGTCCAATCATGTGGGGTCTATTTGCCAATCATGTTCAGTCACGTGGCACCGTTAGCTCCATGTTAGTTATTATTGTTACAATTTTGATGAATAATTTACATTATGCTAAATGCGTATCTAAATGTAAATGTTGTGTTATATTTGGAAAAAAATACAAAGGTCGTGCCTTCACATGCTATTATCAAAAGGTCGTGCTACATTGAGGAAAAAATGCAAAGGTCGTGCATTTTTGTACTATTTTTCAAAGGTCGTGCTGTTTTTAAGAAAAAGTACAAAGGTCGTGTTTTTTTAGGTAATTAAGCCTTATATTTAGTAATGATCACAAGAAAATAGGGTATGTTGCAATTAAGATTAATTGAAAGGACTTGTTTATTTTTAATTAATGCTTGATTACTCTAGATTTTTTATTTTCGAATGTTATCGACTGATGTACATCTGCTTATTTTTTTTGTTTTTTTCCACTCTTTAACGAGAGAAGTACACTCAGACTTCCCAGTCTCATGGCTCCTACGACCTTTCGGCGGAGTTCTAAGCCAAGATTTGGGCGGATGCAATCGGTAGAAGTAAGAAGGACCGTGTACATGGGATGAATTTCTTGAGCACCAGCAGCTATTCATCCAACTCTATCATATGTGGACCATCGGGCACGGCAAGGACGCCCGAACCACACAATGATAACGTCAGGGAGCCGCTAGGCATCGTGCATTCCCGATTGGAAAATCACGATTCGCGGATGCAATATATCGGAGAGGCCTTGCATAGGCTGACAGGAGTACCCATTCCATTGGACTTCGCTCGGGGGAAGCAACATCGCATTGATTGTAGCCAGGGCATGGGGCACGAGGAGGATAATGATGGTGATAATGATGAGTAAGTTGGGTCCGACCTATGTCGACTTATTATCCTTGTTTGATATGTACTTAGTCCTCTGTCATTAAGTGGACTCATTAATTTATTACGGCATGTTATGGATTATTTTGTTTGTGCACATTCCCGTGGACTAATATACTTGTCATCCTTGTTTGATATGTTGAACGATTGTTGTCTCGATTTGTATGTTATGGGTTCTGGCTAGTTTGGTTTGTATTTTATATGTTATGACTAGTTATATTATGGTATGTTTGTTCCTGGATTTTGGTGTATTTGATTTGAATCAATTAATAAGTAGTATAAACATATTTAAGTAAAATATTTTGGTATATTAAAAAATTAGAATAAATAATATTAATAAAAATATAAACGTATAAGTAGTATAAATATATTTAAGTGCGAAGAATAGACGAGTTAAACATCCATAGCCCGATGGGAATTCAAGGGGTGGAGAAGGTGTAGGTGGTCTTGGGTTTGAAACCTAGATAATGCAGAAAAACTATCGAGGGGTGGAGGTGAGAGAAAGAGTGGAAGGTGGGACCGAGGCAAGGGAAGAATTTTTAAGAGTGCGTTTGGATTGAGAGTTGAGTTGAGTTGAGTTTTAATTTTAATTAGTTTGTAATGATTGTATGATTGAATTATGAGAAAAAGTGTAGACTTTTTCTACTTTTAGCGACTGAAATTTCCTCTCTAATTCCTTGCTAAATTAGCGAAGGATAATTCGCTAATCCCCCACTAAATTTAGTAGGAGAATTCTTCTCACTAATCCCTTGCTAAATAGCGCCAAACTTAGCGAGGGTTTTCTTCCACTAATGGCGTCGGAATAGTCACGGAATTTCTCTTGCTAAATTTAGCGATGAATATATTCGCCACTATTCTGTCACTGAATTTAGCAAGGAGGGTTTTAGTGGACTTTTCTGTTGCTAATCCGTCACTATACTTGTTTAGCGATGAATTTACGACGGACATGCCCCTCGCTAAATCAGGATTTTTTAGTAGTGTGGGTCTGCTTATACATTTATAGAAAATATCCACATTGGTATGACAAGTAGTATGAAATCAAGGACTTACTGAAACCATAGATCAGAACAATTCACCATAATCTATGTAGAGATATAGTATGGTATATATACATATATAGTAGTAAAAATAACAACTACGGTTGTTTTGTTACTAGCCATTAGATCCACTTATGTAAGATCATGGTCGTACAAGTATAGAAGACTTTTTTATTTTAAGATTCACATTTCATAATTTGACAATCGATATTTTCGACTACAAATCTTCTTGTCCATGCTCAATATCGCTTGTAAACGAGCAAAATTTACTTTTATATTAAACCGAACCGACATGTACTGATTCATTCAAATAAAAAACAACTCAATTACTTTTAAAAAGATAATGAAATAATACTATATAAACAATAAAAATCATCTTTTGTTTGTACACTCCTAATTGAACAAGAATGTGGGATGAATTACCTGCGAAATTATTTTTTATCGACATCCTTCGTCGAGTTAATGATCTCGGGGTGAATCACTGGCGAGTCTTGGATGGCCAGAAACCGGATTTTGATGACGGAGAAGGGGAAGAGGAGCTGGGTCCATCCGGGTCGGGACAGGCTGCTCCACGAGGCAAAATTGAACGTCGGCTTATCGGAGTCCATGGAATCACATTCACTTTCCAACTCTCTCCCTTTATGCAGACAGAATCGAAGCTTTTCCCTTTCTCTCACTGTTCCATTTACTCTCTCTATATCTATATACATATTATACATAACGCGCACACACATATATATATACACACACATATGTGATCATCAAAGGAAATTGAAATTGAAAGGAAAATAAGGTCGAGTCACGAAAATTGAAATTGAAAGGAGAATAAGGTTGAGTCACGAAGTGTTGATGATGATGACTTGCGCGATAGTATTGAATTGGGTTTCTTTTTGTTTTACTTTTTAATTGATATGTATTTTTTTTTAATTTTGAAAACCAAAATCGTCTTTCCATAAAAAAATTTTGTTGCATTTAACTTGCTGATTAGGTCCAGAAGTGATACTAACCAAGATCGATTTATTCTTGGGTGCGACCAAGCATCATTGTAAAGATGTATAGCCGAACATATAAAAAATAGTAATATGAAAGGAGAATCTTCATGTAATAAAAGTACGGACACGTGTACTGTTCAAATTTGACCTATTGAAAATGACGATCAGAAAACAACTATTATAGTTTTTTTTTCAGCCAACCGTTATAGAATCTCCAATATATATACTAGAAATTGCATGTACTACGCACGGTTAGACGTAACTTTCTTTTTTGTCTATTTAAAATCTCCAAAACGTGTAACTATATTCTTTCGTAATTTTGTACTATGGATAGGTTTTTTTATAATAATTAAAATACATTCACTGAAACAGTTGTTAAAAAAGAAAATTACTTGATCTGAAAGATAAAAGGTAGTGGAAAGAGAGTTTCGGATAGCAAAAAAGAAAAGAGAGAAGAGATAGAGAGAGAGAAGATAGGAAAAGATGGAGAAAAATTAGGAAAAATAGGAAAAGTAGAGTTGATGGTTATAAAAATTAGGTAAATTGACTATTCTATTTAATGACCCTTATTTTATAGTTTTATCTATATTTATATATCTATATACCTCAAATTTTACGGTATATAATTTTGATTTTTTATACCATATAAACTTAATATGAGACTTTAGATCCCCTCATCTAATATGTCCATTTTATATTTTTTTAAGTATTTTCATTCTTTACTTTCCTATTTTATTCCACAATCATTCAATAATGTTACAAATTAGTTCCATGGGAAGTCGTTAGGATCCCCTCCCTAAGATGGTCAAAGGTTAGGAGCTTCTAGAGAGCGGCCCACCCGAGGGCCTCCTCGTTGTCCTCAACCCTTGAGGACAACATCGAGACCATGTCCATCTTGGTGTTGTCCTTCCATATTGAGGAGCTGTCGGCCCTGCGCAAGCTGTTGCTCGCCTTGTATATGTACCTTGATCCTTCTCCAAGACCTCTCTAAACTAGAGTATGGATTGGAACAATCGGGTGTGGTTGTGAGATTGTGTTGAGGGAATAAGAGAGAGGACCAGAGTACTTATTTTTTAGGGGTGCAAGCCTATGGTTGCAGGGAAAAATTGTGACATGTATACTTCCTTATGATATTCAAGGTTTAATATTCAATTCATTTGATTGAGCTTCTCGTAAACTGATTTACTTAACCAGTTTGGTTTAATATCGCACTTGGCACAATACTAGGAATCTACATCATCAATTTGGATTTGTGATGGGATTGAAGATTAACGGAAAGAATTGTGAAAAAAATCACATTTTATATAACTAAAGGACTAGATTGTGAGTTTTTTAGGGATATTTTTGAAATTTAAAACTTATAAAAATGAATGGTCTAGATTAGATCAAAGAGAATCTAAATTCCAAATTAGTTATATATGGTATGAAAACAAAAAATATGCTCCGAAGAAGCAATCATCTATATACTATATTGGAAAGCCACGTAAATAGAGATATAAAATTTCATTTAAGTAACTATCCACTTTTTTCCTATTTTTACCATTGTTACCAGAATCGGATCGAACCGGTTGGTTCGATTGGTCGGATCGAGAACCGGCATCATGTTCGGTCCGGTCTACCTAAAAACCCAAATTGTAGATTTGAATCGACAGACCCATTGAATCGATTGATTTTTGAGCAAAATTCCATTGAATCAGTCGATTTTATGGGTTTTATATTGATAATCCTAGATCCCGAATCTACCCTTATTTTCATCCCCCCTTTTCACCTTTCACCATTCACCATCACCTGCACACATCGCCAACAGCCTCAGCCATCACCGCCAACAGCCACCTGCCACTGTCGTCTACCACTATCGCCATTCTTCTCGCGCCATCGTCAACGCCCTAATTTTTGTTTCCTTCTTCCTTGTCACCACTTTCCAATCAAGGCACAGAGCTTCGAACGGAAAACTTTGAGCTTCGAGATCGAAGCATAGAGGCTTCGATTGAAACCTCTGAGCTTCGATTCGAGACAGCGAGGCTTTGACCGAAGCTTCGATGCCTCGAATCAAAGCGTAGAGCCTTCATTGAAGGCTTCGTGCTTTGATTTCGAGGCTTGGAGGCTTCAATTGAAGCTTCAAGGCTTAGAGGCCAATTTTGAAGCTCGGAGGGTTCAATTTGAGCCATGGGGAGAAGAATGAATGACGGTGAAGGCGGCCTGCCAATGTAGGCTCGTGGGTTGAAGAAGAAAGGAGGCAGCTATTGGGGTGGCTATGGTTCGTGGGTTGAAGAAGAAAGGGGGCAGCTGGTTGAAGATGAAAGGGGGCAAAGGGAGATTATAAAATTATTAGATTGTATAAGGATTTGAACCATAATCTCTTACTTACCAAATTAGCATGTTACTAACAAAGTTACCATTACTTTTTTATTCTTTTAACTCTATTTTTAAGTACTTATTAAAGTTTAATATTTATTTTAGAGTAAAAAATTTTACATATAGATATTTTCTTACATTATCCTTATATTTTTTGAAATCATCATATTTATATTTTAATTATCATAATTTTTTAATAATATGATTATTTATTTTATTTTAATTAAACGTGTGGTATGATCCATTAAACCTTCCGATTGGACCCATAAACCTATGAATTCATACCTTTTTCGGAACACCATCCAATCCGATTATGATAACACTGATTTTTATTCCCACGTACTCTGTCTTCCTCTCTCCTCTTTAATAACTTCCGGCGGCTAATTTTTTTTCCCTCTCTCTCTTCTTCTGCATTTTCCTTCCCCCCTCCCTTCCCCCCCCCACCCCAATTTTCCAGCGGTTCGGCCAATTAGACTATTAGAGGAGTAAATTGATATTCTCTCTCCTTCTCAAGAAAATAATTATATATTTTGCTTTACAAATATATATATACATATATATTATTAAATTATCTTATTATAGAACTTAATTTTATCTATATATTATTAAAAAGTCAGAAAAAAGGTTTAATCTAACTTTTCTTTTCCAAAAAATCCCTTAACAAAATAGATATAATTAATGGCAGCCACATAATTAAGAATATAATAATAATTTTATTTATATAACTACCTACTTATCCTATTTTTTCTCCCATTCTCTCCTCTCTTGCGTCTCATTCAATCACTTCCAGCGTCTATTACTCTTCTTCCTTTTTCTCTTCTTTCGCGTTTTCCCTTTTTTTTTTCCTTTCTAGTTGAGAGTTAAGTCCCTCATTGAAAATATAAGAGAAATTCTATAAGTTTATAAAAGATTAGGTATCACAATTTATCAGCTTCAGTTTTTAGGTTGGAAATAGACCCAATTCTTATAAGCCTAGTGGATATTTTACACTTCTTTCTCTAGCGTTTCGACTAATTTTATAATATATTCACTTCAAATAATTATATATTTTGCTTAAAAAAATACATCATTATTATGGGACTTAATTTATGGTTAAAAAATAAAGTTATTAATATATTAAAACTAGAACGTGAATCGTGCTATGCGCGGAAATAAAAGTAATTTTAATTTGAAAAGTAAACCAACGCATGTGAAATATTATCAAATGCTACATATATTAATCTTGTCAAAATTACCGATTTTCAAAATTTAATAGAAAAGAATAATAATATTATTGTGTTGAGATGATACACTTTAAAGAGAGGAAGAGATGACACACGTTAAAGAGATGATAGAGAGAGGGAGGGTGAGAATTGTGAGAGGAGTTGAGAATGAGCAGTTATAAAAGAAGTTGAAATTACATAATCACCATTTAACTTCAATTCATTTAGTGGTTGTCAATTGGCCTTATAATTTCTATATGGGTAGTTTTAGAAAGAAAAGTTAGACAAACTAACTTCCTTGTCCAATTTATAGTAATAGAAGATAAATGTATAAAATTGCAATATATTATAGAGTTACTTAAGTAAATTATCAAATCAGAATACGGGAAAATAACTTATAAAACATCATGTTTAGGGGGTTTATTTTAACTCGATAGTTACTGTTAATTTCGCGCGTAGTGTGGGTAAAACTCTAGTGATTAAAAAATCAAATTGTGCATTCAAATATTAATCTAAATGTATAAAATTGCAATACATTATAGAGTTACTTAAGTAAATTATCAATAAGAACACAGGAAATAACTTAAAAAATATGTCATTCAGAAGGTTTAATTTTAAATTGAGAATTACTGTTAATTCCGCGTGTAGTGCGGGTTAAACTCTAGTTTTGTATGATTACACCTCTAAGGCCTTCTCCAGTATAAATATTATAGATATATATATATATATACACACACACACACACGCATCCATTAATGCGTTTGATCGAGTGCAGTAGAAGGTGATTTTGCTCTCGATGCGAGGCAGCTCTATATTTACCCTGTTGGGCCTGTATGCACCATATGGGCTTCCATCGAAGTTATTGACCGACCGGCCTTTTTTTTTTTTGGATAAGTACTGGCTTTTTTTATCCGTTATAAAGAAGGCACAAAATGTAATATATGAAAGAGAAATTCTAAATAACTAATAAAGCGACATTGATAGTCCTATTAGGTATCGAATTTGCAATCTTTAGGTCAACAAGTAAGGCTCGCCTCACCGCAATATAACCTATTTTGATAGGTGCTAACTTTTGTTATTGCTTATGATTGAACCATAATGATCTCAGAGGGAAAGACTAAAAAATCCAAACCACATTACTAGATGAAGCCCGGTTTACCAGGTGACTTTTGAATTGCCATCAAAGATAGTGGTATAGAGGTTAACAAGTTTACCCTCATATGGTTTGCTAACTCTAAGATCTCAAATTCAAATCCCCTCTAATGCATTTAAAAAAAAAATCTTCTAGTTGGATGCTCATTGGCTTGGACTTGGGGGACATCGGTTTCTGTAAACTATACTAGGCTTTTTGGTGGTGCTACGCTGACGGAACTCTATTTGCACTGGTTGTTCAGTTCGTATAATATATTCACAGTTGAACACAAGAGTTCAAACATTCCGTAGCGTGGAGCGGCAAAGTCGTCACTACTGCTGCTCATCATTTTACTTATAAAAAAAAAGTGACTTTTGAATTGGCAAATGGGTAAAAGTAATAAAAACGAAATTTTAGTTATGAATTAAGAGAACAAGTCAGGTGGCGTGTACATAATTCCATACAGGAGCTAGTGAACATTAATCTTATATAAGTGTGATAAAGAAAAGTAGAAAAATATAAAGATAAACATCATCGGCGACGACTGACTAATGTCATCGGTTATCTTCCATTACTAGAAATTTCCGTAATTGCAGGGGGAATTTTCCAAGGGAAAGAATCCCTCAGAAATCTATCCAAGGATAGTATCATTCGGAATTTCTTTAGGATTAGCCTCGAAAAACCGAGGAAAAAGTCCTTAAGAAATTCAATGAAAATTATCAAGGGATTTTCGAGGATCATCCCATCGATTTACAGTGGGATTATCGAGGGATATTTTCCTATATTGCTTAGCAATTTACCAAGAGAATAATCCCTTGGAAAAAAAATTATGAGGACGCTTTTTTTGAGGGACTTTCCTCGAAAGTCCGTCAGAAATAGTACGCTTTCAACAGGAATTTTTCCTCAGAAAATACGTGTTTTTTTGCAGTGTCATCAATAAAGTCATCATGCATTTCAATCTCTTTTGATCTTAGGTTATTGGAACATAGACAATCAAGATTGCACCAAGTCTCGGCTAATGTTGCTCGCAACCGCCTCCTCTTCTTCATCTTTTTCATCTTCTCTGCTAAACTTGGCTTTAAAACAAAGGGAATAAAACATGAAGATAATAGTGAATATGTGGTCGTTGGATACTTTTTCAAAATTTATTTTAGAGTTCCTAGTATATATCCGATACAACCATCTATTAAAAGTTTTTATTTTTAGAACTTACATCTTTTTTTCACATAAGTGATCTTGGAATTTTTGGACTTCAATTAAAAGGCAACATAAATTTCTTCATTTGTTGCAACTCTAGATGCACTTTCCACCTCCTAGAATTTTGCTTAATTATAATTTTATCTGCCAACACGCTTTTTTTCCTTTTTTTATTATATATATTGATGATGTGTAACAACTGAGATTATGCATCCAAAACAGAAAACTCAACACCCAAAGAAGAATCCAAAAGCTGGAAGATCCTCTAGAGGGTACAATGATCACTTCTCTTCAAGACCTAACCCCATTTTCTTAATTGGCTCTCGTAGAAATCAAATAATTTTTCCCAAATTAATCAAAATAATGACTAACCTAATCGGTAGTACTGCACTTAATATTTTATTAGAGGGCAGTTGGAAAATCTGACGTATGATTATTATTTCCGTCAACTATGACGGGTGCACTGGCCACAGTTTTTTTTCACAAGAAAGACTCATATATGACTAATAAAACATAAATAAATAAATAAATGAAGGAATACGAAGAACCTTGTTCATGAAAATTGATTGTATAATCTTTTGAGTCCCGACGAGGACACTATCAACACCTCTTTTTACTCTAGGAATGGCATATTTTAATCAATTACTATTTGAAGCGCGTTTTGCATGATACATGCAAAAGAAGCTCATTTTTTTTTTCGGTTATAAAAAAGAAGAAGCTCATTTCGTATAATCCTACGAGGTCATCATGGACCCACCACTTCTTTTGAAATGCTAGAGGCTTCTTTGGGCATTTAAAAAAACCAAAAAGAAAAAAAAAAAAGCTAAAGACATCTCAATGCGCATTGAAAATACCAATAGGTTCAATGATTCAACAGTTCAACATTTATTCTCTAGATAAGGTTTTTAATAAGTCTTGTGAATGGAGAAATCTTTAATTGTGAGTTTGTCCTTTTAGTGGGCCAAGCTTGAATTAAATTAATCGAAATTCAATGAATTTTAGGATATTATGGTACATACTGAAAAAATGCGCATTGAAAACTCCAGCATCAGGTCGACCAGACAGCTTGTGGAGGTGGTCTAAATAGTCTCACCATGGTTTGCATATGTTGCGCAAGCCATTGCTTTGCTGGTATGAGATAAATAGTCGAGATAGATAGTGGTAGATACAAGAACCCTGGATAAGTGAGTACAGAAGGTTTTCAACAATAACCTTAAAACATACCATTGGAATGATGCATGATTTCATATTAACATATCAAAAAAATAATGAAAAAGAAAATAATAATTGACAATTTTGAGGATTCACTAAATTCATAGAACTATAAGAATATCTAAAAACTCTTTCAAAGATTTCATATTTTGGTCATCTTTGTGAACTAATGACCATATTATCGATAATGTTGAATAAATTTCGCAAAATTAGTGTTATAATAAATATTCGTCCATGAATATTTCACTTCAAAGTACAACTTATGTTTCACAAACATTGAAAAAAATCTTCCCACATTCACATAGTGAAGGGCAAAGGGAGAGAAAGAACTAATGAGTATCATTATGATTGAACCCGTTTTTTAAAAGAAGTAATGAGTATCATTATATTAAGCCTATTTTTTAATAGAATAGATACTTGGAAGTCTATGGGGAGAAGTCAAAATAAATTTGCTGGAAACCTAATTCAGAGGAGGATCGAGATGACTTCATTTGAGAGAGACAAGATGTACAGATGTGAATTTTGGGATCGAGAAGAGTTATAAAAGAATTGAATTTTCTTCTACCTATAGTAGTAATCAAAAGAGTGTGGGATGGTATGGAAGAAATACAGAAGACGAACAATCACAGAACAATGGTGAAGGGGATGGTTGGGGCCCAACGCCGGCGGCCAACCCTTGCAAGGTGCAAGGGGTCACCTCTAATATTTTTAACTTTCATTTTTCCCTTTTTGGTTACTTGCATCAAATATCATGCATGGACTTTTTGTTAATTTTTCCGATACGGCAAATGGTCTGGTGATGTGACACGACAAAGATTCAAAAGATATTAGCTTAGCCGTAATGAGCTTGTTGGACTCAATTAAGACCAAACTAGTGTTAGTTGAGGCCATGTGAGCGATTTCGGACTCGAGCAACTGGGAGGCCATCAATGTGTCACTAAAGTGGAAAATAAGTGGTGTGGACGGAGAATGACTGGGGCTAATTTCAGGAGTAATTGTAATTCCCTGAAACTTCTAAAAATTAACTAATTATTTGTTAAAAATTGTATCTTGAATTTGATCCGATTCAATTTTTTATTTCGTAGATTTGGATCTCTATTTTTTGGTGAGGTAATATCTTTATAATTCTGTATACTATATGTAGAGATATTATAGAAAGAGAGAATATTGTGATTTATTCCGTTAGTGAATCTATCAGGAGCGTTCATATAAAGGTGTGAGAGAGCGTCTAGAGAGTGAGAGTATTCCTGATATGGATATCTCTACGAGGGTTATGATTCTTCATCCGTGTTCGGCCATTGTGCCTATGAGGAACGCATTCGTGTTGTACTATACTCCATTATTTGTTGTTTAATAAGAAGTCACTGTCGAGCCTCCTTTGTTTTTCGATGTTCCCCTCAAATGTTTTCTTATGTATTTGAGGGTTTTACCACGTATATCTTGTGTGCAGTTTCTTCTCTCTCCCGCTACATCTTTGTTGTTTGTTGAGTCAATTTCCATCAAACTAGTATCATAGCTAAGGTTATGGCATTTCCGCAGTCGACTCAATTCTAGAGGGCTACAACGAAGTTCAACATCGAGAAGCTCGGGGGCAATACAAGATTCGGTTTTTGGCTTTCGAAGAAGACAACAAGGGTTTTGAAGATTATTCCGGTTGTCTTGGATGGTGTGTGGATTGAGCGTGACGATGTTCATATTGCCCTTGAAGTCTTTGGAGAATTCAAGATAAGGTGGTGATTTGTTGAGAATTTTGTCTTGAATTTTAAATCGATTCAATTTCTCAATTTTATAGATTTAGATCTCTATCTTTTGGTTAGGTAATATTTTCATAATATTGTATTTAAAGATATTATGATCAAGAGAATACTGGGATTTATTATGTTGGGTGAATCAGGGTACTATATATGTGTATTAAGAGCTTTCACGTTAAAGGTGCGGGAGAACGTCTGGAGAGTTGGAATATTCGTAAGATGGGATATCTCCATGGGGGGGTTCCTCATTTGTTTTTTACCATAGTGCCTGTGAGGGATGCACTTGTATTGTACTACACTCCATTATTCGTTGTTCAATAAGAAGTCATTACCGAGTTTCCTTTGCCCATGGATGTTTCTCTCAGACATTTCTTCCGCGTTTGAGGATTTTACCACATATATCTTGTGTGCAATTTCTTCTCTCTTCCACTAAATCTTCATTGTTTGTTGAGTCGATTTCCAACAATTATATATATATATATATATATATTAAAATTTAAAGCATTTTTTACTCTTAACTAGGCATGCACGGGCTAAAATTGTTGCTATATATGTATTAAAAAGACCAAGTAATCAAATAGGTATATAGGTGGTAAATTTAGTCGTGGCAAATCTTTTTTAGGTGAATAGTCGTGACTAATCTTTATTTACGAGGAAGTTAATTTCCATACTCCTTTTCAATTGCGACAATTTTTTTACTTTAATTAAAAAAAAATTCATTAAATTTCACTGACAATGATATTTCCATAGTTTTAGGGTAGAAGAGTTTTTTTGTTTTACTCTTGTGAAACTACTATCAATAAATCGAGTCTTTTATGTTTAAACACTATGTATAATAGATATGCCAATATATATAAATATAAAAGACTTTTTGGCTACTATAAAGGAACAGTTTTGGATTTCAACCATAGACTTTGTATATTCTATGCTGCCACATGGCATCGTCCTATGAGTCGTTTTAGCTTTTATAATTGTATATAGATTATAACAAACTTCTTAATTTGAACTTTTCATATCTGCATGTAATTAATTCTTGGAAATTTGAGGAGGGCGGCAGACATCCTAAGATCAACATGCCTCCTCTCATATCATTCTGTCAAGCCACTCGCTTTGCACTTTGGTAAAAGCCAAACTTTATAACATTATCGCTCAGCATTAGTCTTAGTCTTAGAGAAAAAAACAGAATTAAGAAGGCTCAATAAAGTATACATTCGCATATCGAGTTTGTCATTGAACCCTACTTATGCGGGCGCAGATCCAGGTTCGAATTGTACTCAACTTAGAGCTGATCTAGGAGGCCATCCTTCACATACACATTACTGCACGGATGCAGCCACTGGGCATTTATGATGCCTCCAAGAATATATAGTTACACATATTGGAGCAAAATGGACTTTCCATTGACTTTTAAATTTTGACCCTCTTGCACAGATCTAAGCAGCTGACTTACATTTAATTCGCGTAGCATATTGGCGAGCGTGACAAGTGGCAGATTAATGTATTTCTTGATCAGAATAAAGCGATATCTAGACATGAAACTGTCTTAATAAAAGATTAAGCATATATGGTGACCTCTTTGAATTTAAATGGGACTTGTCCTCTCCTAGCTGACATTCAAAGATGTCAACCATAGACCCCCAGTTACTAGAACTAACCCTCCACGAAAAGTAAGAAATTCTGCATATTTTGACCAATTCAAAGTAGAAAATGGAGTTGCTCCCCCGGCAAAACTGAAATAAAGTTGAGCCAAAAGATCCCGATTCTAGATAAATTCATAAAGAAGTGGAATCTCTTTAGGATCTACTCCAGCGCTTGCCATCTCTTTCCTCTCCAGTTCTCCGATCTCCGCTTCCAAGGCCATTTTTGATATTCTCCACATAAAATAAAATGTTTTAAAAAATACAAAAAAGATCGTTTATTTTCTCTTTTTTTTTTGGGGCTAAAATTTCCCCGTATTTGTCCTTTTACTTCCACGACCTTAGACTTTCTATTAATCTTACAAATAAGTCGATTCATAAATTGTGAGAAAAACAAAATTTATATGCGGACTGTATGTACAAGTCCTATCGTAAATAGATTGAGAAATTGCAAGCTTTAGCATTTTTTTCCTTTATATTTCTTTATTTATTCTTGACAAAATATAATTTAGGCAAGTCGCTCAAAAACGAGGGTGCTTGGGAGTTATGAACGCCGGGTTTCAGGTGACGTGGCGTTTAAAATAAGAAATTCTTTATTGCGTTGGACCAATTGGACTGGAGTTGTTAGCCTCCTCTATTTGTTTAACCCAAAATTCCCCATGCCATACTATCCCCATTGACATGCCCCAAAGAAGGGATTAAATTTTCGTTTATGAGCTGTAATTGTAACAAGTTGAACATATAATATATGTTCTTTTCGGCCGTTCAATTTTTATAATAAGCAGTACGGTCATTTCGTCATCCTTGACGTTATATGGTTTTTCATATAGTAATTTCAACTTAAACAATGAGGGGAAAAATTGTATAAGTTGTAATCGCCCTCATTTAAAATCAAGAGACTCCGGATATAGTTATCGTCAATGAAAGTTCCCGTGCTCCTATTTATTTATTTATACCTTTACTAGCCACGTAGTTCACGTTTGGTATCCTGGAAAGGAATGAGAAGAAATGCGATTGATTTTATAATGTGAAATATGATTTTATTGAAAGAAAAAAAATAACATTCTTTCTAGTTGATGAAGTTTAAAATGTGAACGAATGTGATTAAAAAAGATGAAATTATTCATCAAGATTTCAACTTCTACGTATATATGGGCATTTGAATCTAAAAAAAAAAAAAGAGAATATCATATTTAGATAAAAAAACCACTTGTAACGATGGAATTGGAATCGCTTAAATTTTTAATCAAACATCATTCCATTAAATTGGAGAAAAAAAGATCATTCTAAAAGGAATAATTTTTCCGACTTATAAAAGAGACTACATAAATAGATGGAGGAAATGATGATATGTCCATTTGGTTCCATTCTTTTTTATTTTGACACTAAAAAATAACCATGGGATAATCTCCCTTGTAACCCAAAAAAACAAACAGTACAAACAAGAACAATATTTCTAAACCTGACTGATGAACTAATCGACTCACGACCTGCTGCCTCGCTCAGCTCGGGTTTTCCAAAAACTCAGTTAATTAGAAAAACTGGCCAAAAAGGTAAATCTAGTTTACCCATTGACTGAAATGATCCACCCGTTATGATTGGACTAGTTATTTTGTGAAAAATATTTATTTCCTCAATTTTTTGCTAGGGAAGTTAGAAGAAAAGGTTGTATTGAAGTTGATGTATTATACAAATTAGGATATATACATTATTTGGCTTTTTTAGATTTTAGGTTTGTGGGTTTATAGTGAAGTAGAAATTCAAATAGTTAATAAATAAATACGAGTAGTTTCATAATAATAATTGAATCTGGAACCTTTTGATTATCAGGCAAGAGTGTGTGACACTACTCTATACTTTATTTCTCAAAATTCGTAATATTTTTTTAAAAAAATATTCAAGAATGTTATAGACGCATATTTATGATTCAGTTCGCCAATTTTAAATAATTCCACTTTAAATTTTTTGCTTCAATAATCCTACATAATTTCTTGTAAATTATTGAAAAAAAATTTGACAAACCGGTGATTGAACCGATTTACTCACTGCATGGTGAGGAGTTCGGTTCAAAACCAGAACCATTGAAAAAGACCACTGAGAATTTTGAAAGAATATAAAAACGGACTGAAAGAGAGACATGTAAAAATTAATCTTAGATCTAGTGGATGTCATATTTGACGGAATTAGAGGAAGGATAAATTCTAGAACTGTTGCTTATTAGAATAATAAATTCTTCACCCATTTATCTCTACATAAAGAGGGTGCGTTTAACATGAAAATAAGGCATGAATGTTTTGTTGTTTTAGTTCAAATGTTTAATTAATATTTCATTTTAAATGTTTAGTAGTACTAGTACTCGTCGTTTTTTTATTTTTACTTTCAATTCAAGTGATTAGTATTTCAGTTCAAGTATTATACAATCCATCATAAATAATAAAAATTGAAAACACTTAAATTAATATACTAAATACTTAAATTGATATATCGGATATGTCATCTTAATCCATTGTCATCTTAGAATTTCCCCAACATATATATGGACCAAATGTTGAGTGATCCCAATCCAATATTACAGCGACGATGGGAAAAACACATAAAACTGAGAATCTATATATATATATATATATATATATATATATATCAGATTACTTCTTCCATATGATGAGAGCTTTTCACATAATTAAGCGTTTTTGACAAATCGTTAATTTATGGTCAATCATGCCTTCGAGTCTCTCCATTATGATACATACCTAGATATGATGTTTTCTTCTAATTTCCAATTTTTGCTGAAATTCTCATAATATATTTATTTATTGGATGTTTTTATTAGATTATTTCTTTCATATCTTTTGTTATTATAAAATTTGTAAATACAACAGTCAACAATATCAACATTTTCCTAAAAAAATATTAACATAAAAATGAATAGCGAATGCCTGAGAAGGTGCGGATTATTGGACTAGTATCTGTGTAATTAACATTCAGTTACCTGTTTGTTGCATTAATCTAGTGTTGCTACTTCTCACGTCCTGATAACTGAAGGATCCGTCGCATTTAGATAACCGTGCACGTCATTTTCATGCATGTTTTCATAACCAGTTACTCGTACAGATAGAATTGCCATCAGCAGCTACAAGTACTGTTCATGCAAAGGATAACGATAGAATTTTTCCTTTTAATGTTCAATTTTTCCAATTATAACAAACGCTTACTAACCGTGTACATCATTATCATGCATGTTATTTAGTAGGCGTTTGTTATAATTTTAAATGACATACACTCTTGACTCTCCTAACAATTTTGATTGCGTGCTTTCATTGGACAACTTAGCAGATGTTAAATCATATCCTACAAGGTGACCGGTCGGCTGTTAGTTTGATGTGTCCCGAGGGGATAATTAGAGACGCAAACATTTTTGGAACCCAAAATGAAGAATATGGTTTAGACGGGGATTGACTAGTTGATGTGTCATTGAGACTACTAATGTGCAAATTAGAAACTGATCCTATTGAATGATAATATAGGTATTTTCGTTAGTTCAATCACATTGCAATGAAATTCGTTAAAATATCTCATTCTATTCATATGTTGTCTGCGAAAAAGATAAAATAAAATAAGAACGATGTTGGGAAACAGAAAATGTTTACGAATACGCGTCTATTGAGACAGGAATATCGCCTTATCTAGGGCAATGGACATCGATATTAATTAATGATCTCAAATATTTGTACAAAAAGAAAGAAACGTACAATTATCCAGGTATTGAATCGAGAAGGGGGAAAAAAGTATATGGATGTGAGAAATAAAAGAGAGTTTAATCATATATTTGCCTTGAATTTATGGAAAATAGAAAATTGAATCAAAAGAAAAAGATATTTGAAAATATAAGCACCAAGTTTGGCTGAAAAAACAATCACTATTAATATTTTCATATCATGCATCTTCTCGATGACACTCGGTCATGTCCGTGAACGAGCCGGATCCGACTCTCTATAAAATCAAATTGAAATCTATAGATTCAATCAAATAAATGACAATTTTATAACTTGAAAAAAATGAAAAAAAAACAAATAATAAACAAAGAATCGTAAAATTTGATCATTCATTCCACTCCCAACATCGGATTGAGAACACAATCCCTATAATTGAATCGCAAAATTCAATTATGCAGAAAGAAGCTTCTTTTGACGAGTAAACGATCAGTGGACTTTGTTGTACAAGATTCAAACCCTACCTTGTATATAACTAGTTCCTAAATTTTGAGTCTAGACCTCACCTTGGAATATAGTAAATTCGAAACATCTCCGTTATTATATCACAAGTTTCAGATATCCCATTTGGAAATTATTTTTTTTTTGCAAAAACTTAAATTTTAAACATCACAATGAAGTAGAGAAAAAAGAAAAAGAATTATTGGACAGACGAGATTGCAAGCATCCTCTAGCAACTGCTACTTAATTAGTTAGAAATTGAGTAGATAAATAGATTGGAGTATACTGGTGTCAAAAGGGAGTGAGGTAAGGTTTTTAGAACTTAGATTTAATTTGGTATCGCTTAAAAATATAAAAAGAAGTAAGTTATAAATACAAATAAAATGTCATAACATAGATTATTGTTATTTACATTCTGGTTCTAGGAATTTGTCGATGGTAATTGAACTGAAACCCATCTTTATCAGTTCCTAAACTTGTTACCGAAAACCTACCCATTATGTTTAAACTTGCTTGTAGTCTACCCATTAGGATCGGTTCGAATTGGTTTGGGATCTACCTTGTACCCATTCACACCCTCAGGGGCTGTTTGGATATCGAAAAAGTTTTTGGATTCCCGAGATTATGCAAACTTCCCCCATCAAATTGCCATGTTTGGTGGAAAATCAATCGTAGGAAAATCTCAGATAGGTTTCCTAAAGGAAAAAACCCGCTTGCATTGGGAAAGATTTTCCTCCCGTAGCAGGTGGCATTCTCAAAATATCTCCGTGGTTTCCATGTGCAATCTTAAAAGGAAATTATAATCTCAATTTATCATTTACTTTCCCAGTAATTTAATATTTTTATCATATATAACAATCTTACATTTCGATCAACATTCCCGGGAAATCGATAAGTGGATCAATTTGCTCAGGAATCCTAACATTTTCAGCAATCTAACAATCCGCGAACCAAACTCTACTTAATAGATTTGGCCTAAGTTTCTGGAAATAGCAGGGGTGAAGTAAAAAGAAGGGATTTTTATTTAAAATGACCCATGGTTTGTCTGTTTTGTTAAATCTATCATATATTTTTTTGTCAAATCTATCACATGGTTTACTTTTTGAATCAAATCTATCCCGGCGTTATCTTTTCCATCAACATCTAACGGCTGTGCTGAAGTGGCACGTGGAGATATAGTGGGCCACACTTGCCACGTAAGCGCCACGTCAGCACGGTCGTTAGATGTCAACGGAAAAGATAACGTCGGGATAGATTTGATACAAAAAGTAAACCATGTGATAGATTTGACGAAAAAAAATTCATATGATAGATTTGACAAAACGGGCAAACCATGTACCATTTTAGATAAATATCCATAAAAAGAATAGAAGAAAGAGAGAGGAAAAGATAGAACTTTTTTTTTAAAAAAAAAAAGTCTTTTCCATGGAGCAGTTGGCATCTTCCCCACGTATGAACCCCTCATATTCTGCCAAGTGTCACCAACTCATTTCCCGAGAAGACTCTTCTCCCTCTCCTCTCACTCTCTTAAGACAGAACACAAACAAACACCCAAGCAAAGTAAAGCTTGTCTTGTCCGTCCCCTTCATCTAATCCCATCCTCAAAGGCAGCAGCAAACCAGGGAAAAACTTCATGCCAAAACAACACATACAAACACAAGACCAGTGTTTGAATTGAACACAATTCTGTCCCCTTCCTCCTAATGCTCTTCCAATTGCAAGTCCAACTCCAACCCCATTCCCATGTTCCCTTTCCTCAGCATTAGGAGGCTCCGCCACCTCTGCTCCCGCCTCCGCTGGTCCATCCCCCGCCGCCGATCCCGTCCCAAGGTCCAAATAAAAAAGCTCGGCAAGCCCGACCCCGCCAAGCCCAAGCCCAAGCCCAAGCCCGACCCTGCCCTCAACGGCTCTTGCGCCGCCGCGGTCCACCCCAACGGAGGGCCCTCCCCTAAGGTTCGGGTTGCCACGTTCAATGCTGCCCTGTTCTCGATGGCCCCGGCCGTGCCCAAGCCCGGGACGGACCGGGTCCCGAGCTTCGATTTTGACTGCGCCGACGGAGGTCTGATAAGGGCGAGGCTGTCCGGGGAGATCACCCTGCAGTCCAAGTCGATGAACGACAACCGGCCCAAGAGCATACTCAAGCAGTCTCCCCTGCATCCTAGCTCGGCCGGCAGCCCCGATCACCTCACGAGGCAGCAGAAGTTCGCGAGATCAAGGCTGCGCGTATCCATCAATTTACCCGACAACGAGATCTCCCTCTTGCGAAGCCGTCAAGTTAGCTTCCGCGAGGACGGCACGGAGCCTTATGCTCCATCGTCTTTGCCGAATGGCTCCTCCTCCACCATCGGCAGGATTTTAAGGGGAAAAGCTCCGGCGACGAGGGCTAGCTTTCGGAATAACGACAGCAGCAGCAACAATGGGGCTGCTGAAGCGCTGAGCTATAGGAGCACTCGGTCGGTTCTTGAAGTGTTGAGGGAACTGGACGCGGACATTTTGGCTCTGCAACATGTCAAGGCAGAGGAGGAGAAGGAGATGAAGCCCTTGTCCGACCTCGCGGCGGCGCTCGGGATGAATTATGTGTTTGCCGAGAGCTGGGCGCCGGAGTATGGCAATGCCGTGCTGTCCAAGTGGCCCATCAGGCGTTGGAAGGCCCAGAAGATATTCGACGATACGGACTTCAGGTTAGCATCATCCGATATGACCTCGGTCTGGTTCGGTCCGGTTTATTTCTTAATCGTTTTTGAGCTCATGCCCGTTCCGATTTCTATTAGTAGCGAATTAGAAATTGCTTAATGCTTCTAAAAACTGTGCCCGAAAATCCCTCCTTAATCTCGGTACATAATAAGAGCAATTTAGACCATTATAAGCAATTAGAAGAATTTAACAAAACTCATCCGAGTAGGATTCAGTAAAAGTATACTTATCTTTTCCCTCCTGATTGATGACATGTAGGTGTAGAGAACCATGCCATCGCGGTCCTTGTTTTTCTTCAATAATAGAAGAGGCTTATAGACTTAATACAATGAATGAAATAAAAATTTTAATAACTAATAAGGAGAATGAATAGTCCTACCACGATAATAGAACAATATGACGAGGGCATATGCAACTACGCTAATTCTCTTTCTCATCGGTCTTTGTTCTTTACATAAAAGAATGAGTCTGGAATTTTAAGAAGTAAGTTCGGGTTTGGTTCGGTCTGATTCAATGATCCGGTTTGAGCTAGTTGTGCTGCGTATGTAGTTTATCAATGTTTGCAGTTGGCATTGATAAAATGGGCGTTGAGTATTTAATTCTTTTGTGAGATCAATTTGTGGGTTTTTATTGTTTAATTACATTGTGAGTTTTAATACTCGACGTGGTCTATGGTCTACTTGTCCACACTGGTAAATTGGTCCCCCGCTGAAAACGAAGTTTCAATGTGATTCATTTCTCGGATAAAGCCACCCATTAATTTTGGCAAATAAAAAATTAAATAAAAGAAAAGGATATAGATTAATTAAAGCTTGAGATTTTCTTTTGATTATCTAGCAAGAGATAGGAAATAAAAGAACTAAACTAACACGAAAAGTTTCAGTAATAAAAATCGAATTTGAAATCTTCCTCTCCACATATTAGAGCATCATTAACGGCCCGATAATTTTTTAAAAAATATTTGGTGAAAAGAAACTCTGCATGATTTGTGTTAACGGTGTACGGTTGGACTGATATATTTGGATTTTCTTCCCCTGCATGGGGCTGTTATGTTCCAATTGAATTTTATACATAAAATATAAAATATTTAATTAATTGAAAAGATATTAAGAACACAAGTTCTATCTACAGCCTGTCTGCCTTAAATTATTCCCCGAAAAATTAAATAAATAACTAGAAATACTTGGGGACATTGTTGGGGCAGCAAAGATCCCAGTAACAGCTGTGCTTCCAAACCTCAATTGAAAATATAATCCTTTTATTGGATAATTTGTTCCATGTGCGTTCTTCATATTAGCTGTTTCACATTATTCCCCGGACAGAAATTTGTGGGAAAAAAGACGATAAAAATATTAAATGAATTGATTCAAGGGATTTTTTTTTCCTTTAAATAATATTTTATATTCGAATTTTCTAAATATATAAAATTTACTAATTCTTTTTCGATGTGAACTCTAATATTCAGAAGTCTAATTGAATTCCGACTAATTCAGTCAACTTGCGTCGGCACACTAATGGATAAAACTCTCCCATTGTGGATTTTTTGCATTCACAAGAACTCGAATCCAAGACTTTGCTTAAGCGGAACAAACGTCGAATCATTTGAATCAACTCATGTTGGTAAAAGTTTACCAATTTAATTCGAACGGAATTAGTTGGAGTCTATTGACTTTCCGAACATTAGGGAGCAAAACACAAAGATGAAATATTTTCTATTTAGGAAATACCAAAAAAGGAGCAAGATATTTGTTATAAGGCACTTGAAAGGCTGAAATATTTGTTTTTATGTCAAAAAAATTTGTTTTTTCTTTGGGTAGCGATTTTTTTACGTTTAGAGAGTAGATTTGATCAGATTGTACTTAGTAAGTGGAAATATAATTTTGCTGAAGAAAATTGACTAAGTGTCTCCACTTGCGAAGGTGTAAATTTTTTCGAGCGCAAAAACCAATGTAAATTGGTGTCAACCAATAAATTAAAAACATTTTTAAAAAAGGGTTGTAGCGCAATAGCTAACACCATTGCTTGATAAGGTTCCAAACTCGATTTTCATAAGTGAAATTACTCGTGCTCATTTATTTAGATTTCCTTTTTATTTTTTTATACTAAGCCATGAGCCTCCTAAAACAAATATCGACATACCACTTGAATCAACCCAAATTTTTCGTTTGGTACTACCTTTCGGGATCATAAAGAATTATGCTGAACTCCATTGTATCAATTATAACTTATATAATTATGTTATATGTGTTTATATAGAAAGTCAATATACGTGTTGGTCCATATATAGTTCAAACTTGAGGACCCCGTACATCCTTTCGGTGTGGTCCCCAAGCATACTTGTTCTACCACAAAACTCGTTAAGATTTCATGTTCCAACTGTGTACGATCCGAAAGTAACAGCCGAAGTCACACGAAACGGACACTCGAAGTGAAAAAGGACGATTTCATACGTACATGTCATTACGTACCAAGTAATACTGGTAAATTCTATGTCGTTACGTACCAGTTAATTTTATGTCATCCTGAATATGTTTGGTCGTCGAATGTCCTGAAAGCTGCTATAGATGCTCGATATCATTATACTAATTTATTCTACGCCGTCCCGAACTCTTTATGATGGAAGGAATGTCCTGAAAGCCAGCATAGAAGTTCCACAGCTAGGGGAAATCAACATCTACTGCACCCACCTGGACCACCTCGATGAGAGCTGGCGGATGAAACAGATCAATGCTATTATTCAATCAACCGGATCACCGCACATTTTAGCCGGTGGCCTCAATTCGCTCGACGAGACTGACTACTCTCCCGAGAGGTGGTCCGACATAGTCAAGGTATGGTAAAATACCTTTTTTCAATTTTCATCAATCGGGGCAATATTAGTTTGAGCAGAGTGAACGGACCGCTCGGTGTTAATGTTGGCGCAGTATTATGAGGAGATGGGAAAGCCAACGCCTAAAGCTGAAGTGATGAGGTTCTTGAAGGGCAGGCAGTACACAGATGCTAAGGATTTTGCTGGTGAATGCGAACCGGTTGTGATGATCGCCAAAGGCCAAAGTATGAAATTTACATATCAATTCTTCTTTGATTCGCCGACATTTGAACTGGGTAGATGTGAATTCTTGATATCGTCATAAACATGAAAATGAGCTTTCAGCTCGGAGATACGCTTCTACCTCTATCGTTGCACTACTCCTGACTTTCCACCATGCTTTTAGTACAATGTTGTCTTGATTTCGTGCAATTTGTTATAGGTGTACAAGGGACGTGCAAGTATGGGACACGGGTGGACTACATAATGGCATCTCCCGATTCGCCATTCAGGTTCGCCCCGGGCTCTTACTCTGTTCACTCCTCCAAGGGGACCTCGGACCACCACATCGTTAAAGTAGATCTCGTCAAGTCGTCCATCCCTCATGACACCCCGGGGCACAACAACGACCCGAACAATCCCACCCCTAAGAAGAGGCGACAGCACCATCGGAATAAACAACAACAAAGAGTCGTGAAGATTACAGACCCTTCCCTTAATCAGTCAAATGGTGTGTGGAAGAACACAGTCACACAGAACTACTCACACGCAGGCAAATTGATGAATTGATTTTTTTGCTCTTTCTTTCGTTTGCTTGTTGGTTTTTCTTTTTATCCCCCATTTCTGCCTTTACTTGCTTGTATGTAATTGGTCTGTCGATGAGAGTGGGGAAACTTTGGCTGTTTTGGGCTTAATTCTTCCACATCTTTTAGTTAGTTTTGGTAGAAATTTCAAGTTATATGTGATCAATGTATATGTATATTGTATACAAAGCACTTTACATTGACAAATAACTCAAGAAAGATTGGTGGGAATTGGTCCATGGGGTGTTTTTTTTTTTTAAATCAAAAAAAGGTTTTGCGCATCTTGACTTTTCATTAACATTTTTTTTTTATGAATTATTTCAGAAACTTCAAATACGTCCTTTTTAACGAGTTTCACACAGTTTCCAAGAAGAAAGTTCATCGAGAAAATCATTCGCAATTTCAGACATTTTATTTTCTAAAACCGTGCGAAACACCTTTTTTTTATCCTTTGAAGTTGAACTAAAAAAACATTTCGGACCCAGAAATCGATGAAAGAAAATTTCCTCCGGCTTTACGACATTTGTCAACTCAATTGGGAGCTTCCCCGTCAGCCAGATATTATAGGTTGAATTTAAGTTCGATGCCTGAATGAACTACGTCAAAGGTGATTTGTTTGAGTTGAAGTTCTTGACTGAATTAAAGAATAGTTTCAGTTCTTGGATGAAATCGTATCAATTTTCTACCGATTCAAAAAATTGTATAAATTTTTTATTTAAGTTTTTACTAATTTTATAGTAAATCTATATAATTTCTTATTTTTAATTTTTTTTCTGTATTTTTTTTTCTCAATTTTCATTTGATCTTTTTGCCCATTGTTAGCCTAACTGTTTCACGTAATCAAAGATGGTGTAACGCGTAGTGGAGCACGCCCTCACTTGATAACTAAAAAGTTCCATGTTCGATACTTAGTTGAGACTATCTATCGCCCTTTATTATATTTTTAGGATTTTTATTTCATTGTACTGAGCCTATAAGTCTCCCATGTAATCAAAAAAACTGATCTAATAGAGCAATTACTAAATTGGATTATCAGTTGACCACTTAAAATGGATCTCTTCCCATTTTGTTAAGTCGTTAACGCATAATTAAGCTAGCCCCTTTACTGTCAAGTATAAATTACAACAAGCTGGCGTACATGTTCATCGATTATACTTTTGCACTAGTATTCTATCCCGTGCATTGCACGGGTTCATTATCGTATATCTATTAATATTTTTTACGAGAACTATTCACATTTTTAACAATAATTTTTCTTATTAGTAAAAATAAATGAATAATTTGAATCTCAAGACAATAATCTTCAATCATATTTATAAATGATAAAATAAAAATTTCATAACTAATTTTCTTATACAATATGAATTATACATAGATGAATGACCAATATACTGATTCACGGATATTCGATTCATATGTTTACTAAATCACAAACTTATTTTTGCTCTAAAAACATTGTTTTGTGATATTCTAATTTTCAAATGTTAGATTTTTTTTAATAAATCATAAGCTTATAGAATTTATTTTAATTTTTCAAATAACCTTAATTCCATTAAATTAGTGGCATATGATAATTTTTATCTTTTTAAAATTACATCAATAACAATTAATTGTTTCTTTTAGTGTCCTATTTTTGTTAGCATAAAGTTACATGATTTATTTAGATTTTTTAATAAAAAACTTGCTTTTAAGTCATTTAATTAATTGATTATATATCTTGTTGATAATTTGATTAATTTAAATTTGAAGTTCTTTATATTTATGAAATTATGCAATTGTTTCATATAGACCAACTTCTAACTCAAATATATATATATATATATATATATATATGTATATAATCTACATATTATCTTATATTCTTATAAGATAATTTTCTAAATTATATTGGTCCAAGGAACTTTCTCATATGTATTTTACTATATAAAGATAAATGGATATATGACTACTATAATTAAAATATATTTTATAATTATATAAATAATCTCAAATTATATCATAAATTTGACCTAATTAAAAAAATAAGTACGGTGGCTAAAACAATAGAAACATATAATTTCTTATATTTATTTTTCAAATATAATAAGGATAAGAAAATTTTATGAAAATTAATTGATAAATAAAGCAAATTGATATTTCTAACTCTATTAAATATCGGCCTATTAATTGCTTGTAGGAGTCAATTTTACTATATATATATGGATGGATGGGTGGATATGGTATGGATGTGAAAAGTAATTAAAATCATAAGAGAAATAAGGAGGTGTCGGCAACCCTTTACTGCAGCTCGACTGTCCAAAGCCAATCTTTAAGAGGATCAACACTCAGATGGTACGTAACAGTCTCGATTGTCATTGCCGAACCATTTGCCATGTTTTAGACGCATTAGTTGTTCAGATTCAAGGGCACTCAAATTGAGAAAAAGCAAGGGACCTCTCAAACAAGTCATGAGGATATATTAGTATGGGTCGATTAACCGAAGGGGCCAGAAGAGGCGACACGACAAACCAAGTAAATAAGTGAATGTGGGCTCCGAATTTCCAGACCATTGCAGTTAGTGCAAACTTGAAGTGGAATATTCACTATGGAATTCTCAAGAACGAGGAACTTAGTTTGTCGATCAGGATACGGTCATTGGGGTAAAATATAATCGTATTACACGAGTGCAGGTATTGTAAAAAAGTAACATAAAGCAAGTAAGGCAATCATCTCAAATGGAAAATTGATCATAAAAACTTCTACTGAATACTAGGTTGGGTCAATCTATCGCTAATCAGATTATCAAAATTGGCTGATTTACTACTAAACCATAGAACTGAAAAAAAAAATGAAAGCAGGGCTCATATTTGATGAACTAGCATTACATAAACTAATCACAACAAATATATACTACAACACAAATGATCTATAGAAACAAAAATTAGAGACAAATAAGATATATATCGATATATATGGTGCTATTTGTCTCTAAATCTTTACTTTTATGAACAAATAAAATTATGTCTCTATATAATATATTATTTCTTCTAATATAATTAATTAAATAAAAAATTGTTGACTTAAAAAGAATATAGTCAATGTATGAGTGACGGAGATTAATTTATACACTTTTAAAGTGTATAAACCTATAGAGACTAATATATAGTTGCTAAATTGAATTTGAAACTTTTATTTTTCAAAGGTATAATTTATTTACTAGTTAAGAATACAGAAACGTGTAATTTGGTACTTTACTTTATACATTTCAATTTTTCACTCTTTCATCCTTTTTTTTATTAAGAATCATTTCTCATATATATATATATATATATATATATATATATCCTCGTCATTCTGTCTTCTCTTCAATGCAACTATTTTCTGTTGTCATGCTTTACGTGTTTTTCTCGATGTTACACCTCATTACCATGTCTCTCTTCTCATTCTCTGCTTAAATGCGACGATCACTTATAAAAAAAAAAGGAAGAAAAGAAATCAATGACCACAAGAATTTATGGCCTTTTCACGTAGCCAACAAATTCTTTAAAAAAAATCTATTTGAAATTTCAAATATAATTTCAAACAAAAGTCTTCAAAAGATTTTCTTAAAAAAAATAAGCTAACAAAATATTTGATTCAAAGAAATATTAATTATTATTTTGTAAGTTACTTAAAAATTTAATATTATAAATATAAAATATTAATGATTTATTAAGAATATAAATATTATTAATGTTAAAGTATAATAAATAGTAAAAGTTATAAATTCAAATAAGTAAGGAGCATTGGTGCATTGGATAAGGTAATTTTATACTAAAATGGAGGTCAATGGTTCAAATTTCTCTATCATAGATTTAATTGTGTTGGTGGATTGAGCTGGTTTGTGTAATTTGTGACTCGCCACTTAGTTCCGTAAAAAGATATTAACTTTTTTTTTGTAGAACTTTATATATAGAAATAAAAAATATTGAGGCAAGTAAATTTGCTTCTAAAAAGCATATGTAGACAATTTTATGGGCCACTTTTGCTTATTTTTAGAGCCGAATCATTTGTTTCTAATTGCATTAGTTAAAACAAATAGAAATTTATTTCAAATTTATCTCTAAAGGTCTATAGAAACTGTAGCAACATAGTCAATTAATTTGTCTATCTCTAAAGGTTTAAAGGCAAATAAATGGACTCTGGAAACATATAATATAGTTTGAATAGATGATTTGTGTTGGAGTACATCGAGGTCATATAAATATTATATAATATTACCTCGAGATCAGAGTTTTACTTATTATTTCACATTAGAAAAATAAAAAAGAGCTTACAACCATATAATAATTGTATATATATATATATATATATATATAGCAATTTATGCACACTCATAGAAGTTAATATAGAAGCCTAAGTGCGGGGACTTCGGAACGTCATGCTAATTCTCCATTAACCAGATAGGAAATCTCAAGGCTACATGTTATCTGTAGAGAACACTTACTCAGGAATCATTAAGAAAGCCTCATTCTATGCAGGGATAGTTCTCACACCTAATCTTGCAGTCCTGAAGTTGAACTTGTGATATGACGGGGTTATTACATTTATGAAATACTGCTTCGTGCGCTCTCTTTAGGCAATTGTTGCAGCCCAATTACGAAAGTTCTCCATAATATGCTGTGTGTCCTTACACTAATCTATATTTACATGTCCTTACATTATAATTGCTGAAAATTAAGCATTGATTTTGGAATAAACTCAAGTGTTTAAAAGATAACAATTTGAAATTACTGAAATTAAAAGTAATGCTTAAAATAGAGAATAAATTCAAATAGTTTTATAAGTATTTATTAATCTGCTGGAGAAAATCATTTTTTCAACCACCAAAGTCTACCAAACCATGGTTTTGAAATTATTCACCAAATATTATTTTTTCTTAATATTCAATAGAAAAAGACACTAACAAGACCACCACCGTACGTCCAAACGAAGACTAAATGTTATTTAAAAATGTCAATGATCAAATTATACAACCAAACTAGTTGTTTTGTCTTGTGCATTGTAAGGGTTCATTTTCTAATATCTCTATACAATTATTTAAATTTTGAAATAATAATTTTCTTATTAAAAATAATAATGATTTTAATTGTTAATTATTAATTTTAAATTTCAAATAATAATCTTCAATATTTTTTGTTATAAATTAGAGTAAATAAGTTATTATAATAACAAGTTGCACCTAATTATTTCGATTAATATATGTCATGTTTTTAGATTAATGTTAATATATTAAGGTTTGTAATTAAGATGAAAATTTATTTTTGTCCTTTTATAAAACTAGGAGATACTTATTTTTAAGTTTTATTTTATTTTATTTAGGGTTGATTACACTGGTGGTCCAAAAGTTTTAATAATGTATCAAGTTGGTTCAAAAAAAAATTTTGCTACTGGATGGTACAAAATGTTTCAAAGTTGTAACATGATAGTACAAATCGTCATCTCGCCATTGACGCCGTTAAGCCGTCCTTTACAAGACTGTAAATTTTACACCATCATGTAACTTACGTAAAACATTTTCTACTATTAAGTTACAACTTCAAAACATTTTGCACCATCATGTAACATTCCACAAAAACCAATTTTGCACCATCAGCGTCGGCTTGACGGCGTCAATAGCGAGATGACGGTTTGTACTATCATGTTACAATTTTGAAATATTTTATACCATCAAGTAGCAAAAAAAAACTTTTTGAACCAACCCGATACATTATTAAATCTTTTTGGACCACCAGTGTAATTTACCCTTTTATTTATAAATTTAAGTATAGAGCGCTACATGACAAATTCTTTCTTTTATTATAAAAAAATAATGAAAATAAATTTTATATATGCATATTCATATTCCCCTTTTTATCTTTCATTAATTTCTCAAACAAATATGATTGCTTATACGCGTACTATTTCTTTACAAATATAACATTTTTTTCCTTTTTTACATGCAATACTGGCCAAATAATGAAAATCAATGTCATCGTTCACGTGCTATCATAATTTCATATTATTTCAATTTCTTCATGCTAAATTACATCGTCAACACTCAATCGTATATATTAGGGAAAATTCAATATTAGCGCCACTTTTTTGTTTAGAAAAATAATAATTATAATTTTTACCGACGGCTATTTATATATGTCATATACAGAGAGCATACATACTCAACTTCATAGAAATACTAATATCCATAAACAAATACATAAGTAAGTCTAAAAAAAAAAAGAAAAACATAAGTATAATATTATTCTGTTTTATGTGAATTTCGAATTAGTTTACGTCCCGAGCTATATCATAAGAGAGTCACATGGTACTATAAGGACCTTTTCAGTTTACTTTATTTTTCTGTATTCTAAAAGTTAAAACAATGATATTTTTCATGCTCTGTACAAATCAATTGAAGTATTAATATTCAGTCGTTTCTTCGACGCACACCATGTTACCTTCTATCTGCGGCCTGCCTCACCATTGATACTTATATTCTCCTAATTTTCTTAAATAAGTTGCCTAAAAAATTTTATCACTCTCTTTAACATATTATTCAGTTTCAATGTTTAAAATAATGTCAATTAATCTCCATTATCGGTAACTTGAACTTAATATAACTTTTTTTTTCGTTGGAGCTTAATATTACTTTAATAGCTATCATGCAACACAGAATAAATGATAAATTTTCTCGTAAAAGGAAATTTATTATTTATATTTATAATCAAATCAAATTTAACCTCATAATCAAATCAAATTTAGTTTGCTAAAATAATAATATGAAAAAGTAAGCATGGGCCCATTTAAGCGGGACCATAAACTAGTTACTAGGAAAGAACTTGTATGTATCTTCTTACAATCCAATTTAACTTTCTTATCGTACCCTTATCTAATAAGGAATATGATTAATATGAGCATATTATGTCTAGCAAAATTAGTTGCCACGATCAAATTTTTTTTTTAATAAAACTAAATACCGCAAGAAGGTCCTATATAGGCGTGATGCACTAAGCTGGCAGCAGGCCGACTCTTCATTTGAGTAAATAAATAATTAGTTAAAATAATTTATACATTAATATGTTAATCTTTTACAAATTATTCTTAATTAAATTGACCCACAAATCAAGATTGATGTTTAGCAATGTGTTATGACGACTACTGAGATAGTGAGGAGTTCAATCAAGAGGATGGAACACTTTTTGGAGATTATTTCTCATGTAATAAGATCTCTGGTTTATACAATGTCCCGAATAAGTTAAGGAATAGAAGAAATGTCAACCCCACAAATTCTCGAGTAATTCCCTCTATAATGAAACATTAGAAATAAGTTCTGCCATTATTGTAAGAAGTTGAGATAGTTTCTGTAATTTCTAATTTATCAACTCATAACAAATGGGGTTCGTAGCGATATGCGACTGGTCTTCTTGGGAGGAGCACAGATATCATCAGTCCATCAATTAATCACTTGGCCTGCGCATTTGCGTGGACATTTGCTTTTTATAACTCTAATTAATATTTAAAATTGAATTAAATTGATAAGGGAAAATTTAAACCGTAGATTCTAAATCTCTTTCTTTGTGTATTGTAACTAATGAATTCATCTTGTTAATCACATAATGCATTAATACAAGCGACGTGAATGAACGTTCGATCATAAACTGAGGAAAAGCTCATCAAAAACGCTCACATTAAATGAATATAGTGCTCCTATAATAGGTTTCGAAAATAATTATATATAATAGATAATAGATGTGTCGCTCATAGCAAATCTAAGCCGTCAAAAACTATTATCGCCAATCATCATTCAACTATCCTCCTAGTCTTCGAAAAAAAAAAAAAGAACGAAATCTTCAAATAAGATCACTAATTAATCAAAATTTATACTCCCGCTCACAATTTGCCTCTTTCTAATATTAGTTCTGATGTTGCTCAATGTGAAGGTATCCGGTTTTACGATGTCACACTTCCATTTATAAAACTAGTCCTTTTGATGGAAGTTATCACGCCGGAACCAAGTAGCGGCAGCGGAAAAAGGTACCCTAGACTGGGGGGGGCTAAACGGTAAGAAGAAGCAAAGTTCAAGGGAGCAAATTGGTATAAACCCCAAAGTTAAATAGAAGCAACCGAAGCAAGCGGAGCATGCGCAAGGATTTTTTTTTTTTATAAATATTTTTCGACCTTCACCGTTACGTATGTAAATCCAGTAAATTACATGCACCAGTATATATCTGCAAAACTGTGCAACTAGCTATTTCTCTATGCAACGTGCTAATGAATCACTCCCACAATCGCGAGATTCAGGGATCCCCTTGTGATCATTCATAACGAAGATCAGTGGTACGATTCAAATCGAGACACCAGCACTGGTAGTTGGACCTCGATATCTTGTACAGTTCATCCGGGGACATCTCCACCAGTTCCTGCATGCTCCAATCCCAAAATGGGTTGTGTTTGTGGGAAGTGATCAATCTCCATGGATCGTAAATGTCGTCATTGACGCTAACAGATGGAGATCTCCCATGCCCTTGCTCACTCGGATGTTCCTGGGCCCTCATTCTCTTGTAAATTCTCATCACAGAGACACAATCCTCATACGGGTCATGTACCCCCATTTTTATGTCATACCTGTTGAAAAGAAAACCAGAAATGTCTTTGAGATTTCTTAACAGGCTATACGATTATCATCTGAGGATGATTGTATGGTCAAGAGACCTTTTAGAGGTCAAACTAACAATATTAAAATTTAGCAATAGCAAAGGGACAGAAGTGCGATATGAACAAGAGATGGAAATGGTTCTATATCTCCCGACATGTCCCGCTTCTTAAAAACCTAAGTAAGAAATAGGAAGTAAAATGTTCACGGAAGAGATGTCCAATGGAAGCAATTCAGTGTGGGAGCATAAGAATAATAATTGAGTACTAGCAACTTGCCCGAGATATTTCTTGGTGAGATACTTGAGAGAGTGGCTCACTAAGTTTGTCTTCATCAGTGGATGATAAATAGCAGTATCCCTGCATATGAATTTACTACAGGTCAGGCCAAAAAGAAGGGACATAATTCTGCAGAATCACAAGACTCCATCATATATGGCATGGTGATTCACGAGGAAAGTTCAAAGGGAAGAACTATGAGACACAACTCGTCCTTACAGCTTTTGAAGAGACAAGGAAAGAATGAATACCTTAGTAAATGATCAGGATAGCACATATTCAAGCACTTGAAGTCATGCTCTAAATCATGTCCGACCAGAAGCCGAGCTTTCCCACCAAACAACCTCACCCTGGTAATGGTCTCCTGGTAGTATAAAATTTCCAATATCTTCTCTTTCACTTCCTTAAGAGGCATACCGTCTTTCAGATGATCTTCTGTCAGACCAGTTACTTCGTATCTGAAATTAATGGCAAGTTTAATAATGATCAGCAAAAGACTTCCAGAGGAAGAGATCAGGAGTACAGAACCAGCTGATCAGGGAACAGGATAACCGACAACCGTGTTTAGACTATCTGATTCTTACTTCTTAGCCAGTGTCCCGACTGAACTCACATCTGTGTCCTTAAGTTTACTAGTTCATACTGTTTTGTAAATTTTGACACAATTTATTTCTGACATGATTTTTGTGTCAACTCCGGAGACTGGACTTGAAAAATGAAAACTCAGTTGAACCAGTGCGCAAGACCTAGTCCGCTAGGTTAATGTCAAGTTGGGTTTGTGAAATGCAAGACACGTTGAAAAGTACCGGTAATTGGTTACAGCAATCTGGGGTTGCACGTAAGTGTGGAAAATGATATTCTCATCTTCATCAATAAGGCACACCCGAGCGCAGAGATTAAGTGTTCCATCAATTCCTCCGCCAACCATTTCACAGTCCATGGCAATCGCACTGGGTCTCCTAGATCTGTCCCCTTCGACTGAGTCCATCATATCGTGAAACTGTGGAGAGGTGATCATAATTGGTCGCTGAAAGATACACCAAAAAAAATAAAAAATAAAAAATTGACAGAACGTAATGTCAGATACTTAAGATTGAAATGCTTATCTTATTAGAAAGAGGTCAAAGGAGAATGACATCACTTACTAGAGGAGGAGGTGCAAGAAAGTAACATGTTTCTTGATGATCGTTAAGGGAGCTCAGATTATCAAAAACTTTTAAACAAAGATCACAACCTCTGTTTGAAAAAACCATCGCACAATTGGCTTTGGCCAATGGACCTAGATGATATAGGAAAAAAGGGCAAGAAAAAGAATTACAAGATGAGTAAAACATTGAAACATGGGAATCACATGGAAAAGTAGTCACTTACCAGAAAGATGTTCTCTCAATGATTCAAATGATTTGCAGTGCTTTTGGCAAACACCACACCTCGGCTGATGAACAGAGTGGTAAGACTCTCTCATGTGGTCAACAAGATGCTCCTTTTTATTGTACTGCTTGTAGCACGCACAACATTTATGCCTGAAGTAGAAAACAATATTAAGCATCCAAACCAATACCACACCAACCCAAGGGGAAAAAAAAAAAAACAAGAAGAAGAAGAAGAAGAAGAAGAAGAAGAAGAAGAAGAAGATTGGATGCAGCCAACAGTATGATTCCCAGAAGGTTATTAAGAATCACGATCACATATAATCAATCCAAAATTCGAGGTGAATGAACATAGAAACTTAGATACTTGATGACGTGCACAAGAGGAAAAGCCCCCGAAAATGCAAAGGAGTTATTAGTGAATCACCAGAACAAATATTCAGAATCATGAAACAAATGTGAAATATCTTTCCGACTGGTCTCCAGATCAGATGAGCGACTTAATTGCAAGTCCTGTACTTGTCCGTAAATAGATATCACAGGTTAATAGAAATCGTATAATAATTCTCATAATATACATACAACAAACAAAACCGAGGCAGCAAAGTGTATCCTGCAGAAGCGAGGTCACAAAACATAAAAATGACAACTTCTAAGATTTCTAGGTTAGGTATATGATGCAATCACCTAACTTCAAATGTTCTACCAATCTCACGATACTCTGCTTAAGCACAAGAAAGTAATCCATCTTCTCATCATCGGCATAATACAGTTTACACCATCACATAGACCAAAAGTCTAGCGAATGAACCCCCATGCTCATTAGCATACTATAGCATAGCCCATTTGGTAGGACGAACAGCAGAGCCGCGCAATTCGAGGCACTATAAGTTCTATATAACATGCAGTTCCCATGTCATATCCAGACAATTGACAGTCAAGAAAACCCAAGAAGCATACGAACCAGACCATACGAACTAAAAACAAACAGAGGAATCATTTTGCTTCCAGTATAGCTCACGGTTAGCCTACGGCAACACCACCAATAGAGTAACCAACACCGAGATTCATTTTAAGCTAAGCCGGAAATTTAATCGGTTCACTTCATGATCATCAACCACACAATTTGGCCTTAACAATTAAAACAAAGCACGCTAATACAAAACTAAAGTCAAAGTAGATGTATCCAATTGCGACCTGATAAACAACACTAGAATGGAACAGATTAATGTTAAACTGATTCTCAAAAAAAAAAAAAAAAAAACTGAATAAATTAGCTTCAGATTTTTTTTTTAATATCAAATTCACTACTTTAGGATCTGTAATGATTTCATCAAATTAATATCTCAGATGATGCCATAACAATAAAATATAACGGGTCTATGTCAATATATCGAGTAATTCCTTCCGATAATCGGCTCGATCAGTGACGAAGAACAGGACACGGCTCAAAGCATCGCACATTCCGGCAACAGCTAGAACAGAGAGAGAGTGAGAGAGAGAGAGACAGGGACCTCTTTGAAGTGGCCGGCCTGGGAAGCTGATTTGCTACTTCGAGGGAGTCCACTTCCATAGGTTCAGGGCGAGGAATTAATGTTGTCTGTGATGCGACGGAAGAGGGGAGGAAGAGCGTCCGCTTTATACCAAAGCTAGGCTAGGGTTTCCGAAAAGTGAAGTGGACGAAGGTCGGCCAATAATGGTAGTTTGGGCATCAAGAAATAGATCATTGCCATTTGCGGAACTTAGTTGAAGTTAAAAACCAACATGCAGAGGATTCGATTCGACCAAATCTTTGATAATATCTAGGTTGACTTCTCGTCTCAATGTTGACTCCCTTTTGACCCATAGAATTATCGTCCATATCACTCATGGAAATCGGAAGATTCGGCGACTTCCTCATCTTCGATCATCTTTTCTTATTATTATATCTTTTTTTTTCTTCACAAAATTTCAAAGTTGCATTTTTAACATTCTTTTTTTATTTTTCGAAAGTTTAAAATATTATTTTTCTAATGGAAAAGTTGGCATAAACGAAACTGTTTTCAAAGTACATGCTTTAATTTGGGGAACATCCATGGCATCGCACAACCTTTAAGGATTTGAAACCAGTAAGACTTTAATCTTTCAATTTTTTAACTGCCACGATCTGACTACCTGAATTTTTAAAATCAAGTATTTTATCCTCCAATTTTAATTCCATCTAACATTTTGGTCTTAACATCTACTGGCTGAACGGAAATCTGATATGGAGGCTGAGGTAGCACAGACGATGTCAATTTTATGCCACGTCATAACCAAAACGACACCGTTTTCCTACCTGCAGACCAAAAAGATAAAAACGACGTCATTTTCGTGCTTCACAGCCACAACCAAAACGACGACATTTTCGGGCTTCCCTTGCCACACCATGAAATGATGTCGGCTTCAGACTCCCTCTCTCTCACTACTGGCCTCCTCTCCCGAGCTCCCCACCTGGCCACAAAGCTCATCTCTGCTTAATCTACCTGCAAACTCCCATCCCACTCAAAACTCGTCTTTGACTCCGTTCCTGACAAGGACGTCTATTCCTGGAACTCCCTCATTAATGGGTTTGTGAAGAACCATTCCTACCGCGAGGCATTCGCTCTGTTTCACGAAATGTGCCGGGGCGGTGTGCTACCCGATGATTATACTCTTGCTTCAGGATAGAGCCCAATAGTGTCTATTGTTAGTGTTCTCCCTGCTTGCAGCATGTTTGCTGGTCTAGTAGCAGCAAAACAGATTCACGGGTTTTTTTATCAGAAGGCAAATTTGTGATGAGGTCTCGGGTTCCTTGTGTAATGCATTGATTGATGCGTATTGTAAGTGTGGTAGCTTAGCATATGCTAGATGGATATTTGAGAGTGCTGCTTCCAGGGATGCAATCTCATGGAGTTCGGTGATCTCTGGGTATGGAATTCACGGGAAAGGGGAGGAAGCCATAGCTCTGTACGATCAAATGCATCTTCTTGGGATCAAACCTGATAAGATTATGACAGTAGGGGTTCTCTCTGATTGTGTAAGGTCGGGATTATTAACCAGGGGTTTTACTATATATGCGCAAGCAGTGAATGATTATAAAATTGAACCCACAGTCGAGATCTGTGCTTGTGTTGTTGACATGCTAGGTCGGTCCAATCAGCTTGACCGTGCACTAAGTTTTATTAATGATATGAGAGTTGAAGCTGGACCAAGTGTATGGGGGGGCTCTTGTAAATGCTTCTACAATTCATGGGAATGATCAGATGCAAGAATTGGGTTACAATTATCTTATCGAGTTAGAACCGGGAAACCCCTCGAACTACATCTCAGTATCGAACCTGCATGCTACCTCAAGCAGGTGAGGTGGGGTGGGATTTTGTGGCAGGAGTAAGGAAGATGATGAGGCAAAAGGGCTTGAAGAAAGAACCCGGGTGTAGTTGGATTATGATCAGCGGCAAGACATACTGCTTTTATGTTGCTGATAAGGCGCATCCTTGTTCGAGTTCCATTTACGAGATGCTAAACGCTCTCAACCTCGTCACGAAGGGAATTGCGTGTTCCACTTATTCTGAAAGCTGAGAACAATCTAATGGATATCCTGTTCTATATGCACGAAAAATTCTTTAACAATGCATCTCAAAATTCTTCATCAGTGCTCATTGTGAAGAATTGGCAAAAGTTGAACAAAAGGATCATGAGAAACAGGAGCCCTAGTGAAGATTATCACTCACGGGATCAATAACAAAAATCTTCAGAGTTACAGTTCATGACGATAATCGCCGGCAATACAGATCAGGCCTCCCAATCAAGGTGATCCTCAAATTACTACATGCACATGCTCCACTTTGGGCAGCACATCGCCCCGGCACATTTCGCGAAACAGAGCGAAAGCCTCGCGGTGCGAATGGTGGGATGGGAGTCAAAGACGAGTTTTGAGTGGGATGGGAGTTTGCAGGCAGAGTAAGCAGAGATGAGTTTTGTGGCGAGGTGGGGAGCCCGGGAGTCTAAAGCCTACGTCGTTTCATGGTGTGGCAAGGGAAGTTCGAAAACGTCGTCGTTTCGTTGTGGCTTTGAAGCACAAAAACGACAGTCATTTTTATTTTTTTGGTTGCAGGTAGATAAATGACATCATTTTGGTTACGACGTGGTATAAAATTGACGCCGTCTGTGCCACCTCAGCCTCCACGTCAAATTTTTGCTCAACCAGCTGACGTTAGGACCAAAATGTTAGACGGAATTGAAATTGAGAATCAAATACCTGATTTTGAAAATTCAAGTAGTCAAGTGGTGCAATTGAAGAATTATAGGACTAAAATGTTAGTGGTCTTTTAAGGATTTGGTCAATTATGGCACAAACTTTTAAAATTGCACAATATGGCACCAACTATGAGTTTTGTGTCAATCATGACATGATATTATATTTTCTAGCAAAAACTAACAGAACGCATAAGTGGCACAAACATGGAATATTTGTGGGTCTAAATTTTCGCCAAATAAATTCATGCCCGTAACCCCATGCAGCCCAACCCGAATTTGGCCACCCGTCCACCCGATTCCATTTCTTTCATTAGCATCTCATTATGGGGAGAAAGGGAATTGGGTTGGGGTGGCCAAATTCAAGTCGGACCTTGTGGGGTTACGGGCATGAATCTATTTTACAAAAATTGGGACCCACAAACATTCCACATAACCATCCCGCTAGTTTTTGACGAAAAATATATCGCGATACCATGATTAATACGAAACTCATAATTGGTACCATGTCGTAAAATTTTGAAAATTTGTGCCACAAATGACACAACTCTTAAAGATTGCGCCATGCCATGCGTTTTGCCCATTTAATTTCTATCAAATTTGAATGTTGGTTACATTTAAGAAAGAAAGTAAAATTAAAGCATCTCCAATGCAAGTGCTATATCCGGTGCCTTGGCACACGTGGCACTTGCATTGGTCCTCGCCCCATCATTCTCCCTGTGGGAGGAGGCACCAGGTGGAAGCATTACTGTGCCTCTATACAGGGACCGAGCCCTCTTGGTGCCCAACCAATTGTGGTAGACAATGTGACCTCTCGGGCCCACGCGACATGCCTCCTATTGACTTTTAATTTTTACTTTTTTTAGGATGGCTCTTTTATCCCGTATGTGCCTCGTTGTCGCCACGTGTCCAGCAGCTGGAAACCCATTACTTTCTTGTTTTTCTTAATAAAAACTATGGTGCCCTCAATGGATGCTCACCATTGGAGTGGGGAGTACCTCTTCAGATGATGTGGTGCCTACGTGGAGCAGAGTGGATTCCCAATGGCACGCAATAAATGGCTGTCATTATAGATGGTCTCAAAGATTTTTTTTTTAAAATTAATCCTATAATTAATAATAACTCAACTTATGATGGAAGCATGTTCCAAATCAAAATTTTACTTATGTGATGATCCATAGATAGAATTTTCAGTCTCATTATTGAAAAATAAAAATGAGGAATGTCTATGGTACAGGTAGCAAAAAGATGAATACTTTAATTAAAAGAGTATAATACAGTGGTGCACATCCCACCTGGTAATAAGAGATTTCATATTCGATACTCATTACTGGATAAACTTGAATCATAGACTTTACTTTATGATGACACGTATTATCTCTGAATAAAGTGGACAGGAGACAGAGACATAAAATGGAGATAGAGGATTTACATCTGCACTGCATGCTATAAAATTAGATAGTAGAGTGTTTGAGGCTCCATTTATATATGGCATCGAATGATACATATTGCATATGTTGGGGTGTGCATGGATACCGGATATACCCATAACCGGTTGGAACTTACCCATTAGGGTATGGTCCGAGTAATTCCAATTGAAAATATGGTAGGGTCCGGATAGTAATTTAAGGAACTGATGAAAAAAGGTTTCGGTTTTGGTTTTAACATACATGTTACCCACGGAACTAGTACTCGGGACCTATATTTTTTTTCTAAAAAAGTTATTTTATATTTACATAATTTTTTATGTGCGATGTAATAGCTACGGAATCCTAAAGGAGAGCTACATCATCCTTTTTTTGCTAAATAACTACATAATATGTTAGTTGTGTATTTGCTTTATTTATTATATAATCCTAAGGAGAGCTACTTAATCCTTTAATTCTGTGGATGGATGATATGATTAATCTATATCAACATTTATTTGTTTTGCGTGATTGTGAATGAGATCTTTTCGATTGTAGTTATTTATTTAATTTATTATGCTTGAAGAGAAAAAAAAATTTTATAGGTTCAAACATGATACCCAGAACCTGTAGGCTCCAATTCTAGCTTCCAACAAAGTAGGATTCGATTTCAAAATCTTAAAACCTATTTCCTATAGGATAGGATCCGGGTATCGCGAAAAAAATATGGTACCTAACCTGCATCTCTATAGAACGTAACTAATATTAAGGTGATGCAAGAGAAATTGGTTTATGTTTCCCAGCAATTATATATTGTGTATATGATATATATATATATATATATATATATGCGTACTTCATATATGTATATATGTATATATATGTATGTATATCTACATATGCGTATTTCATCCCACAACGCTCATCGTCTGTCCTGCCATCGTCAGGGTGGTAGGGGCGGTGGTTCCCAAGAACCACCACTGCAGGAGCGACCAGAGTCCACCACGTCTTGAGGAGAAGATTTCGACATGGAGCACCAACAACCGTAGGCTACAACAATATTGTGGTGACCTTAGTACCACATCGTGGATATGGGGGATAGCGGGCTTCACTGTAACCAACTTCCAACCATGGCACCGGGAGCCTTAAGAGGCCGCCTTCAACCATGTCCGGGTGATCTTTGAGAGAGGAACGCAAAGTAAAGCAGACACGGAGAGAAACAGATCCATTGTGGGCATGACAGGCCTATGACCAAAAGTCGCCTGTGCTAGCAGCTAGCCATGGAAGGATAGAAGCCTCGTCAGTAAAAGAGGGAAAATAAGAGGGGGGAGAGAGAGAGACACCCAATGTTGCCAAAGTGTTTATATGACAGTTTCATTAGTTTCGCATAACGAAAACAAACCTTAGTACGCACAAAGGAGCAACGAATCCTTGGGGACCATTACAACCCAATTTCGCTCCTCCGAATGAAACATTTACAGAAGCAGCATAACAAACAAGACAAATGGAGGTAAAAAAGAAATAGAGACCACATACAGTACAACCAAGAAGTGAAAAGGAAACAATTATTGCTACTACTACAAAGAAAGGTTTTTCAACCTGAATCCCTTCTTCCGAGCTACAAATTTCTCCTTTCAGGGAGAAGGGGGCATCTACAGAAATCTCTCTCCTATACCCTTTGCTTAACCCGTCTTCCATTGGCATCGCTGCCGTCGAGAATTCCTTCGTTCCGCTGGTTGCAGACGATCACTGAATGCTCGCTCACTCGAGCCACGTACTCCAAGAGCTCGGTCAAGAGCGATGGGCAGCTCACCTTCAAGTAGTCAAAACCCTCAGTTTGCATAACAGCTGAAAAGAACAATAAGCAGAAAGTTAAGTACGTATATATGTATCTCACATGTGGAAAAGGTGATGCACATCAAAAAATGATGCCCATTTGGTACATGGGCAAATGTCGTGGAGCTACATAACATGCAGATTAAAATAGTGTGCACTTGCAAGAAATGTTCCTGCTGGAACATATAAGAGGCAACCACAGTTATAACTACATTTATCTACTGATAAGCCTCCAGTCTCGAACCCATCGTCCAACCCCCCGATATTAGAAAAGTTCTGAAACCAATCAAAGACTCTCATATCCCCTTCTTTCTTCCCTAAACCAAAATATGAATGGAGATATCATACTAAGCGCATCCATGTTCTGGAGATATGATAATACATTGATCCAATCCGTCTCAACTACATTATGCTTTCTGATTTGGACAATCTCGGCTTTAACAAATGCAACATATATTTTCCAAGGCTAGTGAGCTATACAGTCCTCCCTATTGGTCTAATTCCGAATATCTCCTACAATTGTGGAACAGAAAGAGAGAAATCAAAGATGGGGAACTCACCTCTCAGATTCTCAGGCATTGCAACGAATCTGAGACAAACAGACTTCAGCTGGAAGCAATGATGCTGTTCTGCCAAAGCTAAGGTTGTTGCTACAGTGTTTATGGCCACGTCCTGACATAGATTGGCCTCGCACAATATCCTGAGTCTCTCTAGACCATATCTGTCTGCTGCTGCAAGCAGATGCTGAGACATCAAAGTGGATGCCCACTTTGAATCCAATCCCGTAAGCTCTTCCATGTCAGGTAGTCCATCCCAGTACATGAAATGAAGCAAAGCCTACATATTGCAATGCAGTAGCAGGCCAAGTAAGAAGTCTTTTCTCAATCATTTTCATAATTCATGATGATGGCTCGGGAAGTAAGTAGCATTATTTAGCCCGATAACTTTTCGAGCAACTGCAGCCAAGAGACTCAAACCCCTCAAGGTAGATATAGACATGATTAAAGGCATAAATTAAGGACACAAATCACTTGTAACGAGTGAGACCAATGATGAGAACAAGTTCTGATAATTTTCATAAAAAAGAAAAAGAAACGAGTAAAATGAAGCAAATCTTTTTAAGCAAAAGATACAACAAGAAGGTACAGTGTGCACATGTAAAAACAATTACATTCTAACTAATGTCTTGCCAAGCTACATGAAAGCTTGATCAAGTTAAAGAAGCTCACAATTCACATCAGCAGTAAATCTCAATATTTTTCGTTAGAACAAGATAAAGATATGGTGGATATTCGACAAGGAAAGAAGTAAATCAAAAGAAGCAATGACAAGGCATGAAGACGTCAATCTCATATATTGATTTCACTCGGGTCAGTAGTATCACTTCAGCACTTTGTACATGTCTTCCTTAAGTTTTCATCAGACAAGTATTAGTACTCGACTCACGCCACTATTTGCGAAAAGTGATGCAGCACTACTCAGATGATGATGAACTATGTGAAGCAAAATTTATGATACAACTGGCTAAAGAGGAATACGTAGAAATGCATAATCAATAAAGGCCATTGAGTAACTATATTTGGATTGACCAACCACTACTTATAGAGTAATGTAACTAAACTGCAAAATGTATTTCTAGAATTCCAAAATAATAAAGGTAAACCAAGGAAACCTATATCTAAATCTGATATCAGATCAATAACCTCCAACACAAAACTCAATTGAATAGATAATATCATCTCCAGAGAGAGGGGGGAGGGGGGGGGGGGGGGGGGGGGGGGGGGGGGGGGGGGGGGCGGTGGGAATCTCAATCATGATCATCACAATCTTATCAGCAACACCTATCATGTAAGTAGAGCTGCTGAATACCATAAAAAATAATCTCTGATGTCAAGTGCACTGCATCCCTAATTACCCACCCCTCCGTTCATTTTACATTCCTATAGCAAGAAAAATGCGGTTTCTTAAGATGTAGAATAATTAACCGTCAAAGGCCCACATTGAAACATCATAAGAGGACAACTGAAGTACCTAACAGGGTATAGATCCTAAAGAAAGACAACAATCAGAACATGGCAAACTAAAAGTATAGCCCCTCTGTGACTAACAAAAAGTTAAATGAATATCCCCTCTGGAATGTGCAGGAGCACAATAGTAGCCTAGCAGAGAAATTGGTCACACATAACATATTTCCAGCTCTTTAAGTTTCTACTTTTCTATTTCCTACTAAGCAAGCCTCCAACAAAATATCAAGAAATTGGATGTTAGTTTTACTACCTTTGAGAACAGCTGTGTCCAAAACACATGTATCAATTGCAAAGTCCTCACGGTGTATATAGATCAGATTTACCTAGTATGGCAAGGAGCTAATAAATCTAGTGTGGACTCCTACCAGCACATTAATATAAACTGGATATACAGAACACATTTAGTACGAGCAGTCAGAGCAAGAAAGCTACCCATAACAGATTTAACGGATTATCCGCTTACAGCATTCAAAAAGAGAGGTTCAAACTGAATAGTGAACCACTCAAAGATGATCCTTACAGTAACTAACGCAAACAACAGCATATAGAGCAAAATATTTTCGCTTCATTGTGAGAAAAAAATGTAGAAATACCACCAAGTAAAGACAATGTTCCACCAAAAGGTGATTTTACAGAAATACAGCAAAGCACAAACCTTAAAAACAGGTGCCTCCATGTCTTCAATTATTATTCTCTGGGTGTTTTGATCCTTCATTGGACCAAACAGCTGGGCCCTGAAAACTGGTGATCGGGCAGCAAGTACCAACTTGTGTGCCGAAAATGTCTCACCATTAACCTCAAAAGTCACATCTGCTCCCTTCCCACTTTCCAACATTTTACCAAGATTCTGACCAAGATTGGATGGTGGTACTGTTATGCTATAGATTTTAGGCCCCTCTGTATGCGACCTGACCACACCAACACTACAGTGGACAACTAAACAATCATCTTTAAGGTAGTCTGATGTCTCCAGAAGAGCTCTTTTGTAAAACCTTTTGTATCCCCTGCATAAGTCAAAGATGAATCCATTACAGGTGGCAATGACTAGAGGAAGCCTCATGATGTCACCAATACAATACAACACTGAAAGGCAAGCTTGTAACTTGCTTCTAAGACAAACAATAATCAGACACAGACAGCAAAGAATAAACTTTTGAATAAGGACAAGTAATTGATCATAAACTTCCATGTCAATCAAGGGGAATAAGAATTTCTGTCATAATTGACAAGTATATGTTTCAAACTGCTGAAGATTACAAGAACCACAACCGCACATCAATTAAAGCACTGCACTGCAAATGTAATTTCTTCCCCAGTAACGATAATTTTCTGCTGACTGGCCAGCCAATAACAGTTTGAATGTTTATACAGCAGATTCCGATAAAGTTCGTGTAGCCTCACAAAATAGAGATTAGGACCACCAACATGGGAGAGATGTGCCTAACAAGCATCTTATAACTATGCAAAACCACTAGCAGCCCACAAGTTAACTGCCGATAACCTCAAACATCTCTCGACATCTCTAGCTTCAAACAATTTAAAGCAGGAGAAACTCATTATGTCCAGAAGCCAACATCTCTCTACGTTTACATGCCAATAAATTGATCCAATTATACCGAAGTTAATGCATGTCCATTTGGCCACTCCCATCCTGTGAGAAGCGAAAAACAGGAAGACAATATGGATACACTCGAGCAGCATGCACATAGTTCTAACAACTATAGCATCAAGGTTATCAAATTTGAAACTCCAGGTAGAATCAATGAAAACCTCATAAACGCAGTCTGTAATCGATTATTTATCAATGTATGTATAGCAAGTTTGATTATTTATCAGATATATAACTTGGTATCCTTTTCACTCTAGCTACCTCACTTTCTCAGCTCCCACATCGGTCAGAGCAATGCAAATTGAGGCTGAAAGTCATTATAAATAGAGAAGCTCTTCCATAGACTATTTTCAGGCGGGCGCCACCAAATACTAGTGGGCCAAGAGGCCCAAAGCAGCTTGTAGGCAGGACAATTTGTCCAACCTGGCATGTGAGTGGACCAAGTTTCACGACTTTACTGCTGAGTCAACCAAGTTCAGTCTCATTTCCGGTTTCAAGCAAGTGCACAAGGTGGACTGAGTAAGTTCTTGAACTCGTACAGCCAGCGAGCCAAGATACAAGTTTAACACCCATGCATAGCATGCCAACAACCAACACCACTTAGGTTCTCCAATCTCACAATAAACATTGATTGGATGACTGAAAGACCCCAAGCCAAAAGAACTTAAAAGTTACCTTATATGCACTATAACCTTATTCAAAGCTCAGTAAAAACTAGCTATCAAATCCGATCATGCTATGATGAGAAGTGAACAGAAAAGTTTGGATCATAACAATAACAAATTCACAGGAAGAATAAAAATACTAGAGTCCCACCAAAGATAGAAGTATTGCCTCAATTACCCACATGATGTGCGAAAACCCAGAGGGGAAAACACGCATTACCCTCTTAAATCACGGGAAATCAATAAGAAGCTATCTCCAAACCCCGAAGGCAAATGACGAGTAGAACCCAACAAAAAGCGCATCACAATCCAATGATCAACCACAAAGGAAAATGACGAGTAAAACCCAACAAAAAGCACATCACAATTCAATGATCAGGACATAAGAGCTCACCACATGCTGCCGCGGTACTTTAGGGTGTAGGGACCGCCCTCCAAGGTCCTCCCGAAATGGCTGTGTACCTTGTGGCGCTCCTTCCCGCTCTGATCCAACAGCGTCAACTCGAAGAGAGCCCTGACGTCAGACCCGTCGCTAGCGAGGGCGATAAAGAGCGAGACGTACGCAGCATTGTCCTCAGCGCTCTTCCCATCGGGGTAGAAGTAGATCGCCCACTGGTAACCCCCAACCGTAAACGTGTCCGACGCCCTGTACTTGCCGACACCGATCCCCTTGGAAAGAGAGTACCCCGTAATCCTGAACTGGTGGGACCCGTTCACCGTCTCGGTAATCGAGGTCGATGCGGTGGTGGGGACGGAATTCGAAGTGGAGGGCTTGGAGGTTTCTCGGAGAACCGTTCCCATGCCCAGAGAATCGCTGGATTCACGTCAAATCGGCGGCGGCGACTCCCAATCGGCGACGGATTCCGGGGATTTAGCCGGACGGGGAGGGTTGCCGGAAACTAAAACCGCAATTTGGGGTTGGGTCGACAAATTGCAAGCCCCCGGAGCTGAATGCGATGCTAGGGTTTAGGGGAAGGGGGGGGAAGGGGGGGAAGAGATCTTCTTGGCGAGGAAATTCAGGAATTCGAAACTATGGAAGGATCGTCCGGGAGTAGGGATGGCAGAATTTCTAGGGTTTCGTTTCGTCCGATTGGGTCGAGAGATCGAGACAGAGAGAGAGAGAGAGGGGAGAAGAGAGACGGTGGACGAGTTAAAAACAAAATGGTGAATTTATAGTGGCCTTCGCGCGTGCATGATTGCTTTCGGGGTTGGGAACAAATTTAGGGACCGTTTGTATTCAACATTAAAGTTATTTTGATTTTAATTTTGATTTTTATGGTGAAAAATGACAAATGAGATGTGATTATAAATTTGAGTTGAAAAACGTGTATTTTTGTTGTGTAGTTTGTTGAATTAAAGTTAAAGTTAAAATTAAAATCAAATTTCTTACAAAACAAACGGGGCCTTAACTTTTGGTTTAACGCCCTAAACCTCGACGATGTTGCCTCGCAGATTTGATGGGCATATATAGTAAGCAGGGTGTAGCTACTCGAATGCGAAGCTAGACCCACACTAATTTGGGGCGTTCAACCGAAAGTTGAATTTGCTCTCGGGCTCAAAAGTTCGCGTGCCCGTGAGTTAGTAATATCATTCATAAACATTATGCTTGATCGATCATATACATAAATGGAGTATACAATGTCTTGAAAATATTTATCCATAAGGAAAAGAGAAATTGTGGTGTAATTTACCAAAGCACTACTACATTAATAAATGAAGGACATTATGTCATAAACATAGTTATCTACATCCATGTTAAGATACTGGTGGTGGTTCTTCAGTACTTCCTGAGGACCCAATTATGCTATGTTTTCACAAAGAAAACAATGTTCACAGTCCCATATTTATCGCATAAGGCTGGTCCTCGATCATCATTATGTTTCCATTTAATGAGAACATGTGTTGCATGTTAAATAGGGATTAATTATAAAGAACAATATATTGCATATCCTTCAGCCAAAATATATTGCATATCCAAGTGCTTCTAGGTCATTCCTCATATTTCAGATACTAAACAATTCTCATACTTGCCCATATGGAGCAAATATAACTCTATTTTAATTATCTGACTCACTTTAGGATTTGAACTATGAAAGACCCCAACATGGGTAATGCAATCTAACTTGATGGAATCGTGGTGGAATGCTGCAAATCGCATGAAACACAGTAAGGCATGTCGTAATTTGTGTCATTGATTGAAAGTCACACCATCTTCTTCAGAAAAATGAAAGATAAATCATGAAAGTCAAATTTAACGGATGTTATATCATTGTAGAATCTGTTAGAAGAGATTTGAAACCCACATGTTGAAGTTAGCCCAAAAAAGCTCACTCCTATCGCCATAAGGTCGCACAAACCGCATCAGGACATATATCGTGCTCCTGCTGTTACTAGATTCCCCGCGCAGAATCATCACCCATACCAAACCTCTAATCCCAATCTTGCAACCAATTTTCAATTAGCATGCCCTCAAGAAAACAACTTCCCTAAACTTATTACCATATTGTTCCGATCTAAATCAAAGTAAAACCATATGTCATCCCCAAAGTTCCATAGAGGTAAAGGTAGTAGCAAAATCTTTAGGAAAAATATAAGTAAATGAAAAATTAAATCAATAGAAACCACAAATCAATGGGATATAGAATATGCAAATATATCTACACATTTATTTATATGGTAAATTACGCCATATATCATATGGTTTCGCCTTTTATTCAAATCTATCATATACTTTTAAAATTGTTAAAAATATCTCATGATTTACATTTTTTTCCAAATTTATCTCGCCATCATATTTTTTATTAATGAAACGTAAGTAGACTCCAAATCTATCTCATGATTTTAATTTTTTTATCAAATATATCCTCTGATTTTAATCTTTTCCTCAAATCTATCTCATGATTTTAATTTTTCTCAAATCTATCCCGAGTAAAAGGGTCACAGTGGCAAGACCGTTAAATATTAACGAAAGATATAACGGTGTGATAGATTTGGAAAAAAAAATGTAAATCATGGGATATTTTTTACATTTTTAAAGGCATATGATATATTTGAATAAAAGATGAAACCATTTGATATATGGGGTAAAAACCCCTTATTTATATAAAGGGTTAATTGCCGAAAAAAAGCATCAACCTATTCACTTTGTCCCATTTTTGACACAAATATTGGGTAATTTTTCAAAAGAGCACCAATTATTACTTTTGTACCACGTTTACCATCCTGTTAGCTCCCCCATGAAGTGTGATCGAAAACTCTGCAGGGCATGTTAACGGTGATGACATGGCTAACGAAAGTTAATTTGGATATGTCAACCCACTTTGAATGGGGCTCAAAATATGAAAAGACCTCTTTGCCCTTCACGTTTCTTCTTTCTGGTGATGAGAGGACAAGCAATTATGTGATTTTACAATGCATCAAAATCCTGCCCGAATTTGATGACATCGAAATTGTACGGACCTGAATGTGGACTCTCATCGGGGCCTTCATGCGCGCAAACGAATCTTGCGGCTTGGGAGTATCCACCTTCCCGAGGATGCGTGACGGAGAAGCGTGAGAAAGAGTCGCCACTTATCATTTTACAACTCGAAGGTCAAGGGCCGATAAGTTACCCGGGTCTAGGGGTATGAAACACCTAGTTGTGCTAAGGCATTGTTCTGTGCGGAATCGAAAAGGCCGAGTTCGGGAGTTCACATTACATGCGGGCCTATATCCCACTCGCCCTTTCGGTACTCTAGTTTGCTAGGCTTGCTGTTTTTATTTACCGCTGGAGTTAGGCTACGCTCGGCGTACACGTTTTGACACCGGAAATTCGGTGAACTAAACGATGTTAGTTGAGAAGCCGAGAGAAAAGTAGACTCGTGTGTCAAGGAATCGGTTCACAATCTTGCTTTACAGTTCATCAAACTATGATGTTTGAATTCCTACATGAACCGAAACCGCGAAATCTTGGGATTACTCTTATCTGGGCAAGCATTGGATTGATTCGATTTATTCGACTCTCGGACCGTTTGCTCACCGACCGGGATTCTTACAGAAATAAATGTACAAAATAAAATCCTTACAATACTCTCAAAATACAACAAATTACAAATATCAAATAATTGAATCTCGGTCAGTTCGCGTTAGGTTATTATTCCGCTCCAACTCACCGTGAGTTTAGGAAAAAATTGAAAACTGAATTTCAAATGAGCTCTCAGTGAATAGGGCGTTGGACCCCGTGACTAATGGTTAGGGCGTTGAACCCTAAGTGCAATGCGTCCTATGGGTCGGGCTTGACTCACATGGACAAACAAGAGCAGAAAAATAACAAACAACATGCAGATTGTAGACAATGTGTTTGTGTATTGCCAAATGTATGTGGATTAACAGATTATTAACCTAGGGTATTTTTGCAAGCAAATGCCATATGCTAAGCAAACAATCGTGCAAAACATTTTGCATTCGGCTTTGCTTTGAGAACTTGACAAATAGAGTCAAATATCGTGTGTGTGGATTGTTTTTAGATTTGTTCTGTATTGTGACACTGAATTTTCACTGAATTAGCCAAACTCGTATTTTTTACTCTAGATTTGAAACCTAGAGTTCCGCCTAACCATTATCTAGTGTTTAGTTAGGTCAAGTGAAATGTTAATCAGCGTTTTGCATGTTTTGTGACAGAGATAACCGTTTTAGTTACCCGAGTCTACGCTAAGATGACAAAAACTCATCGGTGGATAAGAAAAGGCTTTGCAGATGAACATGCACCTGAACAGGTAGCCTATTCTTATCCTGACATCGTAGTGTTTCTGTCAAGCTAACCCTAGAGGTGTCGTTGAATTGTGAAAAAGACGATTTTGCCATTTATTTGAAAATTGTTTCAGAAAAGGGAAAACATCACAGTGCGGGCCACCTCGACCTGTAGCCGGTGTCGACCAATTCCCTGGATCGTCCAGGGTTATGTAAGAACCCCGAAAAAGCCAAAGAACCGGTCGATCTAACCGGAAGTGATCTAAAAAGATCTTATGTATCCTGACCTGAGTTGCCTGAAATCAGGTAAAAACTCAAGTTGAGACACATAAGTCCTTTCTAGACGTCCATACTACATCAGACTGCGCGTTTCGGGTTTTGAAATAGACAAGTTTGGAAAATGGCATTAACGTCATTTGATAACTTATCGACTTTAGTTATCAGTTAATTACCAATTTCATGCAAACTTATCAGTGGCAAGTGGATTTAATAGTGTGAACGTCCCGATTAATCTGTTGGTGAATTTACGGCTTAAAATTAAATGTCGAATGTAATAAATATGCGTGTTACAGACAATCAAACAGATCATGAATTGATCCACTGAATGAAGTCTGAGTATTCAAAAAACTTAATTTAATGAAAACAATTCATGACAGGACGACTAAAACGAATCCAGGAAGGTCGAGGATAATTTGATCAAAATGATCAAAATACCATCAGAACCCAAATGGCCCCGAAAGAGTCACCGATACATGAATTCATGCATTTTACTTCAAAAATAATGTTTTAAAGTTGTTAGCATGTGGAATTTGCGGCGATATTGAAATTTGCAATTTGCATAAAATTCGAGAAATGGATTTCATCGAGGTAAAGCGACCGTTCTTGACCCGAATAAGGTAAAAAAACTCTCGGCTCTTTCCTCTTGGGAGTAGCCGTTAGGTTTCCTTGACCTGTTTCGAGTTTCAAGCGGTCTCTTTAACCCGATTTCAACTATTTCTCGCATGCTTAAACGTTAAACGCGGTAAATAACACGTATTTAACAAAGCCGGTATTGCCATGAGTTTGAAAAACGCATTCAAGCATACAAACATGCACAAACACGTTATTTATGGAATCGATAAAATAATACCAACTCCATGGATGTGGGAAAGCATAAAAATTCGGGAGACAATTCAAAACAGGGCAAGGAGAGCGGTCTTGACCCGAAAAGGTCAAGATTACCCCTCGGTTACCTCTCTAAGAGGTTAATCCGAGAGGTATCTTGGCTTTTCCAGGTCAATATGGTTTCCTCGACTTCGATTTAACATTTCCCGACATGCTAGCACATTAAACGATGATAAACATGCATGAAATAATATGGAAATTGCATAAAGATTAAAACTTGGAAGTAAAACATGCATAAAACCCTTTATAACTCCATAAACGCAATGAGAATGTAAAAGTCCTAGCTCCTCTAAGTCGGGAACGGTCATACCTAGTCCCGGGATGCGGGATGGGACTTTAAAAATTCGGGTTGGACCTTTATTGGGTCGGGTTTGGGCTGTTTTTGCTTGAATAGACCCAGATTGCACAGACAGGCCCTGTTGGGCAATGTCTCGACCCGACTGGGCAGTTTTCGGGTTGGACGTCACCACGGTGGCTCCAGATGGAATTTTCATACAAGGTCAGTGGCTCCCGACTCCTAACTGACCCTCGGAGGTGGCTGTGGTGGTCGTTTGGTTCCAAACCTATCGGGTTGACCCATATAGCCCTACAAAGATCACGGAAAACAAAGTATGTCTGGAAAACAAACTCAACTGGGCAGTTTTCGGGTCGGACGTCTCCAGATGGAATTTTGAGGCAAGGCCAGTGGCTCCCGACTCCTAGCTGATCCCTGGAGGTGGCTGTGATAGTCATTTAGTTCCAGGCCAATCAGGTTGACCCGTATATCCTTGCAAAGATCACGGAAAACAGAGTACGTCTAGAAAACAGACCCGATTGGGCAGTTTTCGGGTCGGACATCACCACGGTGTCTCTCGATGGAATTTTGATACAAGGCCAACGGCTCCCAACTCCTAACTGACACCCGTAGATCACTGTGGTGGTCGTTTTGCGAAAAGAGTCTCGAATTGACCCGATCTATAAGAAAACCGCAAGGACAGTTATAAATTTCGACTAGACTAGGCAGTCGGGCTGTTTCTTCTTGCTGGGCTAAAATCAACGGGTTTTTCTTGGATTTCTCGACTCCTTAACACTCTAGGGTTGTGTGGGGAGGTGTTTGATGGGTTTTGGTGGCTCAAACCGGTCTGAAAAAGCTTGAAACCCGGGTTGCCATTTTTGGCCCGAGGAGCTTTTCTTGAGTTCGGTTCTATGGTTGCTATTCCGATGAGTTGGAGGCTTCAAACTTAAAATCTAAGCTCAAAAATGTATAGAAGGGGTCGAAAACATGTGGGATATGAAGTTTGGTGAAGTTTGAATTTAAGTCGGGATGATGATCATCGAGTTTCCGACTTAAGTTCTTGGTGTTCTTGCTCGATTCTTGCTTGTTGAAGCTGGCTGCGATTTTGCTGGGCTAGGAGGGGGTTGAGAGCATTTGTTTGGAGTGAGAAAGCTTGAGAGAGAGTGCTTGCATTGTGAATGGAAGTGTGTGATTAAGTTAATGACAATAATGCAATATACAGGCAAGCTTAATGACAAGATTAATGAAACAAAGTGCAATTAGCCTCTTGATTAGGCTTGGGTGGTTTGCTAATGAAGATGAGGATGGATTTGGACCATGGAATTGATGAAGAAGAGTTTAAAATGCATTAATGGAGAGGCATGGGAAATTGGAGTGTAAACTTGGTCGATTGAATGATATTTTCAAGAGGAAGACAAAATGCAAGTTGGCTTCCTCCTTGAAGAATTTGGCCATAAAAGGGAAAAAGAGAGGCTAGGGCTGATCCGTGGGTCCCAGAAGCCTTGGAGATAAGTCGGATGAAGTTTGGGTCTCGATTGATCTCGTGTTGAGGTTCGTGGCTCAAACGAACGTCGAATTGTCAATGTGCACGCGAAAACGGTTCAAACGAGTCCAAAATCATCCATTTTGCCTAAGAAAATGTTCTGGTGGTTTTGAGGCTCGGAAGCCGATTTTGTCAGTTTCAGACGTTCAGAGCAAAGTTAGCCGTTTCTGAGAGTGCATCTTGTATCGGCATTCCGCATTGGTCATTTTGACGTGTATTGTCAATCAAACTGCATATTTTACCAATAAGTCGGTATTGCAAATGTGAAGTCAGAGACGTCCTAAGAGTCTGAAGCCGGATTTCTTAGAATGCTTTCTGAGTTGCTTGGATGATCTGAAGATCACTACGATCTCCGTTCATTGAGAACATATCCCGAAGGATTGGAAAAATACCACTGAGACCCTAAAAGCACTGTTCTTAGGGCCTACATGGATTATGCAATTATGTCTGAGAATTTCACATTGAGCCTTGAGATGAGTAGTACTGTATTGGCCAACCATCTGACGTCAAGTTTCCGTGAAAAGGACCTCCGGTTATGAATTTCCGTAAAAAACGGTCTTTTCTGCTATTCGGAGGTCATTCGGGAAACCAAAAGGGATATTGCAATCTAATTTGCCCAATTGGGTATGCTCACTGTAGTTTTTAGGGCAATGCATGACTAACTTGATTTGCCGATGTTCCGTCAGACTAGTCTCCGGATATGGTTTTCCGTTGAAGGGTATGCTTATTCTTCCGCTCGGGAGTCATTAGAGGAGTCCGTGTGACTTTCGAAAGACAATCTAAAGCAATGCTCATGCTCTGTATAATTGTTGGACGTGACTGTATCTGACATCAAGTATTAACTTTTCTCAAGTAAACCGACATTTTTGAACTTCCACTGAAAAGTTGTCTATATTAAGAAAATTGCTCTATATAGAGCAGATGATCTGCAAAATGTGATTGAAGACACTTTTCATCTATTTGGCGCCGCGAGGGATTTTTGAAGTCCAATATTAACTATCTTCTGATGGTTGAGCGAACCAGCGGAAAATAGCGCTATCGGCGTTGTATTCTGAAAACACCGATTTGGATGCTGTTTGGGCTCCTTGTTTGCTCTGTATGTCGCTGGATGATTTTGAATATTCTTCTGTCGTGTGCTTGAATCATTTGCCTGTCTCTGTTGACTTGAGAATGAATAGCAATTTGCTACTCTGTCGAGCCCTCTTATGCATCGATATTCAAGTTATAATCTGGATTGCTGTTGATAGGCATCGCCTGAATTGGTAAGCCAAAATGGGGTGTTAACAGAAACGACTTAGGGTTGAATTTGGGGGGAAATCACAACAAAATTGAGGCAAACTCCAAAGTAGAAATCAGGGGCAATTGTAGCATAGCTATTGGGGATCTTAGCGGGGCACGATTTGCTACCAAATTTGGGTTTAAGGGTTTTCTAGAGTAAAAGTTGGGCACAATCATTCCAATTTGGGCAACAAGAGTGGTGACAAATCGAAGAAGCTAAAATCAATATGGAAAGGGAACTGCAGGATACTTTAACAAATTTCACTTTGTGTGAAGCAGCAAAGCTTTGTGATCACAGTGTTCGAGCCATATTCTTCACTTATTGGAGCCATAATAATCAAGGAAGAAGATTTTGGGAATGCAAATTTTGGAAGATATGTGGTAGTTTTGATTGAAACTGAGTTCAAAGCAAATTGTATTGAGGGTTCTCATCCATATTTGGTTGTGTTGAAGCAGGATAATGACTATGACTTCTTCCAATGGCATGATGCTGAGAACCAGTGGCACACAAAGGTCGTTTGTGATCTTTGATGGCTAAAAACAAGACTTTATCCAAGCAATTAAAGCTAATGGAGGATAAGATAGAAGTTACAAAAAGCTCAAGACATTGGGAGATAAAGTTGGTGCTCTTGAATTGAGGAACTTGAACTTGAGAAAGAGATAAATGAGCTGAGAAATGTGAAAAGGTTCCAAGTATGATGGAGACATGTGCACGGTGATATTGGTTATAGTCACTTTGTTGGTCAGTTTGTTCTTTCGTAATTGTAAAAAGGCAATATCAATGTCATTGCCATAAAGAAATGATATAAATGGTACAAAATATAGTGTGGCATTGGTTTTTTGATATTGTCTCTGAGAGTCAGTTATTCAATGAGAATATCCTAGTCATTTTGTAAATCAATTGTATTTTAAAGGCTCATTATAGAAATTATGTTTGTAATCTTGTTAGAAGTATGCAGTTTTTTAATTCACTTTCGATGTCGAATTCAATATTCAGTAATATCATAAGAAAAGGTCTAGAAAGGAGAATTGAACAAACAAAAGGGAATTTAGTCATATTAATCTATTTCAATACATAGTATGACTTTTTCATGACTTCCAAATTAACTTTAAGTTATAGTTCTCACTAAACCATAACTATACTTTAGTTTGGCAAAAGAAAATGATCAAAAGATCCACATCCCTTAAACAAAGTGTTTCCCTCCGCCCTGCAAATGCACACATCCTGATCTACTTGTCATGAAACTCTAATTACAATTAAGAGTTGTTTATACTCATTTTTCGCACTTTGCAGTAAATGCGAACATGGTCAATTGAAGCCCACGTGAGAAGGATAGAAGACAACAACCTACAACTAATTGGATCAAGCAACAAGAGCCCGAGTAAGGAGAACAGCCCCTGACTAAAGCCCGATAAGAGACCCGACCCGAGACATGCGACAAAACCTGTCTTGAATAGTCGCAATAAGGGTTGACTTCATGAATAGTGGCTGCAAGGTCTTTCCAAAACTGATGCGATTCCCGCCAAGAATGACGAGACTCAACAACTAAAGGAACCCAAGATCGTTCCACGATCAGATTTGATTGACAGACCTTCGACCCATTGTTTACAACATAAACAAGAACCTTGGTATAACTGACCTCAACCCGTTGTTTATTGCGAAACAAGAACCTCGGTATAGTAAGACGCCACAAACGGTGATGGAAAGCCGTTTGATAAGTCGATGATGAACACCACGAAAATTTTCGATAAGTTCGAATAAGTTCTTCGAGAACCAAATAGAATACTCTCACGATTTTTTGAATATTCCTTCCATTAAAAATTCATTAAGATGAATATATATAGACATAAACTAATCCTAGTTTGGCCATATCTCATCCTAAAGATAAGGAAAATAAAAGCCTAAAATATCGATAGAGATATGACTTAATTCATAAAGATATGAAATCTAAATATCCTGAGAATATCTCCATGAGATTTAAACTTTAAACAAATCTGATGATATTTTCTCTTGATCTTCAAATATTCTAGAAACTTCCTCAAACACTTGCTGAATTTAGCCTTGTCCGGAATCTTCCATAACTTGAATAATATTGATGGATTTTTGTTCATCTCGTGGTTCATGTCTAATGGTCCTCCACGAATTTGCTTGAGCCGAAACCTCTTGAATCAGGCCGTTGAGTTCATCTTTAAATTTCTTTGCTCGTGCTTGCGTAATCGGTCAAATTGGAACTTAAACTGGATTCCTTGAAGTCGTACTATGATTTGCATCATTCTCCTCCTCTTGAAAAGGATTTGCCCTGAAATCATCACCTACATCAAAAGGAAGCAAATTAACAACATTAAAAGTAGCACGTACATTGTACTCACCAGGTAAGTCTAGTTTGTAAACGTTGTTATTGATGGGCTCTAGGACTTGAAATAGAACATCCCCTCTTGGAAGTAATTTGGAACGTTTTTGCGCCGAAAATCTCTCTTTCCTCATATGCAACCAAACTCAATCTTCGGGTTCTAAAATCATCTTATGACGCCCCTTGTTGGCGTGTTTTGCATACTGCTCCGTTCTTTGTTCAATGTTGAGTTTTGCTTTCTCATGAATCTACTTGACAAATTCAGCTTTCTTTTTGCCATATAAATTAACATGCTCAGTCAAAGGTAAAGGAGATAAATCTAATGGAGTTAATCAGTTAAATGATTAAATCCATAAACAATTTCAAATGGTGAAAATTTAGTAGGAGAATAAACAGATCTGTTATAAACAAACTCAACATGTGATAAACATTCTTTCCATGTTTTGATGTTCTTTTTAATGATTGCCCTCAATAAAGTAGACAAAGTCATATTTACTAGGCATGTGCGGGTCCGGGTACCCTGCATTTTTTACAGTACTCGAACCCTACCCTATAGAACACCAGTTCCGAAAATTTAAGAACCGGAACCTACCCTTTTAGAATGTGGAATCGGATCCTACCCAGAACCTGTGTTATACCACAGGTTCCAGGTACTCTGTAATCTACATAGGACTGGATAGAAGCTTCGATGTCTGCCGTGATGTCGTGCCTGCATTCAACCTTCACCTTGGTCATTGGCACCCGTGGGACAAGCAAACAACCCAAAGCAATCACTAAGCACAAGCACATCAACTAATGCTAAACCATTCTATCAGCCCCGCGTTCCACCTCAAATGGGTTACCAAAATTCTCATGTCTACAGACCGAGTTCCAAGCCTAGAAGGCAAACAGGAAATGCATCGTGATGGTTGATAATATAGTACAATAGTTCCCCAAATGTGGAGCTTATAAGCTCAACTCACACATGCCGCTGAATGCGAAGAGTTCACCATCCCGTCACGGTAATTCTCTGAAGATCACTTCTCCCACGCATTACTATACTTGTATTGAATATTTAGCAAATGTCATCAATTTGTTGAGGAAATCACTCTTGGCTCTTCTTGCATAAAGCAGGTTAGTTGATCGTAAATTCAAGCACCGAAACATCAAAATTTCAACGGATGATTATTGCCAATTTGTCTTGCTAGGTCGAAAAACTATGTATCATTAGACAGGCGCAGCTCAAGAATATTCAATATTTACATGCGAAGGGCTTCATTGACTTCGGGAAATGGTGCGAATGAAGAAGAAGAGACGGAGGGGGAGCGAAGCTAACCTGTCATGGGTTTGGAGCTGGTCGATAATGGTGGACAACCTACCACAAACAACAAAAAGAGAGATCTAATAGATCCTAAGATCTAGCGACCGGATCGACGCCTATTTTGAAGCAGATCTACAGTTTGCAAGTCCACCAGGAAGTGAACAATCACCATTCTCACTACTTCACAGGAGAAACTGAGTAGGAAACGGAAGATCTGGTCTGATCGAGAAAAAGAGAGCGTGTGTTGTACCTGCAATGTAAGTAGAGGCAGAGGTCTCAAAGTCGGCCTTGCGGGGGTTGCAGTAGACCCTTCCACGCACCAAGAGATGGGTCCTTCATCAAGCGGACAACGACGACGACCACACCTGGAGCACAAAGAGAGCGAAGAGTAGCGCAAGCTTTGCCATTGCAGTTGGACTAATCTTGAGAAGAGCCGGAGAAGAGAGAGATCGGGCAACGAGTGAAGAGATACCGGGGCCTGAATGCTGAAGGAAGATGAGGGAAGAGGAAGATAGAGGAGCGATCTTGTGCAAGAGGTACACGGTGGCATAGGATGGACTTCTGTTTAGACCGTTGGATTTGATCTAGTAGTGCCTATTGCTGATGTGGCGTCGAATGAGTGGAAAGGGGAGAGAAGGTGCAGCTATCAGTGTCGGTGCTCATATGGGTCCGACTGTTCTAGGGTTTCCTATTTCGAAGGGGCCGGTTCCGGTTATGGTTCCGAGTACCCTATAAGATGGAACCGGAACCGAATTTTACCGGTTCTCAATTTTCCTATCCAGACCCTACCCTGTTTCTAATTAGAATTACCCATAACCTACCCGTTAGAATAGGGTCCAACCGGTTCCGGCTCTACCCTGTACCCGTGCACACCCCTAATATTTACTACTTCAGTTTGACTATCAGTTTGTGGGTGACAAGTAGTAGAAAATAATAGCTTAGTACCTAACTTACACCACAAAGTCTTCCAAAAATTGCTCAAGAACTTAACATCTCTATCTGAAACAATTGTTTTAGGTATGCTATGTAATCTTACAATCTCCCTAAAGAACAAATCAGCAACATGCAAAGTATCATCCTTTTTGTGACATGGAATAAACTGTGTCATCTTAGAAAATCTATCCACAACCACAAAAATTGAATCTCTCCCATGTTTAGTCCTAGGTAATTCTAACACAAAGTCCATTGAAATATCAATCCAAGGCTCACTAGGAATAGGTAAAAGAGTATACAAACCGTTGGGCTGCACTACGGATTTAGCTTGCCTACATTTAACACATCTACCACAAATTCTCTCAACATCTCTTTTCATATTTGGCCAATAGAAATATTCTTGCGAAATAGCTAAAGTCTTTGCAACTCCAAAATGTCTCATTAATCCCCCACCATGAAATTCATGCACTAATAACTCCCTCCATGAACAATTAGGCGCGCTTAACTTATTCTCTCGAAACAGGAACCCATCATGCCTAAAGAACTTACCACAAGGGGTTTTCTCACAAGCTCGATATTCCTCACAAAATTCATGGTCATCAGCATATAAATTTTTATTGTGCTCAAAACCAAGTAATTTTGCATCAAGTGTAGAGAGTAATGCGTACATGCGAGAAAATGCATTGTCGACCACATTCTCCTTACCTTGCTTATACCGAATCACGTATGGAAACGTCTCAATGAACTCCACCGATCGAGCATGTCTTTTGTTTAGCTTGTGTTGGCCCTTCAAGTGTTTCAAGGACTCATGATCGGTGTAAATCACGAACTCCTTAGGCCATAGGTAGTGCTGCTACGTCTCTAAAGCCCGAACCAATGCATATAACTTCTTATCATAAGTTGGATAGTTTAAGGCTGCTCTGCTTAGTTTTTTGTTGAAGTAAGCAATTGGTCGTCCCTCCTGCGTAAGAACTGCACCTATACCAATACATGAAGCATCACATTCAATCTCAAAAGTTTTTGAAAAGTTAGGTAAAGACAATAAAGGAGCGTTGGTCAGCTTCTCTTTGATTAGCTGAAACGCCTTCTCTTGTTCTTCTCCCCATCTAAATCCAATATTCTTCTTGATCACTTCAGTAAGTGGTGCGGCGATGCTACTAAAGACCTTTACAAACCGCCGGTAAAAACTAGCAAGTCCATGAAAACTACGAACATTACCTACACTTGTGGGACTCGGCCACTCTTGGATTGCACGTACCTTCTCCTCATCAACCCGTATACCTTGTGCACTAACAACAAATCCCAAAAATACAAGCTTATCGGTGCAAAAAGTACACTTTTTCAACTTAGCAAATAACTTTCCCTTCTTAAGCACATCTAAAACAGATTTCAAATGTACCTTATGATTATCCAAGTTTTTGCTGTAAACGAGTATATCATCAAAGTAGACAATAACAAATCTATCTATAAATGCACGCAAAACATGATTCATAAGTCTCATAAAAGTGCTCGGAGCATTAGTCAAACCAAAAGACATAACTAACCATTCATACAAACCATATTTTATTTTAAAGGCAGTTTTCCATTCATCTCCTTCTTTCATTCTAATCTGATGATAGCTACTCTTTAAATCAATTTTAGAAAATACACAAGAACCATGTAGCTCATCTAACATATAATTTAAGCGAGGAATAGGATGACGATACTTTACCGTTATGTTGTTGATTGCTTGGCAATCAACGCACATTCTCCACGTCACATCCTTCTTAGGTACAAGTATAACTAGAATAGCGCATGGGCTCATGCTCTCCCTCACGTACCCTTTCTTTCTTAGGTACAAGTATAACTAGAACGGTGCATGAGCTCATGCTCTCCCTCACGTACCCTTTCTCCAACAACTCACTTACCTGCCGTTGAAGCTCCTTTGTCTCCTCTGGATTACTCCTATAGGCTGGTCGGTTTGGAATTGTCGCACCAGGAACAAAATCAATTTGATGTTCAATCCCTCGGATTGGAGGTAACCCATGTGGTGTTTTCTCGGGAAAAACATCTTCATCTTCCTGCAAAAGAGAAATCACAGAACTAAGCAGAGCGAGGTCAAGTTCGTCAGTATTGAAAAATGCCTATTTGTACAAAAGTACAATCATCGGCTGATTTGAAAACATTGCTTGCTTAATTTCTCCCATTTTTGCATCAAAATTCTTTTGTTTTATCTCTGATTTTCTCTTAATGGCCAAATTTTGATTTTCTTTCTCTCTCATTTTTCTCGGCCTCTCTCTGATTTTCACTCGTTTTCTTCTGTTCACTCTCTTTGTTTTGATCACTCTCTTTTTCCAATTTCACTTGATCCTCATAAACTTGCTGCGGTGTCAATGGTACAAGAGTGATAGATCGTTGATTTAAGTACAAATCAGTATTTGTTTGTAAAGCCATCATGCTTCACACACCTATCAAACTGCCATGGACGCCCTAGCAACAAGTGTCCTGCTTGCATCGGTACTACATCACACAACACTTCATCTTCGTATTTGCCGATTCGAAATGCAACTAACACCTACTTGCTCACCCTTATCTCACCACTATCATTTAACCATTGCAACTTGTACGGCCTAGGGTGCTTCAACATGGGCAGTCCCAGTTTTTTCGCCATTGTTGTGCTTGCGACATTAGTACAACTACCACCATCAATAATCACACTACATACCTTGTCTTTAACGTAGCACCTAGTGTAAAAGATGTTCTCCCGCTGCACTTCTTCAACTCCTTTTGTTTGCAAGCTCAATGCTCTCCTTGCTACCAATGTCAATGCATCAGGGGCTAAATATTCATCTTCGGAAACGTACTCCAATGGGAGCATGTCATCGATGTCGGAATCTTCATTGTCGGTCACAATTTTACCATTGTCTCGCATCACCATAACCCGTTTATTTGGGCATTGACTTGCTATGTGTCCCATATCTTAGCATTTAAAACACTTAATGTCACGATTCCTGGAGATAGAAGTGTCGGTTTTACCTTGAGGAACGTGGCTGGTTGCTTCTTGCTTTTGCTCGGTTTTCGACTTCGACGTGGACTGCTTCTTATCTTTCTTCCACTGATTCGATTTCCAAGTGGATGTGTTTGGACTTTGGCTTGCACGTATATTGCCTATCCTCTTGAACTGGTTCTCAATCTTGATGAGCATGTGCACCATATCCTCCAACTCCACATAATGTTGTAATTCCACGACATTTTGAATTTCTCGATTCAATCCAGCAAAAAATCTTGCCATAGTAGCCTCCCGACCCTCCTCTACATTTGCTCTAATCATGGCCACTTCTATCTCCTTAAAATATTCCTCTACACTTCGGTTATCTTGCCTAAGACTTTGCAACTTATTATACAACTCCCGATAGTAATAACTAGGAACAAATCGCTTCATCATCACCCCTTTCATTTCCTTCCACTTATCTATAGGTGGCTCTCTATTTCTTCGCCTATTTATCATCAATTGATCCCACCAAATAATTGCATAATCCGAGAATTCAATGGCGGCCAATTCGACTTTCTCAAGCTCGAAATAACTGTAACAATCAAATATAAACTCCACCTTTTTCTCCCACTCAAGGTATGCTTCGGGATCATTCTTTCCTTGGAACGATGGGATTTTCATATTGGTACTACCCAGGTTATTGTCTTCCCGATTCCTAGCTTCTCTAAACTGCCCTGCACGTCTCCTATTACTAACAATCGAATCTCGATCATCTTCTTCATCAAAACCAGGCCCATATTTCTCTTCATCTTCAACCCTTACTTCCCTCCGTTGAACTCTTTCCTTCCTATGCACATTAGGAGCGTTTTGTGGCTGCCCCACACATGTGTTCTCCATCTGATCTACCCGTTCATGAACCTGCTCCAACTCCAATCTCATCACACACCTCATCTCACTCATCATGGCCTCCATAAGTACTTTCGATTCAGCCAATTCCGTAGCTCCTTCGGGAATACTCTTAGGACTGTTGTGAGACATGATTTCTGCAAAACAAAGTTAAAAAGAAAGGACCTCACAATTCTCTCCCTTACGTGTTTACGCTCAAGAATGTGAATCACTATACACTCGTGTTTTCACTCAAAAACATACACAGCTTTTTAACCCTCTAATGTTCTCACCACTCTTCCCTTTTTCCACTCGATAATTCTCTTTCAGTTCTTTTGAAACTAAACAAACAATTCTCTAAAATTTCCAGCAGCAATTCACTAAGAAAGGAAACAAGAGAAAAGGCCACAACTGTGAAGGATGAAATATATCAGAATGTTATATGAATGGAAAGATATGTAGGATTATATAGGGAAGGAAATATGAAAGAAAGGATATTATGTAATTCTAGGAATATAATCAATGTAGATCAGCAAGAAAGGGAAATAACAACTTTACAATGGTTTGATGCAAAGAATTTGGATCAAATTGACAACGACAGCTTCTTCCTTTCTTTCAATTTTTTTTTTAGCTCTTTTTTTTGGCCGAAATTTTTTTTGGCCGACTTTTTTTTTACTAATAATAATCAAGAAAGAACAAATTTGATGAAACGAATCTCAGCAAATTGAAACGAAAACTTGATTTGGAGTCTGATGCTCCGATACCAAATGATGCGATTTCTCGCCAAGAATGACGAGACTTGACAACTAAAGGAACCCAAGATCGTTCCACGATCAGATTTGATTGACAGACCATCGATCCATTGTTTACGACATAAACAAGAACCTTAGTATAACTGACATCAACCCATTGTTTATTGAGAAACAAGAACCTCGGTATACGAAGACGCCACAAACGGTAGTGGAAAGCCGTTTGATAAGTCGATGATGAACGCCACGAAAATTTCCGATAAGTTCGAACTAGTTCTTCGAGAACCAAAGATAATACTCTCACGATTTTCTGAATGTTCATTCCATTAAAAATTCACTAAGATTAATATATATAGACATAAACTAATCATAATCTGGCCATATTTCCTCCTAAAGATAAGGAAAATAAAAACCTAAAATATCAATAGAGATATGACTTAATCTATAAAGATATGAAATCTAAATATCTCGAGAGTATCTCCATGAGATTTAAACTTTAAACAAATCTGATCATATATTCTCATGATCTTCAAATGTTCTAAAAACTTCCTCAAACACTTGCTGAATTTAGCCTTGTCCGGAATCTTCTATAACTTGAATCATATTGATGGATCGTTGTTGATCTCTTGGTTCATGTCCAATGGGCCTCCACGAATTTGCTTGAGCCCAAACCTCTTGAATCAGGCCGTTGAGTTCATCTTTAAACTTCTTTGCTCGTGCTCGCGTAATCGGTTCAATTGGAACTTGAACTAGATCCCTTGAAGTCGTGCTATGATTTGCATAAAAAACAGCTACAACTAAGTCTGTGTGGCTACTCAAGATCCCCAAGGCTACATTTATTTTGGTAGCCCCACACAAGACTATGGCTAGTGAAGGAAGCTTGGTTTTCAATTTCTTGACTGCCAAATCCATGGGAGCCGTCGCACAAATGATTATAATTTTTGAGGACCTGATTCGTAATCCTTATATTTTGAACATGCCGCTCCTAGTGCTACAGTTCTACTCTCAAGAAGCTGAAGCTGGCAGCCAGCTAAGTCCTTGCAGGCTAGAGCTAGTGGCCAGCCGAATCGTGACTATTTGAAGCTTACTAGTCAAGTCGTGACGATGCAACGCTCCTAACCTACTCGATAGCGGTGTGACGAAAACAATGGCCATTCTGGTAGTGCGAAGAAAGAAACCTAGAAGTGGGATTCGTTGCATAAAATCAAAGTGATAGCTCTGTATAGTCTTGCAAATCAGATGATATCTCACTTTAGGAAGCTACGATTGAGGTAATTCAAAATCCTGTGGATAGCTCATCTCTACAACTTTCACGTTTTGTCCTCAATCCAGTTCTGCCAAGAAGATGCTCGGTTGCAGTGAAGAAGTTTCGCGGCCTGTTTTTCCGATTCTACGCAATTTTAGGCTGAATCTCATATCTTGCTCTACTTAAGTCGGATCGAGGAGATTCCAAGTGCCACAGAAAGCCAAGAGGTAGCTCTATGATTTCTGTGTTTATGCCTCAGCCCAGTTTAGCTTTCAAGATATTCAGAATTGAGCAAGAAATCAACTCGAGCTAGTCATTTCTCATATTTTCTATGCTCGGGAGGTCGCGGCTAAGTTCGAGGCCATGACCAAGATGCAGCATATCATGCGATGGGGGCTTTGGCTTGGAAGAGCTAAACATCTCAGCTTTCTCTATTTGCTTGAATTTTGGCTGGTTCCACGATTAGCCGAAAAACACACGTGTAGCTGATTTACGACTAGACGAGCGCTAAATGCAATGGCTAACTACATGGCCGCTACTACTATCTTCAAAGGGTAGTTCAAGCTAATAGTTGATCCGCGGCCATTAAATTCGTCCACATGTTCAAGCTAGACTCGTGCAGCAAATTGTAATTACATGTCCAGCATCGCTCGATACTCTCCCGCGCCTAGACATGCTTGGGGTATTGTTTACAATCATTTTTTACATTTCGCGATAAATGCGAACATGGTCAATTGAAGCCCATGTGACGAGGATAGAAGACAATAACGCATGACTAATTGGATCAAGCAACAAGAGCCTAAGTAAGGAGAATAGCCCGTGATTAAAGCCCGATAAGAGACTCGACCCAAGACGTGCGGCAAAACCCGTCTTGGACAACCACAACGAGGGTTGACTTCATGAATGGCAACTGTAAGGTATTTCCAAGCTAAGGAAATATTTTGTCCATATTTGGTGATATTTATTTCCTCACATGCAAGGATTCCAAGGAGGAATTGGAAGATTGCATAATTGGACAAGTATATAAAATTATAGAAGATACCAATATGGGTTGAAGATATATGTGGACGAATTCTTGGGGAATTGTTCATGCTTGGACAACCACTAGGTGGATTTCTATGTTTGCTTATATATTGCTCCCTTTTGATTGCTCTTAGTTAGGTTATTAAATATCTAAATAGGGAAGATATTTTTCATATAGTCTTAGGATTTCTATTAGTTAGCTAGTTGCTTAGTTTGCTAGGTTATTTTTCGTTTTCTAGGCTTGAGAGACATATATGCCTAGCCTATATAAGTCGAGTCTTCTATTGTATTTTCCCCCTCGACGTCAATCATAGAACTGCTCTACACCACTTACATTTATCTTTATCTTTACTTTATAGCACCGCACTTCAATATCTTACTCGCACCATTTCCCTTATCATGCAATGGCCTTCCGAGACAATTCCGTCGATTCATCGGCATATCCTTCTATTTACCTCAATTCCTGATCAAGGAGGTCTTCCACGAGCTAAGGTTCCGGCCCAAGCTCGCCCTTTTCGGCTCCTAGTGGCCGGACCCAACGCTTCTTTCTACTTCCGGCTAACTTAGTCGAGAAGCTATCCAAGTCCTTCACCAGTTAATCCAGGCCGTGAGCTATAATAAAGACCGGCTTCTAGCCATCTCTCTCGACGTCATCCGATTGTTAGCACTCATATTAGGGAGAATCTTTGCGGCCAAATCCTTGGGCTATGTAATTATCTAACCGTCATCATCAATCACTCCAACAACATCTCTCGTAAACCCAGTTGCCAACTAGACTTACGAACTTCCAAGCTATAGCGCTATGCTCTAGCATGGTGAGGTCGACTGGTGGTTTCGCTACCTATCATTGGGACTGCGCCCTGGAATGCCTGGCAACACCGATCTCTTTAAATATTTACCTAGCCCGTGCCGAAAGTGGAATTGCGTGATTCTGCGCAAAACAAGAGTTTTCAAGCAAAATATACATCCAAAGTAAACAACCATCAACCTTCACAAACCAAACTAACTGCTCCACACATTCCCACATCCAACAAACTCTAGAATGCACATCCACCTTCTCCATCAAATAAAAAACACCTACTAATATACCTAGCAATTGATAACTCAATCAAATCGAATTTATTTGGCACTACTGAGCTGTCAATTGGAGCTAGAACCTTCAAATAATAAAGTTTTAGGCCTTTTTTGGCAGTATTAGTTTTTATTTTATTTTATAGGTTGTCTAGTCTTTTAATTTCTTTTCCAAGTTATTCTTCGATTATCTTCTATGAATTGCTTGCTATTTAATCGAGTTCTATGTTAATAGTTGTTCGAGGCTTTGGAGTGCTCGATAGTTCGAGATTATTGCATGGATTAACAAGGGAGCATGTGGACTTTTTTGTCAGGCCGAGTTTGGCCTATTCATGAAGAGTTTTAAAGTTTGTTTCTAGAAGTTTCTAGATGTGGGCTCGATTTGCTTGGATATCAAGGGGGGAATATCTTGAGGATGTAATTATGAAAGAGAAGATTATCATAGATATCTCTTGTTGTTTCATTATAGGAATTTTGAAATACAAGAGATACACTACGATTACATCTAGATTTTTATAAGGGTTAATTGCACCGGTGGTCCAAAAAGTTTCATGAATGTTTCAGGTTTGTCCAAAATGTTTTTTTGGTAACTTGTTGGTATATTAAATTTCAAAACCGTTTCAAAGTAGTACGTTCCGTCATCTCGCGTTTGACGCCATCAGTTACTGTTGACGTGGCAGATATTATGTGTCACTTTTGTTAAGCGGGACCAATCATAGTGCTCCACATCATTTAAGATGATATAAAATCTAAAGAAATCCAATAAAAATATAGAAAATAATAAACAAATATATAAAAATAGTAAAAATATAGAAAAATAATAAAAAATTATTTTTAAAATTTTAAAAACTTTAAAAATTCGGTTGCCCAAATCTAAAAAAAGGATAAAAATAAAAGAAGAAAGAAGGAAGGAGAAGGGGAAGAAGGAAGGAGAATGAAGGAGCGGCGCCAAAGAGGACCAATTGGTGGTGCTGGTGCTGCGGCAGGGCAGCTGGCGAGACCGAAACGGTCTCAAGGGGTGGAGCCCGGCCGGATCTTGCGTTGTTGTGCTTGCGGGAAGGGGGGTGCTGCCCGTAGGGGAGGAACAAGGGAGACGACGGAGATGGGGTTAGGGGAGGAGGTGAAGTTGGGGCAGGTACCGCGCCTGAGATGCTCGAAGGCGGTGTGGGAGGGGTTGGAGGCAGAGAAGACGGAGTCGCAAAGGGAGCACTGGAGCCTCATGGCCTTAGGGATGTCGGTGTCAGTGGAATGGACCAGGACGGGCTCGAGGTGGACCCAGTACCAGGCGCCTTTCCCTCTTATGGGGCCCATCCTTCCTTCTTCCCTTTCTCCTTCCTCCTCATACTGGATCTTAGGGTTTTCTTTTATTTTTTTTAAAATTTTAAAATTTTTATACTTTTTTTCAGATTTGGGCAACCAAATTTTTAAGTTTTTAAAATTTTAAAAATAATTTGTTTATTATTTTTCTATATTTCTACTATATTTATGTTTTTATTATTATTTTCTGTATTTTTATTGGATTTTTTTCAGATTTTATATGCTCTTAAATGATGTGGTGCACTATGATTGGTCCCGCGTAACAAAAGTGACACATAATATGTGTCACGTTTGCAGTAGCTGACGGCGTCAAGCGCGAGATGATGGAATGTACTACATTGAAACGATTTTGAAACTTAATATACCAACAAGTTATCAAAAAAATATTTTGGACCAACCTGAAACATTCATGAAACTTTTTGAACCATCGGTGCAACTAACTTTTTTTATAAACTAAAGCTTTTATATATATATATATATATATATATATATAGGGTTGCCACTTTTGGAGAGATATACACATGAAAACAATTAAAGAGTGGCGACTAAGCTTTGGAGAACACATAGGAGTGTTAGGGGGCGTCTTGGGTTTTCGGCAACCTTTGCCGATTTCTTCTTCCTCTCCCTTGTGAACTCTTTTGTTTTTAATGAACATGATGAATTCTTTCATGTGTTCTCTAGGCTATATGGGCAAAGTTTTTATTTTATGATTGTGATGGAACCTAGCACGTAATTAAGTTATTGTTCTCTCTTGATCTTTCTTGTCTTTGATTTTGATTCATTTATCTTTACCTACGCCTAATGCTTTCAGTTACCTGGCCTCTAAATGAATTGATCGAATAATCTATTTGAAGTCAAAAGTGGAATTATAGATTTAGATTGGTAATGATAGCCTGAGATCGACTTTGATAAATCGTTTCTAGGAGAGATTCGGGTCTACAGTTGATTTGTGGGTATGATAGAAATATACCTATTCACCTTAGGTAGCTAAAGTAGGATTGGATCTTAAAGAATTTACACTAATTCGGTAACCATAGAAAATATAGGTATCAATTAGTGTAAGTATTTTCTTAGGAGATTCGAAACAGCCTTAAGAATAAATTAGAACCTAGGTTAATGAATTGAATGTTAGGCAAGTTACTATTAGGGAGAATTAATTAAATTAGGTAAGTGCTAGAGGAAATCGGAGTCCTAGGTATTCGTCATTAAGTGAATTCCGGTCGAATTTAAATTAATTGCTTTTTAGTTGCTTTTTATTTTTCTAAAAGTTTTCATTAAATAATTAACTGCTTGACTTCAGTTTGATTACTATAATTTTGCCTACTAGTAGAATTTTTAGGGTTAATCTCAATGGGACGACACTTGATTCACTTCATTATTATTTGTTGCGACTTATATACTTGCGGGTAGAAGTAGACTAATAATTTTTTGGCGCTGTTGCCGGGATTATTTCCTGAATTATTCTATTACTTGTGAAACTAGGGGCTGTTTGATTTCACAAAAAAATTTTAACTCTACTCCACTTATCTTCAATTCAACAATACAATTATTACTTTTCCATTTTTCTTCAATTTTTTTAACAATTCAATTCAATTTTTAATACTAAATTTTCTCAACTATCATTACTTTTTCCACAATTCAACAACACAACCATTATTTTCCCTCAATTATTCATTACTTTTTCATACTTTTTCTCATAATTCAACAACACAATCATTACAAATCAATTAAAACCAAAATTCAACTATAGTCAACTCTAAAATCAAACACATCCCAAGTGATTTAGCTGTTGATCAAGTTTAACTTTTTCTCCTGTTTTATTGCTCTACGGTGCATGAGATGCAGTAGAAGTGCGGTGTGTCTTCCTTTTGATCCCGAAATTGAAAGAACTCTCCATCGACTTTTTCGAGAAGCTTGTGCACGTCAGAACGAGATTGCGGATAGCGCAGCTGACAACAATAATCAACGGAACCAACTGGCGCAAGTCAATGCGGGTGACCAAGACGAAAGACCTATGGATGAATTCATTGCACCACGTGTCTTGGCGAACAAATCTAGCATTCAGCCACCGGCCATCCAAGCCAACAATTTTGAGATTAAGCCATCCGTTATGCAGATGATCCAGAACTCCGTAATGTCCGGAGGAGCACCGACTGAGGATCCACATAAGCATATGCACTGGTTTGTTAATATTTGTTACACTTTTAAGCACAATGGGATTTCAGATGATGCTATTCGTTTACGACTATTTTTATTCTCTTTAAAGGATAAGGCTAGTTTGTGGCCAATGTCGCTGCCTGCAGGTTCGATTACTACTTGGACGCAGATGGAAGAGCAATTTTTGGCTCAGTATTTCCCGCCGTCGAAGATAGCGAAGATGAGGAACGACTGCTTAGATGTCCCTATCATGGTCTTCAGGGGTGGATGGAGATGTCTTCCTTCTACAATAGGTTGTTGGGACCTACTTGAGCTAACCTCGACGCAGCTGCTAACGGATCGTTCATGAAGAAGTCCTACAGGTCGGGCACTTCTTGAGACAATGGCCAAAACTAGCTATCAGTGGCCATCCAATCGACTTAACGGTTGGAGGACAGCTGGAGTCAATGAGCTTGAAGCTATGACCTACAATTCAAGTTCAGATAGCAGCACTGCATAAAAAGTTCGATCACAGGAGTGTCAACAGCATCCAAAGAGCACATATGGCTTGTTAGAATTGCGGAGACAACCATCCAAGAGACCAATGTTCGATGAGTATGGAGGCGGCCAACTATATTGGGAACCAAATGAATAATCCGTACTCTTAACACTTATAATCCCGAATGTAGAAATCAACCCAACTTCTCATGGAACAGTCAAGGAGGACTTGCTGAACCTCGAAGAAACCCACCACTAGGATTTGCAGCTCAACCACAAATTGCGGCCCCGAAGAAGAAGTCAAATTTTGAGGAATTTATCATGCAGAACACGGCAAACCAAGCAACAACCAAAAAGAATCTAGAGATACAGGCGGGACAGCTTGCAAGTGGGTTGAATAAACGCCCACAAGGGACTCTACCGAGGGATACTGAGGTCAACCCCAAACAGGAGCATTGTAATGCGATTACACTACGAAACGGGCGTGACTTCGAGGAGGCTTTCCAGGAGATGGAGCAGCAAAAGAAATGAGCTCGAGAACAATGTCGAAAGGCCAAGATAAGTGAGGTAAGTAAGCTGCTGGGTACAGTTGAACTGATAGATGCAGAACAGTGTTGCAACACCCCCAGTTATGCCGTAACACAGTGTTGCAGCACCCCAGACTCAAACTGAACAGAATGCAACTACAGCTCCTGTGGTTCCTACTATCCCTTTTCCTCGGCGTTTTATGAAGAAAAATGGTGAAAATCAGTTTCGTAAATTTTTAGATGTTTTTAAGAAGTTACATATTAACATTCCGTTTGTTAAGGTTTTGGAACAGATGCCGAGTTATGTGAAGATCATGAAGGATATATTATCAAAGAAACGGCATTTAGGTGAGTATGAGGCAATTGCTTTAACTGAGGAGTGTAGTGCCATATTGCAAAAGAAGCTTCCTTCAAATTTAAAGGATCTAGGTAAGTTTACTATACCTTGCTCAATCGGAAGTCAATTTTCTGGAAATGCACTTTGTGATTTGGGAGCAAGCATTAGTCTCATGCCTTACTCAGTATATCAGAAATTACGTCTGGGGAGATAAAACCAACTTCTGTGAGCCTACAATTAGCTGATCGATCTTATACTTATCTTAGAGGTGTCATAGAAGATGTGTTTGTTAAAGTTGATAAATTTATCTTCCCTGTTGATTTTATTATGCTTGACTATGAGGACCATGAGATATCTATTATCTTGGATAGACACTTTCTTGCTATAGGTATGACCCGTTTTGATGTGCAAAAGGGTCAATTAACTGTAATGGTTCAAAACCAAGAGGTAACTTTTAATGTTTTCAAGGCTATGCAACTACTTGATATTGCTGATGAATGTTCTTTTGTTGATGTTGTTGACAGGGTAGCAGAGAAAGCAGTTCATGATATTTTTCCCAAAGATGCACTTGAGGCTGCAGTCATGGTAGTCACCAATAAAGATGATGAGGAATTCGTAGAGCAGTCTCCAATATGATGACAAGTAGGCTCGATGCAGCCGCACCCTTCATTCCCACTGGATTCAAGCCTTTGGAGAGACCAGTCTCCAAGATTAAGCCATCGATTGAGGACCCGCCTGAGCTAGAGCTTAAGCCATTACCGGAACATCTAAGGTATGCTTTTCTTGGTGAGTCTTCCACAGTTCGGTTATTATTTCTTCTTCTCTTGGCTATATTTAAGATTACCTTTCTATTGGGTATATAGGTGGATTAATTGTATATTATATTTACAATTAATTTAATGTAGATATATCATTAATATAGTGTTTATTTTCTTTGAGATAATATTTTTTATCCTGAGCATTATTTACATATTTACCTTTATGACCTTATAATATTTGAATAGTTACATTTCTAACCCTATTTAGTGCGTGTGATACAATTTTATATATACATCTATAGATTGCACAATTATAGCTGGGGATATTATTACTTGATTGAGGGAACTGTGGATCGAATTTTATCCGGAATTATTATATTAGAATTAGAACTATATATATGTAAAAAAAAAATCCCCCCAAAAGCATCATTAAACGCTAAATATGTAATATTTGAATTACCAAAAAAAAAAGAGTGAACTTTCGCCTGAAGGCAGAAGACTAGCTGTAATGAGTTTCGAATCTCCGTACGGTTGGGGGAAGGTGCTATTGTTGTCTAAGTTCTAGTTTTCCAATTTCTTAAATGATGCTTCTCCTCACGTGGCAATACGAAACATCATTCGATTATGATTAATTAAATTGTTAGAAAATAGTTTTTTCTTAATCGGTAGATAATTGGGTAGAGTGAGCTAGAGGAAGAGCTCGGCAGGGAGGCAAACAACTCAACCGATGTCGCAGGGAGGGAAGGTGGGGGAGGTGCGGGCACGGAGTGGATTGCGCGCAGAGCCAGGAAAGGGTGGACGATCGAGGGGCATGCCGAGCGTCGACGATATTGATTTTTTTTTTTTCAATTTTAGGGATTTGATGAAATGAATTTTTTTTTCAATTTGGGAAATTTGGTTCTTATTCATTTGGGAGTGTACGGCAAAAGATGATTTTTAGTATTTATTTATTATATCCTTTTTCTAAAGTAATTAAATTATTTTTTATTTGATTGAACCGGTAAATTTCGTTTCAGTTTAATATTGAAGTGGATCCAGCTTGTTCACGGGAGAAATCGAGCGTCCGCAAGAAGATATGTGGTTGAAAATATCAACAGTCAAAACTATAATGAGGGAATCTTAGACACGTATATGGCTATGATTTTACGTAAGGGAATCTAACAGCAGAGACAAAAACAACCTTGATGGTTGTTTTTGTTACCAACCGTGATAGTATCACCCTAAAAATGTGCAATACCAATCATAACTTTGTCACATCTTATTGGTGGCGACTTAAAAGGACATGCTAATCATAACTTTATTTTCAACAAAAGATGTGTTTATAATTTCAATAAATATTTTTAGTACATGCCTCATGGAAGATACTCACAGGATTTAACATATAAACTTTGTAATTTCTTCCTACTTGATGTTGATGGTCGTGGTTTTTAGGTCTCCACCCCAACTCTGAATTCTTGTTAGTCTGTGTACCTAGGATTCTCTTTATTAGTTTGAAGTCGCCATTACATCGTTTCATTGGCCGGTGGGCCACCTAAGTTACCTAAGGGGCAAGATACTAACCTCCTAAGGATTGCAGAATTGATTCGATCTTCAAGCTTAAGAATTAGATTTGAGGGCTCTGTTACAAAATTAGAAGCCCGCAACCTAATAATCTGCCATTTCGGTACCTTCCTAGATTTCTAATTTTTTACTAACACTTTTAGTTTTAAATCCAATTGTTTTTCCTAAGGTTTAAGATCATGAATTCATGTTACAACACATTTTACATTACACACGTAGCTGTACATCAATGATACATGGACAAGTCCTACAAGTGTCTTATTCCTAGGACGCTTGGATTTCTTTATTACCCTCAAATTCTGCATTTACATATTCAAGTGTACATGATTAAATGATTTTAAATTTTAATCAAACAATTTTCACACAAGTGATACAATGGATTTTATTCCAAAATTTTCACCAAATATGGATTTAGCCAATTAGACACGCGACTCTAGGAGTCCTACCCTCAAAATCTCATGGATCTACTCAATTAGACCCCTAAGACACCTAATCAGTGGGTGATTAACCCCGATAACCCATGGGTTAAAGTCTAGTATACATGAATTAACCAAATTGGAGCTCAATTGAACAATTAGACACAAAATACACTTAAACCACAACAAATCCTGTTCGGCCACATGTAATTCAATATAACCCACCTAAGAAAAATGGTAAGTGGCCGATACCTCAATAAGCCTAATTCACTTAATTATTGTCTAATTAGGACAAATTGAACCAAATTAAACCCCTATTCACTCCTAGGCCCACTCAGCCGAAATCAAATATACATAACAGAGGCAAATAATAAGACCAATAATCAAATTAAGTAAATAATCTCTAATGGCCGGGAGCTAACTAGCTCAATTTCATGCAATTTTGATAATAGCAGACCTAATTAACACCTAATCAACCCTAAATACCTCTTGTCCACTACCCTACCATCAAGACCCAAGAGCATAAGTAAAGAATTTAAACAAAATCGGATCTCCTAAGCATGCTACTAGGCCGATTATTGCTAGACCCGAAGCTGATGGGTAAGATTAACACTAATCCTAGCAAAACTAAGCACATGGGAGGTCCTGGTACCTCTCAAGAACTCAGGATCAAAACGCGCCACGAGCAAGCAAGAGAACATGAACTTGAGTTCTTCTTCACCCTGCGAAGAGACGGCCCTAGACCTCCTTGCCCCCGAGCCTCCTGAAACCTGGGAAGCTATGTCATTCTACATTTCATATAGTTGAACAGGCGAGATACTTACCTACTTCAATAAATTCATCTTACCCTCTTGTTATTGTTAGGAGGCATGACATTACAATGGATAGTCTGCATAGACAATGTTAGTTAGATAAATATGTCTCAGCTATAAAAGGCCGAGACGCTGAGAAGTTGAGAAAATCAAGTAGTGCAACAAATGGTGGGAAAGTTGCATCAAAGTCGAACAAGCCCATCAAGGATGAGGATCGAAATAGATGCATACCATAATTTTCAATTAAAAAAAAAAGCAGAAAGGAACAAAAACTTTGATTCAACCCTTAAACATTTTCATTCACTCCACTTTTGCTCCTAATCTACTCTTAAACATTACTCAAAAGAAGATTCAACTGGCTACCTAATCTGCCCCTTGAAGTTTCAACTCATGTAGCACGATAAGCTCATACTGGTTCCAGTAAAGCACCACACTTTTTTGAATTTTTTTTTGTGAGGATGATGGCTCTGGTCTTGAAAACCGGTATAGTTCGTAAAAAAGAACTATCGAGGGTTCGAATCTCTGTCTCTCTGTGTTTTTTTTTTTTCAGGATCCTTCTTATCAGCGAGGTACGCAATTTCGTCACCATGTTCATTTACCGCACTTTCAAAATAATATCTTCTCAGAAATCTATTTGAAATGAGCTTTGAGGCGTGCTCTACCTCCTGAAAATTATGCTATGACTTTACTTGCAACTTTATCCGATTCCATAAACAGATTGTTGATAAGTACAAGTGCACTCGCACGCTCCAAAAGAAGCCTATCCTTCAGTTTCTCAATTGCATAAAAGCAAAATTACACCAAATTACCTCATTGTTTCTTTCAAAAGCTGACCTATACTACTGAATGAACAAACCAACCGCTTCGTTTATAATGATCACTGTGACGAGCATAAATCGAAGTTATCATCCCCCTGCTCTCGATTGACTTCCACCTCATACGTCCAAACGACCTCAGGGCGTCTGGCCGCACTCCAAAATCTGTCCGCCTGAAGGAGAGCTCAGTTCGGTGCCATTTAGGTTTCATTCTCCACACCACAGAGATGAGTACTGCTTCTGCAATTGCAATACGTATACTTGTTGGTCTAGGCTTGGTCGAAGATCCCCTGAGCACGAATATAATCAGAGAAAGGAAAATGACAAAGCAACACACGAGGAATCAGACTTTAGAAGACGATCCTCAAGAATGAACATATAACTCATCTATTTTCCACTTTCGGTGCCATATTTTAAACCAATACGGGATGATTAAAATTTTTTCATATCCTGGGGACACGCGTGTAAAACGAAATTTGAGAATGTGACGCTTACTCTCTTGGAACCTTGTTTTAAAACTCTAATTATCCGTTCTTTTCCAAACAAAATGGCACCTTAATATTCCTGGTTAAAACCAGTTGATTCCCATTAATTGTTTGATATGGCAATAGGACCAATATGGAGAAATTGATACTCTCACATAACCAGTAATATTCGTGTCGGGGTATTTCCCAACTAAAAAATTATTTTTCTGAACCTAAGGATATTTTTCGATAATTTGTCTCCATCCAAATGAGCTTTAAAATCTTGAAAAGGGTGAATATGAAGTTTTCTGACAAGTTTGAGGGTGGACAAGCGACAAAACTAGTTCAGTTCGAAGAAGTTGAAGTAGGTTCCCAAAAATCGGGAATTTTAGGACAAGGGTGCGGTTGAGAACCGCACTCGATGGCCAGCTGGCACGCGTCCAACCTTTGAAATTTGAATTTTTTTTTGTTTTGATCCCCAATATTTATTTATTTGCAAAACAATCCCCGACTCTCATTTTCTTATAAATAGAGGGTCATTTGCTAAAGAATGGACTTTTGGCCATTCTTATATTTTAGACTCTGCCAAAATACTGATTAAAAAATTCCAAATTAAGCCTGGACTTCCTAATTAGTAGGGAGAACCCCTAATCGAGTCTCGATTACCCGATTTGGAGCCGATTTCCCCCAGATTGGTGGAAGCCAAAGTAGGAACTGACTTGACCAGAGGCTGGCATACCCTTTAGGCGAGCTTCCTAGCTCGTGTAAGATCTGTTCACTCCTCTCCTCTCTTAATCCCGACTTGTTACAATTTCTAATAGGATTTGATGCGGAACTCACGAAGTATTGTAAAACCCGACGACCAACTTGAATCGATTCCCATATCGCCAAACACAGATTTAGATATAGAAGATTATTGACTCGTTGTTTATAGAGAAACAAGAACCAACAATATCAAGACAAGGATTATTGACCCGTTGTTTATAAAAAAACAAGAACCAATAATATCAAAGTGTACCGAACAATCACAAGCTGTCACACTTGTTCGTCCGAAGGAGTTCAATGAAGAACAAAGGAGAAAATCTCACCAAAATACCATAATAGTCTACCTCTGATCAGCTACTCAGCCTCCTTTATATAAGCCTAGGAGAAATTGGAAACTAATAAACTAGGCAACTGGAATAACCTTAGTTTTCTAAAGCCAGAAATAACAAAAGAAATTAAATAATGGCTATCTAGAATAGTTGGCAGTCTTTTATTCCATCTTCAGCATCTCATGGCAAGTCAGTTGAATAAAGGCCTTTGGAGACCCAATTGAATTAGACTCCTCTTGGCCCAAAAAGCCCATCAGCAAGCTCTCCCCATCAGCAAGCTCTCCATAGCTTGTTGGATTTGTTTGGCCTTCGCCCGTGTGATTGGCCCACTCGAAACATGCAAGCCTCCAAGATCTTGTGCTTCAGCTCCCTCTTCACGAGTCCGACTTCCAAGCTCGTGTGCATCAGCCTCATTGTCATGCCCATGGTCCTCATCATTCTCCCTCTCTTCAAAAGGATTCGTCCTCGAATCGAAACCTACATCAATCGGAGAAAGATTAGAAACATTAAAAGTTGGGCTAACATTATACTCATCCGGTAAATCTATTTTGTAGGCATTATCATTTATCTTGGCTACGACTTGGAATGGTCCAATTCCTCGTGGACTCAATTTGGATTTCCGTTGGTTTGGAAAATTTTCCTCCTCATATGAACTCACACCCAATCTCGTGATTCAAAAATCATTTTCTTCCGTCCCTTGTTGGCACGTTCAACATATTGTTTATTCTTCTTCAAGATATGTTGCCTCGCTTCTTCATGAATCTTTTTCACCATATCTGCCTTTTTTCTTTCCGTCAAGACTAGAAATCTCACTCATAGGCAAAGGGATTAGATTCAAAGGTGTTAATGGATTAAAACCATACACAATCTGAAATAGTGAGAAGTTAGTAGAAGAATGTACTGTACAATTATAAGCAAACTCAATAAACGGTATGCAATCTTCCCAAGACTTCAAATTCCTTTTTATGACTGTAAGAAGAAGAGTGGACAATGTCCTATTAACCACCTCGGTTTGCCCATCCGTTTGGGGATGACAAGTAGTTGAAAATAACAATTTAGTTCCTAACTTTCCCCACAAGACGCGCTAAAAATAACTCAAGAACTTAACATCCCGATCACTAACTATGGTCTTAGGTATCCCATGCAATCGCACTACCTCCCTAAAGAACAAATCAGCAATATGTGTGGCATAATCAGTTTTGCAGCATGGAATAAAATGAGCCATCTTAAAAAATCGATCCACAACTACGAAAAATGAAATTTTGTCCTTTATTAGACCTAGGCAATCCTAAGATGAAATCCATGGATGTATCAGTCCAAGGCTCATTAGGAACAGGTAAAGGCATATACATTCTATGGGGTTTGACTGTTGATTTCGCCTTCTTACAAGTAACACATTTAGAGCAAATTCTCTCTACATCTCTCTTCATATGCGGCCAAAAGAAATGTTCTCTCAAAATATCCAAAGTCTTAACTACCCCGAAATGACCCATAAGACCTCCCCCATGCGACTCAAGCACAAGTAATTCACGCATAGAAGAATTAGGAATGAACAGCTTATTATCCCTAAATAAGAATTCGCCATGCTTATAAAACTTACCAAATGCACCATTTTCACATGCACTATATATAGCACCAAAGTCATAATCTTGCATGTACAACTTCTTACAAACCCAAGAAATTTAGTAATTAGAGTAGAGATAAGTACATACCTCCGTGATAATGCATCAGCTACCACGTTTTCCTTTCCTTACTTGTACTGAATCACGTATGGAAACATCTCTATGAATTCGACCCATTTGGCATGTCTCCGATACAGCTTGTTTTTCCCTTTCAAATGCTTCAATGATTCGTGGTCCGTGTGTATGACAAATTCCTTCGACGACAAGTAGTGCTGCCACGTCTCCAAAGCGCGGACCAAAGCATAGAGTTCCTTGTCATATGTAGAATAATTCAAAGCGGCTCCACTTAGTTTCTCACTAAAGTAGGCAATTGGTCGTTTTTCCTGCATCAAAACAGCACCTATACCAATCCTGGAAGCATCACATTCAATCTCGAAAATTTTCGAAAAATCAGGTAAAACCAATAAAGGTGCAGAACAAAGCCTTTCCTTAATCAAATTAAATGCTTGCTCTTACTCTACTCCCCATTTGAAACCTATATCTTTCTTAACCACCTCCGTCAATGGAGCAGCCAAAGTACTAAAATCCCGCACAAATCGCCTATAAAAACTGGCTAGACCATGAGAACTTCTTACCTCGATTACGGATTTCGGTGTCGGCCAATCCTTAATTGCTTTCACATTTTCCTCATCAACCTGAATACCCTTGGAATTAACAACAAATCCCAAAAACACAACTCGATTTATGCAAAATGTACATTTCTTCAAGTTAGCATATAATTTTTCATGTCTCAATGCCTGAAGCACGCGTCGCAAATGATGAATATGACCCTTCAAGCTCTTACTATACACCAAGATATCATCAAAATATGCAACCATGAATTTCCAATGAAAGCACGCAAAACATGATTCATGAGCCTCATGAAAGTACTAGGCGCATTAGTTAATCCGAATGGCATAACTAACCACTCATACAAGCCATGTTTTGTTTTGAAAGCCGTTTTCCACTCATCAGCCTCTTTCATCCTAATCTGATGGTATCCGCTTTTCAAGTCTATTTTTGTAAATAACGTGGAACCATGCAATTCATCCAACATGTCATCTAATCGAGGAATCGGATGTCGATATTTTACCGTGATTTTGTTTACAGCGCGGGAATCAACACACATTCGCCAAGTACCATCTTTCTTTGGCACCAGCAACACCAGGACCGCACAAGGACTCATGCTCTCACGCACATGCCCTTTAGCTAAAAGCTCTTCCACTTGCCTTTGAAGTTCCTTTGTCTCCTCCGGATTACTTCGTTATGCTGGTCGGTTCGGAATTGCGGCTCCTGGCACAAAGTCGATTTGATGCTCTATTCCCCTTTGGTGGCAAACGATTGGGTAATTCCGTGGGAAAGACATCTCCAAACTCCTGCAAAAGAGAGGTAACACAACTTGGCAAAGAAGAATTAAGGTCAGAGAAATAAGCCTCCTTGTAAACAAACAAGATCATTGGGCGATTAGCTTTGAATGCACTCTTGATCTCTCTTTCTTTTGCATAGAAACTCATTTTTTTCTTTTTTCTCTCAACTAACTCTTTCCCCTCATCTATAGCTGAACTCTCTTTCTTTTTACTATCCCAAATTTCTTCCTCTCTAGTCTTACCAGTTTCCTCTCTCACTTGCTCACTCTCTTTTTTTCTTTCAATCTCAGCTTCTACCTCACTTTTCTCACAAATTGATCTCTTGATTCGGAGCTGATCCTCATACACCTGATAAGGTGTCAATGGAACAAGTGTCACCTTTCTACCATCCTTGACAAAAGAGTATCGATTCTTATACCCATCATGTATTGCCTATCTATCGAACTGCCATGGCCTCCCAAGCAACATATGACTAGCATGCATAGACACTACATCACAAAGAACTTTATCATTGTATCTTCCAATTGTAAAGGAAATCAGAACTTGCTTGTTCACCTTCACTTCTCCACTTTCATTCAACCATTGCAGCTTATATGGTTTAGGATGCTTCAATGTACGCAATCCCAACTTGTCAACAAGTAACTTACTAGCCACATTCACACAGCTACCCCCGTCAATGATCAAACTACATACTCGATCATTCACTTGGCATCTAGTGTGGAATATATTTTCCCTTTGCACATCATCTCTCTCTTCTTCCTTAATTTGTACATTCAGTGCTCGCATGATTACTAAGGCATTACCCTCAACAGCATATTCATAATCACTACTAGAATCATCTTGTGTTGGCATTGAATCACTTTCCTCCACTTCAGTTTCAATTTCCCCACTATCCAGCATGATCATTGCTCTTTTATTTGGACATTGAGAAGCAATATGCCCAGACCCCAAACACCGAAAACATTTGATATCTCTATTTTTTTGAGGTTAGGATGTAGGGTTACCTCTCTCCTTATTGTCCTCTTGGCTCTTGCTCATGTTCCTTTCAGCATTCGATTTGGGTTTCTCTACTGGTCTTGAGCTGGCACCCCATTTCGACTTCCAATTTGAAGATCCCGAATAAGAACCACCCTCATGCTTGGTTGGTCTCCCTCTCTTGAGTTGCCGTTCTACTTTCATGGCCATGCTAACCATCTCTTCTATCTCCACATAATGTTGCAACTCCACCACATTAGCAATTTCTCGGTTCAAACCACATAAAAACCTGGCCATAGTTGCCTCTTCATCTTCTTCAATGTTTGCCCGAATCAAAGCTATTTCCATCTCCTTGTGGTAGTCTTCCACGCTCCTCGTCCCTTGCCTTAGACTTTGCAATTTTAAATGCAAGTCCCGATAGTAATACAAGGGAACAAATCGCCTCCGCATGACAGTCTTCATCTCCTCCCAAGTCTCAATAGGTCTTTCATGGTTCCTTTTTCTTTCCTTAACCAATTTGTCCCACCAAACGATGGCATAATCAGTGAATTCCACCGCTGCAAACTTCACTTTCTTCTCTTTCGAGTAATTATGGCAATCAAATACAAGCTCCACCTTCCTCTCCCATTCAATAAAAGCGTCAGGGTCATTCCTCCCTTGAAAAGGTGGTATTGTCATTTTAATACTCCCAATATTCCTATCTACTCCATCTCTAATTGCTTGATCTCGCCTACCATGTCTTCGCCCCTCATTCCTAACTCCTCTGGCTCTCCTCACACTTACCACGGATGCAATTTCTTCATCTTCCTCATAATCTTCATCTTCTTCATCATGAGGATTCGCCGGCTGGCGGATTAGTCTCCTTGCATTGGGAACTTGCACATGCTGCCTGGGCTGTTCCCTCTACATTTGATCAATTCATTGATCTTGCCGGTCCATTCTATCACGGATATCTCCAAAAACAACTTCCAATCTCTCGAATTGTTGCTGCATGGCTTTCAAAGTAAAAGCAACATCTTGTTGGCCGGCATTACTTCCATCCCCGGTTGTAGATTCATTGCCTTTTCCTGCGAAACTCATGTTTGCACTACGAAAATAAAATTGGTGTTAGGACCTCACAACCACTCGCTCACATGTTTGCCCTCAAATTATCGTCACTCAACACTCGTGTTTCGCTCAGTTCAATGGTTGTTTCCCTTTGATACGCTCACTACTCTTGCCTCTTTCCACTCTAATTTCCTCCTCAAAGTTCTTTAAAGAACTCAGCAACTCACAAATCAAAGGCAACTAGCTCATAATAATTCAAAACAACAATTAATATATTGGCCCTAACTTGGACACAAACTAACAGGGAAATAAATGGTTAAAGGAAAGTTAACCAAGGAAAGATTTTAGGAATGAAGAAAGGAATATATCAGAGTAATATATAGATGGAAAGATATGGAGGATGATATAAGGAAGGGAATATGGAAGATCAGGTATTGGGTAATTATGGGAGCGAAATCAACGCGGATCAACAACAAGGTAAATAACAACTTTAGAATGATCTGATGCAAAGAATCCGGATCAAATTGACAGCGACAGCTTCTTTCTTTTCTTTCTATCTTTTTTTATTTTTATTTTTTCAGCTCTATTTTTTTTGGCCGAATTTTTTTTTTTTGCTACTAATCAATCCAGAACGAACAAGCTAGATGGAATGAAATTCAACGAATTGAAACGTAAAGGATAGGATAAACCTGATTTGGAGCTTGATGCTCTGATACCAAAATGATGCGGAACTCACGAAGGATTGTAAAACCCGACGACCAACTTGAATCGATTCCCAAATCGCCAAATACAGATTTAGATATAGAGGATTATTGACCCGTTGTTTATAGAGAAACAAGAGCCAACAATATCAAGACAATGATTATTGACCCGTTGTTTATGAAGAAACAAGAACCAATAATATCAAAGTGTACCAAACAATCACAAGTTGTCACACTTGTTCGTCCGAAGGAGTTCAATGAAGAACAAAGGAGAAAATCTCACCAAAATACCAGAATAGTCTACCTCTGATCAGCTACTCAGCCTCCTTTATATAAGCCTAGGAGAAACTGGAAACTAATAAACTAGGCAACTGGAATAACCTTAGTTTCCTAAAGCCAGAAATAACAAAGGAAATTAAATAATGGCTATCTAGAATAGTTGGCAGTCTTTTATTGCATCTTCAGCATCTCATGGCAAGTCAGTTGAATAAAGGCCTTTGGAGACCCAACTGAATTAGACTTCTCTTGGCCCAAAAAGCCCATCAGCAAGCTCTCCATAGCTTGTTGGATTTGTTTGGCCTTCGCCCGTATGATTGGCCCACTCGGAACATGCAAGCCTCCAAGGTCTTGTGCTTCAGCTCCCTCTTCACGAGTCCGACTTCCAAGCTCGTGTGCATCAGCCTCATTGTCATGCTTATGATCCTCATCAGGATTTTCGGGCATTTTTGTGATAATTCGATTTAGGACGATTGTATATACTCTTAATAGCATGCTAATAGGATGGTAGAGATAATTAATTTCATATACATAAGCTTAATCTTGCTAATTATGACTTCACTGTGTGTGATTAGTGCCCCATAGGATTAATCGGTAGTGACATGCTAATTAGGATCTAATTTGGCTTAATCTCACTTAATTACAGCCGGTTACATTCTGATCGGGTTGTAATCTACTCCAACTTGGAGTCAATTGAGCTTAATTGAGGCTAAATCGCATGAATGAAATTGCTTATGAAATGGCACACTTGACTATGAGTAATTAAGTTCGTGATTGCTTAATTAGTCAAAATTAGAATGAAATTGAACTTCTAAACATTCTATAATTTTTGATAAATTAGGCCTAGGTGATTTTTTTGCCTTGTTTTTTTTTTTCAGAAAATGATTTTAACTTTAATTTTAACTCTACTACACTTAACTTCACTTATCTTCAATTCAACAACACAATCATTACTTTCTCTCAACTATTCATTACTTTTTTTCACAATTCAACAATACAATTATTATTTTCTCTAAACTATTCATTATTTTTTTCAAAATTCAACAACACAATCATTATTTTCTCTCAACTATTCATTACTTTTTGTTACACTTTTTCTCATGATTTCAACAACCCAATTAAAATCAAAACTCAACTCTACTTAACTCTAAAACTAAACACAACATAAAATTCTACCAAAATGCTAATGAATACTAATTAATCTAAAACCTACTAAAATTAACCTAAACTCGAGAATCTAACTCCAAATAAACGCACAAAAGGTATCGAATAACTTTGTTTTCAAGGAGTTAATAATGAGACATACATTCATGCCAAAATATAAATAAGCCATATATTTAAGCCAACACTTTCATACATGAAGGTCCAGGCGGGCTTAGAAGTGGGCTTAAGGCCCGAATAGAGGAAAATGGCCATAAGGCTCATAACCTAGAAAAATTCTAAGTTTACTTTCAAATGTCTACGCATTTTATTAACATTTTGTCCAATTTTCTTTTAAATTCTCTTTTTATCATGGCCATATTTACATGGCTTAGCCATTTAATCCTAAAATTCTACAAAAACTAGTCCTAATTCCCTCAAGGTCGATATGACCTTCAATCTGGATTCTACGACTCAAATTTGTGGGTTTTATTCCTTTAACTCTCATTATTGGTGTCGCTATACCTGATTAACCATTTTTTAATCCATTTACACACAGAGTGGGATTCTCGATCCTATTAGTTCTAAAATTAAGTCAAGAGATGGACTTTACCGGTTTAAGGAATCCTGGGTCATAATGACCCACCCTCAAGGCCACAAAGACCTTTCTAAGGGCCAAAGATACTCTAATTAGTATTTAATTACCCTTAGTCCCACAACAATTGGCCACCATTAGACCTTATTACATAAGGGTATTGACTAATCAACATAATTAGCCTATAATTAAGCCTAATTAACCCCTAAATCACCTGATTGACTCTTGGATCAACTCAGCAAAAAATTTTCAGCATGCCTTACCAGACCGATTTTAAGCTAATTTAGAGTTTTAAGTGCTTTTTAGTGTTTTTAGGTATTATGGGAGTTAGTTCATGAATTGAGATTTTGTAGCCTCTATTCTGTATTTTGAACAGGTTATATTGAAGCTAAACAGTGCAAGTTGCATATCAATGGAAAGCTCATCGAGTCAGGAGCATAGCGATTCTAGCGGTTCATCAATCGGAGCTCAAACAAAGAAGATATGACCCGACGAAGTTTGTAGCGTAGTGTAGAAAACAAAGAACCGCAGCTGTAGCCACGAAACAAAGAGAGACAGCCCTTCAGATCAGTTGATCTGACCAGATTTGCTTCACTTTGAAGTCCTACGTGGGCCCTGAGAATTTTTAGAAGAGGAAGTCAACAGAAAGATGCTTTGGTTTCTCTAATACGTAGTGGATATCTTTGGAGATGAGGGATTATATTCCAAATGATTTAAATTAGGAAATTTTACTTGGATAACGGGGAGGATTTTGGATGGGAATATAGAGGAGAATAGGGCTGGAAAAGAAACGGTAAAACACAAAAAGAGAGGAAGAGAATGTGACCTTTGGGAGCAAGAAGAGGTAGAGATCGAGATCGTGGTGACCGTGGCTCGAGTTGGAGAACTGGCTACATCAGTGTTTCTCGTTTCTCTTCCAATCATGTTTATATTTTCTTCTAGAGATTCGACCTTTATCATTAAAATCATTAGCTAAACTCCCTTACCTATGGCTTCAATGGAACCTAGTACTTTTATATAAAATTGTGAATTATTTTCTCTATATGTATTGAATTCGATTGAATTGCTTATTCTATCCTGTTCTTAATGCGATTAATTTCCTGTTCACCAATTAATTTGATTAGGAAATCTAGATCAGCTCGGGAGAGGATTCTAGATTGAGTCACGGATAGGATAGCCTAAGTTTAGTTTGAGTTGGAAAACCGACTAATTCGTGTGAGGGATAGGAATATCCCTGAATGCCTTAGATAGCCAATTATGGTTGATGATTAATGGGTTCACGCTTATTAATTGCCTAGGAATATAGTAGTTAATTCGATATAGGGATTACGTTTCTGCAGTTTTCGGAAGAGACGTAGAAAGATTATAGAATCTCAGGTTAGTAATCCATAAATTTGATAGAATATAGAGATAAAAATTGATTCTACATAAGGAATTAGAGGAAATCGATAGTCCTAGATTCCTATCCATCGATTTTATTTGTGTTTATATAATCACTTAAGTTTAGTTTTTAGATTTAGTTTATCCCACTTGTCAAAAATTGATCATCTGGATAAAAGCTAGTTGTGACAGTTTTGGTACTTAGTGAGGGACGATACTCTTATTCACTTTATATTACTTGTTCGATAACATGCACTTGCGTTTATCCTTTTTTTATTGCAACACCCATTTTATTTTCGGTCCGAATGTGTGGCCCATTTTCAGAGTCGGCATGTATAATATGTATATAGGCATGTGAACACATGCGGAGTCTGTAATTTGGAGTTTTCTTATACTTGTACATACTTATACGTGAATAAGGCCTAGACCCTAGGACAAACAATTGGACTCCAAAACAAAAGGTGTTTGAAACTAATGGGAGCCCAGGAAGATACCAAAATGATGAGTTATTCTTCTAATCTCGTAACAAAACTTTCGGATTTAGTTTTTTTGTTCGAAAACCGAGTCAAATTTAAGTCCTCAACTTGACCCCTTAAGTGATTTAGGTGGTTCATCGGTCAAATGAACGGTGCAGTGGTGACTTCAATCTAACTGGGTCATAGATAACACGGACTAAAAAAATATTTTAAATCAGGGCGGAGGCCCAAAGACCCCGCTGTGCAACAATACTTAATATTTTTATGCAGCAATTATTAATCGAGCTAGAAAGCTCTGCAGCCTGCCCATTAGTGCTAAAATCGGTGGACGTGGCGCACATGAAGATCGAGATCAGGAGTGGAGTCAGAAACTAACCGGTGAAAAAGATCTGCACGATGTGGCAACTTTGTGAACCACCTGAGCTGCTTCAGACTCAGATCAATGCAAGCGAGCAAATGACTGAAGCAGATGAATCTTCGTCTTCGCTGAAGGTGAACAACAGTAGGAAATGCAACGAAAAGAGAGACAGTGCTGCCGAAGGACCACATTTATGTGTGGTTATGGATCAGGGCACTAATACAAGGATTTAGACTCGAGAGTTTCGAGATTTGATTTGCTTGGTCCTAAACAACTCTTTCCATTTATATTTACTAGTGACATGTCACGTGCGTTCCACGTGCAACTATCGTATGTTTTAGAATGATAAGGAGTATACCCTTTTCCAGGTTGAAGGCAAGTGCAATTTTCTCAGAATCCTGATCCTTTATAAATACTTGTACCTTTTAAAAGATGCAATTAATTTTCCACTAAAATAAAACCACAAACATGCAGTTTGAATCCATGTACGCAAAATAAACATGGTGGCATGAGTCTTCAAAATTAATAATGAGGCATGGGGAGGTTGCACATATACATATATACACTATAAAACTTTGAGAATGATATCCAAAAATTCAAATAAGTTATTAACTTGTGCCCAAACTAGTTAATAACTTTCTTTTGAAGAGATCAACAAAAGTGTTGATTGAGTGGTAAGCAGCTCACCCCCGTAAGGAGAAGAACACAAATTCGAACCCCGGGAAGCGCACTTGTTGGGAGGGAGAATAACCTTTAATACTCGATTTCCCGATTGGATTAGTTAGAACCCACTGAAATTCTATATAACAAGGTACATACCGAAAAAAAAAAAAAAAAAAAAACTTTCCTCGGAAGAAGAGACGAGAATTATCTCTCCCTCATAAAAGAGAATATATCTCCCTCCAAATAAAATAGATAAAGGCTGTAAAAGCAAGCTTCATTATAACAGTTACTGCTTCCTCCTTTCCATTCTTGAGCTCCATGATGAAGCTATAGCGGTCTGCGAGTCTTTGCTTAGACAGACATATAACATAGAGACTGTCACGCTATTCATAAATCGTGCACAACGATTACTGCTTAGACAGACATATAACATAGAGACGCCTTGTCATAAACAAATAACTTTTTTTTTCCAACTTAGCTCATATAAGAAGGTCAGGGAAGAACATATATATTCAACCAAAACACAAGATAGAGAACACAAGCCAGCTTAGCAAACGTGTATTTCCTTTGTCCAAAAATGTAAGAAGAAAACTACCTCTGCAGGCAGGCGAGAAAAAAAAAATTTGAATTCTAATCATTTTGCCAATATAAACACTTCCATCTACTGAATTAAATCAAATTCGTTTCTTAGAAACTTCCGTTACCATTGATCCACAACCAATAAAGAGCGACTCCTGAGAAGATTCCTACCAGGAGGAACAACACGAACAAGTTCCCCAGCACAATATGCCCAAGCCCCTGCAGAAAAACCGAGCAAGCAATACAACAGCATCGTTAATAACCAATAAACAAATCCACAAAAGTAGACCCGAAAACCATTAATTAGACGCCCAGACTTCATGGACATTGTAACCCTTCGGTGCGACTGTCATGGCACATACGGTTAACTGTTTGTTAGTCCCAAAAACGAGACCAGCAGGATCATCCACCCTTGATCACCATATTTAGCTGTGAAGTAGAACGCAGGAATGAGCAAGAACCTCCCTAGGATCGCGATCATGAGGCCGTTCTGGGACTTGAGCTTCAGGCAGTCCACTTGGGGAATGTACCTTGATATCGGGTCCCAAACGTTGTACATTGCAGTCAGAACAAAGGGGTACCTGAAAAAACCACATCGGATTAATAAAACATGCGAATCCCCTTTTATATAGATTTTTTCCCAGAACCTATATGTTTCAGAGAAAAGGGAAGCAAACATAATGAACTTTTAGTATCATTTTTACATACCATAAGCCCAATTTAAAATTTACATACCATGAGCCCGATGTTTGGCACTCCACTTTTCTATGGTTGCCATATTTTAGTTCATTTACCGAGTTATTAGGTCTCGGCACAATCTCACTCGATTTCAACATTTTTGAAAAAACAAATCGATCGGTTTGAGTAAGCTAGATCACATGAAGTGGGCCTAGGATATGTAGTGAAATTAAGTCAATGGATGCATGAACACTTGATTTAGGATCTTGTCTTGACCCGAACGCTAAGCAAACTCGATTTCCTACCAATTTATATGAAGTGGGCCCAAACATGCAAATGGGCCTACTAGATACTAAATGCCAATGGAACGGACCTGACATGGGCCGGAAATCTATGAATGGGTCTATATACTAAATGCAAATGGATTGTGCTCTAGTTGGACTCCTATATGCAAATGATCTTATGATATTCTAAAATGCAATTGGGTTGGGTCCTAAATGGGCCTACGTGTCTGCATGGGCCTAAATGATTTGGATTGGACCTTATATAGGGCCAACACATTTATTCTTTTTTAGTCCAATTAATCCATGTTCCTATCCATTCTATATGCTTCTCTTTTGATTTTACATGACATGGACTATAATGCTCTCTATCCACTTCGTGCAATTTAGCCGACCCGATCCAATCAATGGGCCATAAATGCTCTCGGATCTCACACGAGTTCAAGTCCAGATTCTTACAATTGATTTTGATTCCTTTTCCTCTCTCTCGCTTCCCGATCCCAAATTAAAACGAAACACCTGATTCTTTTCATTCCCATAAAATCCTAAGTACGGTGATAACTCTATGAAAATAGAGTTATTCGACACTTTTTATGGGCATATTTGTAGCTAGTTTATCGAGTATAGGTTAGTTTGAGTAGGTTTTTAATTTATTTTTCATTCATTTGCACTCTTAACGAGTTTAGGAGTTTCTATTAGTTTTTTATTTGTTTTTAGGTGATTTTCAAAGTTAGTTCATTAATTGGTCTTTTGCAGTCTCGAAATTCTTGATATTTTTGGACAGGTTAAAATCAAGTAATTGGTGCAAGTTGTATATAGTTATAAAGCTTATCAAGTTAAGAGCGCAACGGCTCAGACGGTTTGTGATTTGGAGCTTGGATGAGGAAGATATGCCAAGTTAAAATTAGGTGCGCAGTGTTATTTTACAGACCCGAGAGGGCCCAAGCCACGACTTCAAAGGCCTAGGCCATGTCTGCTCAGCCCACTCGCCCAATGTTTGATTTTTCTGATACTGTGCGTGGGTCCAAAGCATAGGAGAAGAAAATTAAGCGATATATATTTTGATCTATTTGGGATATTGTTTTTGAATTTTAGGAAAGATAATCCTTGAGGCATAAATTAGGAAATTGATTCTTGATTACTAGGAAATTAGATTTATAATGGATTTTAGGATTCCATTTGTAGTTTTGAGCTTTCTCCCTATTAAAGCACATAGGGGGTGTGAATTCAAAGTGTAGACGGCCGAGGAGAGGAAGACACCATAAGAAAAAAATTGATTTGGGTTCTAGGGAGTTTTCTTAGTACTTTGTTGATATCCTTTGAATTTAATGTCGATGTTGAATTCGTCTATGTGTTTTCTAATTCTTATGGGCTAATTTCATATACTAGGATTACAATTGAACTCACATGTAATTAATTTATTTATTTTCTCTTGATCTAATTAGTTTTTGATATATCAAGATAGGAAATAGCACAGTAGTGCACCTCTCGCCTAGTGACCAAGGGGTCTCAGGTTGAATACCCAGTGGGACTACCCGTGCCCTTTTATTAGATATTTAAGATTTCTATTTCAATGTACTAAGCCTATGAGCTTCTCTTGTAGCCGAAAAAAATTAGTTTTTGATCTTATTCTATTTATTTTATCTCATGCTTAATGCCTGCAATTGCCTAATCAACAATTAATATTATCCGTTAATCTGAGTAAACTTGGAAGACTGGTTTTAGGTTTAGAAGAGGGATAGAATAACTTAAGTTTAATCTCGAGGAATCAAGTTTAGTGGGTAAGATAGGAATATACTTACACGCTCTAGGTAGCCGATTCAAGTTAGAACTTAATAAGTTTAGCTTAATTGCAATTCTCATATGAATATAGGGGATTGATTGAGTTAGAGATTTTTCCTAAGTAATTCGGAAGATACCTAGAAAATACTTTTGAAATTGAGGTTAGTAAATTGGCTAGTAATCGAATTAGGGAAAGAGGGAGTAGATCGAATTATTCAAGTGTGGGGGAAATTGTAATTCTAGGTCGTCTCACCAATTCATAATCGGTTGTTTTTATTTGTTTTTCATGAAACCGATTTTAATTTGCTTGACCTCAATTAGATTGTGAATTTTGATCGTTAGTAGAATTTTAGGTCAAGTCCTCGTGGGAACTATACTCTGCTCACCTTATATTACTTGTTACGGGCCGTACACTTGCGGTGTTTAAAAATTGTCAAACATACGGAAAGTAAATTGAATATCGAATTTCGCACGTGTGGACCAAATATTCGGCTCCGACTCACCGTGACATGAAAATAAAATTTTCAATTACCGAAAACGTATCAAAAGGAGTTTTGATTGAGGTTAAAACATTTTTGATCCCTAATAACATCTTTTAAACCATAAATCTCGTTTGAATTAAAGCTGAATCTACATGACTTAATCAATTTCAGTTTAGGGTGATTAAAGCTGGATTACATGACTTAATCAATTTCGTGTGAATTCCGGTTTCATATGAAGCATTCCATCCTTAATAACATCGATTAAACCGTAAATCTATCAAATCAACCCATTTTCCCTTCACTTTCACATTCGGCCAAGTGGATTTAGGGGAGGCTGAGACCTCCCTTTGCCAAATTCGAGTCATAATCGTGTGTTAAGACAGATTTTAGCCATTAGATCCAAATAGAGATAAATCCAAGCTCATGACAAGTTGTATTTCCGATTTATCCCAATCTTTTAAGCCGTGTTTACGTACTTAACGCAATTTTGGCCTCAAACCACATCAAATCAACCCATTTCCACCTATTTTCCATTTCGTACAGCATGGTCTTGAGGCCATTTCAAGTTAATTTTCCACCCAATCAGACGGATTGTAAAGGGGGGGAAAAAAAAGGCAGAGACAAGTGATTTGGAGCTGAAATACAAATATTTATATGAATTGACAAGTGATTTGATGCTGAAATACAAATATTTTACCTGCGTTATAGGTCTGCTCACTTTGTCTTTACGCAGACTCGCGGAGTTAGTTAAGCTAAGAATCTGTGGGCACAAACTATATAATCTAATTTTATCAAAAAATAAAAATAAAAAAGTATCGAAATAAAAATAAAATAAAGCAATAATAGCATGATGTTATTGTCAGTTGAGTTAATTTCCGTCCCCACCAATTTATAGAAACAAAGAAATTCGGCCTTATGTGTCACAAACACCCTAAAAGGGGCAAGTCGGAATCTCTGTCCAAATCTTCCTCCCCCATCAATTATCCTATTAAAACACGTCCTCCAAGTCCATATTTATTACTAGATAAAAAGTTCCTCGACTTGGACTCAACTACGACCAAATATCGTCGGAAATATTTATGAATAATTTTTTTAAAAAAAATATGGACATGAGATTATGTTGTCATTCTATATAAATATCGTCAAGTATTATAATCAAATGGCAGAAGCGCTATCAGTTATCATAGTTGTTATTTTAGACCAATTACCATAGAATTTTCATAAATAAAATTTTATTACTTTTTTATCACATTGTTACGAGAATTGAACAATTTAAGATGTCACTCTGGATCCACGATTTTCTAGAAAAATTACGTTGTAACATGACTTGTAATTTAACAGATCATATCAGTCGTATTCATAATTGATGGGCCTCCTCATCAGAGACCGGTCTCTTATAACCTTTTAATTTTGTCATCAGGAGCCCCACCTCACAACTCTTGAATCAATAGTTCATACGAGAGTTTGTTGTACTTTGACATTGAAGAGATTGAGGTAAGCTAATTAATGTCGGTTGGTTCAATCGGCACAACACTTATTTTTTTAAAATAAAATATCAAATTCGAATCTTAATAAATAATAAAATTTATTATTAAAAGAATTTTACCTCTTAATTAATCGACGAGTCGAACTTGAATTGTCGAAATAAGTGGATAAGATCGGGTTAAGCTTCCGACCAAACATGACGCTAATCGTAAGTCAAATTCACTTGGCACCAGTAGCAGTAGGCTTAAATGATAACATCCAGAAGCATCGTTGTCTCTATTGACTCCGTACCACGTGACTGCCAATAAGACAGCCATCAGGACACGTGGAGACCTCCTGGACTCCCACGCGTCCATCAATTTCTGTCATGATTTAATAATTTTTTTCCCATCCTATTAATAAAGAAAGTAAAAAAAACCTGAGATATTTAGAGGGGGGAACTCCTTCGTGTCGGAGGTGTGGGCCCACACTCTCCTAAGATATTTTAAAGCCACGAAAAAAGATGTTTACCACTGCCCCCTGACATGGGACACGTGTCGCCTCGGTTGATCCCCCCTCACGGCAGACCGTCAGACCGCAGAACACGTGTCGACTCCCCCTATCAAGATACGACACGTGTCCCCCGAATCTAAGGTCGCTCCTTGCCCATTCATTTCGCAACACGTGTCGTGTCTACAGTGCGTCCCCTATATAATTCCCTACATCTCAACTGCCAGTTCCCCCCACGAGCCAGGACAGACAGTCCTCGCCGAAGATGACCCCCAATCAACGGCTCAGACGGAGCGGCGACGTGGCTGATTCGGCCGAACCGGGCCTGGTCGACGAGCGGGTTCTAGTTCTTGTATTCGAGTCGATCAGCTGGGACCTTCAATTGCTGTGCGTGGCGTCGGCGGTGAACCGGAAGATCCGGGCCATAGCGAAGCGGGTGCTCTGGCGGCAGCTCTGCATGCACCGCGCGCCGCGTATGGTGGCTTCGCTGATGGGCGGCACCGCAGCGGCTGGTTCCGGTGGGAGGATCGCGGGCGGTTGGCCCGCCTTGGCCAAGCTCATGTTTTACTGCTGTGGATCTGATTCCAGCCGCCATTTGCGGCTAGACCAGCGGCTGCCCGGACATTTCGTAGAGACCTCCCGGTTCTCCAAGACCTCGGGGCAGAGCTTCCTCCCGAGGCGATGCCGCGGCGACCTCCTCTACGTGTGCGATCCGTGCGAGCACCAGATGGGCAGCGAGGAGGAGGACTTGGGCGTGTACAGGGGAGTGTTCAAGGGGTTCATGAACTCGAGAACTCGCGCGTGCCTGATTTGGCGACAGGTGGCGCTCGAGGACAGGCCGTGCCCCTACTGTGGAGCCCGCGTGTGGAGCATGACCACGGCACGACTCGTCCCGAGGAGCGCGGCCAGGAGGCTCGGGTCAGGGGATGGACGGCTCGAGTACTTCGTGTGCGTGAACGGGCATCTCCATGGCACTTGCTGGCTCATTCCCTTGTCTTCGGATGAGGGCGATCGGCACGACGAGGAGGAGGACGATGAAGAGGATGACGACGACGACGAAAGTGGCAACTGCAGCCATATCAATGGTATTCAGCGGACTGCAACAGATGGGAGCACTAGCTCGACAGGGGAGGAGATTGTTGGATATGGGTCACCGCAGAATTACCAATCGGCTTCCGGGACGGACCGCCATTAGCATCAGCAACGGGATCAGAGGGGATAGTACTAACATGGTGATTCTTCCTTTAATGGAGCATCGTCATTCTTCGGCAGTAATTACGTGATGGATAGCTTCGTCCGGGAATTTTCGACGTCCCGAAGTTATGGCTGCTATGGGATTATTATGGAATGTCATGTGTGGCCAGGGGTCGTAAAGATTGTTGGATCTAATTTTGGTTGCTAATTGAATATTGAATGGAATGGAAAGGGATTTGAATGATTTGGGACTAATGCAGGGGATATGCTGTACATAGATTTGATTTAATAATTGATGATCTCCTTTTCCCTTTCTTGTATTTTCCTTCCATTAATTCCAATTTCCTAATCAGTGGACTAATGCAAAAGGCCACGGATGCGCTCTGTCTCAAAGGTCGGCCAGCGGATTTAGTTCCAATTCATATGTGTTGCCAGCGATCATGGGTTGTACTTACGATACAAAGGCAAATTCACTCTCTTTTTCGGTTACGAAAGGTTAATGCATTTTACAATAAAATAGAACTGTACTAACAAAAAAAGAAACATGGATAGCCCATCGAATTTAGATTTTTTTTTATTAACAAACAGAGACTTATATTATTGCATTACACCATCATTTGATAAGTTCAAATTTATGCCACTTTAAGACTTGCAAACAGTAACCTTAATATAATACTCCTCCATTTGCAGGTTAAGATAGACACGTTTACTTCATTAAAAGGTTAAGATAGACACAAATGTGTGATTGTTATTATTGTTATTATAGTTACTACCATTATTATTATTTGCACCACTAAGATTTCCTTAATCTAATTTTCCCCGCTAATTCAAATTTGAAGGCAAATTGCCCAGCTAAGGATAAAGCTCTTATAATATGAATTTTCTTCATTCATAAGACTTAAAATATGAGGTCTTTTAGATAATTTTCAAATATGAGGTCTTTTTTTTCGATATATAAAGACTTCAAATATGAGATCTTATCTAAGGAGAATAGATGTCAAACTATTTAAATCTACCAATGATTGTGGTTAATAATACTTTTAAGATATTGTGAGCTAAGACCCTCCCTCAGCGTTGATCCCTTGCTATGCTTATCGATGAAGGCTGCCTCACTAGGTACAAGTTGAGGAAGTTCCTAGTACAGTCGATTCATTAATAATGATTTTTCCCGGTTCTTTTCATAGTTCCATAACAATTCTGACCACTCAAAATGGTGCATTCAATAGTCTTGTTCTGTATCTACAGTTTTTGTGTTCCTAGTGTGCCATCTTATTATGATATTTCTGTTCATACGGTGTCAAGATTATTATTTATGGATCCAGATCCGTTGATACTAATAGCATTGATAAGCATGTCCAATATAGTTTCGTCTTAGCGATTTTTCCATTTTTTGCATGGATCAACACTGGTTAAAACTTTATGTTTGTAGAATGAATGATTTTACCATATGATCTATTTAATATTAGGCCTTTATAATCCATATTTTGAATTAGGTGCGTTTCTTGAATCATAATTGTGCGAGAATGATGTATCTAAGTGATTGAATCTTGAACGAAACCAAATGGATGGCTAGATAATGGCTAATCTAGTTCATGGTCTAGAATTCAGTTTCCCAATTTGGGTGATTGCTTTCCTTCTCAGTGAAGCAATATATATATATAATAGAGTATATTGACCTGATTTGGCTAATATAACTTGACAGCTATACTGGGCATGCCATCTTTATTCTAAGACAACGATTGCGTGTATAGATTGGTATGATGGCGGGGCCGGTTTACTTTTGAAAAGTTTTTAAATTTTCCAGAAAAAATTTCTAAAAGTCATAGAACTGCCAAAGATATATTTTCTTGTATAGAAATAAAATGAGATTTTTAGAAGAATTTTCTTTTCCACTATTCAAAATTACACCGAAAATGAAATTAGCTCCTTTTTTTTGGTGAAGTAAAGCTCTTTTTTTTTCAGCTCTCCTAATATTTCATTAGTCAATTCTTTTCTTTCCTAATTTTTAATTTATGACTTTCCTTTTCTTATTTATAAATCATCATTTATTTCCACAAGATTTGAGCACCAATACAAAATCAGTAATTGATTTACTATGAACTAAACTTTTTTCTAACTTTTAGATTAGTAAACATATTTTTATATTTTTCTATGAAGAAATAAATTTAAAAAAGAGAAAAAAATGGAGTTGAAAAGAATTCTCTAAAGAAATAAGTTTATTTTTTAACTAAACAAATAAGTTAAAAACAAAAAAGGCCATCTGATATGAGATTGACCTAGGAGGCCATTAAGCCTTGCATCTCATTAAGTCGAATCATGTACGAAAAATAGCAGGAGCACAAAATTTTACATTTTGTAACCACAATATGAGAATTATATGAATTCATGTGAGAAGTAATTTGCCTATGTGGTTGAGTAATAAATTGTAAGAAATTTCTACTCATATTTATTAGAGACTTCGTATTATTAATCACTAGGGTAGAAGCCTTGCTTCGCCAAGGCAAACCTATATTTTTCATCATTATTTCATTGACGTAAATCTTCTAGGGTTATCTTTTAATAAATTATTTTAGTAATGAATATAACAAATAATTTTTTTGAAAATTTCTTCTGCATGAATATTTATTTATTTTATATATTATATATAGCATTTTCCTGATTTGAAAATAAATACTAAACTAATGTTATCAATAATGAAGATCACTAGCTTTTAGGTGGCTTAGTCTACTAATAATGACAAATCGTTTAAAAGATAATAATGTAAAGGAGAAGAATTTTTTTTGGTCAATATGTGGACGCAACTTTTTGAAGGAAAATCTGATAATGAGAGTATCAATAATGAGGTTGATTCAAGAGTTAAATGATACGGTTGAATGATTTTTATATAAAAAAAGTGTAATATAAAAATCATCAGGTTAAAGTTGAAAAGGGTAAAGATTTGGGGCCATCGAGTAAAAGTAACAAGTGCTTACACATTTTTCTCACCAAACAAGATCGACTTATCTCATAAACCTTTATTTATTAAGCACTTGAAAAAAAAAACAAGTCCAGAAGATAACGCATTGTGTAGGTATTCTTCTATAGTAATTTCTTGTAAAATAATTTAAACAAAAAAAACTTTGTCATGACAATATGTATCGTTTATATTGTATGTAATAGAATTGTGAAATTAATGACAAATTACAGGAAGTAATCGAAAGTTCAATAAACCAGAAGCTTTTAAAACTGTCGAAATGGTGACGAAGCAAATTCTTCTCACAAATTGCCAATTTGTCAATTTGTTTGTTATTTTTAATGATACGGTAAACGGTTTGGCCACACCGTGCTAGAAATACAATAGGGAGTGCATAAAATTCAAGAAAATAAAAAATAACAAAAATTCAGAAAAATTCAAGTAATAAGAAAATTCAAAAATTTTCAAGAATAAAATAAATAAATAAAAATAAATATCAAAGTTTCAGAAAAAATAAGAAGAACCAAACAAAATTAAGAATAGTTAGAAAATTCAAAAATAGAAGGGGAACAGAATAGAATACATAAAAAAACAGAAAAAAACAATTCAGAAATTTTCACGAAAGCTTCAAGAAAAATAAAAAATAAAATGAAATTATGAAACAATAACAATGTAAGTTAAATTAAAAAAGGTTTCAAAAAACTAAGAAGAATAAAAAAGAAAATAAAATTTTAAATAAGTAAAAATTCAAAATAAAGTGTGAACATAAATGAAATTTATAATAATTTTAAAAAATACCAATAAAATGCAAAATTTAAATAATTCAATGAATTTAAAGATAAAAGAGGGGGAAAAGAAGTTTTTGTCTTAGCGACACTATCGTTACTGCCTATGGGGAAACAATTGATGAGAAACATTGGGAGTTAGTCACTGTGAGCTTATTGGACTTGATTGAGACTGAACCAGCCTTAATAATTATTACCTCTAATAATTCTGTTGACATCCCTTAATAATAAACAATCAGTTCTCTCTCCCTCGTCTTCCTTTGTTGAATCAACCTCACCATTAACCGATCCACTCAATTCGATCAACTCTTTTTCTTCCTCCCCCGTTGAATTGCATCATTCGATTTCCTCCGAAAACAGTCCCTAGGAATTGACCGATTGGATCAGCTCTTCCCTCAAAAGTCGAAGAAAAAGAATCGCGGAAACGGTACTCACCAGCCGTTGCCGAACTGTTGTGAAAAGCAACGTTGAGGCTCGGACCGAGGCTCAAAATTGCGCCGCATCTATCATATTGAGCTGCTGGATCACTTCGATCGCCTCGTCCTCTTCTCTAGTCGACGGCCCTACCCCTTCTTGGTCGACGCCTCTTCCCCTTCTCTTTTTTTACGGTGCCTTTCCTTCCTGGGTGTTGGAATGAAAATGGATCGTTTTTTATTCTGCTATATTTATTTTTGGGCTAATTACCTAAAAAGTATGGCATTTGTATTTTTGAAAATATAGCACTATTTTTATAATGTTTTTTAAATATTGCACGACCTTTTGATAGTAGTACAAAAAGGGATATTAGTCTTTTTTTTTCTCTAAATATAGCTCGATCTTTAAAAAATAATACAAAAAAAGCACAACCTTCAGATTTAGCTTTGATTTTGGCACGATGTCAATTATTCGTTAATAGCGCATAGTTGCACAACATGATTGGACGAGTGGATCCCACATATTTTTATTTAATTAAAAAAATAATTCTAGACATTAAAAAAATTAAAGTAGAAGATCTTTTCTTAAAAAAATGAGCGGATTGTAGATTGTAGAGGCGCAATTGGGACCCCCACTATAGAAATGAAAATGCCCCCAATTTCTAGGCTTCGATTCTAGTGGTGTGTGCCCTGATTATGGCCACCACCCACATAATTGGGGTCTTGTTGCGGTCGGCGACCCCAATTGGGAAATGGTAGCCACTGGTGTAGCCACCACCGTCGACCTCTCCTCCTTTCATCTTATTAAGTTGAATACCCCTTACATTTCTTTTATTTTTTAAATTATTTTTAATTAAAATGTATGAGATCTACTCGTCCAATCATGTTGTGTCATGTAGCATTGCTAGCTCAACATTAGCCCTTATCGTTACAATATGACGGAAGAATTAACGTCGTTGCGCAACTAAACCTAAAGGTCGTGCTTTTTATATTATTTTTTAAAGGCTGTGCTATATCTAGAAAAAAATGCAAAGGTCGTACATTTTTGTGCTACTGTGCAAATATCGTGCTATATTTAAGAAAAAATGAAAATGTAATGTCTTTCTAAAAGTCGTGCTATATTTAAAAAAAAGGTTCAAAAGTCGTACTTTCCTAGATAATTAACCCATTTGTTTTCTCCGTTTAAAATATGGCTTCTATTACTGTTTATTTTGATAGACGTGAACACTTGAGGGAAGCCAAGGGAAGTCGATAAAACTCTCTTTTACTTGGGGAAAATAGCATGAAAAATCAATTACTTTCATGAAATTCCTCGATCTACCAATTTTTTAAATTTTAGTCTGAAAAATCGCAACGTTTACATTCGTTTCTTTGATCTACCAGTCCGTTAATTGAGTTATCAAAACTACTGATGTGTCCGTTAACGACACTGATATGGCAGACGATTGCCTACGTGAATAGCATTCTACAAACTTTTTAACCTAAAAAATCACATAGTTTACTTTTTTTTCCTTCATCTACCAAAATATTAATAAATTTTCCCTCATCTACAAAAATATCAAGAAATTTAAAAAATCATATAGTCTGCTTATGTTCCCTCATCTATCAAACTATAGTTTCTTTAAAAAATCACATATCCCAAAATATGACTTCGTTGAATGATTTTAAGTTTGAATTAAAGACATATATATATATATATGTATGTTGATTACGATGTTAAAATAATTTTTAATAGAAAAAAATATTAGAACAGTTACAAGTTTGTCATTTGCATATTAAAAAAAATATTCATACATGTTATCACATTAAGTAATATAAAAACTTAGACATATTATACTACAAAGACAATAATCATGCCAAGTAACAATTCCAACATAATTTGTGCAGACCAATATCTATGAACTTTTAGAATAGTTCATTGTTAGACACAAGTTCTATTAAAATAGTTATTTTAGTATGGTTATTGTCTTTATAGAATAATGTCCAAGTTCTATACGAAAGCATGATAAAAGTGGATCGGGCTAGATGATCCCAGAAAACTTCATTTCCAAATGAAATTTTCTTGGCCTTTTGAGCTTTTTTTTCCTAAATAATAAATGACTTTTAAAAATATATAGATATAGATTTGTAGAACTGTTCATTATTTTATTGATTATTTTATTTTTCTTTATTTTTAAATTTTTAATTTTAAAAATAAATAAATATAGATTTGTGGAACCGGTCATTATTTTCTCAAATTTTTTAATTTTTTAGAAAAATGAATTTTACTTTTATTTTTAAAGCATATAGATATAGATATCTAGGATATATTGTTATTTTCTCGGATATAGGTAGTTTAATTTTATGTACATCCACAGGTAGATTTTTGGATGTGAGTTCTTCAACTATTTATTTTTTTCTCGCACATAAACTTTTTTAGAATTTTAGGATTTTACAATTTTGTGTTTGTAGTTTAAATGATAAATTTTAATGATGCAGATATAATAAATTTCTATATTCAGCATTTTCATCATATCTGTATTATCAAAATTTAATAACAATCGGTCACATAAATCTATATCTACATGAGTCATGCCAAAATAAGTTGAACCATGGTAAAATAATCGGTCCCCATTTCCAACAAGATTAACCATGCTAAAATTTTACATAAATTAGTGTATACAAGTTCTATTGGAATGGTTATTTTGGCATGGTTAGTCTTTACACAATAATATGTCTAAATTCCTATACTACTTAATGTGATAACATACGTGCATATTCTTTTTATTTGTAAATGACAAACTTATAACTAATCTAACATTTCTTTTCTATTAAAAACTCTTTTAACATTCAAATCAACATATATATAGATCCCTAATTTAGACTTATAATCATTCAAATAAGTCATATTTTGGTAGATGTGATTTTTGAAAGAAGTCATATTTTGGTAGATGATGAAACATAAACAAACAATGTGATTTTTCAAAATTATTAATATTTTGGTAGATGAAGGAAAAAAGTAAACTATGTGAGTTTTTATGTTAAAAAAAAGTTTGTGGCATGCCATCCATGTAGGCAACCGTCTGCCACATCAGCGCCGTTAATGGCTATATCGGCAGTTTTAACGGTCCAACTAATGGATTGGTAGATCAGAAAAATGGAAGTAAACGTTGTGATTTTTTTAGGCCAAAATTTAAAAAATTAGTAGATCGATGAATTTTGTGACAATAATTAATCTTTTAGGCTATTTTCCGTTTTACTTATAAAAAAGAAGCTAACCAAAGGTCTATGCCAAAAATAATTTCAAAACATTAAAATTCTTTAATTAATAATTGCTCGGTTATACTCGAAATGAGAAGGTAAATAACACCTCATTACCTACCATTATCTTTTTCATCCTTTAATTTCCTCCTTCTAAACCAAGATAATGCAGAGAAGATGAAGGTACAGGAATAAATAGTTATTAACAATATTTGTCGGCACCTTGGACGAGTTTGACTGATAATACTACGGCAATCAAAGATGAGATGATTAGTAGTCACTTTTTTTCTGTTATAAAGGTAGTCCAAATCAATGATTGATTTAATTAATTTTTCGAAATATCAAGGGTTTTTCTGCTACGCCGCTTACTCAATACTCTTCACATCAACTACCCCTGGCTTCCGAGATCAAGCTGAGATGGTGCATTTCTAAGTTAGCCTTAACTTATAAGGCTGGTTCCTGATTCAATCCCAAATCTAGTATATATATATATATATATTAAACCAAAAAGCTTCCGAGACGTTTTCATTTGAAAACTCTTAGCTCGTGATTGTTCAGCTCAAAGTCGGCTCGAAACATCATATCAAACTATCTTCGACTATTAATTCTTGCTCGAAACATCATATTAAACCATCAACGGCTATTAATTTCCCCTCTACGGCCATTGTAGTCCCACCATATATGATATTAAGTCGATCTTATATTTTATATGTTCAGAATACCGAAAATACTTCAACACATTTTTCGAGAAGCATATAACCGGCAAAATATCTTCATGGATGCACCTATATATATACTTACATGCATCGCCTTCTCCCTATTCACTCCCAGGATAGGCCATTCTCCCTCTTCCTCTTCTCATCTCCCTCCCACTCGAAATTGTCCAGGCAAGTCAGCTCTCTGCTCACAGCGCAGGACTCGGAGGTCGAGACGTTGCAGGACTCCAAGGGGATGCCATGTAGTTTTGTTAGTTGGAATTGCATTTGAAATTTCTTCATTTCTATTCGAGTCTACAAATGTTTTTCTCGATCACCTCATGTCTTCAAATGCAACCAAATTAAACGTTAGCATGTGGTTCCAATTTTAAGTTTACAAGCCTGTCTTACAATCAAGAAATGAAGAGTTTTTCAAGTCGAGAGAGAATTTCTTGAAAATAAAGAGTTTTCTCGATAAATGACACGATTGATCATTCATACAACTGCGCAACGCGCGGGTCTAGTTCTCAATAATTGCACAATGATGGAGCCAAGCTTGCCTCTCTAACTTGCAATTCAAATTTGTTTAGTTTTTTTGGGTGAAACAAATTTGTTTAGTTTCACTAAGGCCAATTGGAGCGACCCGGCTGCCCTATAGAAATAACCAATTTAATAGTTTACCGTCGTAGATATTTTTTTTCCCTCTTTTTGTCTTTAAAGTTTAAAGTTTCGTAAAATATTTTGTTTTTAAAATTTATTGATATTTTTGAAAATTGTTATAAACTTCTAAGTTTATTTTTGATTTTTTCTATTGATTCTTAGTTTTTATTTATCTTTTATTTTGTTTACGTTTCCAAATTTTATTTTTTCTTATTTTTATTCTATTATTCTTGAACTTCTGTGAATTTTCCTCTTTTTTTCCTTTAATATTTTTGTGAGTTTTTATTTATTTTGGAGATTTTATTATTTTTGAACTTTATTTTTAAATTCTTTTTCTCATTGATACTTTTAGTTTTGTTTGTTCCAATTCATTCTTTATAATTTTCTAAATATTGTATTTTATTTATATTTTACTGAGTCTTAATATGCTGAATATTTCTAATTCTTTCTTGAATTTGTTCTGTAGGTTTTATATTAGTTTTTGAATTTCGCTAGTGCTATATCACCAGACAGTATTATAGATCGGCAATAATAACAGAAATTAACAAATAAAAGATCTGGAATAAAAATGATAGCTCATCTTTGTGTGTAAAAAATTTCATACTAAATTCTAAATAATATGCAAAATTCATGATTATTAGCGCTCCGATGACTTAACCCAATTTTAACCTTTCCGTCCACTCTTTCCAGCCAAAAGTTATAAACAAAAATATATTAAAAGGGTAAAAATAGGATGAATGCCCTTAATATTGTATATCATAAAAACCATGAACTTACAATGCTTATTGTTCTTTCTACCCCTACACACCTATACAACAAAACTGCCTTTTTTTTTTTTTGGATGGAGTAATCTACATCAACTTTACAAACAAAACAGAATCAAAAATGGCTACACTTTCAACGGTGCTGTGGGAGAAAAAAGAAAAGAAAGAAAAAAAAAGACGACCATTAAGCTACCTCTAATCACTAAAATAATTTGATGTTATCTCCCACTTCGATAGCAGAAGCTACCCGATCTCGACAATAAGCTCAGCAGCTGTACTCATTGCATTGATACCCCCTTTCCCCAAAAGAGCCACGGCCAGTTCCTCCTCGTTCCAGTGCCTCAAGCCGATGCTGAGCCTCTTGAGCACGTCCACATCAACCTCGAGCACCCATGTGGGTGCGCATGCCACCATTAGACCCACGAACCCCGATACATAGGCCCGCCATGTGGCACGATCGCACCCTAGGGATATCTTCCCATCGAGCGCGCTTGCGAGGAACTCCAGGTGGGCCCCGAGGGCCTTGGGCCTCCGCTTCGATGCAGAGGAGGCGGAGTCAATCCCCCAAGCAAACATCCCACACAGCAGGGTGAAGTAGGCCAGGCAATAGCCTCCAAGCATTGCGACCATCCCACCGACCTCACCTCCCTCCTCTCGCTCCAACTTTTGGGCTGATATGAACCAAGACGGCAAGGTCTCCTTTATCAGGGACTGGACTAAATTAAACCCACCCGAGATCCACACAAACGAGGCCCCCAGAGAGGCAGCAAGCTTGACACGCGTCATCGCTGCAGCGAGAGATACTTGTCCATATCTCATCCCATATTTTGTCTTCCTGAGCCGCTCAATTCTATCCTTCGGAAGACCACTGCTAGCAATCTGCCTCACCGACTGCATCAGAAGGGACACGATCACCTCGCTCATAAACATGACGTCTCTCACATACCGATGGACCCTCAGGTAGAGGATCCCAGGGGCCACAGGAGTTAACCCACCTGAGAAATGGGAGCCAATCCCGTGACCCAGCAGATCTCCAACCCCACCATTGGCTGAGATCTGGGAGGAATTCAGCCCTAGAGCTGATGTGAAGCAATTCTGGAGGAGATGAACCACTGCATCGCTGTTGTGGTGGAAGACAGTCTGGGAGGCTCGAAAAAAGAGGAAGTCGCTCCAACGCTTGACCTTCTGGGCCCACAGAGAGGTAATGATGGGCATGCATGGCCATGGGCAACCCGCCGCAAGAGAATTCAAGGCAGGCCCAATCAACGTGAGGAAACGTTCAGAGGCCTTGTCGAGTTTGTAGGTGATTGTCAGGCTCACCAGCGCAGCCAGGGGCAGAGGCAAAGTAGCTGGAGAGCTCCCTGCTGCAATAGATTAGTTGAATTTTAAATTAACAAAGTGAATTTGCTCAACACACAATCAATTATCTTCATCAGCAACATCATCATATTTTGGGACACATACTCTATTTTTTTGAACTAGAGTTTCAGCATTTCGGTTCCAAAAAGGAAATACTAGTATCTAATTTGTATTTGTTTTCTTCCAAACTAAACCAATGAGGGAAAATGTGTTAAAACTGCATTCCAGACGACTTGTTGGATTATAAAACATTCGCAGATTATTTCCTTCATTTTTCATGATGAGAAAAATGCAACAAAAAATGTGAGGTTTTCTGGAAAAAATAATAATAATCTTTTGCTATAAAAACCGAAGTTTACATCATTCAATTAAGACCCAGGATATTTCAGCCATCAGAACCATAAAATACAGTGAAGATCTTCACCTTTACAAAAAAATAGATCATTTTTACAGAATAACTCTTGAAAACAGTAATTCGTCAAAAAGAAAAAAGGAAAAATAAAAAGCTCTTGAAAGCAGTAAAGCTAAATGGCGTCCTAAGGTTCTTATTTTTCTTTTTTTTCTCAGGCCTAATGAAAAATGGATTGAAAATAATAATTAAGAATTAAAAAGAAAAAATCGATACACTTTTTCAAAAATCTGAAAGAAAAAATGAATCTTAAGAATTAAACTATTTAGCCTCATTCCTCATGAAAAGACAGCAATGGCAGCTTTCCCCATAGACTTGGAGACCAGGATAGGATTCAACAGGCACCGCATATACAACAGAACTTTCACTTAGGGTGTGAGAATGCGAAATTATAGTATATACCTGTAGTAATACTTGGGACATCGACACCAATTGCAGCAAGAATTTTCTTAATCTGCTGCTCAACTGTGGACAGATTTGCAGCAGGACTAGGCCAATCGGTTCCATTCATGAAAGCAGGTTTCCAAATGCCCCTTGTCACCTCAGCAGATAAGTAGCTGACAATCGTTGCCAAGGTTGCTGGTAAGAAATCGGCGAGATCCTTCAGTCCTGAAGCAGAAAAGAAAGAGCCCAACATGAAAACAGTGACGAGTATTTGTATGAAAACAGTGACAAGTATTGGTAGCCAAGAGTCCAGAACCAAAAAAATTATCATCTATGAAGTTATTGAAACTTCTAAAACACTTAACATGGACATGGTATCAGAGTCTTAGCTAGAATTCACATTTCTACTCATGCCTTCCATCTTACTGATTTCATGCACTAGGCTTTACTAGATTTACCAAGCACAAAGTTTTAAATATTAAATATATCCACCTAACCTCATTTTTAAGTTAAGACTCTAAAATGAATGAGCAAGTGGTCGTTCATTCTCATAACTATCAATGACTACTGTCAGTAAAAACATACAATTTTTCTCTAAGATATCAAATTAAGGATCTTCATGACTGAGCAGGTAAAAAATAACAAGCATACCTGTGGCAAGCTCACGAGGGGAGAGCTTCCCGTGGGCACATGCCGTTAACGCTGCGTCTAGGGCAAATGGAGTTGCCTCTAAAATATCCCAGGCTGGAACTTTCAGCCTCATAGCAATATCCTCTGCAGTGGCCCCCGATGAGCAGCTGCTTGCTGATGTTGCCGGGGTCACAGGCGCACCACCGCCTCCTCCTCCCCGGTTTATCTTCCTAAACATCATACTAATTAGGGTATCCCCAATCTGATGCACAGAAGTCCCATTGACCAATCCGGAGAGGGTGGACGCAATACACTTCTGGTGTTGCCTGTACCAAAGCTTAAGCTTTGGAAAAGAATCCATGAACATAGGCTCCACGAGGGATGGGGCAAGGTGTTTTAAAAGGCGAGAACTTTTGAGTCGGTCATTATGAGAATTTCCAGAGCTTGCTAGCTGGGAGTTTCGCACAAGTAAGAGAAACTCTGGACTTAACTGGGTTCCCACTGGTGGGACATCTCCCTTAACATGCTCAAGTGGCGGGTGATCGAATCTCCAGAGTCTCAACAGGAGAGTAAAAGCATTGGAGAAAACCATGTGTGATGTGAGCTCCTCACCAGTTATGAGGGTCCATGAAACATTGGGAACGGCTGAACCAAATAACTCACAGATGGGCATCAACGAGCCCGCAAGCTGGGGGACCTGCATAACAATTGCAAGATCTTAACTGCAGCAAAAAGTTATTGGATTGGATACTTCGAAGTATCAGGTGGCATCACACTCTCTGATGGAACTGATGCATCTCTATTCAAGTATAATGAACTGCCATCAGTGATTATGGTGCAAATCACTATACACTAAAAAGCACCAACTTGGTGGCGCTCTTAGAGCTCTATATAATTCCTAGAAAGCAAAGGGAATCTATATACATCACAGGCCATGTATAAAATATTAACTCTCTGGAGATCCTTTTAGTGTAGACATAATTTTCATCTCACGAGAAAGAAAGTATGCTTGTAAAGCTCAACGAAATCATTGTGCCATTTGGGTTTATGAAATTTTGAATAGCTATCAACTGATAAAAGCTATTGTTTGAGAACAGGTAATATATTTCTTATTCAAGACTACATATAAATCTTAGGCTTGCAGTTAAAGGCCATGATTGAAATAAGTAAATGGAAGGAACATGATCAGGGTTGGGAAATCGAGCCTTGGGTTCAATACTGTGAAAGTTTTATGATTTTATCTGTCAAGCTTTAAACTTTCAGCTCAGTAGGCTAATGCTTCATCAAAATATCTAAAATGAATGCATAGATGTAAATTTTATGATTCTATGTAGCAAACTTTTAACTTTTCCAACAATAGGCTAATGCTCCTTCAAATTTTAATATGAAATTTATTATCCAAGCACAAATGGTGTGGATTTTCCATCTGTCTTCATGAGATAAAAGATGGCTGCAATTAGCAAGGAAGATAATATGTGGACAAGTCCACACTCTGTTCAAGTAATTTCAAGCTTCAAGAGAACCACTACCAACCCAAACCAACCCCAAAAGAAAAAGAAAAGAGAGAGAGAGAGAGTTACAAGTAGCTCAACCTACCAGGCCATGTAGAGAGAAAATCTGAACGCAATCTATGGATGATACTCCAACAAGAAGAACATTAAGGAATGGGGCATAACCGATCAAGTGGCTCTCACTTCCTGAATAATCTGTTGGAACTGGAGGTGACAGCAATCTGGTAATAAAAAGAACTGTGTGTTCCTGCATGCATGAAAAGTTGAGTTAAAATATTTTATAAGTGCCAAAAGCAAGAGTACAAGCACAAGACGTCGTCAGGTTTTGGGGGAAGAAAGTAGTTTCTAGTTTTTCATTTTTGGGATATCCCAGAGAATTAAGGAAAACAATACATTTATCTTGCACCATAATAGATGCTTTCAGATATTATAAAATAAATCTAGCACTTCAAAATTGATCCAACTCGTATTAGTTAACCCAATTTGTGTCTCTTATTCTACTTTTTAAAGGAAAACTGGAATGGAAAAGTTTTTCCAGATTTGCAGAACCAAATACAACACAAGCACCACGGCGATACTTTAACTCCAGATAATTGTGGAAAATGGAGATGTCAGGAACTTTTATATGGTCTAAAAAACTTAAAAGCCATTTCAACTACCAGTTTTAGGTAATGGGTCCATGGTGTTATGGTTTTAGAGACTAACCCTAATGCACAATTATCCAAGAATACTGAATGAATTATTTGGAACCATTAAAGAAGAGATCTTAGGCATATTTGTAAGGCATCTAACAGATAATCTCAGCCAGCACTTCTAGTTGATGGGCTCATGCTGTTACAAGCATTAACATCATCCGGAGAACATAAAAAAGATCTTACTTGTACATTCCAACCACGAAAAAGCGACGCTCCGCATAGTATGGTCGCTGCTGATATCTTCTCTTCATCCGAACCATTGAGTGCAATCTCATAAATTTTCTCGATCTCTGCTAAGCTTCCATCAAATACATAAGCTAAATTCAGTTTGGCTTGCCCATATAATACAAAATAGAGCATCTGACTACAGGAAATAGTTGTCATAGGCAAATCAGATGCCTGTGACCCTTTTATTTCCACAGTCGTCTCGCAAAAATATTTTCATACTATTTCCAGTTGTTTTCACAACAGAGCTTTCACCGAATAAATATGAGAGAAAATAATAATGCAAAAGCAAATTCAGACACATCTCCCACATTTGTCGTTATCCTTTGCGATATTGGTGGACTGGCATATTCAAGCATTTTTTATCATATTAGACAAACTAGATTTTCTGAACATAAGTAAGCAAAGGGAAACTAGACAAACTAGACAGCTGTATATCCTCTATAGCATATGTCACACATATTCATCTCACAAGCAAAGGGAAAGGCCAAGAAAGTTAGATAAGATGCAAACACATATTCATCTCAATGTTTCCTTTTGTAAGATGCCCGAAGTTAAGTTATTTTCATGTTAGTATTGGTATACTAGCAATGCATTTGGTCCAACTCTTAATGATTTTTATTTCTTTTCATATAAATTATTATGTATTTTACATGATTGTGCATGCTTTTGGAGCTTTTTCTCATAGAACCAAACCCTTCAACAATTCAAAGACAAAGGAAAGATTTCACAAGCTATATGCAATTCAGCAGCAGCATACCTTGAAGCTGGGATTGCAACCAGTGTGTTTATCAATGAGGGAGTCAGAGGAGACCCCTTTAGCAATGAAGACCACCCAGGGACTTGATTCGGGATGTTACGAGGTATTTGATGGGTACGCGCATTAACATAGCCTGGCCATAGATAAGATGATGTGTCTAGCAGATTTCTAGCTATGCAAGCCTCCACGATCAGATGCCGCATGTTCCCAGCTGCAAGGAAACCCATAGTATCAGGACCAAAACTTCTGGAAATTACATACATTAATATCTTAAATAGAATAAAAATGATAGATGAATAGAAAAGGACAAAGGGTCTGCCAGTGATTAGTCTACAGTAATGGGAGGAGCAAAAGCTCATGTACGGTGTTCATCCTGGTTAATTTTCACTCCACAATTTCTCTGATTTTTTTTATTGGAAACAAACACAAATTATATGTGCTGAGGGTTGTGGTAATTTCCCAGGGATAGGATAGATTTTCCTGCAACACTTGTCCTAATTGTAAGATTGATGCCCAATCTTCTTTCTGCCACTATACACATTGGAAGCCTTGGATACACCAAACAACCACCTGGCAGCAACTGCTGATTGCTAGCAAGACCACTACTTTCAGTTGGCCTTGATGCCGCGCACAGACTGCCAAGGCCAAGCGACGTCTACTGGAGCTCCTGATGCCCCCAAAAACCGAGTCAGCATCAGTACAAACATGTTGTCAAACCTGATCTCACTAGACAGCCTCACTTTGGCCAATCCTCGAGCTTGATGTTTATTACTTAACCAAAGTAGGAAGTCCCTTATTCATCTTCTCTACTTTTTTCATTAGAGAAGATGAATAAGGGACTTCCTACTTTGGTTAAGTAATAAACATCAAGTTATTTTTATCACACCTTCAACTAACACCTAGTGCCCATTAACTTCAAAAAAAAAAGGGAAAAGAAAAAACAACTAACACCTTAATTCTTAAAACAGAAGGCAATGTTTATTTCAAACTTCCATATAGAATCAAAGTGTGAATTCAGGTCTCCAACACCTCCGGAGGATTTTAAGTTTAATTTTAGAAGTAAAATAACAAAATAATGTGTAACAAATTTTAGCTATTATGTGGAGGTTAGTTTAGTATGTTTCTTTTTTAAAAGGTGGAGGGCAGTCTAACATTTCTCTTCCGATCCAAGTACTCTATATCACCACTAATCTTATCAAATCCTTACCCCCCCAAATTCTATTTCACACTAGTTTTTTTTTTTTTTGTGCCACCTAATTGCCAATGACAAGATATTGGTAATCGAGAATAATGATGAACAATAGGATCTTTCCACAAACTATGATGCAACATGCACAAGATTTAGTCACATCAATAAGTCCATTGACAAAAGCTCCCAACTACAGGAAATTAAATAATAGTGGTTTAAGCCAATTTATTCATACAATTTTTAATTTTCTTTTTTTCTAGAACAAGGAAACTGAATCACGACTGTAGTTGAAACAAACTTTATAAGAAAATAAAGAGGTCATTTGGAACTTTCAAAAGTTATTCTCACATCAATTCCACAAATAGTTTCAAGTATCATTTGCCAACAAGAAATTAGAAATATTTTTTACTTTTTAGACTACCTAATAGAAAAGCAAGCAATCAATGATGGCCATAAGAGTCTATGTAATCAACCTGGAGGCTGAAGGTGTTCGAAATGACCATTGGCAATGGGAGAGGAAGTCATGGCAGTTTCTAAAAACAGCGAGAATGCATCTTAAAAAAGATTAAACTGAAATTCATTTTTTCATAAACAATTGCAAAAACAGTTTTCCATTTATGCTAAGTTATTTTAAAAAACTAGAAACAATGTCCAAAATCATGGCATAATTAAACGGAAACCTTGCAACTCTCTAAATTTATGCAATATATATCTGTCGGACTAACTCTTGCCCAAAAAACTGATTGATGCAGTGAAGAAGTTGCTTCATATATTGTTTAATAAAATCAACACTAATCATTAGAAGAAATAACTTTATTAAGAAACCTTCTGAAAATCCTATTCTCGAAGTATATAGACCTTCCCCTTCTCCATAAAAAAATGCACCACTTTCTTATTATTAATAGCAGAACTGTACCTCTACAAGGACAGAACAATTTTCAAAAACTTACAGCAATTCATTGGCATGTCGTTCATGCTCAGGCACTCGATATACCCATTACCAGCAGTAAGGCCCGAAATGTACAAGATGGCCTTCGCAGCAGCCTGATTAGCCACACAGCTAACAGACTGAGGTGGAGCCAGCAAACCTTCGTAGACACCTAACTGCTGTAAGCTTGAGATCAAATCCTTGCGGCGGTTTCCCCGACCCTGTTTATCTTTCCTTTGGTAGGTTACGGCCTGTTCAGCTTCTTCAATTAGTAAGCTTTCTTCCTCATCAATGATGTTGGCAATTGCCAATGTTGTAATGGACAATAACATACACAAGCAGGTGTCAAGAAGAGGTACAGGACCTTCACTGGGATCTCTCTCCTGATAGAGAAACTCCACACCATAAGTATACATAAAGAGAAACTTACTGAATGCTTAGTACGTATGCCTGCAATTTTACCACAATTTTTTAGCAGTTGTTTTCAGATTATATATGCTTGAAGAGCCTGAGCAATTGTACAATATCAAGAATCAGCTTTAACTTGAATTTGCCGAATTATGAGACAAATTTGAGAGTCTAGATATAGTAGAGATGTAATTGATCAACGGCTGCAACTGACGATTTCAGCTCTCTCATGCCAATGAATTGGAAAAAGCAAAGCCTAAACATTTTCAGTTTTTTTAAACAAGCATTTCATAGTCAGTTACGAATGCATTGCTCAGCCATGTAAGACAGGTCTATGTCCTACCACCTGCCCTGGAAGACTACGTACTTTTTTTATTCATCTTGGCTGTTTGCTGTTAGAAGTCCCCAAAAGAAGTTGGAATCTTACCATCTTGATCCCTTGTTGACCAAGAGACATAATTTATTCTTGAGTACATTATTCATCCAAATATTTTCTGTAAAAACTTTTTAAGGATTACAACGCAAAATTTGCTGCAGTATTTCTATAAATTTAGCTTAATAGCTCAAAAATAATCCACATCACATACTCCTGCAAAGTTAAAGCACATAAATTGAATAGAAGACCATCCCTAGGTCCCACAATAAGGCGCATACTTTCAAAATAGGAATATCTATGAACATCATACCCTCTGGACAAGGCGTAGAGCAGAAATCCATAAGCCCAAAAACGTGTCATGCCATGTGGTACCATTGACTGCCTGAAGAGCCTTTACTAAACCTGAAAGTGGTAACATTGACTCAATAAACCACCGAAAATAATCTGCAGACAAATTCAATCTCATCCACTACTCTCTTCATTCTTTTTTTTTTTTTATAATGATACTCAGAATGCATTAGTAAGTCAAGACAAGTCAATGGACATGTACCAGTAAGTGTTTCAACAGAGCTAGTCGCTGCAACTTGAGATCCATCCATTGCATCTTCCAGAAAAAGATCAATCGGAAGCCACAAAGCAGATTGACTGGCCCCATAACTCTGCCCAGCAGAAGATATCAAAGAACCAGAAGCCAAGACTGCATGAAATTCTTGCTGTGACACTGTCTTGCCTTCTCTAGTGAGAACATTGCGTTTATCAGAAGTAAGTTGCAGAAAGGCTTCTGGAGACATATGTTTTAAGTTCCTCAGCGCTGCTGAATTTGCAGCAAGTATTCGCAATCGCTGAAGGAAACCTCCCCAATGTATTGGCCTACAAAGTGGAAAAAATTGTGACTGGAGTGCTTCAATAAGAACCTCATATAAATTCTCGGGTAGCCACTCAGATTATTAACTATCTAAACATAGCCACAACTGTTAAGTATTGATTTTCCTAAAAGCTCACTAAGAAAATAAAATGAACAAGCATTACAGGTTGAGCACTTTAAACTCCTTCTGCATATAAACTAGACACGACATACGCACAGAAAAGCAAGGTAAGATAATGAAGCAAACAAAACAAAGTCGTCGAAATAGGAGCATATCAATCAAAACTAAAAAGCAAAGACCAAATTGGGATGGCATGTGAAGTGACTAATTTTCCTAGAAGCTTGAGGGAGCATGCTTTGGCAATCACGATTTTTAAGCAAAGACCACATCGGGATGACATGTGAAGTGACTAATTTTCCAAGAAGCTTGAGGGAGCATGCTTTGGCTATTACAATTTTTAGTTACACTGGGAAAATCCTGTGTACACTACTTCCAATTTAGTAAGGATACGCCTGCATCCCTTTGTTTCCTTTTCTTTCATATTAGATTTTTTAAATTTATCAGTTCAATTATCAACAGTTTCCAAAGCACGTACTGCAGTATAATGGCATGCAAATAAGCACATTAGAAGCTTAAGAAAAAAAGGGAAATATATATCAAAAAAGGGAAATATATGTCATGAAAGCTTCCCATTAATGAGCTAGTCCGTTGAGTCTATATTAAAACACCAAGGTGCATGGTATTTACTCCTAGCATTTTCATTCACAAAAAGGAAAATAACCATACATGTTCCGACGTGCCAAGTAAAGAATCCTTGCAGTTACTGTATTTTGTAGAAATTCCACAATCATCTCAATAGCCATTGCGGTGTTTGCCTTTTGCAGAATCTCCTGTTGCTCTGTTTCCTTCATACTGAAACTATCTTGGCCATCTATTTCCATGTCTTGTGGTTGGGTGGGCCATCTAGATTTCTTCTCAGAAGTAAGTTTAAGCAGACCTTCATCATCTAGTGATGCATCAAGTAATTGCCAAACAATTGAAAAAACAAATTCCACCAAAAGAATTCCAGGTTCACATTCTTCGAGGCCAAATATCTGGGAAAGATTAAGAACATCATCAATGGATTTCATGATCCTGAAATTACAGATAGAAAGGAAAAGAGATGTCAAGTAATAGATATAGAGAGACAAAATAAATTACGGCAAGTGATACTGCAAGTCAGATTTCGCATTACTGCCAGGTGCATTTCAATCCAGAAAACAAAATATAGAGAGAAACAACTTTTTCTGCTTGAATGGATATTACGATGTTGATCCCTCAGAAGTCTCGATATTCATTTTAGGTAATTCAAGTTAAGATAAAAATTTTGCAGCAACATAGAGGCACCATAATTTGCCAACCTAATCCATTATGTGCTAACAAAGGAATTTCTTTCCTCTTTTTTTTTTTTTTTGTTTACAATTCCCTAAATAGAGTAATCTTTTTTCATAGCTTGATATAAAGAATTTTTATTTATAAGGCCACCAGAGAAGACAAACCAAAAACAACTAGAAGATGTAGAAAATTCTTCCCTCTCCGTTCCATAACAAGCATTTCTTGCTTGCACAATACTTTAATTGATTAAAGTTGAATACAACAGAAACAGCACAACAGTTAAATACTTACTTTGCATAATCCGGCGTATTAATCAAAGCAGTGAATGAAAAGGCCTGTCTTTTGAGGAGCCCCATGTATAGCCTATAGGCTGTCGGATAGACCAATCTACATGGAATCACCCTGAAATGGAAACATAAATTAATGTAAATTTCAGAGTAATATTTGCCGGCACATTATCTCGCGTTTATCATATGCGAGGATGCATCAATACTACAACTGCACATAACTCAAAATTACAAGGCTATACACATCTTTACACGTATATATACACAAATATATATGCATAAAAACCAATACTTTCTAATCACATAGGAAAATCGAAAAGGACGAGACAAAGTGAGATCAAGGAGGGACCTTGAAGAGAGGTGGGCGAGGAGGAGGAGAGGAGGCACGAGATTGAGGGAGAGGGCCTTGTCGAGGAACTTCCAAGTGATGGGCACGTGATTGGACCAGCAGATGTGGGAGACGAGCAGGTGGGCGAGATCGGGGGAAGGCAAGGCGACCCTGGCCGAGTTGAGGCTGGAGCTCAGCTGGACCGCCCAGACCATGGGGTCAACGTTCTTGTCCTGGGCGGCCCTAGTCAGCTCTATTACCGCCTCCCACAGCCCCCCTCCTCCTCCTCCGCCGCCCTGCACGGAGACAGCCGCCGCCATGGGGCGATTCAGCACGACCCGACTCAGTCTCTCTCTTTCTGGGTCACCCGCGAGATCTGAGGGGAGGAGAGGACGGAATCGGAACTGGGTTCTTCGTTCCTTCCTTCCTCCCTCTGTCTCTGTTTGGCTTTTTGCTTTTTGATTATGCCGAGGGTTAACTTTTTTCTCAGGACAAGGGAGGAGGGAGAGTGAAGTGAAAGCGGTCGCAGGGGTCTGACTGGCTGGGACGGTGTGAATGTCATGTACGAAGAAGAAGAGCAATGAAGAGCAGAGGAAAGAGAAAAATGCTGACCAAAAAAGTCAGCCTTGGAGGGCGGATGTTTGAAACCGTTGGAAATCCGCCCATGTGGTATCCGACCCGACTCAAATATTTAAAAGGGATATTTGATATCACCGGGACAGTGGAGGTTGCCGGCGAAACAACCACCACCCCGCCGAATGGACGAAGATCTCTCTATCTTCCTCCGCTGGTTCATTCATCACCACCACCTCGGGTCACTAGAGGGCTTAGACTCGTCGGCAACTTCAATCTCTCTCTCTCTCTCTCTCTCCTTATGCGTTTAATTTGCCGGTCAATTCCCTCTGACCTCTCTTTATGTGTGTGCGTTTTGCATGTCAAGTCAACTCCCCCAATTCTTCTTCCATTCGGTTCCGACATAGTACACTCTTTGTTTCGCTATCTTTATGTGTTTTTATCGGTTGCAGGTCCGAGTCAGCTTCGTGTCAACTCGTGCATCGTGGCTTCCCTCGTCCCCTTAATCCTCACTCACTCTCTCTCTCTCTCTCTCTCTCTCCAGGTTTCTGTTGTGTTTGCTTTGCACATTGCAGGCGTGCGATCCTGATTCCCCCTTGTCAACTCTTCGTCAATTCAGGGGGTGGGTGAGTAGCCTGCGGCCAGCATCCACCAACTTTGCTGGCACACCTCGGATGAGGGGTGACCACCCCCGGTGACCATCTCCTCCCCGCTCTCCTATCCAGCAGTGTCGATCAGCCTTTTTTTTTTTCATTTTCAAAATATAATTTTATTAAATAAAATCCAAAATTCGTTAGTTTTGGTAAAAAATAATTCAAGATTAGGGACGAGAACGAAAACGAAAAAATAGTTAAAGGTTAAGGACTAAAAGTGTCTTCTTCCCATAAAAGATAGTTCTCAAAAAATATTTGTGAAACCCATTAACTAGGTATGTAATCACTTTATGTATAGATATAGATACCACTAATAGATGGATCAAAAGATCGTGACATATGGTAAGTGGCTTCCATTAGAGTGTGAGAATATGTGAAGTTCATGTGTTGTGGACATTGTCGGTCTTTGCTCGATCATATAGCAATGATCCACTGTAGGGTCATTTCCTATTTTTCTTTTGTCTAACAGGTTAAGGTAATTCAAGTTTCTTTTCGTGAATTACGCTCTTCCTTTTTTCGATAATTGATTTAAGCATCGAAGGGAAAATTGGGATTCCCTCCCATTTATCTCTTATTTTTATTTTATTTGAAAAATTGTATTTATCCTATGCTTTGTTGACTCATTTCATATCATGACTCAAGAGTTAAAACTGATGGATTTTAGTCTTTCTTTTCAAAATCTGAAGAAATTTCCAGAGAACCTTTTTCGATCATCCGTTTATTGTTCTTCAGAATGCTAAAAGAAAATTACTCGATTTTCTTTTATTAATATACGCCCAAACCATTTTTCCTCATTGATTCTCCCTTCGTGCAAGTGATTGTGGTCAATCAAGGTATGCATGATGATGGCTAGGTCCAAGCAAATCGAGGTTGGATCATGGCTCGAGTCTCGGAGCCCATAGCACGTGATTCATTCACATGGGCATCTTGGGGATCGTTAATCCCGTGAGGTTAGTGGTTTAATTATTACGCTTCTACATTTAATTTAGGTACCCAATCTTTATGCGAATCGGGCATGGGTGTGTCTTGAATTTCGTACATTGGCATCTAATGGAGTCTGGATTCGAGCTTCAAGTCTTGGTGGTCTTCACAATCCAATCCACACGAACATCACTCCAAGCTAACTTGCATGAAGGGACGTCGAGGGTGTTCCTCGATTTCCCTCTCCGATACTTAAGTCAGTCTAGGGTTTATTTCAATTTTATATTAACCATAAAATAACGTGCCCGATATGTTTATATAGGAGAAAGGATATATCGGGATGTTCCCAAGATATTAGGATGGAGATATATTTTGTGAATATTTGATGATATGAATTACTCTAATTAGGGGAATAGGAAATATCACATCACTTGTTCTGTGGACACACGACTTGGCTCGACTTAGTCGCAGGCTTAGGCCTGTTGGGCCTCGTCACTTGCTCTTGGCCTGATGGCGCAATGTAGAAGACTTTTCGGATGGGCCTAGACTCAATTGTTGGGCCTGAAGTCCATCATTAGCCCCTTGTTTGGTTCATGGCTTGTCCGGGGAGCAAACACATTGACACTCGTTAACATGCGATTGGTTCACGTGTGAACACATGGATCACTAACGTGGACATTGACGTGACACTTTTTGACCCATGGATCGACTCCACATGAAGCACAATAGACATGCCCCTTGACCATTAGATAGTCGCGTCATCTCAACTTCTAACGCATGACATCAACAGCCATTACCTCGATTCTAAAACCACTCCACAGGGTCTAGGATACTATCATCACCCATATCACGTCCTGTCGTTTTACTTTCCCGCTCCAAACATTTTTAAGCCATCTTCCTTACTCTTCCGCCACTTTCCTCTGTAAATCCAAGCTCTCTTTCAATCTCTAAGATTTCGTCCTCCCTATGTGTGAATTCTCTGATCTCGTTGCCGCTATTCTTACTGCAAGCACCATCGTCGCCATGGCAAAAGGATCATCTTCCCCAGCTAAAGGTAAGGCTGCCACCTCGTCTGCCACTCAAACCCTGTGAACCGCTTCCGAAGGCTGACATTTTTCAATGTTGTGACGAAGGGAATGCTCCATCATGACGATAGGCTCGAACTGCCCAGCCTATATACAGCCTCCACCAGTGCTTGAGACAACCAGATCGTTGTATATCCCGATCAGATCAACGCGGGGCTGCGATGGCCCATTCACGACTCTATTCTCGAAATCGTAAGGCATTATAAGAATGCCCTTACTCAGTTGACACCCTTACGCTCACAGCTATAAGTACTCACTAGTCGCGTTCAGACGCTACTTTAGATTAACTAACGTAGAAGTCCACAAAGACACTATGTACTTCTTCAAGGCGCATACAAATGTGTCAGGCTCCCCCATTATCGCGATAGATAAGAAATCAAAGTCCGACTACAAAAAGAGTTACTTATTTATCTCGCAAAAGGATTGACCTTGGAGAAGATGGTCATTTCCTAACAAACCACTGCGTCTTCTAGCTCACGAAGTCGCGGAATAAGGGAAGCGGTTCCCAAAAAGGTTCCACCCTCTGAATCCAACGACTTAGGTTAACGAGGCTAATTCAAACGCAGCTAAACTTATTCCTGCAAGTCGTGACGATGTTATTGGGTATGTGCTAATGCTTTCAAATTTTTTACTTTTAGAGCACCTCGATAACTATGGATTCGGTAACTTATTGGTTGATTCTAATGAAGATGATGATCAGAACAAGGTGACATTTTCCCCTAACCAAGGGGTTTTGATGAAGGAGGCGCGCAAGAAGAAGCGATAACTCGATGATGCTGAAGACAAAGTCGACGATAAGGATGTGGGCACCGAGGAAACCAATTTTTTTCTTTTATTTGAGGAGCCCAACCTTTAAACTGGAGGAGAAGTCGTTGTAACTGCCCCAAGTAGAACAACTACCCATACTACCCCTAAGTCGTGCACGATTAAGGAGGGGGTTGACCTCGAGGGTGATAAGACCCCTGGAAGTCCTCGACCAACCAAAGCTATTGTTCCAAGCAGCTCAAGACGCGCGACGGAGAAAAATGTCGCCATAGATAGTGTTGAGGCGGGGAAGCGCTTTGAGCTCTCCTCGAACAGGAACGTCACTAACAAGAGCGACTCTAGGGATCCTGAAGTCGCTTCTCAGCTGTTACGCTTCACCATCCTCCCTAACGACATTATCGATAGGATCGAGCACACAGATCGCGAGGAGGTTGTGCGCATTCTCACCGTTGATTGTAAACGCCTAAGTATATACTCTTCTTCCTTCATCTCCCTTTGAGATTATGTTCACTTGTAACTCGAATAACACGGTATTCCAACTTCTGTTGTAGCAAAGCTCTGCCATCTTCCAGATCGTACAGCAGTATGGGATTGATGGCCTGGTCATCCAGGGTAATATCTAGTTGCTCGAGAAGCAGGTGAAGAATAAGGAAGGGGAGAAATGGGCTATGAACAATCGCTTAACAAAAAAGAACTCGGCGAAGCTCTAATCATTGAGAAATACAAACTCAAGAAATGCATTAATGACCTAGCCTTGCTTGAAATGCAGCGCGACAATCTCCAAAAAGAAGTGGATCGACTGGAGAAAGCCTTGAGCGACAAGGAAAGGGACCGGCTTGTCACGCTGAAAAAGACTGAAGAGCATAAGGCAGAGGAAATCAACACGCTTAAGTGTGAATATAGACGCGAGTTGCGTCTGTAAGCTGCCGAATCTCTTTACTAGAGCCTTACTGCTTTGAGAGATTGCTGGAGAAGTATGGACATGACTATATCTTGTGGGACATGGGTTTATTCAAGGCCATCCCTCAGCTAGAAAAGCGTTTCAAAATCCCATCAAAGAAGTCCCTTTGGCCCGAGACGCGTTTGGCCATGCCCTCATTTGCTCCAACTATTGAATCCCCCCCCCCCCCCCCCCCCCCCCCCCCCCCCCCCCCCAAGTGAAGGGACTCCAGAGGTTGTTCCTCACATCGCGACTACTGGAGGAGGCTGCATCAATGCTGAGGCAACTGAAGAGCCTCATGCAGACGCCTGATTTTTTTCCCTTTTTTTTTCATAATCGAGGGTTATGCTTGTAAATCTATCTTAGACTAATCAAATATTTTGCAAGTCTTGACTCTCAAGCGTCTTGTTTTCATACAATCGCTGAAATTACTAGTCAAAATGCAACTCGAAAAGGACCTTGCCGTGCACAAACATGTCCTCGAAACTTTATCAATGAACCAGAGCGTGACTATAATTAATATCATTTGTCGCTTTCATTAAAGTCATCTTATTTGGGATTGCTCATAAATAGAACTTACTTGGAATCATTGTCGAGTGGCTTGGTTTTTAGGCATCCACTGCCGACTTCAGGATGTTCTATCAAACACGTGGCATGGGACCCAATTGGATTGGAGTCACCACTACACCATTTATTTGGTCGGTGAGCCACCTAAATCACCTACGAGGTCAGGATACTAAAGGTGTTGTTTGAAAATGTAGTTGAGTTTAACTCAACTCCATTTGAACTATGTATATATATGTATATTTAATTAGGTTGTAATAATAAGGTGGAGAGAGAAAATAAAAAAAGTAATGATTGTGTTTTTGAATTATGAGAAAAAGTAATGAATAGTTGAGAGAAAGTAATAATTGTATTGTTGAATTGTGAAAAAAGTAATGAATAGTTGAGAGAATTTACTTTTAAAAATTGAATTGAATAGTAGTTAAAATATTAAAAAAATGAAGAAAAATTGGAAGTAATAATTGTGTTGTTAAATTGAATATAAGTGGAGTTAAATGTAGTGGAGTTAATAGAGTTGAACTCACCAAACAAAGACTAAGCACCTAAGAATTTAAAGTTTTATTGGTCTTTTTAACCAGAGAAATAAGTTTGAGGGCTTCGTTATGAGATTAGAGACCCACAAGCCAGTAACTCGCCCTTTCGGTACCCTCCTAGGCTCCTAATAGTTCTAACACTTTTATTCATTAAAGTCGAATTATTTAGTTCTAGGGTCGAGTCTATAGTCGTGAATATACAAAGAAATTAAAAAACGAATTATGGACTCCGCACAATACACGTGCTTATATAATTATACAGTCCGACTATCGAATAATGGGCCACACATTCAGGCCAAGAAAGATAAATGAACCATACATTCAGGCCAACATACATCACATGCGATATATTTAGGCCAACATACATTACAAAGTGGGCCGAGTGGGCCTACAAACCGGCTTAACCCTCGAAGAATGTAAAATGAGCCTAGGGTCCCTATCCTAGAAAAATTCTAAGTGAATCCCCTATATTTATACATTTTATTAACGGTTTTTTGATTTTATTACTCATGGTCATATTTATGTGAATTAGCCAATTAAATCCCCAATTAAGTCAAGTGGTTCACTAATCTTGTTTAGAGGACCCCGGGTCCAAATGGCCCGCCCTCAAGGTCACAAAGACCTTCCTAAGGGTCTAAGACACCCCAATTGTATCTAATTAGCCTAGGCCCGTGTAATTAAGCCAAATATATATGATAATTACAAATTAACATGTCAATTACACAATTTGACTGATTTTAACTCAATTAAACACATATAAGGTCGGCCAACACTTATAAAGGTGGCTATCCACATTAATCAAGTCTAGAGATATTCAATTAGACTCTATTGGATTCCAATTCCTAAGGCCAAAACACTAATTAAGTTGATTTCACTTAAATTGATCTAATTACTCCTCATTAGACTTTAATTAAGCAAAATCGAACTCAATTGGATCCTAATCCACTTGGCCCTACACATCATTTATACAATCATGATCTCCATACATTAATCGAAACATAAATTGAAAGGATTGGCCACAATTAGGACTTATTACACAAGAGGAATGAATACTCAACATAATTACCACCTAATTGGGCCTAATCAATCGCTAATTCAATCAATTAGGACTAGGATCAATTCAGCAAAAAAAAATTAGCATGCTTAAGAAGTCAATTTAGAGATAATTAAGACTAATTAGACTCAATCAAGCAAATTCCAAACAATAGGAAATCAAACACGCTTATAATCGAAGGGGGAGGGGGTCGGGGCCGCCAATCGGCGACCTCGAACCCTCCACCGAGGGCGCTGGCACCCACAGAGGACATCGGCGCCCTCGGTGTAGTGGTCGAGGTCGCCGATTGGGGTCGGGTCCCCGGTAGATTCGAGGTCGAGGCCGCCAATCGGCGACCCCGACCCCCTCCCCCTTCGATTTTTCATTATAAGACTAAAATGAAACAAAATGAAAAGTTGAGGATAGGATGATAAAAGAAAAAAGATTTAGGATCAAAATGATTAAAAAGTTAAAGATTGAGGACTGAAAATGAAAAAAATTAACGCTGTAACACCCAATATCTAACGGAGTAAACCACGAGGGGCTAATTATCCCAAATAAAAGAACATGGTGCGATTTGTCCCTACCCCAAACCATAATGAGAGTTTGTCTTTTTCCCTTTATTTTATTAAGAATGAATTAGAATAATTATTATAAAAATGTTATGTAAATATGCACGAACAAACATGTACAAAACAACTAATATAAACAGCACGAAAAAATTTAATTCATCGTATATAGAATTTTTAAATCAATTGTGGTTCTATGAAAAAAAATTATAACACTTAACATCATAAATAAAATAAAATAAAACTTTAAATTTAAGATGAGAAAACACTATCTTAGAAAGAGGACGATGAATTTTTATTATAATTACTATACTTAATTAATGTAAGTGACAAATCTATTCTAACAATAGCTTAAAAACTAATTATTATAAAAACCCTGCATGTGCGATGCCTTCAACTCACAATAGTTCAATTTTATTGTCCTGGCTGTAAATTTGATTTCTTGTGTACATCGGATGAGGCCTTTTGTTGTATTTATTTCTCTATCTCCATCAAGAATCAAATGTAAAACTGAAAATTAGTGAAGTATTATCTTTCAAGTTTACATGTCGTGATTTTGAAAAAATTTGCAAGTGCCATTCCTTCGAGAATATATGTCCTAAAATGCCCTACCCGCAATGCAAGTTCATGTAGACTTGTTCTTGACACAACCAATTTTAGGCCGATTCAAGATCAATCCGGCTCGTATGTGGCGGGTTTCTTAAGCATCCACCCGATTCTAAGTGTCCAGGTCAAAATAAAACAAGCAAGCAATCATCAATCAGGGCCCTAGTTCGGTTGAAGAACGTACCTCCTGGGCAGTGACGGGAGGACGGAATAGGGTTAATTTGTGGGCCGAGCCTACTTATTTGTTGTTCTCAACCAACAAATAAAGTACTGCAGACATCTTGAATTAATATATCCACGATGTCGACTTCTTTCGAACAGATGAAACCATCACTTGTTGATAATTGTATGAAGAGGTCAAAACTGAGGCCGACTGGGACTTAATAATAATACATCAAGGGGGCGATGGACCGGGCCCAAAGCAGAAAAGAGAACCACCCTAATCTGGACCCATCAATTCCCTTCCTTTCCACCCCACTCTCAAGAAATTTGAAGTCCATTTGATCAAGAAGAAGCAACTTAGGTTTTGGGCAGCCCAGAAATTGCACCCTAAAAGCCCTATCAGCCAGAAATTGTGGAAGACTAGTCTACTGGAGTACAAGACCTCAATGTTAATGATAAAGAAGAAATACTTTTCATGCCAACCTTGAGCAAAACACCGACATAGAAAGAAAATAAAGCACAATTCCTGTGTACCTCAGTCGATCTATAACTTAATCTCATAGTCCCTGACCCTAAGTTGTTGAGACCTAAATAACCATATCGAACCCAGTTCAAATTATAGTCTTGTCCCAGTCTTGTCACAGACTACATGGGTAGCTTGAATAGTGAATTAGCTTCCAAAAATTTACCTGGTTAGAGAGCATAACAAGGTGCGAGGTTTTGGAGGAGATATTCACTTCGCTGCAGCTCCAGTTTCCCTTTGAAAATTGTCTATTTGAACTGAGGGCAGAACTTTTTGAGGTGGCTTTCTCAAGAAGCTTTTCGAATACAGGTCACCAAAGACAATTACCTGATAAACAAATGTAATCAAATTGTCATCCGGGACTAAAAAAGAATTTTCCTAAATCTATGTTCAAGGAATCTTCGTTTGAGGCTTACAGCTCCAAGCATCTGTTCGTAGCTTAGGGGATGACCAAACCAGAGACACGACAAGAAGATGCTCACCAGCTGAAACAAAACAGATTTAAATTAAGGGGAATTGTTAAAAGGATATACTTTTCTTTTGGCTAGTTCAGTTTTTACCTGTCTCGTTGTCATTATGGTGGCAAAGGTAAAAGAACCGAATGTGCGAATCGTGTAAGAGATGAAAAATTGACTAGCAGTTGCTACCTGAGATGGCCAATAGGTTCACTAGTATAAGGATTTTGGTACAAATACTCTTTCTGTCCAGTCATGTGAAACGGAGAGAGGAGAAAAAGGACGCTGAAGAATAATAGGTTAACTATTATTCCACTTACTGTTGAGAGCATGACAATGTCCCATAAACAATCATGATGGCGATATACGAAATCAATGGCGAGAACCTGATGTCCTTGTAATATAAGACCTGTATATCCAACATAATAAAGCCAATGCAGTAACTTAGGAATCAAATATTGAATATTCGAAAGTGTTCGCATAGTAGCAGGAACAGACCTGTGAAACTGAGAAAAACAAGAACATAAAGTCGTGCAGAAAATCTGATTGTGAATCTCCATGTCATAGCCCTTAAATAATTTATCTTGAAACGTCCTGGTAAAGCCATCAAACCTGTAAGGATATGTGTATGACTAGTTAATCCGGGACTCAAAAATTTAGTAGCAAAGAAGTAGAAGGGCATAATCTCAGAGCAATCAAGGCATTCAAGGCCACCAAAAACTTAACAGTAGCACAACGAAATTAATAAAGATGAGGACAGGTCTGCGAATGATACCCGAGATAACCAATCATCAAGGAGACGCCCCAAACGGTGTTCTCCCTTCCTCTACTGTATGGACTAAAATCTGATCCAGCCTAACAATGAAATAAATATATGATTAATCATTTCAGCAATTGTTACATTAGAAAAGGTGCAGGTTCTCATCCATCACCAAAACCAGGATTTTTGCACTAGATCATCTGTCATTAACTATTTAGACCAGGAAAACTTATGCTCCGTTTGGTTTTTGCAGTTAAAATCACAAAAATTTTAACTTTATCTTCAACTCAACACACTACACAACAAAAATACACATTTTCCAAGTCAAAAATTTTAACTTTAACTTTAACTCAACACACTACACAATCATTTGTCATTTTCTACGATCAAAATCAAAATTACTTTAACTCTGAAACCAAACGCACCATTAATTCCCCGAGGGAGGGTGGTGGTGTTGGAGTTGTGGTTGTGAAGTTTAGACTAGGACCACTAATATGAGCTTAGTATCATTCATGGGATCAAAAACCAGGAAAAAGAAAATTAAACACAAGGTCCTGGGCATTACCGGATATAAAATGAATATTGAGCAACCCACTGTCACCAGAAAAGCTAACAAATAGTCAGGTCCCTTGTATTTCTTTCACATGATAACAGTTCCCCAGACCTGTCAGAGGAAGTACACCCTAGAAGGTACAGTTAAAAATCACTATTATAGAGCAGAATTGTCAAGCTAACGAACGGATTGAACATGCAAGAGTTAAGAGATACCAGACACAAATATAGGGAATAAGGTAGATCATAGAAAAAGGATGTTAACTAGAGTTCCTTTTCTCTTAAATAAATATATCAGAGCAGCCTCCACGAGGGAGAGCAAGTGCTAAGTTTGATACTAGGAAGTCCATGAAAATCAAATATTGCAAAGATCGAAGACATATATACACCTATACTATTATAAAGCCAGAAGGAAGGTTTCGTCTAGCTTTCAGTTTCCGAAAAACCTCAATAGTGAAATGAATATAATTGATAATAGCTACGTAATGAAGGTTCTGATAATAAGTACTATCAAATAATGGTTTTTGCCACATTTTTTCTCTCCCTCTCCTACTTCACTCACCTGCTCTCTCCTCTCTCTCCCTCCTCCTTCAATAACTTCCATCCGTCCATTTTTTTTCTCGCATTTTCATTTTCAAATTACAAACTATTACGAAAAAGATGATATACATGGATTCGGCAATTATACATTTTATTTGCCTTACTCTGTATTATGTTTACCAAGTGTAGGGCAGGTCCATAATCTAGTAAACACAGCCTCATCTTGAAGCTAAGATAGTAAAGTAATTTCACATATAAAAGAAAAAAGAGAAAGAGTTGCATGACTTAGCTTACCATAACAGGAATCATTTTCGCACACTTTGCTAGCGTCTGAACAGGGAAACTGACATATTTTAGGGCCTGCAGTAAGCACAGACAGTCAGAAAGAACCCACAATAAAACAAGGCACAAGCACAGTCTTTGTACAACTTTCGACAGAGAGAATGGCTGCTTACTTGGCAGAGTATTCAACAATGTAGAACTTTGGCAAATGATAGATAAGAAGGATTACCTCATATTGGCATGTCGTGGTTAGTATATTTGATACTGATACAAGGCAGTACTTATAAAGGAGCAACGGGGTCCAAGGCCTTCTTGCTTGCCTAGAGAAAAGATTAATATTACTCACCAACGTAACAATTATCGGATGCAAAGAAAAAAGTATTGCATGTTACCAGCATTGACAAATCAGGAGTTTATTTAACGTTTTGCATGAAACTATGCATATTGTGGAGATTTACGTTCTACTCATGAAAATGCACGAGAAGAGATGTCATAGTGGCAATTTACCAGTAAAACAGCTGCAGAAACTGTAGATGTCGTGATGCGGTTGCAGAAAACAAGGAACAGTGAATATTGGAAAGGTTCCTTGTTTGGACCATAAGGTACTCTCACGATCTTTTCCTGCACGAATGAATTTTAATCAACTCTAAAGCCAAAAAAGACCCTTAAGCTTAGTGTATCATAGATAATATTGGAATTCTGTGTGTTTGGTTTTACAGTTGAGTAGAGTTGATTTTTTATTTTAATTGAGTTGTAATGATTGTGTCGTTGAATTATAAAAAAAAGTGTGAAAATATAATGAATAGTTGAGAGAATTTAATATTAAAAATTGAATTGAGTATAATAAAGTTGTTGTGGGTTTATGTATGTGGCCCACCTTTTTAACTTTAAAGAGTTAATTTTTATTGTGTAGTGAGTAGAATTAAAGTTAGAGTTAAAATCTTAAAATTCGATTTCGAAACCAAACGGAGTTGACTTGGGGTAAACATAATCGATAGACCTCAATCAGCCCGACGACAAAACTAGGCTGCAAATGCTCTGCATCTTATCCTTTACATAAGTGAAAAGATAATAATGTCATAGTTCTCCATAGACTGTCATTATCTCAACATTAATATGGCACCGCACGGTTTGTATTCTGATGGATGGAGTCATGAAATAGGGAGGAGGATCTTCTCAGACAGTTTAATCATCCACGCAAACAGCATAGATTCTCGGCATCAAAATTCAGAACCCAACAAATAACTTAATCAAGTCTGGTAACATCCGATAATTCCAATCACAGCCATGCAGCTTCGGCAAGCAGTAGCTTTGGTGAAGCTTGCTTACTTGCTTAAGCTTCCTCACCAGGTCTTTTTCTGCAGCACAATCAGCCCCTTGAAATGCAAAAGGCAATAGCGAAGGCAATAATACAAAGCATAAGAAGTAGATCGTCTTCTGAAGTAACTAAAAGTTTCATGCTACAACACTCAATACAATGAATGGCCATCTCCACTTACGATGGCACAATCATCTAACCTTCCCATTGGCATCACCCACCAAATCGTGAACTAATTTAGTAGATATGATTCCAAAATCTAGCCGTGGAGGTCAACCAAAAACAAGAAATGGAATCAAAGGCTGAGGGAGGCGTAGAGTAGCGACCTGCAGAATACCGTAGGTGACAAGAGTAGTCATGATGCCGGTGACAGGAAAAATGCCTTGCCATAACCTGCTCCAGCTATCTTCTCCAGCTGTCGGCTCCTCCGTCATAGTCCATGCACCTCTCAAACTCTCTAGTAATGCAATCCCAGACCAAAACCAGTTCAGATTCAAACTGAAACTCCTTAAAGCAATGGACGGGGATCAATTAATGTTCACCTTCCTTAAAAGCAGCGTTGAGGACAGCCAAGAGTTTGGGGGGTTCAGTTCGGAATCTGACAGGGTGGGACTGTCTTCTCTCCGACTCCAATCCTCTGTCCAAGTTCACTAGTTCGCTGGCGATAATCTCTCCTGTGCTCGTATAATTGTTTGACTCTCACTCTGTTCTTCTGCGGAAAGGACGAACCAGAGAGGGCGTATTCTTGTACAAGGAACCAGCAATCCACAAACCATCTTAATATATATATATCCAGAAGCACAGAACTCCAGAAACCAAGACACAACCTGTAGAAACATAACGCAACCATTTTCAAGAGGAAATCAAATGTACCATATACCAGCCATTAAAAGTGTAGGACGCCGTTGAACATATGATCATCGATACATGATTTATGAATTTAAGGTTCTGCACTGCTATGCCGAGCCCGCGCTCCGGTTACACGAAAATGTCCCCTTGATGCAAACAATTTCAGCAGACTCAGAGATTCACCGACAGGAAAAAAACCATACTTGGGTCATCTCACGCGGCCTGTTTGTGCTTTCAAAGGAGAAAAGATCCAACATTTATCCAACCCATAATCCTCCTAAACAAAACAAAAGCTTACTGAAAGCTCAGATCAGGACGGGGAAGAAAACGTCCCGACAACAGATATTAAAGGTTGTGAGCAATCGCTCCGACACTCAAATGATCGACAAGATATTGAGCCTTCTAATACGAGACAAATCACATATAAGACCATGACCTGAATTCCGCCAAATCAGACCGATCAACAACCTCAGAACCTGTTGGAAATTCTTCAAATTTTCGGATTTGTAACATCCATGGAACAGAAAATTGCCATGAAAATAGTTTGCAATCTGAGAAATTTGCAAGCGGCCTGCTCACCTATCAGTCTCCGGGCAACTTCTCCGATCAGCGTTCAAATGCTAGACCCAGAGGCCGAACTGAATCCTAAGGTCATCACCCAACATTTCCTAACACATGATTTCCGGAGAAAATTTTCGATGTTTCCGATGAGAAGGCTCGACAGATTTGGAATTTGTCCCTATCTCTCGCTGGGATCACCTAAAACCCTCTGAAAATCGGAGACACGCTGCCCACTGCCCACTAACGAAGTTGCAGCTACAAGGTCGTCGGACAAAAGGCCGATGTGAGAGGAGGCACGAGCCGGCATGGAAGCTGAGGATTTGAGGGCATTTGCAAAGGGAGGAGAAAGAGTCACAGAGAGGGAAATGGGGCAAATTTTAAACCAAGTGAATTACTGGGATCTTTCTACAAGTAAAAATAATACGGCTTGTTAGGCGCTTGTTCTCGAGCCGCGAGGTTTGAGAAAATTCATAATCGAAGGTTTGAGAAAATTCATAATCGAAAAAGTTTTAAATCTTAGTAGACTGGCCGAATTATGTTAACCTTTCGGTATTTGGGTGTAGGGGTGAGGCCACGAGTTGACGTGTCGCCCCATGTATAATAGATGACTTCATAAACGATGTGATATGCGATGTTTTGATTGAGGGGTCTGAGGTGTTATAAATACCTTCAAGGACCTCGTTTGAGAAAAATTTACAAAGGTATTGAAGAGATCAGAAATATTCTAAATCCTTCTAAATGTCATAATTTTAAATTCTCCAAATTAAGAGTTTTATGAGGTTTTAGTGCACCTTCTTATTAAAAAATAAGATTATCAATTTGATCCCAAAATAAATTCAAAATAACAAAATGAATCTAATTAAAATCCTCCAAAACTAAAATGCTTTTTTAGCTTTAGAGTTTATTTTTAATTATATTCCACTTATCTTTACTTATATTCAATTCAATAATACAATTGTTAATTATTTTTTCCTTTTTCTTTAATTTTTTAACAATTCAATTTAATTTTTAATATTAAATTCTTTCAACTATTCATTACATTTTTCACAATTCAATAACACGGTCATTACTTTCTCTTAACTATTTATTATTTTTTCACACTTTTTCTCATAATTCAACAACACAATCATTACAACCCAATTAAATATACATATAAAGTTAGAATAAAGTTGAGTTAAAGCTCAACTCTAATTCCAAACAAGGTGTCAAGAATTTTGAAATCCATAATTTCTCAAAGTATATTCCTCCTTATCCTTTTATAATTTCTCAAAACCAGGATATGTGCATTTGTAAGGGACCATGAAAAGCTTTACCCTAACACAGTCTGACTACATCTTTTACTTTATCCGGATCTGCAAATTGCAGCTGCTGATTGCTGTTGTCTCAAAGGTCATTGTCTTTCCCTTTCTCGTTGCTCTGTGGAATTGCAGATCTGACTCGAGCCAGAGTAGCATCCTATCATGGAGGGAGTTTTTTCAGTCTTTTAGCATCAACTTTTTCACTTACGGCTTTCCAGTACGTTCCCATAAATTATGTGCACTTCATTGATGACCCAGTAATGATAAAATACTTGTTAGCCCATTTATCTACGAATGCAACGACACTTTGCAAGTTTATGTTCGTTTGGGCTCCTTGCATATGTTGGCTACATAATCTATGCTTTCCCTTCCATGTTTCACTGGCATCGGTTAAATGGCCTGCCTCTCGTATTCATCCTCTTCTGGGCAGCTGGCACATATGTCTTCAATTTGGCATTCTCTGTTCAGAATAGAAGATTGTGCAAGGTACGACGTAAGCTTCTTATTTGGGGTCTTACTCTTAATAACATTTTCTTTAACTTTTACTGAGACTTCATAATTGTCTGCAGAACATGGAAGTTTGGGAAACTATCGGGCCTGTGCTATTATAGTATCCCGGGCTTGTATCTTCCAGCACAATGCTGTCTGGGAAGTCTTGTTGCCATGGGTAAATCTAGTGAACAGCTTTGTTTTCCATTGCTTGTCTGTTGGACCAAGGCAGAGTGAAGAAATAACAGATTCTGCTTGTTGCTCTCCAAAAGAAAGGAATCGAGTAATGAGCTTTTTCTGCTGGTACACGAAAACCTGTTTTGACCCAATGTAGAGATTGAACAGTATTATTAGTGTTAATGATCTCTTGTACTTGCCCCTTCCGTTTCTGTATATGGCTTTCGATTTTGGAAATGAAAACAAAGCTTTTGAAATAAATCACCTCGTCAAGGTCAAATTTGTAAAATGGTCAATTTTTATGTCGATCAACCTCTACTTTCCATGTACTTGCTCACTTGGGTCTCCTTTTTGGTGTTGGCCTCATTTCAGAACGAGGAGATGAAAGTCATACTTGTTGCTACACAGTAGCATGGCTATGCCGGAAAATTTATCGTGCCACAGTCCTCTGTTTAATATATCTCTTGGCAACCAAACCCGGGTTCCTCCATGCAGCCTACAGTAAGTTTATTAGGAGATTGTCCAGTACTTTGATGTTTCATAACAAAAGCTGTTGTACTTTTCTGCTTGTTGTTGCTATTTTGGTTTCCATAACAGTGATATTCTTCTTGGTGTACCTATTAAGCCACAGAATCAGCAAGAGGGTAATGCCGATCCTTGATTGTCTTGTGCCTGTCACATTTCGCACTTCTGCATCCTTAGTCTTCACCTAATTTCCAAATTTTTGGACTGTGAGGACTCAGTTGCTGCAGAAATTTTCGACTGCTAGGTAAACACCGAACACCGAATCTCATCTCATTTTCAGGAGAGTGCCTTCCTTATGCTATAGCCTGTACAAATTCGCATCATCTCAATAGAATTAGGAATAAATTGAATAAAATGTTATAGAGGTTACTAGATCTATTTTTCGGAAAAGCTTAAGCTTGTAGGAATGCGTAGCATCGGTATACTGTGTACACCAATCAATTTGTAATAAAACTAAACTCCTTTGCGCAATTAAGATCATATTCGTGTTCTCTTCTGGACATACACACCCAAACCGGAGTCCCCGGAGTAAACTTTTGATATTCTTTTCAATTATGGGTATTCAGGTCTCAACGATACCAATTCTTCTGGGGATTCCGTGAAGATAGCAGTGCGGAGATGCGTTTGCGCCATTCACAATCACGGGATCGATGTACTATTTTCATTTTCTGCAGTCGTGCAGCAAACTCCCTTCCCTCCAGTTGTGTTTACTATATATTGCGGGCTGCTCTCATAAAATCAGTTATTTTCTCTGTCTACACTTCACAGTCTGTGACAAGGCAGCATATCTTTTCTTCTCACGGTACTCTCAGGTAAAGCTGAATATTCCTTTTGGAAATTGATTATTTTAGGAATTAACTTAGTTTTTTTCTGTTTAATTTGTCAGAGAGGAGGATAATGATGTACTTTTGAGTTCAACTAGGGAGAAAATTCTATCTCCATACCGATCGTGTGGGACCAACATTGCCTTTCTGACTACCTCCTTGGCCGGCGCCGGAGGCAGCCACCCCCCACCCCTGATCTTCTCCTCCTCCTTCTTCGAGCAGTCTGCTGCTCCATTTTTTTTTAAAAAAAATTAAAATTGTTTTTCAACTTTATATTTCAATTTTATTTTCAAATTATAAAATTACAAAAAGATAAGTATTGTTTAAAAATAATAATTTTAAAATCTTTATTATAATAAAAATTCTTATTTATTTTAAATTATTTATTTTCACAATAAATGAAGAGTTATTTCTTTTTATTAAACAATATCTATTTTACAATAATAAAATACTAATTTTACAATACTTCTAAAAACAATTTTGTAATAAATAAAACTATAATAATGCCCACTCTACACACGTGTTTTATCAAATTCCATTAATAAGATTACTGCAATAGTTTTATTTCGTTTTCTCTTGCAAAGTAACTAAATTTGTGGGACTTTCAATAATATGAGATTAATTCCTATATCATAGATCATGCTATTTTAAATATTAAACTTTCTTTTCCTTTTTGAAAAAAAAAAGGCCTATATTAGACCCGAGTTGGATTTGGAGGAGAGGGAAAGGGAAGTGGGAGATCTCCACCAATTCTTTTCTTGTTTTTGGGCTTTTTTTTTGGAGGGTTTAACCCTCAAAAACTCAAAATATGTTCCCAAACAAAAAGAACCTATCTTTAATGATTATGTACAAGTTGTTATATCGCGTATGTTGTTTGTCTTTTTCACAATATTATATGGTCCGAACTGCATGTTAAGTTAGTTCAAAAGCCTTTGATTGCGCCAGAAACCTCGTCTGTGGTGGTGGTGGCTAGCACCAGGGACCTTGTTTGTCCCCTCCCCCATCTTCTTCTTCGAGTATGTGCATCTTTTTTCTAAAAATTATCCTATTTTATTTTTCTGAACTTTGACATAATGTCTAATGACTTTATTTTACAGTAAATAAATAACTATTTTTTATTATATTAAAAGAAATAAATTTTATTTTGCGACATTTATGTTACAATATATAAAGGTAATCTTTTGTTTTGATAATATTTAAGATAAGCAAATAACTATATGTTTTATGTTTTATTTTACAATATTTATGTTTAAATTTAACACACTTATAGGTGTGCAGTTGGCATAGCATATCCTTTTTCAATTTTACAGATAACTTGCAATATGACTTTGTTTGGGCATTGCTCATTCTTCTCTGAATGATCTTCCTTAAGAATCTAACTTTAACATCTATGATTTTTTTTTCTGGTGTGAATCCTAGTGATTTTTTTTTGATAAGTTACTTTAAGAGCTATATATGATGAAATATCATATATGCATATCTATCTAGTCGACACTGCATTCCTTTTTCTTTTTCTTTTTTTTTTTTGTCAATTTTACAGTTTTACTTGCTTTTTTTATTTTTGTTGATCCCCCATCATCTCTCTTCCTATTCTCATATTATTATATGTAAATTCGATTATGAAATGTATTTGTTTTTAGTCACGCATAACTAGCGTTTGAATATGGTTATCCACAAAAACAAAAAACTTGTGTTTAAATATCTTCTATTTTCCATTGTTTTAGATTGTTTGACCTTGCCCGGCAATCTTTTGATTTTTAGCATGGATTGTAAAAGCGTTTGGACGATTCATAGGAGAAATTAGTCTTGTACAAAAAAATTTAACGATACAGACAATGACAACAAATCAAATGCAAATATAATTAATTTTATTATTTCATGCGCGCGAGCACACACATATATATATAGACAACTTAAGAAAGAAACAATCAGGAGAACCTCGACCATCAACAAAGTGAAAGGCAGCAGGCAGGTAATTGAGAATTTTATAATGTAATTTTTCATCCAATATTGCTTCCGGAGATACCAATAAGGACTAAGCTACCAGCTCTATAAATAAAACACAAAATTAGAAAAATTAGTGTGAGAGCGAAAACAGCGAACAGTTACATAGTGATTAATGGCTAACCTAAAAGTGTTTGCCCTTGCCCGTGGTACTACTAATCTCTACCTGCGGAATTGATACTGCGAAAGCCGGGCCAAGCACAAGCATGATCTCCATGAGGTGTAACACCAAGTTGTACGCGTCGGGTGACCCGTTTGCATATAGCCTGGCCTATGTTCTCAACGATATGGTCACTGTAACTCCAAATCACCAAGGCTACAACTACTATACCAGCTCGCCCTATCCAAGCTCGGTGGTGTACGGGCATGCTGCTTGTTATCAGGGTCTATTCTACTCTGACTGTGTCACTTGCGTCATGTCCGCCAGGGACCAAGTGCTAAACGTATGTCCTATGCGCATCGGTGCCGAAGTGGTACGAAATGACTGTAAAATGAGGTACGAGTGGTACCCTTTTATAGATAATTAATTGGGAAGTTCATCCTGGTAGGATTGACGCGCAGATCTCTTTCGTCTATGTACGGATTGTTCTCCCTTCTATTGGAGTGCTCAAGCAGTAACTAGGGAGTGTACGTTTATGTCCACTCCCCCTTCTATTGAGCAATGAAATGATTTATTGTTCATTTAATTGTATCTTCAATTGGATTTACTTGTTTCATTGCATAAGTTCGTACGTCATGCCCAATTTATCGGATGATCATACTAAACTACAATTAGTCTTACACAATTTGTTTGGTATGATGACAATGCCTATGGTAATCGAGGATTATCATCAATGTATGATGTATAAGCGCCACAGGACCTCTCTTCAGACTGCATTGATCTGAATTGGGCTTTGTTGGGTCCGGCTTTTGTCCAATGACTTCAAATCTCGGGGCAATGAATGGTTTTCAACCGATTGTTCCTATTAGTAAATTAAATTAGACGCGATCCACTGAAAATGTAAAAAGAATAAAAAAAAATGGAGGTGATGAGAAAGGGATTCGGTATAGCTATACTAATTTTTATTTCGAAACAGAAAAACTTGTGTCCTTTTTTCATTTTGAGACTTCCAATATTCATTTTTATGGAAAAATAATAAAAATTAAGTTTTTTTTTCTTTTTTTTTTTTTAAAAAAGGGAATTTTGAGGCTTTTAAAGGAAAGGACTGCCGCTGGCAATGAAAGAGTGTGTGTGGGGAGCGGGAATGGGGTGGGGTGTTGCTGGGGAGATGGCCAAGGACATCGGCAACCTCGAAGGTGGGGTCGGGGCTACCAAACGACATCCCCAGCTCCCAAATTAATCAAGATTTCAAAGATAAGATCTTGGACGATTTTGGGGGCTGGGGACGTCAAATGGAAGCCTGAACCCCACCTTAGAGGTCACCGGCACCCTCTAAGGACATTGACGACCTCAAAGGTGGGGTGGGGGTTGTTGTTCAATGCCCTCAACCCTCAAATCGACCGAGATCTCAACTTAGGCTAATTTGAGGGTTGGGGCGTCATCTTGAGGCCCCAAACCCACCTCCCTCCTTCTGCAGCCCTTCCTTGCACAGCTGCACCCAAGGACTAGGGTGAGGTGTTGCTGAAGGGATGGCCAAGGATGCTGGCAACCTCGAAGGTGGGGTTGGGGCTTCCAAAAGACATCCCCTGCCCCCGAATTAATCGAGATTTCAAAGTTAAGATCTTGGACGATTTAGGGGCTGGGGGGCTCAAATGGCAGCTCGAACCCCACCTTAGAGGTCACCGACACCCTCTAAGGACATCGACGACCTCAGAGGTGGGGCGGGGTTTCTGTTCAACGCCCCCAGCCCTCAAATCGGCCGAAATCCCAACTTAAGCTAATTTAAGGGTTGGGGGCGTCGTCTAGTGGCCTCGACCCCACCTCCCTCCCTTTGCGGCTCTTCCTTGCAGGGTTGCACTTGAACCAGTCCAACTCCCCTGTAGGATTATAATGGCAAATTCAAAGTATAAATGGTAAAAAATGATTTATAATTAAAGTTGCGAAAATGCCAAAGGTGCAAGGTTAAGAGTGTCTTTTTCCCATTATTTTTCTATTGAAGCAATTAGCCTAGAGTGGGAACTTTTTACTCACGTAAAATAATTGCATCCTATATTAGTGCTATCATTTTTGTCTAGTTAGCTATGTCATTTCCATTCCGTCTCAAATGATATTTTTGGTTCTATTATGTACGTAATACGAATTATTTTATTTGGTTGTGTCCGTAATTGAAATTCGAAGTATGGATTGGGGGTCCACTGTGTAATAAACATGTAAATGTCATTCTCTCTTCTCTATATAATTGCTATTACACATATGCAATAGAACCCAAATTACCAATACACCCTCATCTATTCATCGTATTTATGAAATTAGCCCTTTAGCATCCTCCTCCTCTGTCATACCTTCGCCGCCATCGCCACCTCTGCCCTGTCGTGGTTGCCGCCACCCTTCGCTGTCACCATAGTCGAGCATCCTCTTTTGGCGACCCAACCTACCTCTCCCAATTCCTCTCGAGCCGCAGAAGCCCGATTTTGCCACTCAGTGACCAGATTCGACCTTGCCGGCACAGACCCAGCCAAGGATAGATCTCGAGTTGAGCCCTTCATCGAGCCCTAAGCCATCCAAGGCTTGGGAGCACCATGACTAGGCTTGCATGAGGGCCGCGAACCTAGCTATGTGGGTTGCAAGCCCTGGGTTCGCCTAGTCCAGGGCTTGTGAGCACCATGGTTGGGTTCGCGAGCCTTGCAGGAGCCCAACAATGGTTTTCTCGAGCCTTGAGTGGCTTGGGGTGGCCACTGATTCGCCGAAGCTTGAACCATAGAGGAAGGAGAACAATAGTCCGTCTTCTTCCTCTTTTTTTATTAATAAAATATTTTTTAATAATTTTTTTTAAATTATTATATTTTGGCCGAAATTTTATACTCTTGTAATAGTTTTTTTTTATATTTAATACATTTTTACATTTGTAGGAAATGGGAATTTTGATCTTTGTATGGGAAGGGTAATTCCATATTTTTATCTTAATCATATCTCTCTATTCACTTATATCAAATTTCAGAATTATAATTCTCAAATCCACCATTACATTCAACCAAACAATTAAGCTTATATGTAAACATAATTCTATTACATACTAATTCCATTGCCTACTCATTCCATCATGGTTAATTCCATTACATTGAACCAAACCTAATACATTCTGACTTCTGCCCTAATTGAATAAAAAAAGAAAATTAAAAACGCAAAATTTTTGTTGTGTTCATTAAAAGCAAAAGTGCGAGTATACAAGGAATTTGGATCTCAATAAAATTATAGAGAGAATGACATCCTCCCCCCTCCCACCAAAGAATCAATTGTTTTGACTACCCTAATCGGTTGGATGAGACATCAGAAGTCTCCATCCCTCCCCCAATGTGGGTAAGCTCCAGAACTTCTCGGAGATGAATTGTATTACTGGATGCGAACCCAGGTTCCGATGCTCGGGACACCGCGGTACACCACGAACACGAGGTAGTACCCAGGGGGAGCGATCCTGCCGGAGGGTGGTGCCCTGGTAAGGGCATGGTGGACTCCACCCTCTACACTGAGCTCGGGGATGCCTAGCTGGATGAGCCTCTGGTTCATGGAGTACCCATGGGTGGTGAAGGGCGGTGCGTACATGGTGACCTTGATGTCCTGCATCCTGACCTCCTTGCGGATATACCCAACCAAGAACCTGATGTGGAAGTCATTACCGTAGGTCATCGTGTTGTCAGACACATCAACCAGGATTTGGGGGCGGTACTTCTGGAGCGCTGGAGCGAGGTAGGGTGGAGAGAACTTCTCCATCCGCATCTCGGTCGGGAACTCAACACCCTTGAAGAAGTACCTTGAGTTTGTGTTGCTGCCTCCAACTAGGATCTTGCCGTCAGGGAGGACAATGGAGGTGGAGTGGTACATCCTCGGGATCGTGGCCGCCTTTAGCTCCTTGAATCGGTCCTTACCGACCTTGTTGGGCCTGAATAAGACAGGCTTGTAGTTTGGTTCCTTAGCATTGCCCCATGCAGAAGCACCTGCCATGATGCCATTAACAATCAATACAATGGTGTGGAAGGAGGCAAGAGGAATGCCAGTCGGAAATTCGTTTCACTGCTCTAAGAGTGCTATGGATATGACTTTATGTAGCATAGCATACCGCGAGACAACCATTCTAAGAATTCTATTTGGACATGACCCTATCAAATCCGTGCATACCTTTCTTGGCCCCGTTAAGCATGAGGAGATCTCCGGTTGGCAGGATCAACATGTCCCCCATCACTCTTCGGGATGGCATGTTCTCTCTCATCCAGGCAGGGTTGGGGTCGGAGACCACAAGCCGCCCGCAATCCTGTAAGGCCGGCACATAGGTTTTGTTCTTCTCTGCCAGCCGGAAAGCCTTGGGCCTTGCGCCACCGCAAATGATCACCTGAGCCTGGACATCTTTGCTGTTCGTCTTATCATCCAATCTAAGGGGAAGGAGGGCGGACATGCCCGAGGCAGGGTAGTTGCGGGACCCGCCCAACAGCCTGGGGAATTCCTTGATCACCTTGTTGCCCTTAGGGTCGAAGAGGATTGAACGGCTGTTGGCAAAGACGAAGAGGTTCCCATCAGGGAGGAGGTGGACAAAGGGATATAGGTTGTTCTCGTCAAGGTCCGTGGTCTCATCGATGAATGGGAAGTAGATTGCCTGGCCGTTCGGTTTCCCGGTGGGAGGAACTAACTCGTAACTGTAGGCTTTCCTGCCGCCTACCACGATGAAGCTTCCATCCTCCAACGTTACCTGAGTTGCATACCTAAAGTACGAAACATATACCAAAATCATATCAGTATACCTCAATCATCTAAGTTGCACAACACAAAACAAGGGAAACAACAACAAAAAGAAGCAAGTTCCTATACCATCTAGGATCGCCAAGTACATTAGGCGTGTCCTGCCAATCGCAAGTGTCGCATGGGCCTAATGTTCTGATGGATTTGGCTCCATCCTCAAAACCTCCAGTGCTCAACACTGAGCCGTCAGCTGCTAAGTTACCAGAAGAGCACCACGGGTTCGTGACGATCTGCCAAGAAATCATCAATTTATCTCACCTGTATTATTGGTTTACTCGAAGTATATCGAACTACTTAATAGAAATATGCTTAAACAATGTTCTCTATATTGCTTAAATGGGATCTTTGAGATGAGAAACAATTAAATACTCACATGGAGTGGCCTCAAAGCTGCATTTTCAGTATCATAAATCACAGCGTGTGCCGTGCAATCTGGTTTTTTTGTAGGGTCCAGAGGACAGACATCACCCTTAGGGAAGTTGATAAGCGACGGCCCGAACACCGTGGAGTCGAAGATCAGGGCCTTGTTATTGGGCATCAGCTGCATGTGCATCGCCGAGACACCTGAATTTTGAGAAACCAACTCCCATTTGCCGGCATACTTTGTGTCAAACTCATCCTTGTCCTTCGGTAGATTTGCAGGATCGACATCAACAAACCCAGCTTCTTCTCCAGACAGCGAGTCGACATCATCCGCGTATTTCCCGGCTTCACCTTTCAAGCCTCCATCGTTTGCATCAAAGAACTTTTTCGCATCTGCACAGTCATAGATTATCCATAGAGACACGTGTCATATTAGTTACGGTTTTATTAATGAGAGTTTAGTTTTATGTGGTAACACCATAATATATAATTTTTGCAGAGATACGAGCTCGAATCAATACTCTTCGACAATCATAAGTTCGAAAACGATGCTTTCATTGGACGTACACCACTAGTTAGTAGAAATATTTTGTCACGTCAAAGGTATATACTACATAAAAATTTTGTCTCCACGTATTTGTTATTACACACATATACCGGTGATAGAAAAAAAAATGAGATAAAGACGTGTCATCACAATACAGAATTCCTCTTCATTAGGTATAGACTGTAGTGATTGCAGATTCATGATAATTTCCCGACAATTCATGTAAAAGGACACTTTTATCTTGATGAAGGATCTGATCATCAGCATTTGGTTAAATGATATATGTACGTGGTGAACTTACCGGAGATGAGCTTCTCAGGGTTGAACCCTTCGATTTCAACGCTGAAGAAGCCGGCATGCGAATAGCCGGGGGCAAGGACTAGTATAAGGAAAAGAAGTGCTCGAGGGAAAGGAGCAGCCATTGAAGATCGTTAATCTTCAACTGCCCTTTTTTTTTTTTTCCTTCTTTTGGTTTTTGTTGTTTTTTTTCTTTTTGTTTTGTTTTGGTGTTTAACCTTCACAAAAGCTTCCTCTCCCGCTTGAGCCCTTCATATTGATTTCGATTAGGAGATTAATTGTTTATTTTAAGACAACGAGGATCTTTAATTTCTCAATTTAGGGGAGTTTACTATAAGTTAACCATTTGTTGATCAGGCAAGTTTGAATAAACGAACGGTTGTAGTGATGGTCTTCGCTTCTTGTTATCTATGCTTTTCTGGACTCAAAATAAGGGCATGTTGCCACCTAGAAGTTTGATTCTTGTGATGTGTAAAAGAATTGCACGAGACTTGTGGTTCAAGTCAAGTTGATTCCAAGTGAAAATTATTCTCACTCAATAGACTGATGACACGTGATTATCTAGCGAAAAAAAATTTTCCTTAAAATTTTTAGGAAAAAATTTGCAAATAAGCACAATTATGGAGAAGAATAATAGTGCAAGTGTGTTAAGTATTTATACAAGCAAACGGTTCTACTCTATAAACAAAATAGCCTTCTAAAAATCTTTCCACGGGACCTGAAAGTCTGTCCTTGCACCTTGGAACCCCCAAGCTGACACTTGTTCCCTTGGCAATTCTTCTTGTCCAATTTCCATTTTTAATCTTTCCCAAGCTCATTCAATTTTTTTTTTAAATTCTGATATCCGAATACCAAATAGACTCTAATTGATCCATTAAAGAGTAAACCTCTCCCATTCGTGAATTTTCTACATCTACAAGGAACAAAGTTGAGACGATCTTAATGAACAAGCATGAATCAACCCATATTGGCTTCATCCATCTTTATAAGTCCCTTTTATCTGTTTCCTTAAAAAGTTTCCTCATTCTCTATTACATTATTCATTTGCTCTTGGAAGAAGCCATTTTATCAAAGCTATAGATTCCCAGGAATTCTATGTGGAAGTAAAAAGGTAAAGGTAAATAAGGATCATTGATTAATGCAGAGATATAGACAAAAAATACGCTTTTTTTTTGCTAAGTAAAAAAGATATAATTTTGAGAGATATAGACAAAAATACTCTTTTTTTTTTGCTAAGTAAAAAAGATATAATTTTGAGAAATAATCATTAATTTTTTTGCAATGGTGCTAATTCGTTTTATCATATCATTGTGAGAAATAATCATTAAGGCTTTTTTTTAATACCTTGATATGTAGAATTTATAGTGTCATTATAAATGAATTTTCATCTTCCATAAAACGGAAATGGTTTTGTTTCCCTGTAAAGTGCTTTATAAGGATACTGTTAAATATATAGATGTAAATAGTTTAGGGATTTAAATGTAAATAGTCTAGAGTTTATATGCTTTGTGTAATTAACCGTATAATATATAAAGAGGGTTGTGTGTCTCCTGGAAGACACGATTTCTTTTCCCAATTTCTATTTTGCACATGGTATCAGAGCTAGGGCTTGGGAAAATTGATTGTCCCAGCTGAATCTTCCGATTGGAGAGCTGGAGGTCTCGTCTCGTCTCAGGTGGTCGTCGCCCAGTCGTCTCTGTCTGGTTCTACTCAGTCGTCTCCGTCTGGTTCTGGTCGCCAGTTCGTGAGGTCCCATTCGTCTCAGGTGGTCGTCGCCCAGTCGTCTCCGTCTGGTACTGCTGCTGCCCACTCTATCCAGTCTGTTGCCTTGGGGCTCCTCTGCTGCTTCTTGGTCAGATTTGGTCTTCGGGGTTATCTGTGCTCCTCTGCTACTGTGTATGTGCTGTATTGTACTATGTTGTGTTGTGCTGCTGCGTCTCTGCTGCTGAGTCTCTGCTGTGTTGCTTTGCATCTCTGTTGTGCTGTACTGCTGTGTCTCCGCTGTGCTGCTGCTTCTCTGCTGTTTTGCTACTGCATCTGTGATTGTGCTCAGCTGTACAGCTGAGTATCTGCATTTGTGCTGCTCTGTTGCTCTATTGGAGCCCTGTTGTCTCAGCTGCTGCTCTGTTGCTCTATTTCCTGAGTTAGCTGTGGAAAGTTATGTCAACCTCTCATGGTAATATAGGTGTTTCCCCAATCTATGGGAGCCTTGTAATTTCCACTGTCAAGTTGAATGGGAAAAATTTTGCTGATTGGAAAGCGTCCGTGGAGTTGTGGTTTTTGGGTCAAGGACACAAGGAGCATCTCACCAAAGAAGCTTCAGAAATTGAAGAGTCAAAAAAGGCAAGCTGGGTTCAGACTGATGCATATTTGTGTACTCTCCTATGGCAATCCATTGATCCATCTTTAATGTCCATGTTCCGACCTTATAGGACATGTAAATTAGTGTGGACACGTGTGAAGGAGGTGTATACCCGCGGTATCACCCGGGTGTATGATGTACTTTCTAATCTATTTCAACTGAAGCTTTTAGATACGGATATGCACACACACTTGGCCAAACTTCAAGGATTATTTACCGAATTTGATGAGATCATGCCCTACACTGCTGATTTAAAGGAGCAACAGGAACAATGCGACAAGATGAAAGCAATTCTCTGCTTGTAAAGTCTTGGGACGGAGTACGAGTCTGTTCGACATCAAATTCTTAGTGGAGAGTTTATCCCTCCAATTCCTAATGTGATTGCTCGTCTAATTCGGGTGACTGATGTCTCTCAAACTTCAAGTGCACCTGAGGAGAATGCGGCACTTGTCACCGAGTCCAAGTCATCTACTGCAGCCTGTAGTTCAGTCGGTGTTGCTCACACCCAAAAGGGAAATCGTAGACCTAAAGGTGGAAAGGGCCGAGGGAATTCTCCAAATTGCACTTACTGTGGACGACGTGGTCACAGTCGCGATAAGTGTTATTCTCTCCACGGGTTTCCTCCTAAGTTTGCTAATGCTGCACAGACGCAAGCATCGATTGATACTGATGGTAACCCTGCGCCATACAAGGGGACAACAACTGGACAGTCTTCTTCTGTTGTTATTTCGGTTGAGGAATATGCTCAGTTTGCTCGTTTCCTCCAGCATCAGGCAGTTCAGCAAGCATATCAACCTATTGTCTCTTTCGCACAATCCGGTCCGCCAGTGGCATGTCTCACCAAATCCTCTCTTCTAGGCCCCTGGGTTCTCGACTCAGGTGCCTCTGATCATATGTCTGGTAACTCTAGTTTGTTATCCCATTTCCATAATTCTAGTTCTTTACCTTCTGTCACTTTAGCTAATGGCTCTGTCGCCTCGGTGAGTGGCTTTGGCACGGCTCAACCTACTGCTTCCATTCCTTTGTCTTCCGTTCTATATCTTCCTAAGTTTCCCTATAATTTAATATCTATTAGCAAACTAACCAAAGACCTCAATTGCGTAATTCAGGATTCGAGGACAGGAGGAACGATTGGAACGAGGCGTGAGTTTCAAGGTCTCTACCGACTAACTGCTCCAACAACATCTGAGGTACCTATTGCCTGCACTGCTGCTGCATCTCCAGAGCAGATTCATAGTCGTCTTGGTCATCCTTCTCTAGCTAGTCTGAAGCAAATGGTTCCAAGTTTGTCCAAAGTCAGTCAATTAGAATGTCAATCATGTCATCTTGGAAAGCACACTAGGGCCCAATTTCCAGATAGAGCCAACAAACGTTTTAGTGCTCCTTTTGTTTTAGTCCATTCAGACATTTGGGGTCATTGTCCAGTTCCTTCAAATCAAGGTTATCGTTATTTTGTAACTTTCATTGACGATTATTCCAAGATGACATGGGTATACTTATTGAAAAATCGCTTCGACCTATATTCCACATTTGTGTCCTTTTGTGCTGAAATCCAAACACAATTTGGTATTTCAATTCGTACTCTTCGCAGTGATAATGCTCGAGAATATTTCTCATCATCCTTTCAATCATATATGTCTTCTAGAGGCATGGTACATCAGTCCTCTTGTGCCTATACTCCACAACAAAATGGAGTTGCTGAGCGAAAGAATAGACATCTTGTTGAGACTCTACGCACTCTCTTAATACATATGAACGTACCTGTCAAGTTCTGGGGTGATGCACTTCTCACTGCATGTTATCTGGTCAATAGAATGCCATCTAGTGTTCTCCATGGTCAAATCCCTTTCTCAGTCTTGTTTCTTCGTGATGCAATTTATTCATTGCCCCCACGTATTTTTGGGTGTCTCTGTTTTGTCCACCAATTGCTCCCAGGTTTATCAAAACTGTCTCCTCGCTCTTTGAAGTGTGTTTTCTTGGGATACCCTCGTGGGAATAAAGGATATAAATGTTATTCTCTAGAACACCGTCGATACTTTGTGATTGCCGATGTCACCTTCTTTGAGTCCACTCCTTTTTTCTCAGTGTCTCCCAATCAGTCTGAATTACTCTCTGAATCATTGCTTCTCCCCTCTCCGTATGTAATTGCTCCATCTAGTGTTCCATACACTCCTCCGTCTGAGACACCTGAGCTGCCATCCCGACCAACTGAATCACAGCCGGTAGAAAGGGTACAGGTGACCTCTCATGAGAGACCAGAGGACTCTACCCCCGTTCCAGTCGCACCTCCAATCTCCGATCCACCATTGATGTCTTCCTCAGAACCAGATTTGCCTATTGCCCAAAGAAAAGGTACCCATTCCACTGTCAATCATTATCCTCTATATAACTTTCTCAGTTATAGTCGTCTGTCTCCTCCCTATACTGCATTTCTTTCTTCTTTGGATTCTGTTTCTATTCCTAAATCTATTAGAGAGGCATTGTCACATCCTGGTTGGCGGGAAGCAATGGAAGATGAGATGTCTGCTTTGCATGCCAATGGCACTTGGGAACTTGTATCTTTGCCACTTGGAAAAACTGTTGTGGGGTGCCGATGGGTGTATACAGTGAAGATGTCCCTAAATGGTCATATTGATCGATTAAAGGCTCGTCTAGTTGCCAAGGGCTATACACAGATTCCTGGACTAGACTATGGTGACACCTTCTCTCCTGTAGCGAAGGTGGCTTCTGTGCGTCTACTGTTGTCATTGAAGGCCATTAATCATTGGTCGCTACATCAGTTGGACATCAAGAATGCTTTTCTACATGGAGACTTAGAGGATGAAGTTTATATGGAGCAACCACCTGGGTTTGTTGCTCAGGGGGAGTACTTTGGCAAGGTATGTAAACTCCGCAAGTCTTTGTATGGACTGAAACAGTCTCCTCGGGCATGGTTTGGTCGCTTCAGTTCGGCTGTTCTGAAGTTTGGTCTTGTGAGAAGTCAATTCGATCATTCGGTGTTCTTCATACATTATGAAGGAAGACATATTTTCCTGGTTGTATATGTTGATGATATCGTAATTATAGGGGATGATGTAGTTGGCATGTTTCAACTGAAGGCTTATTTGCACTCATAGTTTCAGACCAAAGACTTGGGAGCCTTGAAGTATTTTCTTGGGATTAAGGTTGCTCAGTCTAAGCGTGGTATTTACATATCGCAAAGGAAGTATGTGTTAGACATCTTAGAGGAAACAGAGTTACTCGAGTGTAAGCCAGTCGATACACCGATGGATCCTAATGTCAAGTTGGCACCAAGAGACGGAGAACCCTTTCTCGATGTTGGGCGATATCGCAAACTGGTCGGTAAGCTGAACTACCTCACAGTTACTAGACCAGACATTTCTTTCCCAGTGAGTGTTGTCGGTCAATTCCTAGATTCACTAACTGAAACTCATTGGAACGCTGTAATTCGGATTATGAAGTACCTTAAGGGTGCTCCTGGTAGAGGATTGCTATATCAAGATCGAGGTCATAATGAAGTAGTTGGATATACTGATGCAGATTGGGCCGGCTCAAAATCAGATAGAAGATCCACAACAGGTTACTGTGTGTTGTTTGGAGGAAACGTAATTTCCTGGAAAAGTAAGAAGCAAAATGTTGTTGCTCGATCGAGTGCCGAAGCTGAATATAGGGCGATGGCTCTAACCACTTGTGAGTTGTTGTGGGTGAAGCAATTGCTTGGAGAGTTGGGAGTAGAACAACCTTGTCCTATGAAGTTGTTTTGTGATAATCAGGCTGCACTACACATTGCGTCGAACCCTGTTTTTCATGAGAGAACGAAACATATCGAGGTCGATTGTCACTTTGTTAGAGAAAAGTTGCAGTCTCAGGATATTGTGACCGCCTTTGTTAGCTCAAATGATCAATTGGCAGATATTTTCACTAAAGCTCTTAGGGGTCATCGAGTATCTTATATTTGTAACAAGCTGGGCATACACAATATATATGCTCCAACTTGAGGGGGTATGTTAAATATATAGATGTAAATAGTTTAGGGATTTAAATGTAAATAGTCTAGAGTTTATATGCTTTGTGTAATTAACCGTATAATATATAAAGAGGGTTGTGTGTCTCCTGGAAGACACGATTTCTTTTCCCAATTTCTATTTTGCACAGATACTAACATTCTCCTGGTTCATTTCGACAAATTTTGAAACTGGTATCTGAATGCTTCATTTCTCTCCTAATGGGAGGGAGTGGGGGATTAAAAAATATATATTTTTGTATTAGATCTATGGCATCTCTTATAACCAAAACAAATATCTATATTTATTGTTCAAAAGACGTTCAAACGAGATTAGAATCACAAGAAATTGAAAAATAAAGATATCAAATATACGTGATAAATCCCTCAAACGGAGAAAAACATTCACGGATGGAGCAGGAGTATCAACTAGATCGAAAAATCGAAGATTATAATCGAGATATCACTCGTGTTCCCAAGCCCACTTACCGACCTAAACCTCACTGAGAAGAGTCTTTCCCAACCTCTCAATTTCTCAAATTTCGCACTGTAAAATCCTAGGGTTATAGAGAAAATATTCCCAAGAGAATTCCCAATGCTCATCGTCCCTTGCAACGTCATACACTTGAATACAAGATTCACTCCCTATATATAGATACGAGACCCCTTATATCTCAAATATATCTTAAAATCCCTCTACAATAATCTTCCCTTTGAGATATAGATATTTTTCCTTTTAAATAATCTAAAGATATCCTAGAAATATTCATAATATCTCTTAGGTTTATTTCACTTTTCAAATATTCAAAAGATACATCGAAATTCCTAGAAAATAAAAAATACCTCTTTTCAACCGATCTCGTCACAGCTATCGAGTCTTCGATTCTTTGGGTCTTTTTGGGCTTAATGCGAGACATCTCCAAAAAATCTCCATCTTGATTGCATTCAGCCAAGCATGATCAACCTCCCGCTTGACGGCTCTATCAAAGCCCTTACCAGGCTCCACCTCACCTTGCACGCGCGCCACTCCAGTCCAAGCCACTCTTGGACTTCTTCGACGTGCCGAGCTTCCTTAATTTTCCTTTTGTGCACACTCCAAAGCTGACTTGTTTACAAGTCGTATCATCGACTTCAGCATCGCCTAAGACCACCAACTCCGTAAGCCCGAAGCAATCCTGTAGTCTCAAATGCTCCCTCTGCCTATGTCTTGGCTGACGAACTGTTTCATAAAGAACGTTGTCTCCCCTCAAACCTTCCCATCTAAACATCGTCCACCACCACAGGTTGAGTCTCTAGGTCTTCCACCATGAACTCCACCTTCTTCACAGGTTTTTCCACCTGTCATCGGCTCCTGCTCTACCAAAGCAGCTTTATCAAAAGCAATAACTCGATTGATAAGGAATTTTGAAGACTTACCGATCAAGTGTAATGACTTGCACCAATCCACATTGTCAAGGCCGAGATCACCCAAGTACTTTTCTTCCAGAGTTGACCTCTCGACCGCTGTCGTAATACTGGCTTTACCTTGCAGAACATATAACCCGTCCTGTAACACCGCCTTCATCACCATGAGAGCGCCCTTCGATACTTTCAAAACTCCACATTGGCCCATGTACTTGTAACCAAGAGCATCAAGACTTCCTAACAAGATAAATTTTTTTCCTATACCGAGGACATACCTAACATCTGACAATATTATCTTATTACCATCATACATCTTAATTCTAACTCTAACCACCCCGACAATATTACATGTCTAACCATCCACCCTAAGAATTCTACCACCCTCTGTTGACCGATAAGTAGTAAACAACTCTATTATCATGACAAATATGGTAAGAGCTACCCGAATCGAGAACCCACGGTGTACCTAACCGAACCGATGTAGTGAGAGACCTTGCCCCCTATCTACTGCAAGAGAGAATGTCTTCTTCTTTACCACTTCGCTCCGTTACCCGTATATTCGTCGATGCATTGACTTTTTGCCTTTGATAGTCCCGCTTGAGATGGCTTTCTTCGTTGCAACTGTAGCAAGTCCTTTTCCGACGCTTGACTTGCACCTGCTGCGAGACCTCTTCTTAGTCGATTTGTTTGTTGCGATAAGTCCTTCACCATCGCTACCCCGGTTACCAGTCCACTTCTTCCGCAACTCCTTCGAGTTCAACGATCCCTTGACGTCTTCCAAGGTGATGCTTATCCTCCCATAGAGTATGGTGTCGACGACACTCTCATAGGACTCCGACAAAGAACATAACAGCAACAAGGCTTGATCCACACCTTCTATCTTAACATCAACACTAGCGAGATCCATTACGATCCGGTTGAATAGATCCACGCGATCACCTACGGACTTTCCCGAACTCAATCTCAGCTTGAACAATCGCTACTTCAAGTATAACTTGTTTGTCAGGGACTTCTGCAGATATAGCAATTCCATCTTTTTCCACATTCCTCGTACTGAGCCCAAATCGCACACCTCTTGCAAGACTTTATTTGACAGGCTCAGTTGGACTATGCTAAGAGCCTTAGCCATGACCGACTTCTTCTAGTCTGTAGTCAGGGTCAGATCCAGCTTGTCCTCACCTCCTAATGCTCCCTCCAAGCCGTGTTAAACCAGTAAAACCTTTATCTTTATCTACCATAATCCGAAGTCCTTCTTCCCATCAAATTTCTCCACCTTGAATCTCGCGCCCAACATCTTTATCAGCTTCGAGACCTGTGCTTTGATACCGCTTGTTGTTCCAAAGACGTCCAAACGATATTAGAATCATGAGAAATAAAAAAATAACGACGCCAAATGTATGTGGTAAAACCCTTAAACGGAGGAAAACATCCACGGACAAAGTAAGAGTATCTACTAGATAGAAAAACTGGAGATTGCAACCGAGATATCACTCGTGTTTTCCAAACCCCCTTATCGACCCAAATCTCACCAAGAAGAGTCTTTCCAGACCTCTTAATTCTCCCACCTTTCTCACTCAAAAATTCTAGAGTTACAAAGAAAATATTCCCGAGAGAATTCTCAAAGATATCACCCAACACTCACCATCCCTTGTAATGTTAGACACTTGAGTACAAGACTCACTCCCTATATATAGATACAAGACTCCCCGTATCTCAAAGATATCCTAAAATTCATCTAGAATAATCTTCCCTTTGAAATATACAATCCATTTGGTTTTAAGGTCGATTTTTAAAATTTTAACTCTAACTTTAACTCTATTCACTGCACAACAAAGATCAACAAAACAATTATTATTTTTTCCTTTTTCTTCAATTTTTGTAACCATTCAATTCAATTTTTAATACTAAATTCTCTTAAGTATTCATTACTTTTTCACACTTTTTCTCATAATTCAACAATACAATCATTACAACCCAATTAAAATCAAAACTCAACTCTACTTAACTCTAAAACCAAATACACCAATATTTCCCCTTTTAAATAATATAAGTACATCATCAAAATATTCCTAATATCTCTTAAAAATATTTCACTATTCAAATATTCAAAAGATACATCGAAATCCCTAGAAAATAGGAAATATATATCGTCCCTTCCTCTTTTTGACCGATCTCGTTGCCACCTACTGGGACTTCAATTCTTTGGGTCTTTCGGGCTTAATGCGAGACATCTCCAACAATATATTTTTTCCTAAAAAATTTTGGGTAACAAATTTGAGGTTGCTTATTTATCTGAAACTTCTTGTATAAAGAAAAATATCCGCTATCTTTATTCTTTTTTCCTAACAATATATGATTTTTTTTCCTTCACACTGATGCACTAGTGATTCGTACTCCTCAGTTTGTTTGCTTAATTTTTCTTTTCAACTGTTTTTCTTTTTTTTTTGTAGCATTTTTTAATTAAATTGCCATCTTCCCTTGTTGAACAAAACGCATAAGGGGAAGCAGGTCACTTTTCCGAGCATCATCTGTCAATTCAAGACTAACTGACTAAGAATGTTTTCCGGGACTCCCAAAACTTGCATTTTTGATAATTATGATTGTTTGCTTCAAAACTTCGATTTGGAGAAATGCAAAATTCATAAAATAGAAATGCAGTGTTCTCTAAAATAAAGCCAGGTAATGCGATTTTCGTAGAATAATTGATTAACCGAACCTTGCATATATAGGCATTCAGCTAATTAAATTCAACGGGTGATCTCGGAGGAGATGAGCTTAAATTGGAATTCATCATCCCATGCATAAGAAAATGGCACAAGCGTAGTAAATGGCGCAATGATAGACCCATTTACGACGAGGCATTCCTTTCCTGGTATCTTCTTCAGTTGCACTGGGTCAATTTTCTTAACTGTTCCGTTCGGAACCCATCACAGTTAAGCCTAATTTGTCCTTGCACACTATTATATCCCGAAGGAGATAACAGTGAAGAAGAAGAGATTCGGAGAAGGAAGAAGAAGGATAGAGAGGAAGAAGACGAGGCAGAGAGAAACTAGGGAGAAATTGGGCTACAAGATCATTTCTGTTTCTCATTAGTTTTCCTTTCAATACAGTATGCTCCTCTTTATATAAAGAGAATCCCCCATATAAGTAAAAAGAAATATAAAAATGTAACTATTTGAATTACAAAACCAATGGGCTGGAGTTGGGCCATTCTTGGATTGGGCCATATGAATTGGGCCTGACACACTTTGAACTCCGGCTTTCCTTGTACCCTACCCCGGTCTTCTCTTGCCTGAGCCGACGGTCGTCTTTGGAGCACCTTTCGGTTGATCCTGCAATTATATGTATGATACATAGAGTAAGGAAAATTGCACTTACAAAGATAGATTTGGCTTTAGGGCCCATGGCTATGGCTCACACAAGTGAAACTTCCAATTGGATATCTAAAAAGTCTTTCCTATGAACAACCACAAATTTCAATAAATAAACAGTGATAAATCAAACTCATTTACTTCATTGGGCAAATCCATTTAAATTAATACTAGCCATTTCACCCGCACGTTGCATGCGATTTGTTTTTCGTAATATGAACTTATATATTTTTATTATAAAGTGTCTTTGAAAATATTAATTAGTTTATATTTATAGAACTAATTCTTTGATAATTGTCAAAATAACAATGATTGTAAATAAGATTAGTAAACACATGAATAACATTATTTTGTTATTTTGAATAAAATTAAGGTAATAATTAAACCTTTTAGTTTACCAAACAAATTCAAAATCGATATAGTAGAAGATGGATATATATCTTTCGCACAAAAATAAGTCTCTCGTAGCACACCAAAATGTAAATCACTCATAAAATTTAATGTTTCAACTTTAAGTAAATTTAGTAAAAATAGAAACTAAATTTGTTTCATTTGTTTTATGAACTTCTAAAGAAATAAATTCTTTTAGCACCATTTTTTATTTGTAAATGTAATTAATATTAACACAGAACTTGTAATAATTATTGGATATTCCAAAACTCCTTACAAATTAATTTTTTTAAGTAATTACTTGTGTGAAAAAAATTCAAAATATATTTCAACATCCTTTTTGGACTAAATAATCCAACTATGATTTCAAGAATATAATTAAGCATTTGTAGAATTGAAAAATGAAAAAATAAAATAATTTTAGTTAATTGAATTTGAAAAGATATTTCTTTCTAAATTGTATGCATTATTAGATTAACTTACTTGTATGATTTTTTCTAAGGTCCTTGCAATTTCAATAATGTAATTAAAATTACTTGTATGGAAATTTTCAAGAAATATTTCAATATCTTTTTAAACTGAAAAATCGAACTTGATTTCAAGAATATATTTAAGCTTGTGGAGTTGAAAATTATTAGATTAATTCACTTGTATTATTTTTTTTCTATTTTAAGTGCCTTTAATATGATGCATTAAAGAAGGTAGAGAAGATTCTTAATTTTAAATATCAAAATTGTAGGAGATATTTTGATTTATATCTTTTATACAAAAATGAATCACTTATAGAATTCAAATATTTCAAATTTAAGTAAACTTAATAGAATAAAACCTAAATTTATTCCATTCAGTTTATGAACTTTTAAATAAGTAAATAAATTCTTCCACATCACATTTAATTTATGAGTGGATTTAATATGAACATAATATTTGTAATAGCTTTTAAATATTATAATTACAATTTCAAGAATATAATTTAATTAATTGAATGTGAAAAGATTATATTTATTCCTAAATTATAGGAATTCTTCAATCAATTTCCTTAATATTCCAATTACGATTCAAGAATCTAATTAAGCATTTGTAGAATTGGAAAATGAAAAAAAAATATTCAGTTGAATTCTTAGATTAACTCACTTGTATTATTTTCTTCTAAGATCCTTACGATTTTAATAATGTAAGTAAAATTACTTGTGTGAAAATTTTCGAAAAATATTTGAATATTTATTTTAACTGAAAAATTGAATTTGATTTCAAGAATATATGTAAGCTTGTGGAATTGAAAATTATCAGATTAGTTTACTTGTATTATTTTTTATGTTTTAAGGGCATTTGATATGATGCATGAAAGAGGATAGAGAATATTCTTAATTTACTCGTTAAATCGAATATTGAAAAATGGAAATAATTTCAATAAATTGAATCTACAAAATTATATTTATTCATGTATTGCATAATTTTTGAAATCCATCCATTTAATGCATTAAACGGGTCAGAGAAGATGCCACACAAAGATTAATTTGTTTGCATTGAGAAGATGCCACGTGACGGGATTTAGAGAAGATAAAAGCGACACATGGCACATTCTGGTAAAGCCAAGAGTAACTCTTGGCGAAATCACATTTATCCTCACTCTATCGTACTGGCATTATATATTATATGTAGATGGTACGTGCTTTAAAGTACTGACGTCTAAGCTATTAACCGTTCCTATGAGGCGAATTTCTTGTACTGAATACATCAAATAATATTTCATCAAACATCATGATTCATATATATATATATATATATATATATATAACTGTGATACGTCCACGCGTGTCAATATCATCCAAAACTTGATGTGAGAACCACAAATCATGCATACCTATATATTTAATGTAACATTCATCTATATAGATTTCAAATTATTACTTTATATGTCCACATGTATATGAAGATGATGAATGGAGAAAGAATAGAACATCGGAACGAGAGATTAGTGGATGGATGATGCTTAAGACTGATGATTTGGGGTAATCCTTCAATCAGAAAAGTTTGGGGCCTCCTAGAGCTTTGGATCGGAGAAGATTGAAACCTAGATAATTTTTCGGGTTCCCACTCGTTATTCTTCTTTAGTCAGAAAGTATATTTCTGTGAAAAGAATTGGATGCTGCCTGATTCTATTCCATTTATATTAGATAGACGGAGACGGAGAGATGGAAATTTGCATATCCCCAATATTGAGACGAAAAGACTCGTGTCACCGACTAACGAGACAGACAAATCCATCTCTTCATGCGTCTCAAACAAGAGATGGGAATGGTGACGGTCTTTTTCGTCCTCAGATAGCATGAGACACACATTGAGACGAATACTTTTGTCTCTCCTTGGGCCGACACGAAAGCAGTTGTCCCCATGTACATCTCACAATTTTAGACGAATTATGAGATGAAAATTTCCCTTTTTATCACCGAGACAGAATTTTCCATCTTAAATTCTATCTCAATTTGATATGGACATGCATTCATCTCAAATTTCCATCTCTATTTGGCTGCTTTCCTGCAGTCACTTCCAAAAAAAAATTAAAATGAAAAGGCCATGGTGGGATAAGGGGTAGACATGAAAAAGACAAGGAGGAGGAATATAACTAAAACAAGGTCAGAAAAAATTAGACCCAAGGGGAGGACGTCCTGGAGAATGAGAGATCAGAAATGAACAAATTAAAGTCAACAGATGGCAGTTGTGCCATTGATACGGAAGGCAATAGGAGAAATAATCATGGAGACGAGGTTTGTTTGATTTTAAAATCATAATTTTAATCTACTTGTGTCTTACTCTATTTTTTCATCAATTAAATAACGCAATTATTATTATTTTTTTTATTTTTATCTTTTTCTAATTTAATAATAATTTTTTACATATATTTTTTTGACCATTGTTATAAGTAATTTTTTAATACTAGATTCTCATAATTATTCATTATTTTTTTTCTTTTTCACTAATTTTATAATAAATTTCCTCATATACTTTTTTTTAATAATAATTACGATTAATTTTTTAATAATAAATTGTTTCAATTATTTTGCGTTCATCCCGTGGAGTCAAGTACAGTAATAATTATACTCTGAAACCAAACGCAAACAAAAACATAGGCTGGCCATTCTCATAGAAGGAAACGGAGGAATTGTAAAAGAGGGAATGGTGGTTGCTAAGGGAATAGAGCAGAGGATGTTTTGTTGGCGGGATTGAAGTAGGTGACTTTTCCAAATTGGGGTTAGATAAATCTATCTATATATCTACAAACCAGAAGTATTTTGGAAGTTCTCGATGATAGTATGTTCATTTTTCATACTATCGAGTTTTTCTTTTATTTTTTTAAATAAATGCTAATAAATTAATATAAATAGACACTACTTAATCATGAATTAAGTAATAATAATAATATAAAATAATATCATAATATAATATAATATAATTGTTTTTAATTCAATCTTATAGGTCGATTTATAAAGTATTTAAATAAGGATGTTCCTTATGGAACTTAAATAATCCAATAATATTGTGGATAAGATACATCAATATAATAGCATAATAAGAGTCGGTCAAAGAATACATCATGTATTTTTAATAAGGGGAATTTACCTAAAATGACCTATAGTTTACCCGTTTTGTCAAATCTATCATATGCTTTTTTTTGTCAAATCTATCCCATGATTTACTTTTTGCATCAAATCTATCTCAGCATTATCTTTTCCGTCGACATTTAACGGTCGTGCTGACATGAAGCCCAAGTGGCAAGTGTGGCCCACTATCTCTTCACGTGCCACATCAGTACGGCTGTTAGATGTTGATGGAAAAGATAACACTATGATAGATTTGATACAAAAAGTAAACCATAGGCAAGATTTGACAAAAAAAACATAGGATAGATTTGACAAACGGGTAAACTATGGGCCATTTTAGATAAAAATCCATTTTAATAATGATGTTGAATTGTCAAAATTTTCAAATGCTTTATAATGATTGTATTAAATTGAAGTAGAATTTGAATATGAAACAAGTAATAGATGTTTTCCATCATATAATATTGTGCATGATTTTATTTGTTAGTTTCCTCGTGCATTGCACCATAACCCTACTAATGTGTATATATATATAGACCATTCTTTTTTTTTTTCCGAAGTGTATAAACGGTTCCTTTTATTTTGGTAAAAAAATTTATAACCGTTTTTTGGGTAAAAGCTAATTTTGAAGGTGGAGGAACACCTCTTTTATTATAATAATAACAATAACAACAACAGCAGCAGCAGCAACAACAACAACAACAACAACAATAATAATAAACAGATGCGCACTTAACTGAAGAGTTACGTCTCCTCGTAATGGGAGGCACGGGTTAAACCAAAAGTCATATCTTGCCATGAATGGTAGAAATAACTCTTTAAAAGATATTAGCAAGGATAGAATGAGAATTATGAAATGTGGAGAAACACCTCTTAAGCTCCATACATTTATATTAGTAAAAAATTTTGTATAACCCCTTTTTTTTGGGTAAAGCTTGTGAAGGGTTTTGAAGGAAAGGGTATAAACACAAGTCATCATGTTTACATATCTTGAATGGTAGGAATAATTGTATAGAAAATACTAGAATGGGTAGAATGAAAATTTTGAAATGTGTCAATATGAATTAGTTCAAATAGTTTGGTATTTGTTCTTTTAAATAAGGTATCTAGTTCGAGTTTTGTGAATGGAAAATATTCATGATTCATAGAGTTTTACCTCTTTAATGGACCTCTTAACTCGAACTAGATTAGTTGGGGTGCATTGGACTATCGCAGTATTAGAAATTTTAAAAGGTGGAGGAACACCTCTTATATTATTATAATAATAATAATAATAATAATAATAGAAGCGCGCTTAACTGAAGAGTTAAGCCTCCTCGTAATGGGAGGCATGAGTCAAACCAAAAGTCATATCTTACCATGAATGGTAGAGATAACCCTATAAAAGACACTAGTAAGGGTAGAGTGAGAATTATGAAATATGGAGAAACATCTCTTGAGCTCCATACTCTTATATTAGTAAAAAAAAATTGTATAACCTTTTTTTTTTTTGGTAAAGCTTGTGAAGGGTTTTGGAGAAAAGGGTATAAACACAAGTCGTCATGTTTACATATCTTGAATGGTAGGAATAATAGTATAGAAAATACTAGAATGGGTAGAATGAAAAGTTTGAAAGATGTCAATATGAAGTGATTAAACTAGTTTGGTATTTGTTCTCTTAAATAAGGTATCGACTTCAAGTTTTGTGAATGGAGAAGATTCATGATTTTGAGAGTTTTACCCCTTTAATGGACCACTCGGCTCGAACTAAATTAGTCAAGGTGCATTGGACTATCGAGTATCATAAATTTTGAAAGGTGAAGGAACACCTCTTTTATAACAATAATGATGATGATGATGACGACGACAGAAGTGCGCTTAACTACAGAGTTACGTCTCCTCGAAATGGGAGGCATGGATTAAACTGAAAGTCTTATCTTACCATAAATGGTAGAAATAACTCTATAAAAGATATCAAAAAGGGTAGAATGAGAATTACGAAATGTGGAGAAACACCTCTTGAACTCCATACTTTTATATTAATAATAGATAACAGAAATATATACAATTAACGCCCAACCTAGCCTAAAGATAATTATAGCTGTTCGTGAATTTTCTAATTTCAGGTTTTGGAAATTATTTTGAATAATCATTCCGCTCTTTATTTGTGTATTTCGAAATTTGGTGAATTTCATGTACTTTTTAATAAACCATTTTGTGCTGTTTTATAAAATTACGGCTTTTTGAAGTTCCCACTTGACTCCGGAGTGACAATTCTCTCTCCAAATTCCATTTTTTTTCAACTCCAATTTGGGAATGAAAATAGAAAAAAAAATCAAAGATAGGGAGATATTTCAAAATATACTTTTCTAACATAAAAGGGTTATATTATTTTACTTTTCTAACATCTCAAGAAAATTATAATATAGTCATTTATTTTAAATTTCTTTTATCTCACTCCTTTTTTTCTTAAAGTAATGTAAATCAGAAAAAGGCAAAACAATTCCTCTAACCTTCGCTACCCTTTCCCGTACAAAATTAATATATTATAGCCATCAACTAGTGCATGGCATGGGAACTTTTGTAAGAATATAAGGTCGAATTTATATTATCAAAAATAGTAAGAATATTACTAAGACAAAAATATATATATATATATATTAATAATATATTATATTATTTTATAATTAGAGTATGTGGGTTTAATTGTAAACGATATAAATATATTTAAACTATATCATACTTAAATAGTTAGATACATAAATAGTTAAAAAAAAAGAACTAGATCGAGCATTCAGATCACGCGTAAGTCAAATATATTAATATTCTTTAATTATATGCTAACATTTGATCGCACAATTTAAGTCTGTTTATTATTCACAAAATCAAATCCAATAACAAAAATTCACGAAATGAACTTCATCACTTGTTAGAATATATAATATTGTTTACATGTCATTAGTTCATAACAAAAGCTAAGTTGTATTCTATTTTCCACCGGAAAAAAAGCTGTATTCTATTCTATAAAAAAAAATTGCTTATCTAGTTGGTAAAAGCTTTGCTTTCGAAAAATGCTGAATTGTTAGATTAAAACAGAGATTATAGTCACGGGAACCATATTTATCCCTGTAAAAGTAAATCATATATTATGTTATCACTCATACTCCCTATAATCTAATACAGTTTATCAAACACAACAATTTCACATTTCAACTTACGATTTAAGAAAAAAAGTTTCACAGTTAAATTTTCCCTCCAATCTTCATTTTCCTTATAATCTAACGATCCTCCAACTATACACCCCATTTAATAATCACACATGAGTGAGGATTGCAAAATTCTTTCCCTTGCTCAATGGGTTACTTTCACAATGAGAACCCACGAAGAGATTTTATCGAAAAACGTTTTTCCGCCAAATATTATAATTTAGGATGTAACGTTCGAGGATTCTCAAGCATTATTTCCGAACCTCTCATCAATCCAAACCGCCCCATAGGTATTTTCTATTTTTCTTTGTGCCTATCGATTGGGTAATTTGTCTTTGTGCCCAATGATTTCTTCGATAGACTGGGTGATATTTTCTACTACCTTCTGTAGTATAAAGTTGGAGCACTATGTCCATAACTTTTCTCATATGCTCTTTGAAATTTTATTGGAAAGAGTTAATGTGTTGAAAATTGTTGCTGTGAATCAGCTCTAATCAATTTTCTGTTGAACATGCTAGGTCAGGTTTCATTATAAAATTGACCATTTCATTCATTTGCAAGCAAATATAAGGATATGTTCAAGAAGGTTATGACCCTCTCAGTTGAGGATGAGGAGAACGGGACTCAATTGCGATCATGAAGTTGTTCGACCTTGTGTTTAATTTGGCAAAAATGGAGGAGAAATTTAAATTTGTACGGGAGGCATATAAAAGCTAGAGATGTGGACCCTGTGATGTCCTTACAAAATAAACCAAAGTGGGGATAGAGTAGTAAATGAAGAAGAAATATTTCATGCTAAGTACATGCTATAATTGTTACGAGTTTATCCGGATGGCATGGACAGCGGAATCCAGTCGAAGGGCGCAAGCAAGGTGGGGGCAAGACGGCAATGCGAAGGACGGGTTGGTTCAAGAACAACCTATGTTCAAACCGGTGTGAGTGGACTCCCCTATAAACGGAAAGTCTGTACCTTCCACTATAAATAGAAGGGAAAAAAAAAATATATATATATATATATATATCACAACTTTTTACTGTTACGTCAATTTTATAATAACCTTTTAAAATTACACTATATAGTATATTGCTTAGGGTGATGTCAATTATGACCTAACGTCAAATTTTCAGTGAAAATTAAATAGACTGTCATACCCGTGGATGAATAGTGCACCCAAACTCTCGCCACATGCGAAATAACCCATATTCCGACCCGCTTCATGCCCTTTTATCCACCCGACTCCCTCATCATCAATAATCGAATCACATTCCCACCTATTCACATACAAAATTGTTCTTTCTGAAAACAACTATACCATTAATAGAGTGGAAAAAAAAATAGAACTTATTGCAGTTTATATAGTGAATAAGGGTTAAAAAATTATCAGATAGAAAAAGGGCAGTTTATAACTGTCAAATGAAATATAAACCTTAACTCATTTTCTTATGAAGAGAGAGTTTGTGAAGCTCGTGGGTGAAGAGGGGGGAGAAAGGGTAAAGCGCTGAACTGAAGAGAAATTTGGGGCTGCATTGAGGAAGAAGAAGTGTGAAGAGACAGGAATGGAATTCGGGCATTGATTGTGAGGAAATCGAGTGGGTAAAAAGACACTAGGTGGTCAGAATATTGATTATTTTGCATGTGGCAAGACTTTGGACGCATTATTCATTCACATGTACACCACGCCAACCTTCCGTTTACTTTTCATAAAAAATTTGATGTTCGGCCATAATTGACACTACACCCTAAACGTTGTGCTATATAATGTAATTTGAAAAGATTGTGATAAAATTAATGTGAAACCAAAAGATTGTTCTATAATATATATATATATATATATATATATTTATTTATTCCTGAATAAAAGGTGCCAATGTTTCCAATCCAAGAAATTTCTGTTATGGTTAAGCTGATCTCGATCCTCTATAAAATATATATATATATATATATATATATATTCCTGAATAAAAGGTGTTAATATTTCCCTAAACGTTGTGATATATAATGTAATTTTAAAATGTTGTGATAAAATTAATATGAAACCAAAAGATTGTTCTATAATATATATATATATATATATATATATATTTCCCTGAATAAAAGGTGCCAATGTTTCCAATTCAAGGAATTTCTGTTACCGTTCAGCAGATCTCGATCCTCTTCCCACTCAGGCATCGGAGGGTCAAGTATGCCATGATCACCTATTTTGACTTTCTTCGTCGATTTCATGATCGAGGTCGTCTGTTCAACCTCAGAGGAAGGTGAACTTGCAGTCATTACCCTTAGTATATAACAGAAAACACCCTTCGTACATAACAGAAAACAGAAAGTACGACCGACAGGAAGGACACAAGAAAGGAAGATCGAATTACAGTACAAAACCCAGAAAGATCCGTCTTTCATATGTCACAGGCAACTCAGAAGTACAAGTTTAAAAAGCTCGACATGGTAGAAGTAGTGATCTATACAAAGTTCGCCTGTAAAACTGAACAGAGCATGACAATGCCACGAAGAACTTGTACTCTGCCATTGGATGGCGATCCAGATACGACTCCTGCAGCAAGAGTCTGCAGTGAAGCTGCATGCAACTATAATGATTCCTTCGTTTATTCTCTAGCATCGGTTCTGGTGAATTTACAAGCAGTGAGACCACGCCACCAGAACTACAATTGCTAATAGAACCTATGCATACACAGTGCCACACCGCACGCTCAAGCGGAGATAGCATTGTGGGCCTGGGTTCTTTCTGCAATTCAAATACGTAATAGTTTGAGTATATATCAGCTTTTTTTTTATATATAGAAATATAGATAACAAGAAACAGAGGATGAAAGTACAACAGAATGAAACCGGGATGAATATGGTGGATGCTATGATTTCATCTGTCATTTACAACTACAGATTACTCGTAAATTCCTAAAGAAATTCCGGGTTTCACAACCCGGCATCCTTGATCATATGAACTATACAGCAATTACACCAGATTGACGTCCCTTCAGCGGATCCCTATATACAAATAGGAGGTATCAGAAAGAAGCAAGCAGCTGTAGTATTTGAGTATATCCTGTGCCTGTAGCTTCAGCTCTTTAGAACAAAACTTCAATGATGCTTTGTACCTTGCCGCGGGGGTATTGCTGACCTTTCTCTCTAAAAGTCCATGTAATGTTTGTGTGATTTTAGGAGTAACCTTTGAGATATCTTTCTCTTCCGAATTATAATGGATCTTGTGAACCGCTTGTTTGATTTCTTGAGCCAGCTCTCTCTCTCTTGAGGACATACGCGTACAGCAGCTCGTTCCATGTATCAGGAACACCAGGCAAGCACCAGTGACTACAGTCCTGCCGGTGAAGGGATGCAGGCCCATTGCCTGGCCCAAGGTAGTACAAAGAGGAGTGCCCATCCTTCCGTCGGCCTGTGAGGCCCGTTATGTTCAACAGCTCGAGCTGCTTCTGCCCTATATCACCGTACCAGTTCTTCAACACATCGATTAGGATCACTTGGTGAGTGGAAGCTTGGGAAAAACTGGGACCCAAGTCAGGCAAATTCTCTAAGTGACAGCTTCCCCCTGTTTTCCAGTCCCCGCCCCTGTCGAATTCAATGATACAAGTAAATGTGTGAATCGTACGATAGCACGAGTTAATACCGATTGTGATAAAATGCAGAATACCAAACATGGGAAGAAGCTCAACAAGAGAATGATGGGTTATAAAATGGCAGAGACGTATATCAGTGAGGCATCGAACCTGAAGTGGACAGGAGCGTAAGAGCGAAAGTAGACCTGAGTCTTGCTCGTATTTACGTGAGCACTAATCCAATCAATTACAGTCTCAATTGATTGCCGGTATGCATCCTCAACGCTCATATTCATCTTCACCTCGGGCCCGACTTGGAAGTGACACCCCCTATTGTAGATTTACACAAAGCATACTTGTGATGCCAAAAACATGTTTGAATGAAACCACAAACAAATGCACCATTTGCACTTCTCCCAGAGCTCAAATTGATAGCAACACTAATAACAAAAATATCTAAATGGAAGCAGATACGATTGTACAAGAACTTCAGAATTCCACACAAGAAACTGCAAGTAAAAGGAATAGATTTTTAATGCAATCCCATTAAAATTCATTGACTTTGAAAACCATATATCTTTTTTTTTTTTTTTGGCTAGGTAATATGAGAAAACCATATATCCTGAGATAAGTCTAAATATGGTTTGCAGCTGCCAGGTGAGATATCTGTCGCAGAAAAGAAAGACCCAAACGAGAAAGATAGTTGAAAGAGAGATCAAGGCCACACTCATTACATACGTAACATACCCTCTTAGAGTTTTCTCATAGTTCCACCAATGGCCTGCATTGAAAATCAATATGTCTGCATCCTTCCATTGGCTGGCAGTCCAGTCAATCAGATCGAGTTTTAAAGTACACTTGACCTCCTCAGGGCTTCCTGCTGGAGCCCGGCCTTGGACCACGAGGAACGGTGCTCGATAGTACTCAACTGTGCAGTTGAATTCCTCGAACTTGAACACCAAGAACCCCATGTGCTTCGTGATGGACCTACCATTCGCCTCATAGATTGAGGATTTGTTGGAGACAGCAGAGGCGAGCATACAAAGAAGGGATTCCCATTGGTTCCTTCCTATTGAGTCCCCAACGAATACGACCCGTCGATTCCGGAGTCTTTCTAGCATATCATCTGCATCAAATCTGTCTTGAGCAAGAAAAAAGGATGCTGAGTAAGGTGATAAAAGATTCGACTTACAAAGAAAGAAACCATTTCTCAACAAATCTGATCATCTGTTGGTATAGCAACCACCATGGAAGGAAAGCTCTTCCCTGAATGAAATGGAACTTCCCTAGTAGGAACTAGAAAGTTTTAAAGGACGAAAGCAGTACTCATGGAAATGCGTCCCATCCTACAATGAGGGAATTTCACAGGACCATCTAGTGGATTAAGAAAAAGAATCTTTCGATTGCTGCAAGGATCGTTGTAGGAACTCGTATATAATACAGGCAGCATATGGAAACATAAGGAAGAGAAGGGAGTAGTTCTTATCTATCCGCTTCACCTAGTCGAGTCCCTCAAAATATATTTAGAGAAACCAGTTCTTAAAAGAGCAGGGAAAGAGCTCCAATTCGCAAACTATTTTGCACTTTGTTAACTACTACGGGCTCTGCCTGATTTTACTTATTTTGAAGCATGCTCGTCTTTCCAATTTGTCACCTCATAGTGAGGGTGGCATGACTCATTAAAGTAGAATATTCTGAATATTTCACATTAATATAAATCCCTCTGCAAATATTGAATGGCGACTAGCTAGCAAGGGGAGAGTCTCAAATGAGAGGTTCGAAGATATGAATCTAAAGCTAGAGAATAGTTCGGTTATTTCCCTGAGCCTCCATACTAATTCAAATTCGACATACACAAGCCACATCTAAAATGTATCACCAAGCACAGAGCTATTTGCTCATCCACGGATACCTTATCGCCTTCAATTATTCATTAACTTGGTGATTTGAAACACTTCCCTGTAACCGGAAACTGTGAAGAACTTCATTCTTATGATGCTACAAATACGAACTAACAACCAAGGATTTTAGCTAAAAGTAATCCATTTAGCAAGCACCCGGCTAGAACAAAATTAAATGAATGAAGTTAATCGGCTCTGAAACTCTAGCTTGTAAAAGACTTCCGATTAACAAGCCACAGAAATCAGGGAAAGATGGCGAGAACTGCGGCAAAACACAGTAACAAAACACATTAACAACCAAATCCTTATTCTCCTGAGCAGTTCGAATTCGACACTCTCGTAAACCGATTTACCAAGCTCCGGCCAAGAGCACGACTGACAGGAAAAAGGAAGACAGAGAAAGACAGTTAAAACAACTTCCGATTTGTTTATACGAGAAAACAATGCAACCTACCCAGGATACACTCAACAATTGCTCATCAACCAATCAGAACACTGCTCGGAGATCAAATTAACAAGAAGCAAACCTGGGCAAGTTGCAGTTCTTGGGTTGCCATCTCCACTTGGTGTAAAAGCTATCAGGCCTTCCATTCTCAGAGCACCTAAACCCATCATCCAATAGGGAGCAATCCCTGCTCTCATACAGAGGGTATCCTTCATCCCAAACCCAGTTTCCATCGAACACATCGCACTCGTTGCCCCCATCATCGAAAAACCCCGGCCGCTCATTCCTGCCCACAAGCGTGGAGAAAGGACTCCCCAAAGAACCCAGCCCGGCGGCCTTCAGCCGCAGCGTCACAGCCCTGTAATCCAAGCAAAAGAAAGACCCGACAAAGATGGAAGCAACGAAGAGGAAGCCCAGCACCCCAAAGGAAGGCTCCAGGGAGTTCCAGCGCTTTAATCTCTTAAGCAAGTCCAAATGGGTCATCTTCTCTACTTATCCCACGGCCGAATCCTTCGGTTTCTTGGACATCTTGGGGCCGAGGAAGAGGAATGATGAGGGGTCATGGGAAGGGTGGAAGAAGGGTACAAAAAGAAAGGACCTTTGAGAGGGAGAACGAGAGCCTATGGGGTCTATGGCTCACCAGAAGCCATTAATGGCGGAGATATCCATTTCCAGAATAAGGGGTTCCCCCCCATTTCATCACTTACTGGTAATTACTACAAACAGCAACAGGATCAGTGGTTAATGCGCGAGACCACTTTCAAGCATTCAACACGATCCCGCCTTCCTTTTCCGTCTGATGATTATGAGCGAGAAAGTGAAGTGCCTCTCAAGTATTCAAAACACTTGTCAGTGTTCCTTCGCCGGCCGGGAGATGAGACAATGAATGAACTAAGAAACTCCGGCCCGAGCACAGAAACTAACAAACTGCAACCGGGAAAATTTTCAATTGAAGTTAGGCAAGAGAGAAACTGAAGCTCGGCAGAAGACTCTGTTGCCAAGGGGATAGCGAGAGGTAGCACTGACAGCGTCGTGGAAATTGTGTGGCTGTGGGCAAGAAGAAGAAGAAGGGGAAGTGGGAAAACGAACGATTGACCGTTTTGGACTATTGATCTTTTCTTTTTTTTCTTTCTTTTTTTTCTTAAATTTTATTATTGTCATGTTGATGTAGGGCGGAAAATCCGGGGGGACATACGATATTCCGACAGATATACTTCTGCAATTAGTCAATTAAAACAAGACAAAAATGTTATCTTCTTTTTCGACGGCGAAAAAATTGCCAAAAATCTTCTTGCTGGAGAAAACAAAGGTCATGCACGTTGTGTTAAACGTACGTTTCAGATATTTTAATACTTTATATTATTAAGATTAAGATAACAGCATAATTATAAACAAAAAAAAGTAATTAGTTATTGAAAAGAGGTCATATTTAATGGAAATTAGTTGATACACGCACGTTATGCGGAAATTTTTTGTCGCATGACCAAAAATGTAGATAGAAGAAAAGATATTTCAAAATCATATATTTGAACAGATAAACATAATAGACACTTATGAATGATAACTGAAACATTGTATAAAAGTTAGAGTACAGGAAAACTATAATGAGTGGAAAGGTGATATAAAAAAATGAATCTTTAGGTATTATATTTAGAAGGCATTTTGTATATTGAATTTAAAAGATATTACGTATTTTGGGAGATCTTTTAAATTATTCAAAAATTTTAAATTTTTCAAAAAAATTAACTACATATTATTACGTATATATAATACAAACAATAGCTCAAGCACGTTGAATATGGTACAAACGAAATGCTGTAAATATTCAATACATTGAAATTGAAAATTCAATATAATATCGAGCTAAGGGTTTCGTATTTGGATTCCATGACGCATTATGTTTCTACTTGTTGGCTTTTTATATTACAATAAATAGATATACACATAAGGTGCATGCATGAATGTAATTTATTTTTCCCACATGCAAGTATAAAGCTATATGCTACTCCAAAAATGTGTTGAAATCCTTTCGTTATTCTAAACAAATAAAATATAGATATAATTATATCATATACATCTTTTCGTAAGATTAAATATTACTCATATTTTTCAAGATAATAATTGAATATCATAATTTTTCTTAAATTAAAAATAAAAAAATCGAGAAAATTTAGAGGGTTGAGAGGTTAGCCAATGAAACTTGGGTTAATTATCCAGAAAAACATGACATTTGTACTTTTTTCTAAATATAATAAGACCTTTAAAAAATAGCACACAAATGCACGACATTTATATTTTTTCCTAAATATAACCCGACATTTTGAGAGTAGCACAGAATGCATGACCTTTGCCTTTTTTTTCCCTAAGTATAGCACGATCTTTCAAAAATAGCACTAAAAGGAATTACCTTCAAGTTTAGCTGTGATTCTAGTACGGTGTCAATTATTTGTCAAATGTAACGGTAATAGCTAACAGCGCCTCGTGGCATAACATGATTAAATGAATGGGAATCACATATTTTTATTTAATTAAAAAACAATTCTAAAAATTTTAAAAGAAGATTTTTTTTTAAGGAAGAAAAAGAAAGAGCGGATTATAGAATGCAAGGGGCGCAATTGGGGCTCCATAGCTAAAATGAAAGCCTCCAATTTCGGGGCTCTTTCGATTCTGACAATGGATTCCCTGATTATGGCCACCATCCACATAATTAGGGTTATACTTCGGTGGCGACCCTAATTGGGAGATTGTAGCCACCGGCGTAGCCACCACCGTCGACCCCTTCTCCCTTTCCTCTTATTAAGTTGAATCCCTTTTCCTTTCTTTAATTTTTTAATTATTTTTTAATTAGATAAAAACATGTGGGGTTTACTCGTCCAATCATGTTGTGCCACGTAGCATAGTTAGCTCGACATTAGCCGTTATCGTTACAATCTGATAGAATAATTGATGTCGTGCTATATGCGTAATTAAACCTGAAAGTCGTGCCTTTCGGTGCTATTTTTTAAAGAACGTGCTATATTTAGGAAGAAGTGCAAATGTCGTACATTTATGTGCTACTCTCATAAGATCGTACTATATTTAGAAAAAAAAATGCAAACGTCGTGCCTTTCTATACTACTTTTAAAATGTCGTACTATATTTAGAAAAAAGTGCAAAAGTCGCACTTTTTTAGGTAATTAACCCATGAAGCTTTAATGTCTAAAAAATTTCGATATATATTACATACAAGTAATACAGAGAAATAATTAAAATACGTCGAATACAACACAAGCAAAATATAATATAGATTCATCGAACTAAATCCAAAGGTCAAATTAGTGGCGGGAAGAATACAATGCATCCTCTACGCATTAAGCGAATACATGCATCTCCTCCTGATGAATTAAATTTTCAAAATACTTGAAAGGTCAATTAATATAGAGCTGAGAGCTCTTCAAAAATAGAGCAGTGTGGCTCTCTAAATAAGGCGTCGTTGTTTTTATATATTTATATTGATTGCATGAGAAGCTCTTTTTAGAGCTTCGATGTGTACACGGCTGGCATGACATATACTTTTTTTTTTTGCAACTAAAATAATTCTTAAAATCTTGAAAAAAAAATTCATATCCCCGATCTGACATGTAATGCACATAAAGAACACGATATTGAAAACAACGGAAAAAATTCGTGAAAAATTAAAGAGAGAAAAAAAAAGGGTAAAGCGAAAGCAGGACCAAGAAAATGGGCTTTGACTATATATCCTAGTATAGATTCTTGAGAGATCCTTTCTTGCCACGTAATTTATAAAAACATTAATTAGATTGCAATAAATGAGATAATAGTGTCAATGCCTCGATTAATTATCATAATTATTCTTTAGTTATTAATCTTATTATAGCAATCAATGAGAGGTGTGATCATTTACGATTTTCTCATTAGTATAGGTTCTTTAGCGATCCAACTTATTATATAAAACTAGACGAATTGGCGCGGTATATGCATGGGGTATAATTGTTGTGATAATTCACAAAACTATTATTATAAGTTCATCCATCTATAGCCACCATAAAAATGAATTTTTTTTATTCTCATACATATTTCCAATATTTTATGGATGTAGTCTCTCCATTTGAGATGTTGAGCAATTTCAGTACAACCCACGGTAAAATTACAATCAGGTATATTAGTTCTCCCTAATTCTACATATCCATTAATGAATATACTTTATTTCATTCAAGCAACGAAAAAAAGAAGAACAATACATAATATACCAAATCCCATATATTACATGATTGTATCTTCTATAAAAAATAAAGATTGTTCAGAGGCTGAATGAACTAAATTTTTTATCTCTGATTAACACATAATCATCTACCTATTTCTCGGTTACAGGGGAGGCTTAATCTTAGTCTACCTTAGAAAATCCTATATCATCTCATCCCTATCTTTATCCCAAACCCAACGATCAAACCTAGCCTAAATGTCTCATGGATAGTTGAAGTAGCCCTCGCAATATTATAGAGGAGTAACATGATCGATAAATACGACGTTGTGAAAACAAGCCATCTTCTTCCTCTCTCTCTTTCCGATTTCCTTTCTTGTTGCTGAGTATTATGGAAAGATTTTTCTTCTTATTATATTTATGTACATATCTATGTATACCATACTTAGGATAGCCCAATTTAGCCGTAGACATTGCTTTCTTTTTATTGCTCAAGCTTGAGTTGTATACATACCGATGAAATGAATGTCAAATTCAACTTCTTCAGTCCAATATCGGTTTCTTGACATGATATCAGAGCATCGATCGTAAGGGCAATCGTCAAGTACTATTTTTTGCCGGCCGATTTTAGGTCGAGCTTCTGTCCTACCAGTTTCTGGACTAAGCATCCTTCATTATGGGTTCACTCATCCTACCAATTAAGAGCTGAGTTTCATCAGTCAATCCCAATTCTTTGAGTTATTGAAATGTCGAAAAGTACAGAAAGCAGTAAATCTGCTGCAAGCATACCTCCAGCATATCTCCTCTATTCCTCAGATGGACTCGGGACTAAATTGATTTCCTACAAACTCAATGGTAGGAATTATAATATGTGGTCATAGGTGATACAAACTGCACTTCAAGCTAAGAATAAACTTGGCTTTATCGAAGGTAAAGTAACACAGCCGGTAGAGGGAGATCCTTACCATGAACAATAGGTAACGTGTAATTCGATGCTTGTTTCCTGGATTTTTAATCATTTAGGTGAAGAATTGCAGAACTCTGTGGCCGGAGCAAAGAATGCCAAGATTTCTGGGATCATCTTAAGGAGCGTTTCTCGCAAGGAAATGAGACAAGAATTCATCAACTAAAAACCGAGATATGCTTGCTCATGCAAGAGAAGAAATCAGTTTCTGAATATTACTCGAAATTGAAGTCTCTTTGGGACGAATTGGAGTTGTATCTTAACTTACCAGCATGCACCTATGATGTTGGAGCTCAACTCGTTGCCCACAAAGAGAGAAGGTTCACCAGCTCCTTATCAGACTCAATCTCGATTTTTTGACAATCCGGTCCTAAATGCTGAGTATAGACCCTCTTCCAAATGTCAATCGAGCCCACTCCATGACCGCACATTGAAGCTCAACGATTGATCACTCGAGGAAGGGATTTGAGCTTTGAAACGATGGGTTTCGCGGCCAAAATCGCGAATGATTTCGGGGGCAGTAACCCTAATTTCGTCAGTTCAAATAAGGGAGACTTTAGGGCTTGGAGTCGACCTTTCTGTGACTATTGTGGACGGAATGGGCATCACCGAGCCACCTGCTACCAGCTCAATGGATATGCGGCCACCGATCAACGACATCAACGAAGTTCAAAGGGGAATTCATCCGGACAATCGCGGGCAGGAAAGTTTGGGACTTTTTCGCCCTCTATTCCACAGCAGCGTGGAAATGTTGGTTTCGGGTTCAGATCATCCAACCCGGGACAGTCGGGCAGTTATTACGAGGGTGGCCCATCCAACACACGTTCGGCCCATCCGACTCGCGGACAGTGGCGGCCTAATCAGTCGGCCCAGCATCCTACTCCTCATGTTTCAGCAGGCCACATGGCAACCCAGACCAAAGCCCATGGCGATCAGTTAGTAGACCTCAGCCGTTTAGCCCATCTCTCTGAGGCTCAGTTACAGCAACTCGTCTCGGTGGTCTCACGAGATGACGGTGAGATTAATCGATTAAGTGGTGAGAACTTTATGCCCATTAATTCCAAACTTGATTGGATTATTGACTCGGGAGTTTCATGATGCATGACTGGTACTTTGGATAATCTTTTTGATGTTACTCCCATTAATAATGGTCCAATTATTCATGTTCCGAATGGAACAACTAAGGCCACTTTTATTGGGAAAATCTCCTTTGGAGCTAATATCGTCGTTCATAACGTTCTTTATGTGCCGGATTTTAATTGCAATTTATTGTCCGTGGCTCAATTATCTCGGGAATTTAATTGTAGTATACACTATATCTATGGTCTATGTTTGATTCAGGACCGCACCTTGGGGAGCATGATTGGAGTGGATGAACTTCACGGGGGAGTCTGGCTTCTACGACGAGTGTCATCATCATCTCAGAGAGCGCGGCCACTGAAAGCAGATACTGATGACATTTGGCACAAGCGGTTGGGCCATCCTTCTTATCGAATTCAGTTTAAGAATGATTCCATTTTTCTGCATCGTTCAGATAATAATGCGCCTTGTGACGTATGTTGTCGAGCCAAACAGACACGTTCAAGCTTTCAAATAAATTCAAATAAAGCATATTTTCCATTCCAATTAGTACATTGTGACATATGGGGACCTTACAAGGTTTCCTCCATTACTGGTGCTCGGTATTTCTTATCAATTGTGGATGATTTTAGTCGTGGTGTGTGGGTATACCTTCTACGAGATAAGTCAGAAGCATAAGGTTTCTTGATCAGTTTCTACCAGCTGGTTAAGAATCAATTCGACCATACAGTGAAAACAGTGCGAAGTGACAATGAATCGGAATTCATAAGTCGAGTCGTTCAAGACTATTTTTTCGTCAATGGAATCATTCACCAAACCACCTGTATTGACACACCTCAACAAAACGGGCGGGTCGATCGCAAGCATCCTCACATTCTTAATGTAGTCGGGGCCCTAATGTTTCAAGCCTCCCTCCCTATTGAATTTTGGGGTGAGTGTATTTCTGCTGTGGCGCATCTTATCAATCTCACACCTTCAAGCGTTCTATCAGGCAAGGCACCATTTGAACTGCTTTTTCATAAGAAACCGAATTATCAGCATATTCGTGTTTTTGTGTGTCTTTGCTATGCACATAACAATCCTCGTTTCAAAGATAAGTTTGGACCACGATCAAGAAAGTGCATCTTTATTGGATATCCTTTTAGGAAGAAAGTTGGCGAGTTTATGACTTGGAGAATCACGAGTTATTTTATTTCTCGGAATGTTCGTTTCTATGAGACTGATTTTCCGTTCAGCAAGGAGCAACCTAATGATCCGACCAATAGCGGTATACGATTTTTAGATAATTCGAGCCCAGCAAGGGGAGTTACTAGGCCATTTCAGCTCCAACTCAGCCCAAGATACGGGCCCAAGATCAGCAATTCAGGGGGAGCCCATCCCGATAGGCCCAACATATGCGTCTGGGCCACGTTTGGCCCAATATCCTTTAGCAGAGCCCAATCGGTTACTTCCACCCGCACCGCTCGTTACTTCTTTTGCTCTATCCGACCCGATCTCTATTAGGCCTACTCCAGTCCAACTTGTCTCCTCTCCTCATCTTCCTCAGATTCAGCCCACTCTCAGCCCGATCCGCGAACTAATTCACCTCCCGCGTCTTCAATGGACAACATTGCTCGTTCTAAAGCTCCACGTAATATTCGTATACCGAATTGGCTCAATGATTTTGTTTCTCACAGTGCTCGTTGCTTTGAGCCTCCCCCCTACTTAATCACCAACTCCGTCACATTCCCCAGGTATGTTTCATCCTCTAGACCATTATCTCACATATTCGGATATCAATGGCACACAATTGTTGTTTCTTGCTGCCATTGATTCCGACACAAAGCCAAGGACTTACTTTGAAGCGGCCAAAAATCCTCGTTGGTGGGGCGCCATGGCTGATGAAATTCGTGCTCTAGGACAACGACACTTGGGTAGTTCAGTCACTACCAACTGAGAAGAAACCCATTGGATGCAAATGTGTTTTCAAGATTAAAAGACGAGCAAATGGCACTGTGGAACGCTATAAAGCTCGCCTTGTGGCGAAAGGATTCAAGCAGATTGAAGGGGTCAACTTCCACGAAACTTTTGCCCTATTGGCAAAATTAGTCACGGTACGCTGTTTATTGACCATTGTTGTTGCTAAGAATTGGGAAATGCATCAGCTAGATGTCAACAATGCTTTTCTCCACGGGGACTTGGATGAAGAAGTTTACATGTCTCTTCCCCTTGGTTTTCGTTCGGGCACTACTGGCCAAGTTTGTCGGTTGCGGATGTCTTTATATGGCCTTTGTCAAGCCTCCCGCAATTGGTATTATAAATTCGTCACTGCCCTCATCCATTATGGTTTTCGACAGTCAAAGATTGATCATTCTCTCTTCACTTTTTCTTATGGTGGTGTGTTTCTTGATGTCCTCATTTATGTGGATGATATGATTCTCGTGACTAATGATTTTGTCTCCTGTACTCATTTCAAGGATTATCTTCATCAGTGCTTCCGTATTAAGGATTTCGGACCATTATCCTACTTTCTTGGGATAGAGATTCTCCGAAGCGATTCCGGCCTTTTTCTCAATCAACGGAAGTATATTTTGGATATTCTCACTGAAGCCGGTATGTTGGGTTCTTGGCCTGCTTACTCTCATATGGACCAACAACATCGGTTGTCTCAGGATAGCGACGATCCTTTTTTCTGATCTAGGACAATATCGTCTTCTTATTGGTCGTCTATTGTACCTCACAATCACCAGGCCAAAACTTTGTTATCCTATTCAGATCTTATCGCAATTCTTACAGGATCTTCGCCAAGACTACTGGGATGCTGCCATGCGAGTGCTCCGTTATCTCAAGCAATCTTTGGGACAAGGGATATTTCGCCGACCGACTTCGCTACCTTTGACGGCTTATTGTAATGTAGATTGGGCCAGTTGTCCTATGACAAGGCGGTCTCTAACTGGCTATTTCATTACCTTAGGCGGCAGTCCCATCTTTTGGAAGACCAAGAAACAAACGACGATCTCCAAATCCTCCGCTGAAGCGGAATACCGGTCCATGGCGGCAACTGTTAGTTAGCTCTTATGGCTTCGTTCTCTCCTCCGATCTTTTGGCGTTTTTCATGCTGGTCCCATGCGCATGTTCTGCGATAACCAAGCGGCTCTCCACAGTACCTCTAATCCAGTATTCCATGAGCGCACCAAACACATTGAGATAGATTGCCATTTCATTAGGCAACACCTATGTTCTGGAGCTGTTGAAACATTACACGTGTTTATGCGCTTTCAATTGGCAGACATATTTACTAAGGCATTTGGACGTGATCAATTTCATTTTCTCCTCGGCAAGTTGGAAATTCGAAATCCTCATTCTCCAACTTGAGGGGGAGTATTATGGAAAGATTTTTCTTCTTATTATATTTATGTACATATCTATGTATACCATACTTAGGATAGCCCAATTTAGCCGTAGACATTGCTTTCATTTTATTGCTCAAGCTTGAGTTGTATACATACCGATGAAATGAATGTCAAATGCAACTTCTTCAGTCCAATATCGATTTCTTGACATTGAGTGCTTCAGTTGGTCGGAGATTTCCATGGAACAGTAGCATATTAGTCGCTCTGTATTATTTTGTTTGGCATGAGCAATAACATTTAACTTGTCTTAGTTTCAATCAGTGTATATTCGACCCAAACATTTCCACTTCCCCCTCCAAAAGCAAAAGGAAAAACTCATTCAGATTCAACGTTCAAGGAGAAATTCATATGTTTGAGACCCTCCATTGACAAAGAATACCAAAGAATAATACGACCACACCAATCATCCTTGTTTTGAACAATCAAGGAAATCCTGTTTTTCACCGAGCCGGTGAAACAATGTGTATCCTCAACTGATTAGTCAAGATTAGTTCCGTTGAAACATCAAGGTGATTTGACTACAAAATGCTTTCAGTGGATCTCAAACACTTAAACTTCACATAAGCTCTCGAAAAATATAATTTTGGTAAGATGGAATTGGCTTTTTTTTTTTTTTTCCTTTTTCATGTTGTGTAAAGAAAGGGAGCATTCCTGTTAATGCATGGCGCTCTATATAATTGAAAATGGTTGATTTCGAAATAAAAGAATGTTCGGTTGTGGTAAAAAGAAAAATGTTTGATAATGGATTTATGGTCAATACACAATGAAGGGTCTCTCATGCTAAATAAAAAAACGACAAAACTCACTTTTTGGTCCTTGAAAGGTACAACGCTATACAAATTAGTCCCTAAAAGAATTTCGTTAGATAAATCAGGATTTGCAAATGAAACGTTAGAACACGTTAGTCCTTCCGTTACCTTTCACAGCTCGTCCCTGACAGAAAATACTGGCATGTCCCGTTAAGTGGTGACATGGAACATTAAGTTTTACGTTGGCAATTTTTCCCCCCAAAGATGACGTCGTTTTCTTCTTAATTTCTTCAAAAAAAATTAAAAAAAAATTTACTGTGATCATCTTCTCGGGGTAGATCTACCCAAACTGATAGAGAGAGGGACGGGATTGGAGCCCCCATTTTCGACGACCTCCCTCCCTTGGATCTGGCCCCCCTTTCCGGCGACTCTCTCTTCCCCTTCGATTGTCTATCTCCTCTGCTTCCCTGTCCTGCATTGTTGAAGTTCTGCAGTGCCTCCTCTGTTGCAAAAAAAAAAACCCCGACCGCCGACAATTCCCTTCCCGTCCCCTCATCGCCTTCTTCTCATGGTTTTCTAGCGCCATTACAGATTACCTTCAATCCTCTCCACCCCTACATCATTCACTCGTACGAATTCTCAGAAAAAGTGCCCTTGCATAGAAGAAGGAGAAGAAGGTGAAAAGGGATTGGCAATTCGAGGGTAAGGTCTTGAGGTGGATCTTTGGGTTAATTCTGATTCTAGCCGTGGATTTTGGTATCTCGAGATAGGTTTCAGTCACTTTCAGGCCCAAGCTGTCCACTGATCGAGTGAGCTATATTGGCAAGAAATCTCAGGTTGAGGATGGTCTAGAGGTGAAGCTAAGGCTGTTGCAAAGAGCATTGCGAGCTTTTGTGGAAGACAAGGTTTCAAACTGTAGTGATGCGAACTCCAATTGGCAAACTGTCATTCTTGAGTATAAGAGGAGCTCAATCTTGGATAATCATGGAATTTTTTCAGCTCTAACGGAACTCTTGAAGTATCGTATCTCAGGATTAGCAAAGAGAATGAAACAGAAGTCCTGGTATCTCATTGCTTCAGGTGGCTCGGGGAATAAACTTAGAAAGCTCAGAAAGGATGGTACCGATGTTCCAACATAATGGCTTCATCTTTTCGAAGATAATGTGGAAGTTCTCATTTCTTGTGAGAAATTTGTCTAGCCTTTCTCTTCTGGTAGTCTATCAGTTGGACAACAATATTATCAAGGAATGTGATTTGCCCCGTTTTCTGCATAGCAAATAGAAGCTGTGAATGAGTAAGCTATGTAAATTTATGAGCTAGTTGCGGTAATAATGTAAAGACATCTCAATAACATTCCCGATAGTTCATAGATCAGATCATAAAGCCAATCGAAGTAACTGATAAATTTTCATGGAAAATTTTGCACGATAATCATTCACCATAATAATCTGTAAAAGAGCACACACCATCCTTACAATTGTAAAAACGAGTTCAATTTCTGACTATTAATTAATTGCGAATGCATGAAGCAGTGTTTTTCTTTCAGCAACCCGCAAGCAAGAGCCAATTTCTCCGGTGCCAAAGAACCCCTTCTCTCTCTCTCTCTCTCTCTTCATCCATGAGGTCAACATAAAACACAATTTACACTTGAACAGTACCCGAGCTGCTTCAGCTCCTCGACCACCTCTTCTAACTTCTTGCAAATATGATATGTAGATTCGTGGTTCCGATGTTAGAGATTCATGCATCTCACTATCCTATTTAATGCTGCTACACCCTCTCTCCTTCGAAGGGGGCTCGGATCTGGCCTCCCTCCCTCTCTCTATCTCTACTGGTTGCTAGAAATGGGGCTCTGATCACTGTACTAGACCTCCTTGCCGAGGCCGTTGCTTCTTCTTCTTCTTCCTTACGGTCGTCATCATCTTCCTCATTGTCTCCGATGTGTTTGTGGGACCCAAGGGATCGATGGGTCTCGTGTTGTTGATGGTCACGGGTGCAAGCTCGTTGGTCGAAGAACTCGAAGTTTGGAGGGGACGGAGGATAGAAGTTGTCCTAATTTCAGACGAAGGACGCCTGAGAAGGGGTACTCGAGTAGGTCGAGTTCGCGTAGGCGATTGGGTAGTATTCGGAGTTGGTGGTGTAATCCGATTTGAGGGATCGTGCCTGGGAGGAATTGGGGTGGGGGTGGTGGTCGCGGTGGAGGAAGAGGAGATGCTAGAGGAGGAAAGAATGTGGGGGAGCTTGGAGTTGGCGATGGTAAGGGAGATCGGGGGCGCGGGCGGAGGCGGCCGGAGAGAAGGGGACGGGGAGGGGATTTGGGATGGGGCCGGACTGGGGGGCCGGAGGGTGGAGGGTGGAGGAAGATGCTGGGGTCTGGTCAGAGGTGGCTTTCTTTATTCAACTATTTCGAGGGAAAAAAATGATCATGTGGAACTTAACGTTCCATGTCACAGGATAACGGGATATATCAGCATTTTCTGTCAGGGATCAACTGCATCTTTCAATGGAAGGACTAAACATTGTACATGACCTGTTCAATTAGTATAAGATATATCTTTCAGGGACGTGTTTTCAAAAATTGCATCTTTCAGGGACCAAAAAGTATGTTTTGTCAAATAAAAACTTCTCTAATTAAGGTTTCGCAAAAATAAATATAAAATCAACTTTTAGATTCAATTTATTCAACAGCTGAAGAATGTTAATAATTGGATTGTTGATGTTCTCATTCAAGACGCGGTATCAATATCATTTCCATGGGATCAATTTCAGGGGTGTTTGTTGTAGTTATTGTTTATTATCTTCTAATAAGTCCCCGTCTTTATCAATCCAAATTGAACGAAAATAGTGGACCATCGTTAATGGACATCCTAATCAATCAAATCAAAATCATGAGAAGAAAATGTTGGAATTTCTTGGACGGTGGTTCAATCAGATGACTTTGACGAGCGAGCAATTAGTGCGTTCCCAATTTTCGTTCGTCTATTGTCCAATGAAATCAATGAACACTACGAAAGTTCTAAACTGCGAGGACGATACATCACTATAGCCTTCTCTTGAAATATTCGGATCGTGGTCGACTGTCTTTCGAATTACATACAGACAAATTATTAAAAAAATTCTTATACATGAATATGTTATTACCATCAATATATAATATATAAATGCCAAAGTGCGAAATGTGATAACTTCACTTGATAATCATAAACTCCTAGTAATATATCCTCAGTTACTCGTGTCAATTCATTTGATAACCCATATCTCCATTTTGTGTGATTGACTTTTTAATTCATGGTCAATGAATTTTACAATATTTTATTTATGGTATATTTAACGTATTTTGATTATTCATCCATACTATTTGTACATACTACATGATTAATATTTTTCAAACATTAAATTTTTTCTCAAAATTTTAAAAATTCCTTGAAATATGTGACATTTTGTAGATTCAACGTGCCAAATACTTATAAATACGACTTGAATATTCATTTTTTTCTCATCTTTTTACTTATTATAATTTTTCTACATCCTCATGACCCAATGTCTCCCAATTTTCGTTGTATCAATGCATATTATCAATGATCATTTTTTTTTTTACAACGAGGAGTGTCTAGTGTTGCTTGCCCAATCCCCATAACTCACATGAAGCCCATGGGATAGGTCGTCTAAACACACAAGCCAACTTTATTGGGGTCATATTACAAGTATCTCTATGCATATCTTATTAGCTTTTCCTATATACGCGGCAAAGTAATTACTTGACTTGGCAAATAATTTTATATCAACTATATGATTCAAATAATTTTTAGTTAAAAATTGAATAGGGCAGGAGAAGCGGAAGTTTTGAGGAGGGAGAGAGAGAAAAGGAGAGAAGGATTTGGCAGTTGACAGCTAAGAAAAATTATGAATAGACTAATATACCCTGAACTTACTTTTGATCTAGTGGTTTATAAGCCCGATTGATTTGAGAAAATTCTTTAACTTCACCCTATTTAACTCCACTCCATTTAATTTCACTTATCTTTAATTTAATAATACAATTATTACTTTTTTATTTTTTGTAAAATTTTTCTAACTATTTAATTTAATTTTTAATATTAAATTCTTTTTAATTATTTATTACTTATTTCACAATTTAACGACACAATCATTACTTTCTCTCAACTATTCATTACTTTTTTCACGATTCAACAATATAATAATTATTTTTTCTCAATTATTCATTATATTTTCACATCTTTTCTCATAATTTAACAATACAATCATTACAAATTAATTAAAATTAAAATTCAACTTTACTTAACTTAAAACTAAACATAATCTAACTTTCGAAGACATTTTTACTAGGAACAATTTGAGATAAGCAGATATTACACCAATTAACTTCTTCTCCAATTTTTATTATAGATATTTCGAGAGTCTAATGATCAATAATATAGCTATTCCTTTCATTTTTTACGATTCAAATAACATTTAGATATTTTTATGAGAAAACTGACTACACTTTAGTCTATAAGTTTGTAAAGAGCCACCATTTAACGAGTCGAATAAATTTTGGAGTTGGGTCTGACCGTCAATTTCTTTAGCGGCGAGCTGATGTAATAATGCTTATGTGGGCTAATTGCGTCAAAAATATTATTTTTTAATGATATTGTCCAAAACGGCATCGTTTTAGTATTTTTTTTGAATTTTTGAATTTTAAAATGATGTCGTTTTATCCAATTTCATTAAGAAATAATATATTTGATGCCTTTAGCACCATGTAAGCGTCAGCATCGGCTTTCAGTTAAAAGAATTGATGGGCGTACCTAGCCGAAAGACGAAATTGGAATTGGGGGAACGAATTGATGGTAAAATTTATTCAAATCATTAAGTGGTGGCTCATTACAAATTTGAAGACCAACGTTTTAATTTTCCCTATTTCTAGTTGATGATAAACTTTATTTCTTTCGATTACTACCTCCATAGATTTAATGTATTAGCTTTAAATCTTCATCGAACCAAAGATCTTCCCATTTTTTTACCAATTAATTCAGAGAAATTTATAAAGTCACAAAACCAGTATTGTGATACATATGAGAGAGACCCTCCAAGAAATGTGAACATGATGGGGGCCTATATATATATATAGTCTCCCCTCCCTTTTACTTCTTCCTTTGAGATGTTTCACGTTTCACATTCTTTCAATTGACACTAAAACCGTCCTCTGGCCATAGAAATAGACAGACAAAGACCTGATGTCTAACCATATCAAGTAAATGTCTAAAAAAGATTTTGGGAGCATTTTCGTACACGTACAAGATTTTCGAGAACGAGAGAGAAATACCCATACGTGGTACCATCACCAATATATGCTCTACGGGGGCCATCTATCATTGAACCTACACTCGTAGAGCTTATATACTGGTGATGGCCTGGGCAGATCCCAAAAAATTTGAACCCAATAAAAATCTGACTCAGCCCAGACTTGGTATGGCCCACGATTGAGTCTAAGCCCAGGTGATGTATAGTTTTTGCAAAACCTCACAGTGATCTTCAGAAAATATAGCCTATTATTACAAAATAAAAAAGAGGAAATTGTAAAACTACATATTCTAAACAAGGTGTAATGAATCAAAAAGGGCATAAGGCAGTGCTAGACGCATTTGCCTAATAATGAAGAGATTTCGAATTTGATTCTCGTTATGAGACTACTTATGTCCCTATATTACGTATATTAAGGTTTATATTATTTTGTTATAGTAGGCCCATTGACTTTCCTTGTAATAAAAAAAGGTGTGTGTAAATGTAATGAACCCATTGGATTGATTCTGGTTACTCGGCACTTAAAACTCGGACGTTTCAGTTTTGTGAATGTAAAAAATTCACGGTTTAGCTTAAGCTAAATCATTTTTTGACCATCAATTTCGAAAAATAATCTTTATCGAAAATAATTAATGTATTGGCTTAAATTGGCATTAGCCAATTCAAAATGGTATAGGCCTAGACCATCTCTAGCGATAATTTTTATTTTTAATGTTACAAATAATTTAATGTACTCTTTAACTACCCATTTCAACACGCTGCCACATTGTTCTTTCACCTCTCTTTTTCTCTCCCTCTCCATTCTCTCTTTATGGTCATTTGCTTTTGTCTTTTTCATTCTTTATTTTTAATTTATTATAATAATTTATAAAAAAAATCTATTATCATTTTCAGTTATTACTAAAAGATAATTGAAATGTAAAAAATATTTAAGATGTAATGAAAATGAAAATAATATTTATATAATCATGCGTGTAGTGAGGGCAAAAATCTAGTATCATAAAAAATTCTTAAAAATTTAAGAAGTATAAGAAATTGATGTGGCTGTATGAATTCACAAAAAAAGAAAAAGAAAAAGAAAAAGAAAAAGAAAAATAGATGTAGCAGTACGAGAGGATTTAGAATTCTGATGGGGTGATAAAGTGAGAAAGGACGGTTTTAATTGCAATAAAGGGATTGCATGACATCTGTGCTTCAGAATTTATTAATGTATAGAGAGAGAGAGTTGGAGTGGTTATACTGATCTTTCACGGAAAGAAAACGTGGGACAAGCCCTAGCAAGAACTTCCGAAACACGAGTATAAGGTCTAATATCATTATTGAAAATGTAAGACGAGCGAAGACCAAGTCAGACAATGTTGGCCAACTTTAGGAAAGCTTCTCATGAGAAAAAGATGTGCACGAGCGTACTCATCCTTCAATTGGTTCATAAATTTTTATGTATAAATATTTCAATTAATTTGAATGAGTAACATTCAATTAATATTTTTTTACACGTCTTGTCGCGTGGAAGTAAAAACTAAAATATGGTTCCCTTACATAATATGTGTCAGCTGATTTCACCATATGCAAGACACTAAAAAATGATTCCATCATAAAATTGGCCAATGACTTCTCCTTTTCTTGTCTTATTCTTAGCAATTATTGGTTTTTTTTCTACCTCCATGTAAATTCGACCCAACTACACAACGAAAGATCGATGGCTCAGATGTTGCAATTTATGATGCTGTGAATCTGTCATGTAATAAATAGAGTCTTCGACTTGTTACGGAGCAAAACCATCTTAGCTCTCGAGCGGAAGAGTCATGGATTTTGTTGCACTAGCCACCATTTCCGAGCTCCTTCTCGCGTTGGTCTTTCTCCAAGTAGGAGCAGGGTCAGGTGAAGCTATTGGGTTCACATTCAACGGCTTCCGGTCGGTCAACTTGGATCTGGACGGGATTGCAGAAATCACCCAGAATGGCCTGCTCAGGCTGACCAATGAAACTAAGCAGATGATGGGTCACGCATTTTATCCCAACCCAGTGCGCTTCAAGAACTCGAATGGAGGTTCTGTCTTCTCCTTCTCCACCACGTTCGTGTTCGCGATCACCTCCAAGGACCAGGTCGGGGGTGGCCATGGGATTGCCTTCGTGGTCGCCCCCCAGAGAGGCCTCCCCGGAGCACTTCCAAGCACTTATTTTGGACTCTTTAATGGGTCAAATAACGGGAACGCCACGAACCACGTATTTGCCGTCGAGCTCGACACGGTCCGAAGTCCTGAGTTCCAGGACATCGATGATAACCATGTCGGGATTGACATCAACGGACTGGTTTCGGCCATATCTGCTCCAGCAGGGTACTATGTTGACGGTGGTGATGGAAAATTTGAGAACCTGACTCTGATCAGCGGCCAACCAATGCAAGTCTGGGTGGACTACGATGGGATGGAGAAAAGAATTGATGTAACTTTAGCACCCTTCAAGGCCGTGAAACCAAGCACTCCACTCCTCTCCATGTCACTTGATCTCTCGACAGTGGTCAAGGAGAACATGTTTGTCGGGTTCTCGTCCTCGACAGGTTCATTCTTATTTTCCCGTAATTACATTCTCGGCTGGAGTTTCCAGATGAATGGACAGGTGCAAGGGCTTGAGCTGTCTAAGCTTCCTGACCTTCCTCGACTAGGAAAGAAGCCAACTTCTAAGCTGCTAACAATCGGGGTGCCTGTGATGTGCTTATTTTCCGTATCTGTGTTAATCTCGGGACTGGTCTATTACGTTAGAACGAAGAGGAAGTACGCAGAGGTTCTCGAAGACTGGGAGCTCGATTATGGGCCACACCGGTTCAAGTATAAGGATCTCTATATTGCCACCCGGGGATTCCGGGACCAGGAGTTGTTGGGGACTGGTGGTTTTGGGACTGTCTACAGAGGGATATTGCCCACTTCCAAGTTTGAGATCGCTGTGAAGAGGATCTCTCATAATTCCAGGCAAGGGATCCGGGAATTTGTGGCAGAGATTGTTAGCATTGGCCGGCTCCGGCACCGCAACCTAGTCACTCTCCTTGGGTACTGCCGGAGGAAGGGAGAGCTCCTTTTGGTGTACGATTACATGCCGAATGGGAGCCTCGACAAGTACCTCTTCAACCAACCCAAGGTCACCCTCAGTTGGACCCAAAGGTTTAGGGTCATAAAGGGAGTGGCCTCAGGGCTCTTGTACCTCCATGAAGGGTGGGACCAGGTCGTGATCCACCGTGACATTAAGGCGAGTAACGTCCTCCTCGATGCCGAATTGAATGGGAGATTAGGAGATTTCGGGCTTGCAAGGCTGTACGACCACGGGACTGATCCACAGACCACCCACGTGGTGGGGACTCTTGGGTACCTTGCTCCGGAGCATACCAGGACAGGCAGGGCCACGAAGGCTACGGATGTCTTTGCATTCGGGGCTTTCCTCCTTGAGGTTGCAACTGGAAGGAGGCCGATTGAGGCACGAGGAACTGAGGATCTGATCTTGGTTGACTGGGTCTACTCCTGCTGGAGCAAAGGAGGGGCGATTCTGGAGGCAAGGGACCCAAACTTGGGTGACGAGTTCGTGGCCAAGGAAGTTGAGCTGGTGCTGAAGCTGGGCCTGGTGTGCTCGCACGCTGAGCCAGAGGTGAGGCCAACTATGCGGCAAGTGGTGCAGTACTTGGAAGGAGACATGCCGATACAGCACTTATCGTCCTCCCTCGACATCTATTCGAGTGGATTCAGGAACAAGCATCGAGTGGGATTTGATGATTTTGTTATGTCGTACCCTTCCTCAATGGACAAGGATTTCTCAACCTCGTCCACCGTGGCAGACTCAATTCTGTCAGGTGGAAGATGATCGATCTCCCATTGAGGTTTCGTGTTGGAATTGTCTGTACTAGATGCTTCTTGTGTGCCTTAGTGAACTTCACAGGGTTTTACTATGTGTCATGTATCGTAGGATAGTTTTTCTTCGGAATTAGTATTATACCTTGGAAGCATCCATATAACCCTCGAATCCAGGGACGATAGTGAGCATATAGATAGAAAAGCTCAATCCATGAGGCAATGATGCATAGCAAAAGATCCATGTCTAATTCCAAGGTGAAAGTAAATTGAGATCTCCTGTTAAAATTCCTATTTGAACTGAAGGAAGCAACTGGAGATTTCATCTCGTTAGATTGCCTTGGATTAATATACACCGATCTTTTGCAATGCATGATTTGATTGCCTCGCTGATCAAGCTATCTTAGACGTCATCAATGGAGTGACGCACAGCTTGGGACGATCGAAGAATCAAACTTGGCTAAGCCCTGGATGATTAATGCTTTATGAAGTGTCATAGAACATTACACTAGAAGGATTCTAGAGAAGAACTTGTTATGTGAAGTCGACGAGCAATAAAGTACAGAGGGAACATATATGGAGTTCATTGACTGCATGATGTCGACTTCCATTAAATTCATCCCTTTCTGGATGTGTATATATCTATTCCAAAATTTTACTAAAATTGTGGGGAAATTATTAAAGAAGGAAGTGATATTATGGTACCGATTGAAGCCAATTCGACAAAAATCTACTTAAAAAATTTTAAAATTCAACGAAGGTTTTTTTTTTTTTTGGTAAACAATCAACGAAGTTTCCCCGGATTTGTTCTCTTTCCTCGTGCAATTTATCCATGACGACTGTCCGGTAAATCATTTTCATACAACTGCCCTTCTCTCTCTGATATTTGACCCGAAAAGAAAACCGAGCTTTTGCTCTGCCCTTCTCACTGATGGGGTTCCCCTCCGGAAGCATACCTACATGAAGGATAGGAGTCTCAGGGGAGAGAGTTTGCGGGGATATCTGGAACACATTGTGACTGCAAGCTCTCAACGTCTACAGTGGTTTCTCCAGGTGCAGGAAGGAATGATCTTCTCCGTCGGATTCATTACAAGCTGGTGAAATCACATTTCTTGAGGGTCATACTCCCTGAGCTGCTGCATCTTGGGAAACTTGTAAGTCAAGTCAGCCCTGTCTTTTACAGTTATCCACCAGCTATATGACGTTATATTTCCCTTCTAGAAGAGAGCCCTGTGTCTTTAAATGCCAATGGAGTTTGTCTCTTAGCTTTTTACATTGTAATCTGTTCGGTTCCTTAGTCCATGTTGTATTCGTAGTTTCCAGTCTAACAGTTTGCTCTGCAACTTCTGAAAAACGTTCTATTTCGATTCTGCTTTGCTTGATGTTGCTTGAGAAGAGCTTTTCGAGCTTTCACTGTTTGCTGAGGCAGAAGCATTGCTGGCCATGTGTGTTTGATCCTAGGTGTTTTAAGCATTCGTAAATCGATGAGTGAATTTACAGGACTTCTGCATTACCAATTCCTGCAAGTTCCTATATGCACCATATCAAATAGAAAACTTGCAGTTTGTTCTTTAACTTCTGAAAAGCCTTCTGTTTGAATTCTGCTCTGACTGATGTTGCTCGAGAAGAGCTTTTCGAGCTTCCAAAGTTGGCTGAGGCAGAAGCATTGCTCAGCATGTATGTTTCATCTTAGGTGTTTTAAGCATTCGTAAATCCATGACTGAATTTGCAGAGAACAGGACTTCTACATTACCAATTCCTGCAAGTTCCTATATGCACCATGTCAAACGTAAAACTTGCACTCTGTTCTGCAACTTCTGAAAAGCGTTCTTTTTGGGTTATCTCTGATTGATGCGGCTCGAGAAGAGCTTTAGAGCTTTCACTGTTTGCTTGATGTCGCTCGTCTCCGAGCAGGAGAGTAAAGTGGCCTAGCAGATATATAGTACATGAAAGTGAGATAATAGACTCTTCGGCCTTTGTAATTGTAGAGAAGTACATGAAATGATTATTTTATTGTAATATTTAATTAAAAACACATACAGAAATGATTGCCTTTGGCACGTACAATCTTAAAGATAAATCATAATAAAACCTTTGGCACATACAATCTTAGACTTAAAATAGTAATTAAAGATAAATCACATTAAAACTTGGATAATTTATCTATGAAACAATATTCAAGTAAACATGTAGTCTAATTTCGGTTATAAAGGGAGACTTATGAGCCTAGAACAATGGCATTATTCCATGCCGAATCCAATTGGAGATTGTCCAAATTGGGGCATCAAGGTTTGATTGACGATTTCTTGAGTATCCGACTACTGTCTTTTGTCATCGTTGCAATGTGCCAAATCCAAAGAGGCCAATCTGATCAGCTTCATTGACACTCCCCCACTCCCCCCGCCCAAAAATGACTGACTAAACGAGAAGAGAGCCTTCCATTACAGTAACAGCTTTACCTCGCAGCAGCATTCGTTGGTTCCGCTTGTCGAGCTGCAGGTGCAGTACTCCACCTCGAGGAGATGCCTGAGTTCAGCGTATCGTTAACTAACTCACTCCACTAAGATGGAGACGTATTTCACAGTTAATCCATACACAGAAAGACAAATTCTGCTCGAGAGACAGGGTGATTGGGAGGGAGATTACCGCATTTGCTATAAATTGATCCTTCCTGAGTTTCTCGCACCAATACGGTGCTAAGGCACAGTGTGCACTCCCACAGACAGGATCCTGGACAATTAATTCACACAGTTCAACATTAGAGAGTGCCACGGAAAAGCCAGTTTGATGTATGTAATGCAAGCTACCTCATAAATTCCGAGCTTTGGACAGAAGAATCGACTGTAAAAATCGAAACTGGAATCTGGGGGAGCTGCTGCTGTTATCAACAGGCCCCTTCCGGGACACTTTTCTATCTCATCAAACTGAGGCTGGAAATTTTCAACTTCTTCAGCTGATGAGAAAACAACCTGCAGAAAATGGATTTACCTTTACCTCAAGACCCCAAATACTATATAAAGAAATCAATAGCATGGCGATTAAATCTTTTCCCAGCAGGTCTCCATTTGATACATTTTTGTTCATAAATAAGTAACTGCAAACTTTGGTATCACAGGCTGGGGAAATAAAACAAGGCAGAAGATTTACAAGGAGGTCATCTGCTGCTGTCATCTTCATCTCGATAACCGAGGTGCCATTCAATGCTTTGGAGATTAATGCCCACTGGCCACCACTGTAATCCGAAACTGGGACCATCGGAAAATCCAGCTCAATAAAGAAACATGCAGCTTCCCCATTCTGGGTAACTGAGATGCAAGGAGTCTTGACCTCGGGTACCCTCTTAGCAGTTAGAATCCCCGATAAGGTCTTAAACTCGATAACATCGGAATCTACACTAGCAGACGATAAAAGAGAGTGAGCAGCCGCTAGAGTCGCATGACCGCATAGCTTGACCTGAGAGCAGCACAAGGAAACTATGACTTAACACTCTCCTACTTGAAGTTATTGATAAGTCACAAGTAAATGTGTATGCCGGGTCGATCGAACAGATTCCAAATGAAATTCTAAAGCAATAGCGGAAATTAGCAGAAGCTGAATATCTTCGTTTAAAGACTGATTCGTCGACTACTTGACTGGCAGATCTCATCTTCCAATCGAAAGTTTGACCCGACCAACAATGACAACAGAGCAAGGAACACAGCATCAAGAATCCCCAATCCTGCTGCTATGTGGGGTCTCATTAGAATCGAACAAGCAAGCACGGAATACAAAGAACAGGAGCAGCAATCAACATAAATAAGACACAGTCGCATGATAAAATAGTGAAGCAGAAGCAACCTCGGCGACGGGGGTGAACCACCGGAGACCGAACCTCGCCGGGCCCGATGTGCGAGTGAGGTAACAGGTCTGGGAGATCTTGAACTCGGTGGCCACCGCCTGCAGCCAGTCGTCGGCCTTCTCCTCCTCCAGGAAGCACACTGCCGCCGGGTTCCCCTTGAATGGGGAGTCAGTGAAGGCGTCCACCTGTCAACCACACCCCCAGAATAAATAAAGATCCACTGACAGATAATCAGCATGCAGTCCAGAGATGGAAGCAGAGCGTACCACTGAGTATCGGACCAACGATTTCGCCATTTACAGATGCCTGAAGGTGAGAAGGAAGACGGGCAATAATACAAATGTAAGTCAGAGGCAGGCAGCCGCCACGCCACTTACCTCTTGCTGCAGAGTCCAATGCCTTGTCCACTAGCGGTTGGCAAAAAGACCACGTAACCGAACTAAGTCAAACTGACCCCAAAAAAAACAAAACAAAAAATGTCGAACAGTCCCACTAACCAGTTCTCTAACGATGTGATTCTTTTGTTTAAAAAGGTTAGGTAAGTTACATTATTATGTTTTGATTCGGTAAACCACGGTTGACTGAACCAAATAAATTCACTTTTTTTTAAATTTTTACCAAAAAAGAATAATTTTTTAATAAATTTTAAAATGAGATTAAAAAAAAAATTACTAAGAAAAAATATAAGGACCAAAAAAGGAGTGTGATCCATTTGACCCATCAACCATGGCCTCCTGGGTCCTAACTGGCAGCGTTACGGCTAAGTCACGCGGCACCACATGAACATCCATAGGCGACAGCTAACATGGCATTTCCTTATTTGGTGCATTCATCTACACACGATATGATGGCAGATAAATACCTTAAAATTACTCACTCGACACGAATTTAAACAAAATTGATTATTGATCTCGGCTCAAAAGTTGAATTTTGGTGTCATTTGGGTTCTTAGATCCATATCTTTACTTTGGGAATTGGGCTAAATATTTTGAGACCATGAAATTTTTCCTTGCGACAGCAAAGGACCAAGAAACACAAAAGGCTTCGAAAATCGAATATCCAGACAAGATGGCGAAAATTTAGAATCACTTAGCGCTTTGTTGATTTCAAATCAAGATTTTACTCAACTCAATTTTACTATATATTTTTCTCTATTCAACAATACAATGGTTGCTTTTGTATTTTTTCTCCAATTTAATATAATTTTTTAACATATTTTTTTGACCATTATTATAATTTATTTTTCAATATTAAATTCTCTCCATTATAATTTTTTTTTATAATTTTATAATAAATTATTTCACATACTTTTTCTTAATAATTATAACTATTAATTTTTTAATAATACAATTTTCCACCTATTTTATTTTCATTTTCTTAAGGTGCGGTAGAATGAAATGGTTAAGTAGACATAAATAGATCAATAACTCTATTATGAAACCAAATGCCAACTTAGACATTATCAGATCTCGATTTTGAAATCTTGGTGTCAGTAAGATATTCCTAAGGTACCGTCTGGACATTATGAGATCTAACTTTTGAAATCTTGGTGCCAAAAAGATATTCTTGGGCTTAGCGAATTTTTTTCCTGGGTTTAGCGAAAAAAAGATAATCATAGACTATCGTTATGCTAAAAAATATGGAAAGTCAATAAATGAATTTGAAACATTATCAGCATTCCATTTTGATCCACCGACTTCAGAGGAAGATAAAATTGTCATTTCTGTTATCCATTAGAGGGAAGTATTTCCAGTTAATTGCTTGAGCATGCACAACTTTTGAAAATGGGGGCATTTTCATAATTTAACGCTAATTTTATAAATTTTCAGAAAAAATACTCTACGGGACATTTTCGAATTTCACGTGCATCAACTTCAATTTTCAAGATCCGGAAAAAAAACTCGAGGTCGAAAAATATTTTTCTACACAACATTGATCCCTAAATTTTTCTAAACACAATGGTGATCCTAGATCAATTTTTGGGTATTTGGTTGAAAAGTTAAATCAGGCTTTACGTGTAACAATCTTAATTTCTTTCGAAGTTCGAGGCAATGCTTGAGATTGAAAGTATTTTTTCACATGATATCGATCCTTAAATTTTTTTGAACACAGCGATGGTTTTAGATCATTTTTCGGATGCCCGTTTGAAAGGATGAGAAATTCGAAATAATCGAGCAATTATGACTGACGTGTGTCAGAGGTTCAATAATATTTTTATCGAAATTCGGTCCCCTTTAATACAAATTAAAATTCTCAGAGTCAATTATTTCTCAAATCTCACGATTTCAAAATTTTCATTTCGAAAATATCGATGGATCCCGAGAAATCGATTTATCGATTGATCGTACGAATAAATAAATAAACAATAATAATTAATTAAAATAATAATAATAAAAATGATGACAGAGGGGTTGTCCCCTTTGAACAGGTCTTCTCTTTTCTTCCTTTTCCATTCTTCTTCATTCAGACAAGTGTTATCAGAACCGGACTGGATGTTAAACCGGTTGAAGTATGGGTTCACGGGTTCGATGGGTCGGACCGCACGTTTAATGAAAAATTATATAATACATTATTATTATTATAAAAACAAACCTCATTTTTTTTTCCAAAAATTTCCCCCTTTCCCCCACCCCACCCACCTTACCCCCCTCCTTCTTCTCCGTTCACTGCTCTATATCCCTCCCCCCCACTCCTTCGCTGCTCTGTATCACCTACCCACCCCCCTCTCCCTTCGCCGCTCTATATCCCCCTCTCTTGAACTCCTACTCTCTCCTTCGTTGCTTTGCATGTCCTCCCTCGATCCACCCTCAATCCAATTCGTGTACAAGGAGAGGACAGAGCTCAGACAAATCATTCCAGCACATATGAAATCTTGATGATGCAAAGCTCGCAAGAAGACCCAAGAAGCAAGATAGACCCAAAAATCGCCCAAGAAAGCAAAGCCCCTCCAACACCACATATCTCTCGCAACCAAAGATGAACCCCATTCACAAGAAAATCCCCATCCTCATCCACAACAGCAAACCCATCTTTGAGTCCCTCATCATCCTCCAGTACATCGACGACAACAAGAACAAAGCTCTAGCCCGCCTTCTCCCTTCCAATCCCTACGACAGAGGAAGCTCGAATTAAAGCTGTTGATGCTCAAAGGAGAAGAGGAAGCTCGAATTAAGGCTCCTCTGTAGCAGAGGCTTTGCTCGATCAGTTCGAGTGTTCAATAGATTGATGCAGTAGGACTTGCGATGCTCGAATCGAAGGAAAAGACGAATCTTGCTATATAGTTTCTTCAGTGATGATGAGAGATGATTGATGAAGATGAAGAACAGAAGAAACTAGGGTTTCAAGATTCAATTTTGCTCATTTTCGATTCAGGTCGGGTGATTCGGTTCAGATTTCCTTTAAAAATTTTGAATCCATGCAACCGGCCGGTTCGAATGGGTTCGATGGGTTTATCTAAAAATCGGTCGATTTTTTGGGCTCATCGATCTGTTTATGCATTTTCGATTTTTAAGCTAACTGGACCGAACATACGTTCGGTTCCCGGTCCGATCGGTTGAATCGAAAGGTCCGGTCCGGTTCTGATAACACTGATTCAGATTGCGGGATCTTCCCCACCCCCCCTTTCCTTTTTGATGCTTCTTCCTTCTCTTTTCTCTATAGCTCTGATCTCCCTTGGCGTTTCTCTCGGCATTTCGTTCTTGAAGAGGAAAAGGGGCAGATTGTCCAGCTCCCTGGGCTCTTCATCTCCTCTGCCCGTTCAGATGAAACTTGCACTCCATGCACGTCAGAAGCTTGCGTTTTCCTCCGCTTCCATGCATTTTGAATCTGCTGCTGCTCCCTTTCCCCTCCTGGCTCCCTTCGTTCAAATGATCATCATCACCTTTGTTCTCTTCTTCGGCCTGCCTCCTCTGTAGCTTCCTGCAGAAAACATCACCATTTTTCTTTTTTTCTGTTCTCTCGGGAAGGACAGACCAGGGAAGGGAAGAAGAGGCAGATGATTTTTTCGTGATTTTTTTTTGCCCCCAGCTCATTACAGAACCCTCAGCTCACCCTCTCTCTTTATCTGATAGCTTACGGAGCCCACGTTTCCCTCAACTGCAACACTCTCTCTTCCGCTCCCTCAGCTCATTCTCTCTCGGGAAACTCCCTCTCAGCTGACCCAACTCCCTCAATCAGTTCTCTCTCGCGTTCATTCCCCGTTTTCTTTCATTCGGTTCACAGACGGCTCTCGAGAGGAGGCACGGACCAGCCCTTAGCTCGTCTCCCTTTCACTGACTTCCCCTCAGCTCGTTATTTCCCTCTTCACGCCCTCAACTGCCTCGCACTTTCTTCCCTCAGCACACACATCTCCCGACCTCCTCTTTTCCCTTAAGAAAAAAACTCCGGACCTCTGAGCTCGACCTCTCTCTCTAAACTCCCACCAGTCTTCGGCTCGACCCCACAGCTCTCGCCCTCGCTCCATAGTTGCTGCTACCCTACCCCGGACCCGTGGAGTTGTTGTTGGAACCCCTTTGAGGTCCCTCGAGTTGCGGTTGCTGTCATCACATCCTTGAGGCTACCCTCCCTTTATTTCTCGGTGTTTGCAGGTCCTTGTCGGCCCATCGAGGCACCTGTAGCAGCCTTGGTGGTCCCTCAGCCTGGTGGTGAAGAAGGAGACCCGAGGACCCCCTCCTCGCTTCCATTGTCTCCTCACGAGATTCCATTCGATATTCCCTTGAAGGAGCTACTTCCTTAGACCCTTAGAAGCATGTCTAGGACTCCCATAATTCCATTTGGGTGGTTGAGGGTTGTGTGCTTGCTCGTGAAAGATGATTGCTTGTGAAAGTCGAAAACGCATGAAACCGACAAAATATGAACTTGGATGTTAAAAACCGGTTAAATGTTCGTTTAAACCACTTCTCGTGATCATGATAGGTCCAAAGAGTTGTTTGGAGATGGCGGTGATGTTGGAATAATGACTCACATGAACTCACTTGAATAGATCTTGGCTCAATAACACGCTAAATGTCAATATGGCCTTGAAACGAACATAAAAAGGGATTATGAGCTTGACGATCAGATTTGAAAATTTTTATAAATGCTTGGTTTGGGTGCTTCTTGCGCGATATGATATTGTTTCAATGTTTAGAGTATGAGTTGATTGGCTTAATGACACACTAAACGCTGAAATAACCTTCAAATGAATATGGAAGAGGGTGACAATCAATCGGACCAGATTTGAAATAGTGTTAAAAGTGCTTGGTTCAAGTGTCTCGTGCATGTTATGAGGTTGTTTCGATGTTTGGTGGATGATTTGAATGAGGATCCATTAAAATCTCACATGAATAGGAGTAATTTTAAGTATCGACCTTAAAACCGGTTGTTTGAAACGAGAATGAACTCACACGAATTAACTTCATGCTTACTCGGCTTTAAGGAATAAAAAATGATTAAATACACCAAAACCAGCCTAATTAATCACTCAAACATAAAACTGACAAATTAGTTTTATTACAATTGTGTATGTTGCGTTCATGTGCTTCGTGATGTTTGAATGCATTTTTTACTAAAACCTCACACGAATTGGTTTAATCATGTAAAGTCGATTAAAAATTAGATCTTAGTTCCAAGATGGTTGGAAACTAGAGCTTTATTGGGGCGGTCCACCAATGGCTGTATTGACGGCTCAAAACCCGCAAACTAAAGCATTTGGCAAATTTTAATTAACTTAAAATTCCACACACGGGATAATCGGGACGTTAAACTTGGCTAAAATAAATCACTCGGCTCTTTGTAAATAAATTACACGAACTAGTCAATAATTTGTAATCGCGTCGATAGTTCAAGAACTGTTAGTCATGCCCTTTTAAAACTCACAATTTTAAAAGCACCGAGATACGTATCACGTGTAGAAGGATATCTAGGGAGTACACGTATATCTTGACTTGAGTTTAGGCCCGATTTGAGGCGGCTCAAGTCGGGGTATACGAGTCCTCTTTAAACCACTTTCGGGTGAAGCAACCAATTTCTCGGCTCTTTCGGGGTCCTCACGACCCCGATGGATCCAAGGGATCGGTCGACACCGGCTACCGACTTTCGATAGTCCGTGTCACGTAATCTTGATTTTCCACGCACAAACATACTCTCCGGTTCAAGGGCATGACCACCTATTCTTGATCCACCGACACCCTAGGCATTAGGATGACAGAAACATATTGAATAGGAAAATGGGCAGGCGCCTATCAAGGTACGATTGTAACTCGTATGCCCCTTCTTTTCCATTGATATGTTTATGTCACCCTAGTGTAGATTTTGGCGCTTAGGAAATTGGATTAGAGGTATGAGCGGGGACGGCCCGTGAGAGGTAATTCGATCCCACATGGGTCATGTACAGAGATCTTAGCACCCACGTGGTGTTTCGTGCTCCCAATTCTCTAGGTTTGTGCTTAGAACGGGTCAAAACACAAAAAGCGGATTAATCTCAAACTCGACTTAATCAAACATGGCCCAATAGTTAAACAAAGGTTTAGGTTCCGGGTTTTAGGCAAAAATACATTCCCGTTATAATCCGCAAGAGCCACATTGTCACGATACAGAACAATCTAAAAACAACCCACATACTCGAGACTTGATTACAGACACCATGTTTGTTGGGTCCGCTAAAATATCGTTGAATGCCACATACCCTCTCCATCACCTCGTTTGTCTGTTTAGGGTAGGAATTTGCTTGCCAAGTAACCCCGGTACATAACCTGATAAATCAAGTATACACGACATTTAAAACACAACTTGTCTATATTCATATGTTTTTATCTGTTTTTGTCTGTTTTGATCTACTTTTGTCTTTTTTTTCTCTATTTCTTTGCGGGTCGAACCCGATCCTTTAGGATACGATACACACGAGGTCCAACGCCCCTAACCGTTGATCACGGGGTCCAATGCCCCCCATACACTGAGCGCGCATCTTAACTTCATTTTCAGTCTTTTCCAAATCACACAGTGAGCACGAGTGGAATAATGACCGAACACGAACCGACCGGGATTCGGGCGTTGTAATTTATATTTTTTATTTATTTGAGAGCAGTGTAAGGATTTATTTTGTATATTTATTCATGTAAAAATCCCGGTCGGAGAGAGAACGGTCCAAGTGCTGAATTGGTCGAGTCGATTTACTTACCTAGGGATGAGTAAACCCAATGCTTCGTGGTTTCGGTTCACGCAGGACGTCGACCATCATGGTCCAATGAACCGTTACAAGAGGAAAGCAAACCGATTCCTCGATGTACAGGCCTATTCTTTTCTCGAGTTCTTAGTCCGAATCGACCGTTTTCTTCGAATTTACGGTGTCAAAACGGGTAAGACGAACACACATTAATTAAGCGGTAATTAAACGAAAAATGGTAAGCCTAGACAAGCTAGAGTACCGATAGGGCGTGCAAGATATAGGCCCGCATGTAACAGAATCCCCAAATTCGGAACCTCGGGTTCCACAGACCATATGCCTTAGCAATTAGGTGTATCTCGTACCCTTAGACCCGGGCGACTTAATGGCCCTCGACCTTCGGGTCGTAAACAGTAAGTGACGACTCATTCTCACGCGTGTCTGTCACGCGTCCCAACGAGAAGGTAGACACTCTCAAGCCGTGTGATCGGCTCTAGGGGGGGCAAAATTATCATTTCCCAATTTATCACCTTTTCTTTAAAAAAAAAGAAGGAAACTCAAACGAAGTTTGACTTTCCCTGTTCTTCTTCCTCCCCTTCCTCTTCCGCATTCCCGCAGCTCCTGTCTTCCGCCGGTCCCGAACTCCCGGCTGATTCTTCGGGAATTGGGAGGATTTCCCTCAACGGACGAACGGAAAAATCCGGGAGCTCGCCAATTCTCTAAAAAAGAGATCTCCTGAGCTCGCCTATTTGGGGAGGGAAAAAGATCCGGAGCTCGGGGAGGAGGACGCCCACAGCCCCGACCCCGAATGCCCACAGCTCCCCGATCCCGGTCCTGACGCCTTCCCTCATCTCACTCCCCCTCGGCTCCGACTCTCTTTCACCTCTTAGCTCCCATACTCTCGGAACTCACTACCCACGGCCCAACTCCCCAGCTCGGACAAAAATGGCGATTCCCATTTTCGCCTACCGAGTTCTTCTCCTGCTCCCCCTCCTCCATTGCTCGTCCCTCGGAGCTTTGACGACTCACCCGGACTTGGAGCCTCTTCTTGCCTTCAGGGATTCCTCGAACGCGGCCAATGAGAAGCTCTGGGACTGGAACTCCACCGATGTCAGGCCGGCTGAGCTGGACTGGGCCGCTGGAATTCGGACTGGGCTGAATTGGTTGGGTTGCTGGGCCGCTGGACTGGGCTGGACTGTTGGCTGGGCCGGGCCAGCGTGTGCTGATTTACCCGGAAAATCACAGCAGACTGATTAGAAAAAAAAAAGACGAAAAATAGAGTGAAGGAGAGGGGTGGTCCGAGCGGCGGCTGCGACTGGTCGCAGTGATTCCCGGCTGGGGAGCCTCTGGCGTCGGGCTGGCGCGGGTGAGAGGGAGAGCAGCGGGTTGAGGGAATTAGGAGGTGCCGAGAGAGAATCGTGGAGAGTCGAGCTCCGGTTACGGGAGCAGGAGACGCCGGACCACGAGCAGGTCTGCCCCGAATTCTAAAAATTATTTTCAATCAAGTCTCGGTCATTTTACTATTTTCCAATCAGTCCTTGGATTTTTCAGACTTTTCTAAGCATCCCAAAGAACTTTTCAAGTTGTTTCAGTTTAGTCTCGGGGCCATTTTTCATCTTTTTCAGATTTGCCCCGAATTTCAAAAATTCTTTTCAATAAAGTCCCAGTCATTCTTCTATTTTCCAATCAGCCCTGGAATTCCCAGAATTTTTCAAGAATCCCTAGAAACTTTTCGAGTTGTTTCAGTTTAGTCCTGGAGCCATTTTTTTGTTTTCAGATCAATCCGGATTTTCAAATTCATTTCAAATAAGTCCTAGGACATTTTCAGTAATTTTTTTACATAGTCCCCATTTTTTTTGAATTTCCAGATCAGTCCCCTTTTTTTAGAATTTTCAAATCAGTCCCCAATTTTTTCAGAACTTTCAAATCAGTCCCTGCTCTTTTAAAATCGTTCAATTCAGTCCCCTAGACATTTTCTAAAAATATCCGGCCCTTTTCTACTTGGATCACCCACCGACAATGTATGTGCCCTATTTAAATATTTCATTTTTGTAATTATGTGACCATGTCGGAAATTAGAGCTTATCGGGCGGTCAACTAATGGCTATCTAGAGGGCTAGAAATCCGTAGACTAAAGCATTCGGCAAGTTTTTAATTAACCTAAAATTCTACATACGGGATAATCGGAACGTTAAATTTGGCTAAATTAAATCACTTGATTTCTTTAAATGGATTGCACGAATTGATTAATAATTTGTAATCGCGTCGACAGTTCAAGAACTGTTAGTTATGCCCTTTTCAAAATTCACAATTTCAAAAGCACCGAGATACGTACAACGTAATCTTGATTTTCATGCACACACATATTTACCGATTCAAGGGCATGATTACCGGTTCTTGTCCTGCCGTAATCCTAGTATAGGTTTGTGTTTAGAACGGGTTAAAACATGAAAAATATATTAATCTCAAACTCGGCTTAAATCAAACATGGGCAATAGTCAATTAGAGGGTTAGGTTTTTGGGTTTTAGGTGAAAATACTTTTAATCTGTAAAAGCCATATTGTCACGATATAGAATGATCTAAAAACAACCCACACATTTGATACTTGACTATGGACATCACGTCTGTCGGGTCCGTTAAAATAATGCCAAATGCTACATACCCTATCCATCACCCCTTTTTGTTTGTTTAAGGTAGGATTTGTATGCTAATATACCTCGGTTAATAATTAGTTAATTCACGTAAATTCGGCGATAACAAAACCCCATTGATTGTTTAGTTGAGCTTGCTTGTTACATCTTTTGCACTTGATTGTTATAAGGATCGAGTCCGATCCTTTAGGACTCGATTCACACTAGGTCCAACGCCCATAACCGTCGATCACGGGGTCCAATACCCCCATACACCGAGTGCGCATTTAATTTAATTTTCGGTCTTTTCCAAAACTATACGGTGAGCATGAGTGAAATCATGGCCGAATGCGAACCGACCCGGATTTAGTCATTATAGCTTGCCTTTTATTTATTTGAGAGAACAATGTAAGGTTTTATATTATATATATATATATATATTCATGTAATAATCCCGGTCGGAGAGTGGACGGTCAGAGTGTTTCTTCGAATTTACGGTGTTAAAACGCATAAGATGAGCGGAACATAATTAAGCGATAATTAAATTAAAATGGCAAGCCTAGCAAGCTAGAGTACCGAAAGGGTGTGTGGGATGTAGGCCCACACGTAATAGAACTCCCGAATTCGGAATTTTCGGTTCCGTACAGACTATTGCCTTAGCATTTTAGATGTACCCCGTACCCCTAGACCTGGTAACTTGCCGGCCCTCGACCTTCGGGTCGTAAAATGGCAAGTGGCGACTCCTTCTCACGTGCGTCCGTCGCGCGTCCCCGGGAAGGTGGACACTCCCAAGCCGCGTTGCATTTAGGCGCGCGCATGCGTGCCCCGAGAGAGACGAAATTCGGGTGCGCACAGTTTGGCGACTCCACTGGGGACACTTAGAGGGTTCGGGCTCGTTCTCGCTTGCTTTGTTTGCTTGTTTATTTACCGCTTTCCGTAACTTCCCGCTTATCTACTTCACGCACTTTTATTTCTCGCACGCACATTGCATATCATACTAGATTTAGATACCTATGGGTCGCGTCCCACGACCGGAAATAGGAGCATAGGTCAGATAGGGGTTCGAAGTAGAGGTACGGCGCGCAGTTCAACTGTCGCTTAGGCCCTGAAAAGAATCCCGCTCGATTTCAAGGAATTGACACCCTTGAGTCGGAGCCCCCCATCCCTAGGTAGCACGGTCCTTGTAGTGCCGAAACCATGCATACTGTAGGAGCTCCATGCCATCTTCCAACCCGACTTCAGTAACAGTCCATCGAGTCGGCTTGCGCGCCATTTGAGTCCTTTTTTTGTTTTTGAGAGAGATGTACGTTGTATACATTAAGCCGTGGGCATTTATTTTCTGTATCCATGCATCATTTAATTTCAAAATTAGGCGTCATTTGTATCAACTAGTCCTAAATCGGTTTTCCTTTCATCTTGGTAAGAGATGGCGCGCTCGGTCTCTTTTCCACACCTCGACAGGGTCACGCCACCACTCGAGGAAATCAATCACATCTGGGCTCATCTACGCCAAGTCGACCGCGATTACATCAGGACCTTTGTTGGGATATACCAATGCTGTGCCGAGTGGATTGGAACTTCTTAGGAGCAGCGGTGACGTTTTGGGACCCAGTCCACGCCGTCTTCAACATCCAAGGTACCGAGCTCACACCTACCATCGAGGAATATCGCACTCTCATCGGAAGAATTGCAACCACCCGCGGCATTGTGGAACCTAACTTCCACACCACCCGACTTGTTTTGGTATCGCATCTACTCGGGGTGCATAGGTCTCAATTACAAGCCGAGCTTGCATATTTCGGTGGCACAGAGATAGTTACCGCGAAACTCCTCTATTTTATTGAAATACGAGCGCGCGAGGTTCAAGGGGATCTTTTACAAAAATTTTTTTGTCATGCGATCTTATTCTTAATTTTTGGGACTCTATTATTCCCTCGCTCGATCGGTTACATTGACGCAGCCTTAGCTAGCGTTGTCCTCCAAGTGGTTGGAGGCCGCGAGTACGAGGTGGCCTTGTTGGCCAAGACCATACGGTCCCTCGATCGCGTTACAAGAAAGACCGATCGAAGGTTGAGAGGGTCCCCAATCCTTTTGTAAATTTGGCTCTAAAGCCATGCAAACCCCTTTGGCCTTGTTCGTCCGGTTATGTTTTTCACACGTCCGGAGTCTATCATTTCGCGATTACTACCTCTGTTGCGTGTGGAGGAACGCAAGGTTTCCGAGTGGATCAAAATTTTTCGCGAAATAGCACCAAAGGGCTTTAAAGCCACGGAGGAATATATCCTCCGCTTTTATCGATGGGGTCCATCAGAGAATGATGATTTCACAGACTCTCCTCCGGTCGAGAGTAGCACATCATCCAGGGTACCGGTACGGGACATGGCCATCCAAGCCGAGCTCGCCAATCTCAGGGCTGAAAGGGACCGCCTCCGCCGGGAGGTAGCAGAGAAGAATGAGCAGCTTTGCGATCAGCACCAACTACAGAAAGGAGCTTGCCCAGGCCCGTGCCCAATTGTAAAGGCGTGATCAGGAGTTGGCACAAACGAACGCTGCCTTGGAGAGGTCCAGGAAGAGGGCCCGTGGAGGTCCACACACACCCTAGGATAGACACTTCCACTAGGCCCTCACCTGGAACCGGTGCTTTCCATGGCGACGGTCGTTTGCACCTCGGGCACGTTGGAAGACCGACTTAGGACTATCTTTTCAAAATTTGTAGTGCACTTTGAACCATTTGGAGTTAATACGAATGACGGCATTAGTTTTGGAAAACTCACGAATTGCATGCATCCTACTCATTTACTGTTTTGCATACTAGCTAACATCTCACCATACAAGTGAGTGAAGACCTCCTTCGCAGAAAGCATCACCGCGTGATCAGATGCACGTCTCTCCGCAAGACCCTGTGCATCTACTAGCGACTAAGCGCGCTTCACAGATGTCCAAGCATGTTCACACCAACTCATACACGCATGCTCAACGTATCAATGCATGTCTCTTGGTGTGCTCGCAAGACACCTACCAGGCCAGTTCGCTTCCCTATACTCTTGCATTGAAATCCTGAACAATTTATGCTCTTTCATTGTTCTCTTTTCCTATTGCAGGAAATTCTCAACAAGAAGATAGCTTGAATACTGAGCGACAACAATTGAGATAACAAACGTCTCTCATCCAGCTCCTTGGGATTTCAACACTAAGTCCCCATCCTTGCTCCACAAAGCAAGACAGCAAGAAAAATCAGAGTCATCGCTTTACAGAGCCATGCACTGTTCCTTAGCATTGATCTTTGCTTTTGCATCTCTTGCACTTTTTTATCGAGCACGCATTTAATGCATTGGGCTCCGGCCCCACATCGGGCTTTGGCCTTGCATCGGGCTCCGACCCTGCATTTACTGCATCGGGTTTCGGCCCCGCATTTACTGCATCGGGCTTCGGCCCCGCATCGGGCTCCGGCTCCGCATTTACTGCATCGGGTTTCGGCCCCGCATCGGGCTCCGGTCCGGCATTTACTGCATCGGGCTTTGGTTCCGCTTTTGGCTTTCGGACCCTCATCGGGCTTCGGCCCCACTTTTGAGCTCCGGCCCCATATCGAGCCTCGGTTTTGCATTTACTGCTTGCGGGCCCCGGTCCAGCATTTACTGCTTTTGGGCTCCGGCCCACCATTTACTACATTCAGGTTTTGACACCTCGCATTTACTGCTTTCAGGCTCATCTGAAATCCAAAATCGACTTGGATTCAAATTCATCCAAGCGATACTCCGAGGAGCAAGTCTAATCCTTTCGCTGCAATGACCGGAAGTGACAGCTCCACAAGCAGAGCATGATCCAACTCTCGATCGCAGGAGATACCAGCAAGATCATGCCTCTGATCAAAGAATGGATCTCATCCACCTCTGTTGTGGTCGCCGATTGAACGCGGGGGCAATATGCGCAGTCTTCTTTAAACTCTCTTTTGCTTTAATTTAAATGCATTCCCCCAAATAGACTCTCGACATGAACAAATCCTTCAATGGAGCATTCTGACAGTCTTTGCGACGCCCTATTAGTTCTGTTGGACCTGTTCGACTCGCCTGTCCTCATGGGACCCGACTCCTCGAGCCTTCCCTAGGACGACTGCGCATGCTTACTCGTAACTAGGAAAAATATGCTTATGTGACTTTAGTTACGGTCTAACCACTCCAGAGTAGTGATGACTAGATTCTCAGAAACAAATGTCACCTACACGTGGCACTTCATGGGTCACGCGCGGGACAAAAAGGGATTTTCCTATGGGACCACCTCATATTTCTTACCACATATTCCCCGCATAATCGCCTAATGCATTGTCTTCTTTGTCATCCGTCACAGGGGCACATTGACCACAGGCGAAGAGCAATGCACGAGTTCACGCTTCCTTAATAACATGTCTCGGACCCTTTCCTTATACTTTGACGAGGGAGGTGTCCGACGATGAGGTATCCCCCTATGAAGTCGAAAACAAGGATAATCGAGAGAATCACTCAGCATTGATGCAATCGTCTTTCTCGAACATCCAGTGGCTTCAACAGCGTGCACCCTCCAAGGGGCACGCGCTGTAAAGAACAACAAGAGATGATCGGAGACATCACACCAGGCGCCTACCATGGGCCACTTCAACAAATGAAGACCGGGGCATCCCCGTTCAACATTCGCGCCGAGACAACCTCGGTTCCCTATTCCACATGGGGCAATTTGACATTTTCTTTTCCTAGACAACAGAGGAAATTCACATATAATGCTTGCAAGGGCAAATGAAACGGAGTTCGACTTCCGAGTGCGCGAGAGTCAAACTTCCAAGAAAGCCGGTCCTCACAAAATAGGGCTAGTAACATACAACAAGTCTCCAAGAGGCGAAGCACACCAAAGCGGTCTCGGCGATGCAAAATCGTGAAGTTTCAAACCTAGACATGGGGTACAAAACAAACTCCAGCTGCAAGAAAAAAAAACAGAGCAAAAAAAGAAGCGGGAAAAACCCGCTAATGAACAAAACAAGGCACCGCCGAGATTTAAAACTCCGGTATCGCCAATCTTGAAAAATCAGCAAACCCCGACAAAAGGGGAGCAGCAGACACAACCCCTCGACGGAGACAGAAAACAATGCACTCGGAGGTTGAATCCTTCGAAACCTTCGCCCTTGCAAACTCGAGAGATAAAAGAATCGAGCTCGCTAGGTCGAAAACCCATTTTGGGGCGGCCTAGGCAAAAGCTAAGGTAAAAGAGAGGCATGACCGAAAACCCTTTGAGGCGGTCGTGGCAAAAGGAGAGCTATTCCCCTTTAGGTGAGAGGTGCGGCCCCGAGGTGGGTAACCGTAGCAAAAGGAGAGTAAAACGAGAGATAAACAAAACAGTCACCCTAGGCTCTCACACACTGCGCGGACCAGGGATCTCCAAGGAAAATGGCCAGATTATCTACTCCAACATGATCCTTGATCAGCCCTCCGACACAGCTCAACCGTCCAGCGTGAATTCTTCCTCAAGCACAGTGGGAATACCGAGCATGCTATCCAAGCAGTTTGATATAGCCTACACAACAGAAGAACATAGGAAAAAGGGTACATCTCGCTACAGGCGTGAACTCGTGTATCCTTTTAACTTGGGGCAACGCGTTCCCCCCAAACTTTCTCTTTTCTATTTGTCTTTGCTTTACTCCAGAATGGGTCACAGCCACCCTTCAACAGGCTACCACAAAGCCAAATCCTAGACATTCCTTTCTGAGGTCTAGTCATAGTATTCTGGAAATGGTCAGACCGAGTCTGATTAAATCTAGGCAAAACAAATCCCCACACGGGTCACAAGCGCAGCCGCCCTCCGATACCTTGACGAGAAGGGTCCTAAGCCGACGGGCCCGTCGAATAATCGATAGAGTCGCTTGAGCATCATTGAAAATTTCTCGATATGCTCGTGCATGGCCAACAGGAGCCTTGGAGGCCTCGCATTGAGGCCTTCGAAAATGGGATTTCATTCGCATCGCCAAAGCAAAAACTCTCTACGGGTCGCTCAGGCGACCCGAAACTGAAGAACATGCGTCGCGAACACATCCTTTTACCTGTGCTTATAAATTGCTAGTAATCCCATGACTTACTAATGATACCAGGATCACAGGTACAACAAGCGCAAGAACTACGGTAGACTCTGATCCTCGGTCCAAGAGGGTACGTAGGCGCTCTCAGAGCTCGAGTCCCGCATCGCTAGACGCTGGTCCCTAGAAAATGAACAACCGCCCAACCAGCAACGAGCAACCGCCTCGCAAGCAAAAATCCCATTGGCGAGACCAGGGCATTCCCAGCAAGCAATCGCTTCAGCGGCAACACCAGCTGCCAGCAAGAGTAACAAACAATCGATCCAACAGCAGGGTCGGCTTCTGGCAGATCAGGCGCACATCCACCCGAGGGGCAAAACGGGCCTCCAGCAAAGTACAACCACCCCAGCGGCAATGCAAGCCACGCCTACCACTATACCATCCCAACAAAGCCACGACCCAATGCCAAGCGCCCCTCTTCGGCGCCCCGCGCCATTCCCTAACACTAGTCGTTGCTTCTACATTCCTTTCATTTTCGCATCATGCCCACCTTTACTGCTTTCTGGACTTCGTGTCCATCTTTACTGCTTTTCGGACTTCGCGTCCATCTTTACTGCTTCTCGGACTTCGCGTCCAGGACTTCGTGTCCAACTTTACCGTTTTTCGGACTTCGCGTCCAGGACTTCGTGTCCATCTTTACCGCTTTTCGGACTTCGCGTCCAGGATTTCGTGTCCATCTTTACCGCTTTTCGGACTTCGCGTCCAGGACTTCGTGTCCAACTTTACCGTTTTTCGAACTCGCGTCCAGGACTTCGTGTCCATCTTTACCGCTTTTCAGACTCCGCGTCCAGGAATTCGTGTCCATTTTTACCGCTTTTCGGACTTCGCGTCCAGGATTTTGCGTCCATCTTTACTGCTTTTCGGACTTCGCGTATGCATCTTTACTGCATTTTGGACTTCGTGTCCACATTCATTGCATCCCGGACTTCGTGTCCGCATTTACTGCATTTCGGACTTCGTGTCCGCATTCTACAGCATTTCGGACTTCGTGTCCTCAGTTATTGCTTTCCGGACTTCGTGTCCGCATTCACTGCATTCCGGACTCCGTGTCCGCATTTACTGCATTCCGGACTCCGTGTCCGCATTCACTGCATTCCGGACTTCGTGTCCGCATTCACTGCATTTCGGACTTCGTGTCCGCATTCACTGCATTCCGGACTTCGTGTCCGCATTTACTGCATTTCGAACTTCGTGTCCGCATTCACTGCATTTCGGACTTCGTGTCCTCATTTACTGCTTTCCGGACTTCGTGTCCGCATTCACTGCATTTCGGACTTCGTGTTCTCATTTACTACTTTTCGGATTTCGTGTCCGCATTCACTGCATTCCGGACTTCGTGTCCGCATTTACTGCATTTCGGACTTCGTGTCCGCATTCTACTGCTTTTCGGACTTCGCGTCCAGGACTTCGTGTCCATCTTTACTACTTTTCGGACTTCGCGTCCGCATCTTTACTGCATTTCGGACTTCGCGTCCGCATCTACTGCATTCCGGACTTCGTGTCCGCATTTACTGCATTTCGGACTTCGTGTCCGCATTCTACTGCATTTCGGACTTCGTGTCCTCATTTATTGCTTTCCGGATTTCGTGTCCGCATTCACTGCATTCCGGACTCCGTGTCCGCATTTACTGCATTTTCGGACTTCGTGTTCGCATTCACTGCATTCCGGACTTCGTGTCCTCATTTACTGCATTTCGGACTTCGTGTCCGCATTCACTGCTTTTCGGACTTCGTGTCCTCATTTACTGCTTTCCGGACTTCGTGTCCTCATTTACTGCTTTCCGGATTTCGTGTCCTCATTTACTGCTTTCCGGACTTCGTGTCCGCATTCAATGCATCCCGGATTTCGTGTCCGCATCTACTGCATTTCGGATTTCGTGTCCGCATTTACTACTTTTCGGACTTCGTGTCCTCATTTGCCTCTCTTCGGACTTCGTGTTCGTATCTACTGCATTTCGGACTTCGTGTCCTCATTTATTGCATTCCGAACCTCGTGTCCACATCTACTGCTTTCCGGATTTCGTGTCTGCATTTACTATTTTTGGACTTCGTGTCCTCACTTACTACATTCTGGACTTCGTGTCCGCATCTACTCCGTTTCGGATTTCGTGTCCTCTTTTACTACTTTCAGGACTTCGTGTCCGCATCTACTCCGTTTCGGACTTCATATCCTTATTTACTACATTTCAAATTTCGTACCCGCTTTACTGCATTTCGGACTTCGTGTTCACTTTTACTGCTTTTCGGATTTCGTGTCCATATCACTTTCTGGACTTTGTGTTCACATTTAATGTCTTTCAAGCATGGGTCCACATTTACTAATTTATGTTTTTTTACTATTTCGCAACAGGCCCACATATTAGCACAAACGAGGAGAATGGCCAGACGATCGCCAGGACCAAACGAGGTGCTTCTTATAGTCTTTGGCTGCATCCTCTATCCGAGCATACAACCAAAGAGGGGCAAGCTGTTAGCATCTAATTTCGGTCCATCGGCTCTAGGGGGTAAAATTATCATTTCCCAATTTATCACCTTTTCTTTAAAAAAAAAAAAGGAAAGTCAAACCCCTGTTCTTCTTCCTCCCCTCCCTCTTCCGCATTCCCGCAGCTCCTGTCTTCCGCCGGTCCCAAACTCCCGGCTGATTCTTCGGGAATTGGGAGAATTTCCCTCAACGGACGAACGAAAAAATCCAGGAGCTTGCCGATTCTCTAAAAAAGAGATCTCCTGAGCTCGCCTATTTGGGGAGGGAAAAAGATCCGGAGCTCGGGGAAAAGGACGCCCACAGCTCCTCGATCCCGGTCCTGACGCCTTCCTTCATCTCACTCCCCCTCGGCTCCGACTCTCTTTCACCTCTTAGCTCCCATACTCTCGGAACTCACTGCCCACGACCCAACTCCCCAGCTCGAACAAAAATGGCTATTCCCATTTTCGCCTACCGAGTTCTTCTTCTGCTCCTCCTCCTCCATTGCTCGTCCCTCGGAGCTTCGACGACTCACCCGGACTTGGAGCCTCTTCTTGCCTTCAGGGATTCCTCGGACGCGGCCAATGAGACGCTCTAGGACTGGAACTCCACAGATGTCAGCCCCTGCTCGTGGTCCGGCGTCTCCTGCTTCTGCAACCGGAGCTCGACTCTCCACGATTCTCTCTCGGCACCTCCTAATTCCCTCAACCCGCTGCTCTCCCTCTCACCCGCGCCAGCCCGACGCCCGAGGCTCCCCAACCGGGAGTCACCGCGACCAGTCGCAGCCGCCGCCTGGACCACCCCTCTCCTTCACTCTATTTTTCATCTTTTTTTTTTCTAATCGGTCTGCTGTGATTTTCCGGGTAAATCAGCACCCGCTGGCCCGGCCCAGCCAACAGTCCAGCCTAGTCCAGCGGCCCAGCAGCCCAACCAATTCGGCCCAGTCCGAATTCCAGCGGCCCAGTCCAGCTCAGCCGGCCCAGCAGCCCAACTAGCGGCCCGGTCCAGCAGCGCCAGCCCAGTCCAAATTCTAGCGACCAATTCGGCCCAGTCCGAATTCCAGCGGCCCAGTCCAGCTCAGCCGGCCCAGTTCGGCCCATCACGGCCCGACCCAACTCGTCCAGCAGTTTTATTTTTTATTTTTATTTTTTATTTACAGAATCACCCCTCAACTTCCCGAACTAGGTAAATCCTCGACTTAGTGGCATGATTAGGACTCCTTTCCTGAATATTAATGCTTGCTTGATGGATATAATATGAAATGAGTGTTCTTCGGTCGCGTGGGTGATCGGATTTGTCCCGAACTCGATTTTATGAACTTTCCATTTTGTCACATTTCAGTCCAGAGGACGCATTTTATTGTTTTTCAGATCTGCCCCGAATTCTAAAAATTATTTTCAATCAAGTCTCGGTCATTTTACTATTTTCAAATCAGTCCTTGGATTTCAGAATTTTCTAAGCATCCCAAAGAACTTTTCAAGTTGTTTCAGTTTAGTCCCGGGGCCATTTTTCACCCTTTTCAGATCTGCCCCGAATTTCAAAAATTCTTTTCAATAAAGTCCCAGTCGTTCTTCTATTTTCCAATCAGCCCTGGAATTCCCAGAATTTTTCAAGAATCCCTAGGAACTTTTTGAGTTGTTTCAGTTTAGTCCTGGGGCCATTTTTTTGTTTTCAGATCAGTCCGGATTTTCAAATTCATTTCAAATAAGTCCTAGGACATTTTCAGTAATTTTTTTACATAGTCCCCATTTTTTTTTGAATTTTCAGATCAGTCCCCTTTTTTTATAATTTTCAAATCAGTCCCCAATTTTTTCTGAACTTTCAAATCAGTCCCTGCTCTTTTAAAATCTTTCAATTCAGACCCCTGGACATTTTCTAAAAATATCCGGCCCTTTTCTACTTGGATCACCCACCGACAATGTATGTGCCCTATTTAAATATTTCATTTTTGTAATTATGTGACCATGTCGGAAATTAGAGCTTATAGGGCGGTCAACTGATGGTTATTTCGACGGCTCGAAATCCGTAGACTAAAGCATTCGGCAAGTTTTTAATTAACCTAAAATTCTACATACGGGATAATCGGGATGTTAAATTTGGCTAAATTAAATCACTTGATTTCTTTAAATGGATTGCACGAATTGATTAATAATTTGTAATCGCGTCGATAGTTCAAGAACTGTTAGTCATGCCCTTTTCAAAATTCACAATTTCAAAAGCATCGAGATACGTATAACGTAATCTTGATTTTCATACACACACATATTTACCGATTCAAGGGCATGATTACCGGTTCTTGTCCTGCCGTAATCCTAGTATAGGTTTGTGTTTAGAACGGGTTAAAACATGAAAAGCATATTAATCTCAAACTCGGCTTAAATCAAACATGGGCAATAGTCAATTAGAGGGTTAGGTTTTTGGGTTTTAGGTGAAAATACTTTTAATCTGTAAAAGCCATATTGTCACGATATAGAATGATCTAAAAACAACCCACACATTCGAGACTTGACTATGGACACCACGTCGATCGGGTCCGTTAAAATAATGCCAAATGCTACATACCCTATCCATCACCCCCTTTTGTTTGTTTAAGGTAGGATTTGTATGCTAATATACTTCGGTTAATAATTAGTTAATTCACGTAAATTCGGCGATAACAAAACCCCATCGATTGTTTAGTTGAGCTTGCTTGTTACATCTTTTGCACTTGATTTTTATGCGGATCGAGTCCGATCCTTTAGGACTTGATTCACACTGGGTCCAACGCCCATAACAGTCGATCACGGGGTCCAATACCCCCATACACCAAGTGCGCATTTAATCTAATTTTCGGTCTTTTCCAAAACTATACGGTGAGCATGAGTGAAATCATGGCCGAATGCGAACCGACCGGGATTTAGTCATTATAGCTTGCCTTTTATTTATTTGAGAGAACAATGTAAGGTTTTATATTATATATATATTCATGTAATAATCCCGGTCAGAGAGTGGACGGTCAGAGTGTTTCTTCGAATTTACGGTGTCAAAACGCATAAGTTGAGCGGAACTTAATTAAGAGGTAATTAAATTAAAATGGCAAGCCTAGCAAGCTAGAGTACCGAAAGGGCGTGTGGGATGTAGGCCCACACGTAATAGAACCCCCGAATTCGGAATTTTCGGTTCCGTACAGACCATTGCCTTAGCATTTTAGGTGTACCCCATACCCCTAGACCTGGTAACTTGCCGGCCCTTGACCTTCGGGTCGTAAAATGGCAAGTGGCGACTCCTTCTCACGTGCGTCCGTCGCGTGTCCTTGGGAAGGTGGACACTCCCAAGCCGCGTTGCATTTAGGCGCGCGCATGTGTGCTCCGACGAGACGAAATTCGGGTGCGCACACAAGATATAGGCCCGCATGTAACAGAATCCCCGAATTCGGAACCTCGGGTTCCACAGACCATATGCCTTAGCAATTAGGTGTATCTCGTACCCCTAGACCCGGGCGACTTAATGGCTCTCGACCTTCGGGTCGTAAACAGTAAGTGGCGACTCATTCTCACGCGTGTTTATCACGCGTCCCAACGAGAAAGTAGACACTCTCAAGCCGTGTGATCGATCGCGCGCATGCGGACCCCAACGAGATTAAATTCGGGTTCGCACAAACATTATTTTCGATTGACGTAAAATATCGGTCCAATTAGGTCCCGAAAGTGAGATCCAAATCCCATTCTAAAGAACTGATGAGTGTCCAAAAATATTCCGAGGCCATAATCGTGCTTTGAAAAAATGCATTAACCATAATATGAAGAAGAGTTAGGCTAAATATTCAATCAAATGATATTGAGCAATGGATCAAAATGAAAATGAATTTGCAGTGGAGAGGCAGATACAGAGCCAAAAACTGGAGAAGCATATTCATTGAGACAATAGAGACCATTATTCACGTCCTCCGCCAATCATCTTTTGCGCCTTCAAATCCTGAATGACAACAAAACTAGGATAGAATGTGACGAAACAATTCAAATGTTTGGTGAGTTTACTGATGGACATAAGATTAAAAGGAAATTTAGGAATGTATAAGATTGAAGGCAAATAAATAAATGGATTTAGTTGGACAATCCCAACACCACTTACAGTAGTAATGGAGCCATTTGCCTGTGTAACACTTGGAAGAAACTTAGAATAATAAAGATTGAAAAACATATGAGATGTACCTGACATATGATCTGTGGCACCAGAATGAATGGTCCAAGGGTTAGAGACTGAAGAACTACGACAAGAGCCTAGACAAACTGTAGGTTTACCTGACTGGGCTAGAGAGGCAGTTGGAAGAGTTGCTTGTTGAGCTCTTGGTATTCAAGGAATTTTAAGGACTCCTCTGTGGGTAGTGTCACTGTGTTAGGCTTCAGAACTTGCGGGACTAAATGAGTGGATGACTCATTATCTCGACATCAGTAACATTAGCAACTCATGGAGGTTTGCCAACTAAATCCCAATATCTTTCACGAGTATGACCATCTCGCCCACAATGAGTGCACTTGCGAAGTGGTCCTCTGCTGTGTCCTCGACCACAGTGACTACCTCAGTCTCGAAAACTGCCCTCACCAATATATCCCTTGATAAGACTCTTAAAAGTGCTGACTTCTCATTGACAGGCAAAATGCTGCTTGAAGAATTGTTGGAGGAAGCACGATGAACCTGTGCATAGGTTTCAACTAATGACGGAAGATATGCTCCCTCTAAAATTCAAGTTCTCACCGCCTCAAATTCTATTTTAAGCCCGCCAAAAACTTATTGATAACCATTTGTTGTCTCTGTTTCTGGATTACGCGAACATCAGCAAAAATGGGTTGGATAATATTTAACTCTTCATACAACTGCTTCAACTCAGCCAAATATGTTAACATAGATTCCTTTTGCTCTAGCTTGAAGAAAGCATCAAATATGTAATACATTCAGGTGAGGTTACTTGAATGGGGTAATCTAACATAATCACATATCTCCGTACAAGTATGTAAATGGCCACACATATGAGCAATCTCCGACTCCATAGAATACCACAACATAGGAACAAGAAGAGCATCTTCACGATCCCCCTTCTAATTGTTGGATACCTCAACAAGATGATCCTCCTTTCCTTGGCCATGAAAAAATAGCTTAACAGTCATTGACCACAACCATTCAGCTTACGAGTCGTTATTTGTTGGGAAATGACGATAACTATTTTTGACTCTAGATTATCTCCCATTTTTCCCTTAAAACAACTCAAAGAAATACTTTAAAAAGACCAGAAGATTGCAGAAACGAACTCCACAAATCCAGACAACCACCAGCTAATAGAAACTTCATAAATCTAGCACTAATGGGCAACAAATGAAGGAGAAGAAACACTATATATGACATGCTCTAATACCATGTTAGCAAAGAGAGCGGATAAGAGCGAGAGCCCTTAAGAAACTGTCAGCCACACTTATTCTAGCCGACATGTTTATTATATATATTACACTAGTGTTACAATGATGAAAACACAATAATACCCCTAATACTAAGATAACACAAAACAGTCAAACATTTCTAACAACTTGAAGGAGAAAAACTGAAGGGAAGGCAGCAAAAGGAACTTGAAAGAATGTTTGAAAGTGTAAAAAAGATGGGGCAAGAAATTGTGTGTTCACATAGGGTGCCTTTTCTCGATATAAAAACTTATACATCGTCGTACTTTAAACGACAGTATCTATAAAGCGCGTTGTGAGATTTATTGGGAGGATCTTTCCCGACGATAGTATATAGGAAAAAGTCTCGAAGTGCGTTGGGAAAGGATTTTTTTATTTATTGTTGTACTAATGTTTCAATCAACTCAACTATGTTTCTTAAGATTGAACAAACGCTATTAAATGCCTACATGACATTTGACTCGATTTAACATGGCAAAAAAGAAGAAAAAAGTACCTTTGTTGCCTCGTCACCTAAAATTAAAATAAAATAGAATGAAATATTAAAAAAAGAAAAGAATATGATATCATATACGCAAATTTGATTAAGTCAAAATGGGCTCAAAATTGATTATGTGAAATGAGAATGAATCAACACGAAATGAGCTTCATATATATACCGTCATGATGGAAAAATGACCAAGAGAACTAAATCGGCCTAAACGGTTCACTTGAGCTTAAAATCAATAAATGAAATGTTGATATGATTATTGGATGCTCATGATCGTGTGTTTTGGTGTTGATAGGTAATTTTGAATCAAAACTTCACGCGAATTGAATTAATCATGTAAATTCAGCTAAAAATCGAGATTAATTAATGTGAAATCTAGCCTAAATTGCTTAGGATAGGTCGGAATAGGGATATACACACAAATCGAGACAAAACCTGATCCAATGAGTGCGAACGTGCCCTAGGAAGGACTATTTAGCCCCAGCAGATCCGAAGTAGCCCACGACACTCGAGTAAATGTCACGGGTCGGGTCGAGCTCGCCCTCAGTGGTTGAACACCCCTTGCAGGCCGAGTTGGCTAAATGGGCAGGCCTGGCCCCTCTCTACCCTTTCAATATAAAAAAAGCAGTCAAAATGTTTTAAGCCCAATCAAAATCCGTTTTGACACGTATTTGGTAATTTATAATCAGTTTTGTGGTCTTGAGTCCCTTTTACAGTGAGCTCGATATTAAATAGGCCCCATGCGTGTTTGCCTCGAGATAGTTAAGGTCTGTTTGAATTGCAAGTTAAAATTACAATGCGTTTGTTTTCGGAGTTAAAGTCACGAATTTGTGATTGTGATTGTGATTGTAGAAGAAGACAAAAATATATGGGGCCCACCAGTTTTACTTTTGAAATATAAAATGAATGGAAGGTAGAGATAATTAATTATAATGGGATTGTATTTTAATAATATATGGGGCCCACCAATTTGACTTTTGAAATGTGTGTTTTGTTGTGTAGTGTTTTGAGTTAAAGTTAAAGTTAAAATCTTAAATCACGACTTTGAAAACAAACGGAGCATTAAATTTTAACTTTAACTTTAACTTTAACTCAACACACTATACAACAAAAACACACATTTTCCAAGTAAAAAATTTTAACTTTAACTTTAACTCAACACACAACACAACAAAAACACACATTTCTCAAGTCAAATTTATAATCTCATCTCATTTGTCATTTTCCACAATCAAAATCAAAGTTAAAATTTTGTAACTTTAACCTTAAATCTAAACGGCCTATTAATTTCATTCAATTACATTTGATGTATTTTGAAAGGCTTGGGGATACAAAAAAAGATGAGTGAATTTTCTTGTATCGGGTTGGACAGACCAGAGTGAGCTTAAGAGTTCATATCTTTAATTGATAAATGATTCTAGATCCTAGCCCCAACATTGTAAGGTCCTGAAAGACACGAAAATTGTGCATTTCGGGTCATTTCACGTGATTAAATTTGCCCATTAAATTCAATTCTCTTGATTTGCAGTCAACCGATGTGTGAGGGATGTAGAACCCTAAAAACTCGAAAATAAACTAAAACACGACAACCCATAAGTAAGTTGAGTAACAATTCTCAGACGACCGAGGAAACACGGCCATAATAGAACTCCCAAACTCGAAAATTTGTTTACGCAAGACCATGATCTTAAGAACCTAAGTGGTGTAGTATTACATACACTAGACTCGAGTAACTTACCAACCATAAGTCATCATGATTTGACTACGTAGTGAGGAGCATTAGTCCGCATTATTTGAACTAGAATGAACTTTAATCAAGCACTCTCGATTCTACGGACATCTGATTGATGCACCACCAATTTCTATGGGTTCGCTTTTGAGTTAGCTTTGTTGGCATTACTTTGACTGCATTCGACCAAACTATTTTAGTCAAGGCAAAATCAAAATATGATGAATCTATCTTTTTCGTTATATTCCAGCCATCTCGAGTAAAAATTTTGTAACCGGCTCCAAACGACATATTTGCGTAAAACCAACGTTATTTCGCATAAGGGTTCAAGAGGAGATTAGTTGGAAGGTGCTTAAAGCTTCTATAAATTGGACACCTCAACTGGAGCAAAGGACATCTACTACATCGAGTCCATAATAAGCCCATGATATATTATATATATATATATATATATTTATTTATTTATATATCTACTACACCAATCCGATCAGCTTCATTGACACCCCCTTTCCCTTTCAAATGACTTACTAAACGAGAAGAGAGCCTTCCATTACAGTAACAGCTTTACCTCGCAGCAGCACTCGTTGGTTCCGCTTGTTGAGCTGCAGGTGCAGTACTCCACCTCGAGGAGATGCCTGAGTTCATTGTATCATTAACTAACTCACTCCACTAAGATGGAGACGTATTTCACAGTTAATCCATATACAGAAAGACAAATTCTGCTCGAGAGACGGGGTGATTGGGAGGGAGATTACCGCATTTGCTATAAATTGATCCTTCCTGAGTTTCTCGCACCAATACGGTGCTAAGGCACAGTGTGCACTCCCACAGATAGGATCCTGGACACAGTTCAACATTAGAGAGTGCCTTGGAAAAGCCAGTTTAATGTATGTAATGCAAGCTACCTCATTAATTCCGAGCTTTGGACAGAAGAATCGACTGTAAAAATCGAAACTGGAATCTGGGGGAGCTACTGCTGTTATCAAAAGGCCATTTCCGGGATACTTTTCTATCTCATCAAACTGAGGCTGGAAATTTTCAACTTCTTCAGCTGATGAGAAAACAACCTGCAGAAAATGGATTTACCTTTACCTCGAGACCCCAAATACTATATAAAGAAATCAATAACACAGAGATTGAATTTTTTCCCAGCAGGTCTCCATTTGATACATTTTTGTTCATAAATAAGTAACTGCAAACTTTGGTATTACAGGCTGGGGAAATAAAACAAGGCAGAAGATTTACAAGGAGGTCATCTGCTGCTGTCATCTTCATATCGATAACCGAGGTGCCATTCAATGCTTTGGAGATTAATGCCCACTGGCCACCACTGTAATCCGAAACTGGGACCATCGGAAAATCCAGCTCAATAAAGAAACGGGCAGCTTCCCCATTCTGGGTAACTGAGATGCAAGGAGTCTTGATCTCAGGTACCCTTTTAGCAGTTAGAATCCCCGATAAGGTCTCAAACTCGATAACATCGGAATCTACGCTAGCAGATGAGAAAAGAGAGTGAGCAGCAGCTAGAGTCGCATGACCGCATAGCTCGACCTGAGAGCAGCACAAGTAAATTATGACTTAACACTCTCCAACTTGAAGTTATTGATAAGTCACAAGTAAATGTGTATGCCGGGTCGATTGAACAGATTCCAAATGAAATTCTAAAGCAACAGCGGAAATTAGCAGAAGCTGAATATCTTCGTTTAAAGACTGATTCGTCGACTACTTAACTGGCAGATCTCATCTTCCAATAGAAAGTTTGACCCGACCAACAATAACAACAGAGCAAGGAACACAGCATCAAGAATCCCCAATCCTGCTGCTATGTCGGGTCTCATTAAAATCGAACAAGCAAGCACGGAATACAAAGAACAGGAGCAGCAATCAACATAACCAAGACACAGTCGAATGATAAAATAGTGAAGCAGAAGCAACCTCGGCGACGGGGGTGAACCACCGGAGACCGAACCTTGCCGGGCCCGATGTGCGAGTGACGTAACAGGTCTCGGAGATGTTGAACTCGGTGGCCACCGCCTGCAGCCAGTCGTCGGCCTTCTCCTCCTCCAGGAAGCACACTGCCGCCGGGTTCCCCTTGAATGGGGAGTCAGTGAAGGCGTCCACCTGTCAACCCCACCCCCAGTATCAATAAAGATCCACAGACAGATAATCAGCATGCAGTCAAGAGATGGAAGCAAAGCGTACCACTGAGTATCGGACCAACGATTTAGCCATTTACAGATGCCTGAAGGTGAGAAGGAAGACGGGCAATAATACAAATGTAAGTCAGAGGCAGGCAGCCGCCACGCCACTCATCTCTTGCTGCAGAGTCCCATGCTTTGTCCACTAGTGGTTGGCAAAAAGACCACGTAACCAAACCGAATCACCGAACTGAGTCAAACTGACCCCAAAAAAAAAAAAAAACAAAACAAAAAATGTCGAACAGTCCAACAAACCGGTTCTCTAACGATGGGTATTGTGAGATATTTTCGATATCTTCCAGGATTAGTCGATAATATCTCAGGATTTACATTGTATTATATTTTTTATTGTAATCCCTCATATTAGGTATTTTCTGGATACTTTCCTAGAGTTACTTTAGTTTCCTATTGAGCTGTAGGATTGTTCTGTATTTCTTATAATTCTTGGAACGTCAATGGCGGAATGTTGAATACAATTCTCAATTTTCACATGGTATCAGAGCACCACTGAGATCGAAAATTTATTTGAGATAGGATGATGAGGAATGAAGACAAAGTTGAAGGCTCTGGGAAAGGGATGCATACTTCAGCAATATTCAGGATTGGAGTTTCAGATTCGACAGGTTTGCAAATCACTTCCTATCTTCTTAATGGAGATAACTATTTGACATGGTCGAGAGCAATGAGAATTGCGCTCACGGCCAAAGGAAAATTGGGGTTCGTGGAAGGCAAAGTCCCGAAGCCACCAGCAGGAGACTCGAATATGGAGAGTTGGGAGATGTGCAACTCCTCGTGTTGGCGTGGATATTCAATGGGCTAGAGAAAGAGATTCAACCGAGTGCTGCTTATGCCACTGAAGCGAAGACCCTTTGGGATGATCTCAAGGAGAGATATTCACACGGGAATGAGATGAGGATTTACCAATTGAAGTCGGATATTAGTACATACAGATAGGAAGGTAAGACGACTCAGAAATTCTACTCGGGCATCAAGACATTGTGGGATGAACTCGAAAATTATCTCGAGTCGCCAGGGCACTCGTGTGATGCGGCAACCCGTTACACAGCCCAGAGAGAGAAGGAGAAAACATACTAGTTTTTGATGGGGTTGGATGAACAATTCCAAGGAGTTCGGTTCGATATACTCAGGACTGAACCATTACCTTTGATGAACAAGGTTTATCAACTGGTTTCGGAGGAGGAGAAACAACACACCGTGGCTCTTTCTAGGAATGTCGCACGCACTCCCGAAGGAGGAATTGAAATTGGGGCTTTTGTAGCTAGAAGTGGGAGTGAGAACAGGTAAGGGCAGAGGTGGACAGTGGAGGGAAAGTCGATATGCGACCACTGTGGCCGATTAGGACATGTCAAGAGCTCTTGTTGGGCTCTCCATGGACAACCTACAGATGGAAATAACAGAGGGAAAGGGAAGAAATCGGGAGGCCAAGGGAAACAAAGCTCGGGACAGTGGAAAGGATCGGGGCAGTGGAATGGGGGACGGTCGGCTGCAGCCAACGCTGCACAGGAGGGGACACCAGCAGCACCCAGCGGCGCCGTGAACCAACTCTCGGGAGGAATCAGACAATGGGCTGGAGGAAACCCTAATTCGAGTTGGGTTGGAGGAAACTCTCACTTGGGCTGGGCTGGAGGAAATCCTCATTCGGGTCTGCCTAATGCTGTCCATGAAGGAAGAATATCGAACAGTGTGGGAAATTCACTCACGGGCCTGTCCAACACATAGTTCGAGACTTTATTGAACATCATCGTAGCTCACGAAGAGCGCAGTGAACCACTTGTCGGTAATAACAATTTTGTTTATGTTGAGAGAAATGAATGGATCATTGATACCGGTGCTTTAAGGCACATGACGGGATGTATGGATTGTTTGGATGATTTAAGATCGATTGATGATAAAATTCCCATTTATATTCCTAACGGGAATTCTACTCGAGCAATGAGTACAGGGACTGCTCGACTTGGAGGCTCATTTGTTTTGTAGGATGTCTTGTTTGTGCCAACATTTAACTGCAATTTGATCTCGGTTGGTCAACTAAGCAGAGACATGGATTATTTTGTGACTTTCTTACCTGAGCTGTGCCTTATACAGGACCGCGTATCGAAGAGGATAGTTGGACTGGGTGAGCTTCGAAAGGGGGTATACTACTTGCGATGGGTGGCATCTTCGACTTTGGCATATCAAGCACTGGGAGTAGGCTTAAGAGATATTTGGCATAAACGTCTTGGGCATCCATCAAGTGGTATTAGAATTAAAGACATTAATTTTTATTCTAGTTGCATGAGAAATAAGAATTGTGATGTATGTCTTCGGGCTAAATAGACTCGTTCACAGTTCAATTTAAGTTCGAATAAAGCTCATTATACGTTCCATCTTGTGCATTGTGATTTATGGGGTCTTTATAAAGAGAAAACTATCTCTGGAGCAAGTTATTTTCTGACTATTGTGGATGATCATAGCTGGGCGTTATGGCTATATATGTTGAGAGACAAGTCAGAGGCAAAAGGAAGCTTGATTGGTTTTTGTAATTTAATTAAAAACCAATTTGGAACAATGGTGAAGGTAGCTCGAAGTGATAATGGGTTAGAGTTCCTATCTCGAGAATTGCAGGATTTCTTTTTCAGAAATAGGATTATGCATCAGACATCTTGTACAGATACTCCGCAACAAAATGGAAGGGTCGAGAGAAAGTATAGACATATCCTTAATATTGCACGTGTGTTGTTGTTTCAGGCATCTCTTCCAACACATTTTTGGGGAGAGAGTGTTGCGACAGCAACATATTTGATTAATACGATGCCGACCCAGGTACGAGGGGGTAAGAGTCCCTATGAGATTCTTTTCCAAAGGAAGCCAGATTACTCAAACTTGCGGGTATTTGGATCCTTATGTTACGCTCACCATCGACCACGTGACAGGGACAAGATTGCGGAGAGAGCTCATAAATGTATTTTTGTAGGTTACCCTCATGGAAAGAAAGGGTAGCAGATGTACGATTTGGAAAAGGAAGATTTCTTTGTTTCGAGGGATGCTCGATTTTGTGAAAGTGAGTTTCCATTTGAGAGAATTGGTTGTCCAATAATGATCACCGAGAATCCTTTGTTTCTCAATCGAATATGGAATGAGGAGGATATAGAGGTAGAGGGGGAGCTGGATGGATTTCAGGATATTGGTGAAAGGACTCGACTAATGGAGTATGGCCCGCGATCAAGCGGACACTGCAGACCTGTGCGCACTCGAATTTCGTCTCGTCGGGGCATGCATGCGCGCGCCTAAATGCAACGAATTGGAAGTGTCCACCTTCCCGGGGACGCGCGACAGACGCACGTGAGAAGGAGTCACCACTACCTGTTTACGACCCGAAGGTCGAGGGCCGGTGAGTTGCCCGGGTCTAGGGGTACGGGGTACACCTAATTGCTAAGGCATATGGTCTGCGAAACATGAGGTTTCGAATTCGGGGGTTCTGTTACATGCGAGCCTATATCTCGCATGCCCTATTGGTACTCTAGCTTGTCTAGGCTTGCCATTTTTTATTTAATTACCGCTTAATTAAGTTCCGCTCATCTTAGGCGTTTCGACACCGTAAATTCGAATAAACACTCCGACCGTCCGCTCTCCGACCGGGATTCTTACATGAATAAACGTACAACATAAATCCTTACATTGTCCTCTCAAATAAATAAAATACAAATTACAACAACTGAATCCTGGTCGGTTCGCGTTCGGTCATTATCCCACTCGTGCTCACCGTATGGTTTGAAAAGACTGAAATTGAAATTAAGGTGCGCACTCGGTGTTTAGGGGATTAGATTACGTAATCTACGATTGGGGCGTTGGACCCCATGTGAATCATATCCTAAAGGATCGGGCTCGACCCGCATAACAAATAAGTGTAAAAATGTAACAAGTAAGCGCAAATAAACAAACAATGAGATTTTGTTATTGTCGAATTTATGTGAGTTAATCAATTATTATCCGGAGTATCTTGACATACAAATCCTACCCTAAAACAAACAAATAGGATGATGGATAGAGTATATAGCATTCGGCATCATTTAACGGACCCGATAGACATGATGTCCATAGTCAAGTCTCGAATGAGTGGGTTATTTTTAGATTATTCTGTATCGCGATAATATGGCTTTTACAGATTAAAAGTATTTTCACCTAAAAACCCAAAACCTAACCCTCTATTTGACTATTACCCATGTTTGATTTAAGCCGAGTTTGTGATTAATTCGTTTTCCCATGTTTTGACCAATTCTACGCATACACCTACGCTAGGATCACGGCAGGACAAGAACCGGTAATCATGCCCTTGAATCGGTAAATATGTGTGTGCACGAAAATCAAGATTACGTTGTACGTATTTCGGTGCTTTTGAAATTGTGAATTTTGAAAAGGGCATGACTAACAGTTCTTGAACTGTCGATGCGATTACAAATTATTAATCAATTCGTGCAATCCATTTAAAGAAATCAAGTGATTTAATTTAGCCAAATTTAACGTCCCAATTATCCCGTATGTAAAATTTTAGGTTAATTAAAAACTTGCCGAATGCTTTAGTCTACAGATTTCGAGCCGTTGAGATAGCCATTAGTTGACCGCCCGATAAACTCTAATTTCCGACATGATCACATAATTACAAAAATGAAATATTTAAATGGAGCACATATATTGTCGGTGGGTGATCCAAGTAGAAAAATGCCGGATATTTTTAGAAAATGTCCAGGGGACTGAATTGACTGATTTTAAAAGAGCGGGGACTGATTTGAAAATTCTGGAAAAATTGGGGACTGATTTGAAAATTCTAAAGAAATTGGGGGACTAATCCGAAAATTCTAAAAAAATGGGGACTGTGTAAAAAATTTACTGAAAATGTCCTAGGACTTATTTGAAATGAAGTTGAAAATCGGGACTGATCGGAAAACAAAAAAAAATGACCCCAGGACTAAACTGAAACAACTAGAAAAGTTCCTAGGGATTCTTGAAAAATTCTGGAAATTCCAGGGCTGATTGGAAAATAGTAAAATGACTTGGTCTTTATTGAAAAGAATTTTTGAAATTCGGGGCAGATCTGAAAAGGGTGAAAAAATGGTCCCGGGACTAAACTGAAACAATTTGAAAAGTTCTTTGGGATTCTTGGAAAAATTTTGAAAAATCCAAGGACTGATTGGAAAATAATAAAATGATCGGGGCTTGATTGAAAATGATTTTGAAATTCGGGGCAGATCTTAAAAAATAAAATACGTCCTCTGGACTGAAATGTGACAAAACAGAAAGTTCGTAAAATCGAGTTCGAGACAAATCCGATCACCCACGCGACCCAAGAACACTCATTTCACATCATATTCATCCAAGCAAACATAAACATTCAGAAATGGAGCCCTAAACATGCTACTAAGTAGAGAATTTACCTAGTCCGGAAAGTTGAGGGGCTTCTCTGTAAAATAAAAAAAAAAAGAAAAAATAAAAAATGCCGGAATGGGCCGAATCGTGACAGGCCGTGCTGGGCCGAATGGGCCACTGGGATTTGGGGCTGAGCCAAATGGGCCGATGGGCCGTTGTTGGACCAGAGTGGACAGCGATTAGTGGGCCGGGCTGGATCGCGGATACTTGGCCGGGCTGGATCACGGATGCTGGACCGGTTGGGCTGCTGGACACGGATTGAGGGTTGGTGTGTGTCTGTTTCGAATTGCCTGTGCGACCCGAAAAAAATAATGAATCGACCCGGTTAATGCTGATAGGTAAACCGAAGAGAAGGGACGCGGTTCGGGTGGCGGTGCGGTTGCACTCGATCCCGAAAGGTCGTTGAGTGCGGCTGGGGCGGGAGCAGGCCGCGTCTGTGTGTCGGACAAGGAGCGAATCGCGAATCGGAGGAGCCCGTAGAGGAGGATGAACCAGCTCCGGATCTCAGGATTTCGGGCTGACCGAAAGGGACGCGTGAGCTGAAGGGAGAGAAAGAGAGCTGGCGGTTTCGGGGGCCTTCAGCTCAAACTTTTTTTCTTTTTTTTTTTTTTTCCGTCAGCTGAGGGGATCCAAATCGAGTCGCCGATCCTCCTTAAAATATCAATCCTAGAGAGAGAGAGGGAGAGCTAGGGTTTATTTTTTTCTTTTTCGGCCGTTGAGGGAAATCCGGCCAATCCCCGGAGAATCAGTTGGAAGACGAAATTTCGGGAGTGCAGAAGAGGAAGGGGAGGAAGAAGAACAGGGAAAGTCATTTCCTTTTCTTTTTTTTTTGGGGTGGTGCAGCGGTCGGTCAGATAAGTTCTGACCGACCCTGCCCATCCGTCTTGTCGGTCAGACCGGCTCTGACCGGTTCTGACCGACTTGACCCTTTTTTTTTTAAAGAAAAGATGATAAATTGGGAAATGATAATTTTGCCCCCCTCGGAGCTGATGGACCGAAATTAGGTGCTGACAGCTGGCCCCTCTTTGGTTGCGTGCTCGGATAGAGGATGCAGCCAAAGACTATAAGAAGCACCTCGTTTGGTCTTGGCGACCGTTTGACAATTCTCCTCGTTTTTGCTAATATATGGCCCTGTTGCAAAAATAGTAAAAACCATAAATTAGTAAATGTGGACACATACTTGAAAGACATTAAGTGAGGACACGAAGTCCAAAAAGTAGTAAATGCGGACATGAAGTCCGGAATGCAATGAATGTGGACATGAAGTCCAAAATGCAATAGATGCGGACGCGAAGTCGAAAATGCAGTGAATGCGAACACGAATTCCGGAATGCAGTAGACACGGACATGAAGTTCGGAATTCAATGAATGTGGACAAGAAGTCCAAAATGCAGTAAAGATGCGGACGCGAAGTCCGAAAAGCGGTAAAGATGGACACGAAGTCCTGGACGCGAAGTCCGAAAAGCGGTAAAGATGGACACGAAGTCCTGGACGCGAAGTCCGAAAAGCGGTAAAGATGGACACGAAGTCCTGGATGCGAAGTCCGAAAAGCGGTAAAGATGGACACGAACTCCTGGACGCGAAGTCCGAAAAGCGGTAAAGATGGACACGAAGTCCTGGACACGAAGTACGAAAACAATAAAGATGGACGCGAAGTCCGAAAAATAGTAAAGATGGACGCGAAGTACGAAAAGCGGTAAAGATGGACGCGAAGTCCGAAAAGCGGTAAAGATGGACCCGAAGTCCTGGACGCGAAGTCCGAAAACAATAAAGATGGACGCGAAGTCCGAAAAACAGTAAAGATGGATGCGAAGTCCGAAAAACAGTAAAGATGGACGCAAAGTCTTGGACGCAAAGTCCGAAAAACAGTAAAGATGGATGCGAAGTCCTGGACGCGAAGTCCGAAAAGCGGTAAAGTTGGACGCGAAGTCCGGGACGCGAAGTCCGGGACGCGAAGTCCGAAAAGCGGTAAAGATGGACGCGAAGTCCAAAAAGCAGTAAATGTGGACACGAAGTCCGAAAAGCAGTAAAGATGGACACGAAGTCCTGGAAGCGAAGTCCGAAAAGCGGTAAAGATGGACACGAAGTCCTGGACGCGAAGTCCGAAAAGCGGTAAAGATGGACACGAAGTCCTGGACGCGAAGTCCAAAAAGCAGTAAATGTGGATACGAAGTCCTGGACGCGAAGTCCGAAAAGCGATAAAGATGGACACGAAGTCCTGGACGCGAAGTCCGAAAAGCGGTAAAGATGGACACGAAGTCCGAAAAGCGGTAAAGATGGACACGAAGCCCTGGACGCGAAGTCCGAAAAGCGGTAAAGATGGACACGAAGCCCTGGACGCGAAGTCCGAAAAGCGGTAAAGATGGACACGAAGCCCTGGACGCGAAGTCCGAAAAGCGGTAAAGATGGACACGAAGTCCTGGACGCGAAGTCCGAAAAGCGATAAAGATGGACACGAAGTCCTGGACGCGAAGTCCGAAAAGCGGTAAAGATGGACACGACGCGAAGTCCGAAAAGCGGTAAAGATGGACACGAAGCCCTGGACGCGAAGTCCGAAAAGCGGTAAAGATGGACACGAAGTCCTGGACGCGAAGTCCGAAAAGCGGTAAAGATGGACACGAAGTCCTGGACGCGAAGTCCGAAAAGCAGTAAATGTGGACACGAAATCCAGAATGCAGTAGATGCGGACACGAAGTCCGGAAAACAGTAAATAAGGACACGAAGTCCAAAGAACGGTGAATGCAAGAATAAGAATCACTGTTATGGGGTAGCGTAGGGCTATCTGTTCGGTGTTAAGCCGGTATTGTGCTGAAATAATGCAGTGATAACTGCGCCCTGTCGCTGGTCGTGCGCCCATGGGTTTGTTTGGCGAAGTTGACGTGTGCTTCTTTTTGGGTCCTTCACCCGAATAGGGACTGCGACTTGTCGAACGAGACAGACATACGCCCGCTCGGGGGGACGCCTCCCGGGATCTGTACACTCAGACCTATATGCAGGAAAACGATAACCAACGATCGTTGTCAGTCGGGCAGAACTTGCTGAAATTGCGATATGTAAAGAAATCTATGTAATGATATTCCGGGAATTTAAATTCAATGGCCGTTTGAGGGGTGACCGCGTCCCCGAGTATGACATGTATTTGACTTGAATGAATGGCCTTTGCAAGACGGGCATGACCCGCAGAGTTTTTGCATGAAGGTAAAAGGAAGGATCTTTAGGAATCCTCTAAATCAAGGATACGACGATTCGAACTCATTTCGAGGCATGTCTTGAACCCGTAGAGTTGAAGAGAGTTTGCTTGCGTTGAAAACCGCTAAACCACTACTTGTCATAGCTCCACACGAGGTGTCGCATCTCTTTCGTGGTTGAACCGACAATTTCCCCTAATTTTTGCCCAGGCCGCAAAACACGCGACGACCTGACGGGGTATTTTATTTTGACTTTTCTCTCATGAATGCTCTCCTTTTGCTACGACTGCCCAAGATAGGGTCCGATCGCACCTCTCGGTTCCTTTAACTTTTGCCTAGACCGCCCTTTGTGGGTTTTCAGCCTAGCAATGATATAATTCATGCTCTCCTTTTGCCACGGCTCCCCTTTGCGGGATTTTAAGTCGTGCCCCTCATTCCCTAATTTTTGCCTAGGTCGCCTCGGGGAGGTTTTCAACCTAGCGGAAAAATTATTTTTTTTTCTCTCAGAGATGTTCTTATATGGAAGGATTGGATGGGGATGGCATAAATGCTGATAACAGAAAATGTGCTGAAGTAAAGCGGGCGCGAAGCCTGAAGAATACGAAAGAAGACAAGTGTTGGAAGTTCGAGTTGTAGCTGCGGGGACATGCAACGGCTGTAGAACGACGAAGCAGCCAATCAGGGATAGTACTTTATAAGGGCATCGGCGTTGACTGGGAGCGCATTTTCGGTCCCGTCCATGTCGCTTAAGATAATTGCCCCTCCGGAGAAGACTTCCTTGACGACAAAAGGCCCGTCGTACTTGTATGCGAACTTGCCCCGAGAATCGAGTGCAATATGTAGGACTTTCCGCAGAACGAGGTCACCGGGTTTGAACTCGCGGTGGCGGACTCTCGCATTGAACGCTCGGGCCATTCTCTGTTGGTCGCATTGGCCGTGACATAGTGCTGTTAGCTGTTTCTCATCGATGAGATTGAGTTGTTCACAACGTTGCTTCGCCCATTCTGCTTCTTCAAGTTCGGTCTTGGCGAGGACCCTCATGGAAGGAATCTCCACTTCGATTGGGAAGACGGCCTCCATGCCGTAGACCAAAGAATACGGGGTTGCCCCGGTTGAAGAGCGGATAGATGTTCGGTATGCCAAGAGCGCGAAAGGAAGCATCTCGTGCCAATCTTTGTAAGTCACCGTCATTTTCTCGATGATCTTCTTGATTTTTTTGTTTGTAGCCTCCACTGCACCGTTCATTTGGGGACGGTATGGAGTGGAGTTGCGGTGATGCACTTTGAATCGCTCACAAATCTCGTCAATGATCCTGTTGTTCAGGTTCTTGGCATTGTCAGTGATGATCGTCTCGGGGACTCCGTATCGGGCGATGATGTCACGCTTGAGAAAACGTGCCACGGCATTTGCAGTGACTGCAGTAAGTGTTATGGCCTCGATCCACTTGGTGAAGTAGTCTATCGCTACCAAAATGAATTGGTGTCCGTTGGATGCTTTGGGGTTGATAGGACCGATCACGTCGATACCCCACATTGAAAAGGGCCATGGGGCTGCCATCGGGCGCAACTCGTTAGGCGGTGCTTTGATCTGGTCGGTGTACACCTGGCACAAGTGGCAATGCTTGACGTGTTTGACGCAATCAGCTTCCATGGTGGACCAAAAGTAACCCAAACGCATGAGTTTCTTGGCAAGCATAAGCTCGTTCATGTGGGGTCCGCAGCTCCCTTCGTGTATCTCTCCCATGAGACGTTGTGCCTCGACTTCGTCGACACACCCGAGTAGTGTGGCGTCGAAAGAACGGCGATAGAGAGTTTCTCCACTCAGGAAATAATGTGCTGCGAGTCGTCGAAGTGTTTTTCGATCACGACGGTTAGCGATTGTAGGGTATTGACCGGTTTGCAAGAAATGCTTAATGTCTTCGTACCATGGCTGCTCATCGGTCGCCTCGATTGCGTCGCAGTGAGCAGGGCCTTTGGCGATCTCGATCTCGAGTGGTTCAATGAGGTTTTCTTTCGTGATGCTCACCATAGATGCGAACGTCGCGAGTGCATCTGCAAATTGGTTCTTGATGCGCGGCGTGTATGTGAATGAGATTTTCTCGAATTTCTCCGCTAACTCCTCAAGATACTCGTGATATGGCACTAGCTTCTCGTCCTTCGTCTTCCATTGCCCCAGAGTCTGGAAGATTGTAAGCATAGAATCTCCGAACACTTCCAATTCCTTCACCTTGAAGTCGATTGCCGCTTGCAGGCCAAGGATGCATGCCTCGTATTCGGCCACGTTGTTGGTGCAAGGAAAATCGACTTTTCCTGCAATCGGATAATAACGTCCGTCGGGGGATATCAGCACTGTGCCAATACCAGAGCCGGTGGAATTCACTGCGCCGTCGAAATACATCTTCCATGCGAATTTGTTCTTCTCACTATCTACTTGGAGGATCCCTTCGTCCGGAAAATTAGAGTTGATTGGCGTATCGTCTTCGATTGGGAACTCCGCTAAGTGATCTGCAATTGCCTGCCCCTTAACTGATGTACGGGGCACATATTCAATGTCGTACTCCGTCAGCTGACATCGCCACTTTGAAATGTTCTTCATGGAAAATGGACTATCGAGCAAGTACTTCAGGGGATCCGCTTTCGACAATAAGCGAATAGTGTGGTAGAGCGTGTATTGTCGAAGTCTCTGCATAACCCACACTAGCGCGCAACATATCTTCTCAATCTCCGGGTAGTTAGACTCCCATTCGGTAAACTTCTTGCTCAAATAATAAATGGCGTGTTCTGTGCGCGTGGACTCGTCTTCCTGCCCTAACATGCATCCTAGGGATTGCCGGCGTATTGTCAAGTAAAGTATCAGCGGACGATCTGGTGTCGGCGGAACTAGCACTGGTGGCTGAGCCAAATATGCCTTGATAGTATCGAAGGCCTTCTGACATTCCTCGTCCCACTCAATTGCCGCATTTTTACGAAGCAGACGAAAGAGTGGTTGACATTTGTCTGTCAAGTTTGCGATAAATCTTGTAATGTAGTTCAGCCGTCCCAAGAAACCTCGTACTTCGCGGGCTGTCGATGGCGAACGTAGCTCCCTGATTGCCTTCACCTTGTCCGGGTCAACTTCAATGCCTCGCTCACTGACCACAAATCCTAACAGTTTCCCTGACTTAGCGCCGAATGTGCACTTCGTCCGGTTTAGTCTGAGCTTGTACTTCTTGAGGTGGTCAAAAAGGCGCTTTAAATTAACCAGGTGGTCTTCTCCTTCTTTGGATTTGGCAATCATGTCGTCAACGTAGACCTCGATCTCTTTGTGCATCATGTCGTGGAATAGCGTGACCATCGCCCTCTGATATGTTGCCCCGGCATTTTTGAGGCCGAAGGGCATGACTCGGTAACAGAAAATGCCCCACATTGTGATGAACGTCGTCTTGATCTTGTCCTCTTCGGCCATCCGAATCTGGTTATATCCGGAGAAGCCATCCATGAAGGAGAACAACGTGTGGCGTGCTGTGTTGTCGACTAAGACGTCAATGTGAGGTAGGGGGAAGTTATCTTTGGGACTGGCTTTGTTGAGGTCTCTGTAGTCGGCGCAGACTCTAACTCTTCCATCCTTCTTCTCTACGGGCACGATATTCGCTATCCATTCAGAATAATTGCAAACCTCCAGGGACCCTGCGTTGATTTGTTTGATAATCTCCTCTTTGATGCGGAGGAGAAGGCTGGCACGTTGTCGCCGTAAGTGCTGTCGCTTGGGTGGAAACCTCTCTGTATCAAGCGGTAGGAAGTGCTTGACTATCGATGGATCTAAGCCTGGCATGTCGGCGTAGGACCAAGCAAAGACCTCTTGGTAGTCTGTTAAAAATTCGATCATCCTAGCTCGTTGTGTAGGGTCGAGACCCGTCCCAATCTTCAGGATGTGAGGTTCTTCTTCGGTACCCACATTGATCTCCTCTGTCGGCTCCACGGAAGTGAGTTGGCGGTTCTCAAGGCGGCGCAAACTCTCTTCTATCTCGGGCACTCGACCATCCTCGTCGAGTCCTTCCCCGAAGTATATGGGTCGGGACTCTTCAAGGAGTTCCTCTGATGGGTTCGAATCGACGCGTCGAAGACTCAGATTCGAGTGGAGCTTGGCGATTTAAATAAATTGTCTTAGAAAATTTAAAGTGCTGCGAATAAGTGAGAGAGAAAGAAAGAAGACGAGAGAATTCTGAAAAATGCATGTAGGGATTTTATTAATGATGAGGGCGCAATGCCATAACAAGAATCCTTCTTCCGTCGTGTGGCTTATGGCTATGCCGACACGCGGGGAATATCAAAACATAGATGGCTTTACAAATCGGCGATTACAGCCGAGTAACGCGGGACTGAGGTCCAGTTGTTGAGCTCTTCATTTTCCTGCGCGAGGCGGATGTAAGCCCCTGGAGTAGTCTCCTCGGTGACGGCGCATATGTTTGGCAGGTCAATAGGCTCGCTGTCTGAATCCGAGGAGGGACCGTCAAGAGTACCTCCGACGATGTGTGGAGGCCCAGGAAAGACGTAGGAGAGCGGCTGAACCAGGATGCCCCTGTTGATCTTCCCATAGCGTGCAGCGAGACGGTGTAGGTGCTTGCCCCTGCGGGCCTCAATAATCTCCTGACAGGAAGGGAGAAAATCGAGTCCCCTCCTGTTCTTGTACTCTTCGACCTCGATGGGGCGGTTGATCCCCTGCCCATGTGCTCCGAGTCTGGTGCCAGGAATGTAATTGTGGCGCAGCAAAACCTTCCCCACCATGCGGTCAGCGCGGGTTGGACCGATCTCTCCGTAGTCTCGAATGACGGAGATTGTTTCAAATGAATGGAAGGGGAGGTTTTGATCGTCCCGATACTGATGTAGAGGACAGCTGTCTCCTTGTAAATGGCGTAGTCCTCCTCACCCTTAACCGTGATAAGTCGATCTTCTGTGATGAATTTGATCCTTTGGTGTAGGGACGAAGGAACGGCGCCAGCTGCATGGATCCACGGTCTCCTGAGCAACAAGCTGAAAGCATTCGAAATGTCTAGGACTTGGAATGTAACAACGAATGAGCAGGGACCCACCTCGATCACCAGGTCGATCTCTCCATTTACTTCCCTCCGCGAACCGTCGAAGGCTCGAACCGCAGTCTTGCTCGGACGGATGAGGTTAAAGTCCACGTTCATCTGCTTCAGCGTGGAAACCGGGCAAACATTGAGTGCCGAGCCATTGTCGATCATGACTCGACCGATGATAAAGTTATTGCACTTGCAGACAATGTGTAGTGCCCGCGAGTGTGCCCACCCTTCTGAGGGAAGTTCATCATCTGAGAATGAAATGTTGTTGGAGAAGATCGAACTGATAGTCTCTTCAATCCGCTCCGGAGCCGTCTCTTTGGGGATCTGCGCTGCTGTCAGGACTTTCAGAAGCGCTTCACGATGTGGCTCTGAACCCAAGAGAAGGGCGAGTAGTGAAATGTGAGCTGAAGATTTGCCCATTTGTTCAATGACCTTGTACTCGTTTGCTTTGATAATCTTCATGAAAGCCTCGGCCTCCTCTTCAGTCACCTTCTTCTGGGGAATAGACGAGGCTTCCGGGGCGACTCCGGGCACTGCCAGGGCTTTCCCTTTGTTTGCGGCCTTCGGATTTTCATAGACTCGACCTGAGCGCGTCATGCCCATGACGCTAAATTGACTCTCGAGGTTCCCAACACTTCCTTCGTAGATCCACGGGACCTTGCTGTCTTGATAGGGCTCTCGTGCGGGGACTTCTATCACGAATGGGGCGGGTGTGGCATCGAACCCTGCGTACCCTACACCAGTTTCTGCAGGAACATATTCGATCACAAACGGGGTCGGTGCCTCCTGTCTGGTCTCATACTCCCCTATAGCGCAAATACCGATCATGTTAATGCTGGGTCCCGAACTTGACCCGTGATCGGGAAGAGGATTTGATTGCACGTTCGGGGGTTTGACGGTGTTGAACGTGAGTTGCTTGTCATCAATCATCTGTTGGATCCTCTCCTCTAGTTTCCAACAATTGTCGGTGGTGTGACCGGGTGCGCCCTGATGGTACTCGCAGCGCCGACTCTGATCTTGGATGGTTGGGTCGAAATCAGGGTTAGGTGCTATTGATCGGATCTTGTTACCCGCGAGGAGTTGCCGGTATATGTGGGAGAGCGGAGCCGGCAGAGGTGTGAACTGTTTACGCCGTGTTTGTGTTGCGATGCCCTGTTGGTCCTGCGGAGTCGGAGCCCGTTGCACCGGCTGAGGAGTTCTCGAAGCCGGGGGCCTACTTTGTTGAATCGGAGGAGGAGCAGGGGCATAATTATGGGCGTATTGCTACGGGACCGGCGATGGAAAGGAAGCCGGCGGAGCGGAATAGTAAGCTTGCTGCGTTGGGGGTTGTTGTTGATAATGCATCGAAGGTGGGGCATACGCTTGAGTGGCCGGTGGTGCGGGCGTGTAGCTTATGGAATATTGTTAGGAAGCCTGGCGCCCTGAGTTGACAGCATTGACGGACGTGTCTTTCCCCCTTCTGTTTCCCGCTGTCCTAGTGGCGGCCCTCTTCGAGGACTCTCCTTCCTTTTTCTCGGCCGGACCTTCTATCTTGCCGAGCTTAATGCCGATGTCGAGTTTCTTTCCAGCGTCGATAAGGTTGGAGAATGAAGACGTGTGGGCCAACAAGTGCAAGTAGTAGGCCCCTTTAAGAGTGGAGTGGAATAATTGGATATGTTGTGCCTCACTGATCGGAGGGACGTACTTCGCCGCTCTAGCCCGCCACTTCACTGCATAAGCCACGAAGCCTTGGTCATCGGTCATCTCCATTGTGCTGAGCTCGAGCAGAGTCGGGGGCGTCTCCGCACAGTACCTGTATTGGTCGATGAATTTGCTTGAGAGGTCTGCCTACGTGGGGATATCCGCAGCTTTCAGTGACATGTACCAATCCAGAGCCGCTCCTGCCAAACTATCCTGGAACGTATGGATGACAAACTCTTCGTAGTCCCAGTACTGCAACATTTTTCCTCTGTAGTGACGGAGATGGTGACGAGGGTCGGTCGTGCCGTAGTACCTCTGGAATTCAAGCACCTTAATCTTTGGGGGTAGCTGCATACCTGGGAAAAGACTCCAATCGCCGTCGCCGGCATCGAGGCGGGAGCCGCCTGATTGTAGGGCTCGGATATTCTCTTCAAATTTCTTCAATCTCTGTTCCTGTTCAGTCCCCGTTTCCGGGAGAAAATTTGTGGGTGGAACTCTAGGAGCCGCGTGGTTCGGCGTACCTGGTTCAGAGTAGGCTATATTTATGGGAGGTGGAGCTTGGTAAGAAAGGCCGATATGGGGTTGTGGAGCTTGGTACGGGGGAGGTTCAACAGTGTGAGCAGGAGCCTGGGCAGTTGTAGGCAGGAATATGATCGGCGGTGGGACAGCGGAAGTCGGAGCTGGGACTGACGCAAAGACCGGAACCGGGACTGATGGGGAGATCGGTGGAGGTACGAGCGTAGGTGGCTCTAACATTGTCGCTGAAGCAGGTGGTGCTAGAAGATTGTTAACCGGATGGGCTGCCGGTGCGTTCACTATCGTTGGGGCAGACGTATCTCCATTATCGGGGATCAAGGTCGGCTGGGCCCATGGGCTTGGATCGACCGTTGGCCAGTACCCAGGAGGTGGGGTGAAGCTCGAAGAAGCGCGATTTGGGCCTTTGAGTAGGGCCATGAGCTCGGCCATATTGGTGGCCATGGTGGCAGCCAATTGATTGACCGTGCTCTCAAGTACTGCAATACGTGCACGATCGTCAGCTGCGGAAGATGGCTGTCCTCCTGAATATGCCGGGTGTGGGCCCGAAGATACAGGTGGCGGAAGATGAGTCGGGGAAGCTCCCCGATGTGCTGGTGGCACGCCTGCAAGAGACACGTGTGGTGGCGGCGCATGCATAGTCGGTGCTTGAGAATGAATTGGGGTGATAGGCTTATCTTCCTCAAAGACAGCTAATTGATTTTCTTCTGCCATTCTTTACTGGAAACGAGTGGGATATCGATGAGGTGCCGCCAGTTGTTAACACCTGGATTCCATAAGTGCGTGAGTTTAATGCAAGAAAATTATCTCTAAAATAACATGCAAAGCAGTGAATAAAAGAAGAGATGCATGAGATGCATGAATTTTCAAAAACTAATGCTGTCATTCATATTAACTCTGAATGGTTCAAAGTGCAATACAAATTTTGAAAAGATAGTCCTAAGTCGGTCTTCCAACGTGCCCGAGGTGCAAGCGACCGTCACCATGGAAAGCACCGATGAGGGCCTGGTTGAGGTGTCTATCCTAGGATGTGCGTGGACCTACACGAGCCCTCTTCCTGACCCTTTCCAAAGCAGCGTTCGCTTGCGCCAACTCCTGGTCACGCTTCTGGAGTTGGGCGCGGGTCTGGGCAAGTTCCTTCTGTAGTTGGTGCTGATCGCCCAACTGCTCATTCTTCTCGGCGATCTCTCGGCAGAGGCGATCCCTTTCAGCCCTGAGATTAGTGAGCTCGGCTTGGATGGTCATGTTCTGTACTGGTGCCCCGGATGATGTGCTACTCTCGACCGGAGGGGAGTCCGTGAAATCATCATTCTCTGATGGACCCCATCGATAAAAGCGGAGGATATATTCCTCCGTGGCTTGAAAGTCCCGTTCATCTTGGGTCGGGTGCTCGGGGAAGTAAAGATGCTCGATGACCGTAGTCTGCCACGCGGTCATAACCCGTTCGATTTCACTTAGGCGATCTATGGACGTCTGGTCCTCCTGCCAAGTATGTTCGAACTCGGTTCGCGTCGTACCTTTGGGAACTGTCTGTAAGCCACCTAACTGCCTCACTACTCGCGCCGGAAAATAGGTGGTGGACCTCGCATGGCTCACGAGTGGTACTCCGTTAAAATCAGGACATTTAAGGGTCATGGGTCCGAGTGGCATCCACGCGGCGCGCCATTTAAAGCCCTTTGGTGCTATTTCTCGAAAAATTTTGATCCACTCGGAGACCTTGCGTTCCTCCACAAGCAACAGAGGTAGTAACCGCGAAATGATAGACTCCGGACGTGTGAAAAACATAACCGGACGAACAAGGCGGAAGGGGTTTGCATGGCTTTGGAGCCAAATTTGCAAAAGGATTGGGGACCCTCTCAACCTTCGATCGGTCTTTCTTGTAACGGGATCGAGGGACCGTATGGTCTCGGCCGACAAGGCCACCTCGTACTCGCGGCCTCCCACCACTTGGAGGACAACGCTAGCTAAGGCTGCGTCAATGTGACCGGCCGAGAGAGGGAATAATAGAGTCCCGAAAATTAAGAATAAGATCGCATGACAAATTTTTTTTTTTTGTAAAAGATCCCCTTGAACCTCGCGCGCTCGTATTTCAATAAAATGGAGGAGTTTCGCGGTGACTATCTCTGTGCCACCGGAATATGCGAGTTCGGCTTGTAGCTGAGACCTATGCACCCCGAGTAGACGCGATACCAAAACAAGTTGGGTGGTGTGGAAGTTAGGTTCCACAATGTTGCGGGTGGCTGCAATTCTTCCGACGAGAGTGCGATATTCCTCGATGGTAGGTGTGAGCTCGGTACCTTGGATGTTGAAGACGGCGTGGACTGGGTCCCAAAACGTCACTACTGCTCCTAGAAAGTTCCAATCCACTCGGCGCATGGCTAGCATTGGTATATCCCCAACAAAAGTCCTGATGTAATCGCGGTTGACTTGATGTAGATGAGCCTAGATGTGACTGATTTCCTCGAGTGGTGGCGTGACCCTGTCGAGGTGTGGAAAGGAGACCGAGCGCGCCATCTCTTACCAAGATGAAAGGAAAATCGATTTAGGACTAGTTAATATAAATGACGCCTAATTTTGAAATTAGATGATGCATGGGTACAGAAAATAAATGCCCACGGCTTGATGTATACAACGTACATCTCTCTCAAAAACAGAAAAGGACTCAAATGGCACGCAGGCCGACTCGATGGACTGTTACTGAAGTCGGTTGGAATATGGCGTGGAGCACCTGCAGTATGCATGGTTTTGGCACTACAAGGACCGTGCTACCTAGGGATGGGGGCCCCCGACTCAAGGGTGTCAATTCCTTGAAATCGAGCGGGATTCTTTTCAAGGCCTAAGCGACAGTCGAACTGCGCGCCGTACCCCTACTTCGAACCCCTATCTAACCTATGCTCCTATTACCGGTCGTGGGACGCGACCCATAGGTACCTAGAAGCTAGTATGATATGCAATGCGTGTGCGGGAAATAAAAATGCATAAAGTAAATAAGCGAAAAATTGTGGAAAACGATAAATAAACAAGCAAACAAAGCAAAAACTTAATGACAACCATTTGTTGTCTCTGTTTCTGGATTACACGGACATCGGCAAAAATGGGTTGGATAATATTTAACTCTTCATACAACTGCTTTAACTCAGTCACATATGTTAACATAGATTTATCCTCTTGTTCCTGCTTGAAAAAAACATCAGATACGTAATACATGCAGGTGATGTTACTTGAATAGGGTAATCTAACATAATCACATATCTCCTTACAAGTATGCAAATGGCATAACACATGAGCAATCTCCGACTCCATAGAATACCACAACATAGGAACGAGAAGAGCATCTTCACGACCCCCTTCTAATTGTTAGATACCTCAATAAGATGATCCTCCTTTCCTTGGCCATGAAAAAATAGCTTAACAGTCCTTGACCACGACCATTCAACTTACGAGTCGTTGTTTGGCGGGGAATGACGATAACTATTTTTGACTCTAGATTATCTCCCATTTTCCCATTAAAACAACTCAAAGAAATACTTTAAAATGACCAGAAGATTGCAGAAACGAACTCCACAAATCCAGACAACCACCAGTTAATAGAAACTTCATAAATTCAGCAGTAATGGGCAACAAATGAAGGAGAAGAAATACTACATATGACATGCTCTAATACCATGTTAGCAAAGAGAGCGGATAAGAGCGAGAGCTCTTAAGAAACTGTCAGCCACACTTATTCTGGCCGACATGTTTATTCTATATATTACACTAGTGTTACAATAATGAAAACACAATAATACCCCTAATACTAAGATAACACAAAATAGTCAAACATTTCTAACTACTTGAAGGAGAAAAACTGAAGGGAAGGCAGCAAAAGGAACTCGAAAGAATGTTTGAAAGTGTAAAAAAGATGGGGCAAGAAATTGCGTATTCACATAGGGTGTCTTTTCTCGACACAAAAACTTGTACATCGTCATACTTTAAATGACAGTATCTATAAAGAGCGTTGTGAGACTTGTTGGGAGGGTCTTTCCCAATGATAGTATATAGGGAAAAGTCTCCAAGTGCATTGGGAAAGGGTTTTTTATTATTATTGTGGTACTAATGTTTCAATCAACTCAACTGTGTTTCTTAAGATTGAACAAACGATGTTAAATGCCTACATGACATTTGACTCAATTTAACATGGCAAAAAAGAAGAAAAAAGTACTTTTGTTGCCTTGTCACCTAAAATAAAAATAAAATAGAATGAAATATTAAGAAAAGGAAAGAATATAATATCATATGCGCAAATTTGATTAAGTCAAAATGGGCTCAAAATTGATTATGTGAAATGAGAATGAATCAACACGAAATGAGCTTCATATATATACGGCCATGATGGAAAAATGACCAAGAGAACTAACTCGGCCTAAACGGTTCACTGGAGCTTAAAATCAATAAAATGAAATGTTGATATGACTATTGGATGCTCATGATCGTGTGTTTTGGAGGTGATTGGTAATTTTGAATAAAAACCTCACGTTAATCGAATTAATCACGTAAATTCAGCCTAAAATCGGGATTAGTTAATGTGGGATCTGGCCTAAATTGCTTAGGATAGGTCGTAATAGGGATATACACACAAATCGAGACAAAACCTGATCCAATGAGTGCGAACATGCCCTAGGAAGGGACTATTTAGCCCCAGCAGATCCGAAGCAGCCCACGAAACTCGAGTAAGTGTCACGGGTCGGGTCGAGCTTGCCCCTGGTGGTTGAATGCCCCTTGCGAGCCGAGTTGGCCAAATGGGTAGGACTGGCCCCTCTCTACCCTTTGAATATAAAAAAAAGCAGTCAAAATGTTTTAAGCCGGATCAAAATCCATTTTGGCACGAATTTGGTAATTTACAGTCAGTTTTGTGGTCTTGAGTCCCCTTTACAGTGAGCTCGATATTCGCCTCGAGATACTTAATTTCATCCAATTACATTTGATGTATTTTGAGAGGCTTGGGGAATACAAAAAAAGATGTGTGAATTTTCTTGTATCAGGTTGGGTAGATGAGAGTGAGCTTAAGAGTTCATATCTTTAATTGATAAATGATTCTAGACCCTACCCCAACATTGTAAGGTCCTGAAAGACACGAGAATTGTGCATTTCGGGTCATTTCACGTGATTAAATTTTCCCATTAAATTCAATTCTCTTGATTTTCCAGTCAACCGATGTGTGAGGTGTGCATAACCCTAAAAAACTCGGAAATAAACTAAAACACGACAACCCATGATCTTAGACGACTGAGAAAACACGGCCATAATAGAACTCTCAAATTCAAAAATTTATTTACGCAAGACCATGATCTTAAGAATCTAAGTGGTGCAGTATTACATACTCTAAACTCGAGCAACTTACCAACCATAGGTCATCATGATTTGACTACATAGTTAGGAGCACTAGTCAGCATGATTTGAACTAGAATGAACTTTAATCAAGCACTCTCGATTGTACGGACATCTGATTGATGCACCACCAATTTCAATGGGTTCACTTTTGCGTTGGCTTTGTAGGCATTACTTTGACTGCATTTGACCAAACTATTTTAGTCAAGGCAAAATCAAAATATGATGAATCTATCTTTTTCGTTATATTCCAGCCATCTCGAGTAAAAATTTTGTAACCGGCTCCAAACGACATATTTGCGTAAAACCAACGTTATTTCGCATAAGGGTTCAAGAGGAGATTAGTTGGAAGGTGCTAAAAGCTTTTATAAATTGGACACCTCAACTGGAATAAAGGACATTTACTACACCGAGTCCATGATAAGCCTATGATATATATATATATATATATATATATATTCGAATGAAATAAGGATCCCTATATGAGTCATCGCATTAGGGCAGAACATACGGCTCTTAAAATTGAAAAAAATGCAAAAAGGGAAAGCGAGCAGAGGGGGCTTTGGGCCGATTCTGAGAGACCCAAAGAGAGGGACTTAGCTCTAGTGATGACTCATGGCTTTAACCTTTGCTTGGACTACGCCACCTGAGCCTCCTCCCTCTCTCGAGCTCAGGCCCTCTCTAGGCAGAAATGGAGGGGTTCATAGAATCGTAACGTAGATTTGAAACGTGGAATCGTAAGTTTCTACAAAAATTTAAAAAAATATACATATATATAAAGTATATCATAAATTGAACAAACTATATCAAATTAAGGGGAAAAAAAAGAAAGACAAAAGAAACATCTGATACATATCAAATTATTGAAATCCAACTCTAAACAATTCATAATCCATATTACATAAGGTAATCCGCACTCCGCGCGCACTGTGTACTGGAAGCCGATATAAGCTCCAGATCTGAAACTCACCTCAGAAATGCGCTACCGCCGAGCCCCAAATTCATTTCAGACCAAAAAATCAAATTAATCTCATATTCTCAATAAGCAATTCAGTTTAGTGACTCAAAAGCTTTTATCCATCCAATTGAGTTCAGCAGTCTCCAACCTTAAATGTGCAATTGTGTAAATACCCTTTCAATTCAGCTTAGAGAGCTCGGGGACGGGGCGCTGGTCGTACTTCTGTAGAGTCAGACTCGAAATCAAAGATGCCGACTGAGGAACTTGGGGCGCCAGTGAGGTAAAGGACGCCGACGAGGTCACGAATCATGATCACGGGATGGAGTCGATGTGGAATTCTTCACCGTTATTGTCGAGCGTCAAAGGAGAAGAAGAAAAGATAGATATGCCAAATTGAATAGGGAGGTTTTTGCTAGTTTTTAGCCTTTAAATTTATTTTTTCCTAAAAAAAAAATTAAGAAAGCCCAAAATTGCAACATTTGGCTGAAACGTTAAAAACGCCCTCAAACAAATGTTTCTAACGATTTTAACTCGTTAACGCGCGTTTCAACTCGTTTCTATGCAAACCCTCGATTTTGTTAGATGTTCACTCACCAGACCCGGTGGTAACGTAAATCGATTGTACGAGTTAGAATCGCGATTTTGACGAGCTTGTTGCTCTCAGCTCTAATTTGCCTGCCACGCTTTCTGAGTTTTGTGTAGATACCTAGTTTTGGCCTAGGAGCTCAAGCCCCAGCAAGATTGCGATAAGAAGAGACAAAAAAATTACTAGTTTACAATCGTAGGAGTTTATATAACAGTCTAAGGAGCAGGAAACAAAAGCAAACAGAACAAAGCACAGACACAAGAATGACCTAAGAATTGATCAAGGCACACGTGAGAGCAATTGGCAACCAATTGTTGTGCAATAGACTGAGGCAGCAATTTTTGTGCAGTAGAGTGTGCCAAGAGATGCACTTTGGGATTTTATGGTAGATATAACTCATCTTCGAGGCTGAGATACGATTTATCGATGCTCGAGCTTAAAATAGTGGAAAACGAAATGGATAGCTTTTTTGTTTGCATTTTTTAGCAAATTCGACGACCTCTATGGATCCAAAGACAAAAATTCGTCGAAGTCGGGAGACCAATTCAGTTTAACTGGTCTAGTTAGCCCCTTTTGATGTTCCGAACTCTGGACCTTTTTCATAAACTTTATACTAGCCATTTTTTATGTTTCCGCATCCCTCAAAAGGAAAGTTAGATTAAAATGCCTCTCCAAGATCGAGAGAAGAGTTATTTTTCCGAAATTTCTCCAAGATCGAGAGAACAGTTTTCAAGTACTGAAGAGTGAAAAACTCTTTAACGTACGCAAATAATTTCTTTGTATCTTTGGATGAACCTAGAGTTTGATTAGAGTAAATGATTGCTAATTTCACAGAAAAGGACTACTTGTAGAGCATGTTAGGACTTTTTCTGAAACTTCGCGAAAGATGTGGAAAAGTCAAAGCTGTCTTGTTCTCGAAATAGTATTTGTCTGGTTCTCGAAATAGTATTGTCCTGATTAAACCGTGGGGCCCAATGTTGTCAAACCATCCGCAAAAATGAAGTTAACTCATGGTGAACCATTAGAAATTGACCAGGTGTTAACTTTTTGATTCTACAGAGCAAATCCTTGCTATGAGAAGTCATTCGAAAGCTAACATGATAAACAATGATGGCACAAAATGGTCCCCAGTTGGTAGGGCTGTCCATAATGAGGGTCACACCGAATTCAAACCGACTGAACCCAAAAAGAGTTTAAACCGAAACCGGACTTAGCCAAATCGAAATATTTTCGCTTCGGTTTGAATTCAAAGGTAAATATAAATTTTCAGTTCAGTTCGGTCAATTCGCCTCGGTTTGAACCAAATGGACGGCCCTACCAATTGGAGTTGTATTTTTTCCGTTACGTAATTTTAAGTCGATGCAGCCATGATAATCATAAGTTCTTCAGGCCATGGAGATGCATCATAATAATTTTAACCTGCCTTGTGAGTCATAAGAGACACCCGCTAAGAATGAAAATTCATACTTCCGCGGCTGAAATACCCATCTTGTGGAGAAGTATTGTCGTTACACGACCAATATATCACAGATGTGTCCGGTTGTGCTCTGACGATGCTCCAAGCAGCAAAAGGGTCGAGGAAAAGAATGGAAATTTATTTAGACACTTTTATGAGATTGTGAACACTGGATACTTAACTGACGCTAATCAACTTACATTCATCTTTTTCATGACGTATATTCTTATGCGAGTAAACTGTCATTTTGGTCCTTGAATTTTGAGCCAACCATCGATTTGGTCCTTGAAAAATCTTTGCCATCAAAGCAGTCCAATGATTTTCATTCCGTCTATCGAAAAGGTCCGTTAGACCGCCGTGACGGAAAGTCTGATGTGGCAATAGCACCGTTATCTCATTTGAAGATGACCAATAAAAGAAAGCCACGTGTTTTTAGCCATAAAAAATTTATAGCCTTTAAAAATATAAAAACAAAAATATAAAAAAAAAACACTAGGGCAATGACTTGAGAGGGGGCAAACAGGCCGGCCACCACCCCTACCCTAGTGAGATCGCCGGATGCCTTTGGTACTTCCAGCGACCTCACCTAAGAGGGAGGTGGCCGGTCAAGGGCCCCCCAGCCTGTCTGCCCCTTCTTGCTCTGTTTTTCGAAAAAACAAAGTGTGATGGAGGTAGACTGTTGGGGGGCTCCACATCGGCCACCTCCACCTCTGTCGAGATTGCCGGAGGTCTTTGGCACTTCTGGCGACTTTTCATCACGGCAGTGTAACATGTGACCTTTTTGTCAGACGAAATGAGAATTGATAAACCATTTTGATGACAAAAACTTTTCAAGGATCAAATTGATGGTTGGCTCAAAATTCAAGGACCAAAATGACAGTTAACTCATGCACTTATTATTTCTCTCTGGTTGCTGCAATTATTTTGAAATCCAACGTGTGTAATATACAACATTATATTGTTTTACACATTGAATTGGATGTGCATTATTTAATAATTAAAGAAACTCTTATGCTAGTTCGGCATCGTCAATTTCATTAATGCTATTATGCATATTGATGCATAATACCCATAACAGTCATTGGGAAGCGTGAAACACATGTCTTCCAATGGCATAATGCTGACCGAAGTAATACGGTGAATAAAACAATGCTTGAATAGGAAGCTGAAGAAAAACCGATGAATGGGTGTCATGAGTAAAGATGAATGATAAGTTTAACCGCTGATTTGATTATTCTTTCTTTTATTTTTATTTTTATTTTTATTTATACTGTCAATCAATAAAACAATTCAAAGTCAGAAATATTAGAGTATCGTATCCCTTGCATTCCATCCAAAATTTTAAAGTCGTGAACTCTAGTTTCTCTAGCCAATGATCCCAATTTGCAACATAAACATATGTCAGTATAAGATATACAATATTGCACTAGCTAACGTAGAAGTGAAAATAGGTATGATAACAAAAAATTAATGCACTGATAGCTGTTACGAAAGTGGGCGAGGAAATCTTTGAGGGCAGAAAGTTCTTATAAACCCAACCAAGTGGAAACTGAATGAGAAGAAACCAAGAAAATAGGTCATATAGAGAAGCATGGTAACTCCATACAAAATCGTGATTATCTTGTTTGGGTTCTTTTCAATTTTAAACCAAATTGCAAGAGGAGATCCAAGTACAAACTTTGAATACGCGTACTGCAACGACGAGAAGTTTGTGGATGGTGGCTTTTTCGACGAAGGCTCAAGGTATCTCCTCGCAGATATTGTGGTTGGTACTCCAGAATCAGGTTTTGATTATTATAATATATCACCTACATCTTATGAAATTTCCTATGGACATGGAGCCTGTAATGGACCACTTTCAAAACGTGATTGTAGAAAGTGCATGGTCTATGCAGCTCATAATATAAGGGATATTTGTTACTTAAGATATGGGGGACATGTTCAGTTAAAGGATTGTAGATTGAGATATGAACGGTATCAATTCAACGAATGACAAAACAACTAGAGAATTGCCAAAGAGCTAACAATCTAGTTGTCAAATTATTTTTTTCGAGAAAAAAATATTTTGTATCTTTTTATAGGGTGTCGTTTTTTACTATATATCTATATATCGTTTTCCTCGTCTTTCATTTTGATAATGTTATTAATTTATATACATATATATATATATATATATATTTTTACCTCAAACTCCTCAAGGAGGAAGATATTATAATTAGCCTTCACGACAATTGTTGGTAGTGCATTCTAGGATCATCATGTTTGATTTGGAATGAACTATTGAATACATTACATATATAGTGAGTAGAGATTAATAAAGAAAAAGGCAGCCCCATTTAATTGGGGCTTACTCGGCTAGTGAAGTTCGCAGAAGAAAGTCCTATTAGATTGAAATTTAATTATATCGGATCCAATTTCAATCGAATTTCAAAAAACACATCCAACCTTATGCAGATACATCCAAAAGAATCGTCGTATATATCCAACTGTGAAATATCAATTAAAATTGTCGCTTTAGTCACAAATGAATCTAAGTAGGACTTCCTTGAGGCTCCTTGTGAGATATCCAGACCTGACCTGACCCACGAATGGGTCGCCGTTCTAATTGCTAGCCATGCCCACTTTGTGCTAGGAAAAGTCAGTGGATCGAGAAACACACTATCACCTGTACTGCAAGAAACAACATGAAAAAACTGCAAAAGTCATTGTTACATCTCGACCTCGGTGAGGATGGACATCATCAATAAACTTATTCGCATGGAAGATGGAAGAAAAGTGCAAATAAAAAATAAACTGCGCTAATGAACTTAAAATGTTCTTCGGCGATCCCTCGCTTAAATAACCTTTGTTTTTCCACCGGAAGACAGATAACATAAAGACTAAATACTATACACTTACACTCTAAAAGCGGCATAAGCAAGCTTGAAATTGGAAGTCCTAATTCAGCAAATATATTTTAAAGATCAAATTTGCAACGGAGAGGATGAAGAGAAATGGTACCTTGAATTTAGTACCCTGATATACGCCGCCTATATAAGACGCTCTCCATCGTGGAATAATAAGTAGACGCCAAGAAAAATTCGTGTACAAAGCTCATATTCCAGAATATAAGAAATCCAGCTTATAGGGACGGAAAATTGAGACAGGGTTCATTCCATCTATAATATAGATGGAATATTTGATGGAATTGCAACAGAAAACACATATAGATGGATGATTGAAACTCTGTCTCAATGTGTAGAGACGCAAATTTCAGCTACTAAATAAATGTGTTGGATATAGATATAGATATTGTGTACAGAGTCCTGTGGTTTCAACCTCAGCATTTAAATGTGTTTTGTAATCCGTCATATTCTGGCTAGGGAACGAACTTCTAGATCTGATTGAAAATATGATACCTTTAACCAGATCAATTACAGGTTCATTACTTTTTAAAAGTTTCCGTTTCTATGATCTGTCTAACTTCTACATAAAATTGTAATATTATGAATGTATGCATCCTTGAATCGCAGATTTAAATAATCTGTATATACTTCTCTGAAATTTTAAAACACGATGAACTTTTTTCATTTTTATGCTGTAGCTCTTACGATTGTTGATGGTTTTACGATTTGCATTTGAATGTGAAATTGTAACTCTTCTTCAATATTATTGACTCGATCTATTTGAACATACAAGCGAGGGAGGAAGAGGAAAGATCTCATATGTTTGCCTACACATATTCATGAAAAATTTCAGCGCTTGATCTTGTATGAGGACACACGTTCGTAGTTAGAGAGACTGGAGATCAGGACAGGAACATTGGTACAAATCCCCATTTTATAACCATTACGTTGGAACTCTTCTAGGTCCGTTTGGATTCAGAGTTAAAGTTATTTTGATTTTGATTTTGATTGTGGAAAAGGACAAATGAAATGTGATTATAAATTTGATTTGGGAAATATGTATTTTTGTTGTGTAGTGTGTTGTGTTAAAGTTAGAGTTAAAATCAAATTTCTTTGAATCCAAACGGGCCAAATTATATATTTTTGTCCAACTTTCTTTCTTTATTTACAGTTCTATTCTACTATTTTGTTTTATTTTCATGGACTCTCTCTGTTAATTAAAAAATGTGTAATCAAGTATGGATGAATTAGTTCTCTGAATGTAAGCTGACATCATATCTTTTAAGATGTGCACAGACACAACAATAACTTAATTTTGGTATTCAATTTCCCCCACAAATTAAATACTTTATATTTAATCAAAACCAATTAGGTATATGATCTACCAAAAGAAAAGAAAGAGAGATTGTTTTTCATCCCGATTATACGATTATAAGGGAGACTCATGACAAAAAGAAAAATTGTTTATATGTTCTTGATAATAGAGTATATTAAATTTGATCACCCGTCACTCATAGGGCTTGTGCTGGGGTACACCTAATTGGGCAGAAGCAGTAAGAGATTAAACGCACTAATACTATGTCTTTCGACAATTTAAAGTTCATGACTTTATTTAATGGATCTGGTTAAAGGCATCGTACCTTCAATAAGATCTAGAAGTTCGTTCCCTAGCCAAAATATGATGGATTACATAATAATACATTTAATTGCTCAGGTCGAAACTACACTACTCTATACACAGTATCTGTACAACATTAATCACCTATATAACTTTAGAGAGGACATACGGTCATCCAGAATCCTATACTATTTCATGTATCCTAATTGATGAAGGCGATGTTTAACGGTCCTGCATCGACTGATAAGCAAAGACCTCGTTCCCCGGATGGAACCACTCCAGCATGGGATCATTCCCAAACCAACCCACCGGCAATTAGTCGCTGGGAGTCTGGGAGAGGAGCTAGCCAGCAGGACTCGAATCAGCCATTCGATCGTATCTGTACGACCATGAAGCTCAGAGCGCGTCATTAGTCTCGCCAGAAGAGGAGCATGACTGTGCACCTACAAATGAGGTAGAGCCGAGCCCTCTGCTCTCTGATGTACTGCTTCGAGCACCGCCGCCACGACTGGACCTTTGAGTTTGAGCGCCTTAACGTGGCCATGCCCATTTCCAATACCAGACGGATGAACAATGCAAATTAGAAAAAACAACGCAATCTTGGTCTTCAGTTTGCAGGATGTCTTCTATACAAACGTAAACGTACGTGTGGTTTGGTTTGAACAGCTTCAGCTTGGCAGTGGCAGATTATATAAGGGGAGAGGGGAGGGGTTGGAGATAGATATGAGACAAGCAAATATGTGGTGGATGGTGCATGGCAGGATAGATGTTAAGAGTTGTGAGCGTGAGTCAGGTTCGGGTCCCATGGGACGGACTTAATAGGGGACAGGGGACTTGAGCAGAATGAATGGCTTGTTGCCTTTAGGAAAATTTTTGTGATTGATTGATTTATTGTATAGGATTGTTTGCAATTTTTTAATGAAACAATAACTGCAAATTTATAAATAATTGGGTACACGTCCATGCGACGTGCGAGTATTAACTAAGACATATAATGCTTAGAATAATTTGATATTTGTCAAAAAATTATTTAATTTCTCCAGGATCAGTCATGTATTTATTTTAAACTGATATTTTTTTGATAAAAATGTTAATATTATTGTATTTACGGAACTTATAATAACAAAAGATACACAATAACTGTGAGAGTTTTATCCTTTAGTGGGCCGACCTAACTCGATTGGATTAGTCGAAGCCCAATTGATCTTTCAAATATTAGGGTTCACACCCAAAAAAAGATACACAATAAATAATCTTCTCCAAAACATTTTATGTTATGAAAATTTGAAGAAAAATCTAATTATGAAATTTTGAAAAAAAAATCTAGGTAAATAATAGGAAACACGAAGGATCGATCGATCATGGGCTGAATGTTTGTACAACACGTTTATGTGAAAGCCTCTAATCAGATAAAAGGAGAATTTCGGGTGTGTGTATATATATACACTTTGTATTAAAGAAAATATGTGCAAAATTGACCATCGAAAAACTTAAATTTTTCTAAAAAACTTTCATTCATTATTAACTAACATGAATTGATTCAAGTAGTTCGTTTTTTATTTCCCTTATCTTACATTAAAATCTTGTGAGTTGAAAAATTCATAATTGAAAGAGTTTTACCCTACTCAAACTAGAGTAATGTGAGTTAACCCGTTGAGTATCTGACTATCAAGGTGCACATAAAAAGAAAAAGAAAAAGAAAAATATCCATTCTTTTATTGCTATTTTCGTTATAATAGTAATGGATTATGACCGAGTCATAAATTATGATCGTTTCATTAAGAATGCAATAGCTATAGATTTGAAAGGATTTGGAAATTTGAGGATTATTAAAATGAAGAATAAACTGTCATTTTTTTAATGAAATTTTAGAGTTTAAGATGACAGGGTTAGTACATATAAATTTCATATCAGTTTTTTTTACTCCAATGCATCAACAGTCCATTTTAATGGATGAAAGATGTTTTAGGTAACAACTTGTTGACTGCTCCATCCTTAGCTTATGTATGATTTCTGAGTTGAGATTTTAATTTAATTTAACTCAATTTTAAATAATATCAAAAGATAAAAAATAATAATTATCAGTGTTAAAACATATATGGATGTGTAATAATATATATATGTATGTATATATAGATATGAAGTAGATGATGAATTTATTATTAAAAAATTTAATGATAAAAATAATTACAATAGAATATGAGCAAAATATTATTATTAAAAAAGGAAAATGATAAAACAATAATAATTGTAAAGTTAAATTTGGGTTGAGTAGAACCTTTATCCAAAAATCAAATAAACTCTAACCGTGGCAATTTACTCTAAAATTAAACTCCTACACTTTACATTTAACTTTATATATATATATGATATTTAAAATCCCTCTAGTATGATCTCAGATCATGGTAACAACTGTTTGGAAGTTGCGTGATGCGCATGGAATTCGCCTCATCCAACAATTCCAATGATCACGTCAGCGTGACATGCGGTGATGCTAGGATTCCCTGTGATATTTGATAATTTGATAGTTGTATTCTTCGGTGATAAGAAAAAAAAAACCATCATTTAAAATGGTCATATAATTTGTCCGCAGGGACCGCAAGTTTCCATGACAATTACTTGTCATCTTCTGTATTGAAGCTGTCACCCCGATGTCTCCTCTCTCAATTCAGATAATGCACATCGATAATAGTACGATCACCCATTTATATGTCAACACGTATACATACAATACCCCATGTGTAGTTGAAGGCTAAGGTATGTTTGCTCCTCCAAGCATTCATCCTTAAATTATAATTATCCTCAACGTGGAAAAAAGTAATTTGAGAGAGACAATATAATTTTGGGTATATTACACAAGAGTCAAAATTTTACATTTATTTAAGATTTAATCCAGTTTTCCTTTTATCACATAAAGAATAACCATATTTTCGATTTTATTTCAAAAATAGGATATCCGGTACTGTTAACGTTCTTTTATCAGTTCGCAAACGTGAACTTAAAGGACGTCAATGTGATTTTTAGCTGCACAAGTGACACAACTTGTCGAGCATCACCGCATAATGATTCGGAAAAAAAATTAAAGAATCAAATAAAATTCAATAAATTCGAAATGAATTCTGTAAAATTCAAAAAAAAATTATAGTAATAAAAATTCGCAAAATCGAAATGATTAGATAAAATTCAGAAATAAAAATAAAAATAAAAAAACTAAAATATTAGGAAAATTAGTATGGTTTTCTAAATTAATACAATTTCTTCCAAAAACCAAAACCATTCATAAAAAAAAGAGGGAGACATACAAGGTTACCGGAGAGCTCAAAGTCAATGAGCATTGTTAGTCCTCCAGTCGAAGGCGAATTGAATGGCGATTGAAATTTCAGATAAAATAAAAAAATATTGGTATTTTTATATAAATTGAAACACCGGGGTCCCCGTAAGACGGACACAACACCCATGAAGTAATGTTAATCAGGCAAAAGATGAATTGGATATGTTAGGTCACAATTTTCTTTTTTTTTCCCGGCTGTTAGGTGACAATTTCTCCATCACATCACTATAAAAGATATTCTTTTTTCTTCCTAAATAAATTCTCACGGATACACTAGAGAAAATCATTAAACCTTGGTGAAAAATCCGGCTTTCTTGTTTCTGCCATTACCAACTGGGGATCTGCACGGGTATCGGGTAAATCTAAAACTTGTTGGAACCTACTAGTTAAGGTTGGGTTTGGGAAGATAAATAAAAATATGGTAAGGTCCGAAAAATAATTTAAAGGACATGTAAAAATAGGTTCCGATTCCGATTCCGATTCCGATTCCATTGTACATGATACCAAGAACTTGTACGTGGACCTTGTTTCGTTTTTCTATTATTCTTATTTTATATGTCATAGTAACTTGAATTTCATAGTCCTAAGTCTAGACAACAAGTTACTAATCATCGTCCCTGCCTCTTCTTCCTCTTCCCCTTTGGCCTTTCCTACTTGTCAAGTCTCGTTTTATTATGGATATTCAGTTTTATATTATTATTGTGGATGAGATTTTTTTTATATATTTTAATTATAGTGTTTTAAGAGAAAATAAAATATACATACATATTTCTATAGAGTATCCGAAACTTGTAGTATGATATATGTTTCAAGTACGATCCGGTTTCAGGTATAAACTGGGTAGGATTCGGCTAAAAAATCTTGAAACATGTTACTTATAAGGTAGGGTCCGGATACCTTGAAAAATACAGGGTGCCCAAACTTACATACCCTTATTAGCAACATCACTTTCTCTCTCTAACTTTGTTTCTCGCCACACTTTTAACTCACATATGGCCGCCCTGTCGCTGGTGCGTCCGGCTACGGCTGGGCGCATCCAACTGCCCTCCCTTTCTTCCCTTCTTTTCCCTTACTCCCTTCTTCCCTCCTTTTCCGATGAATGCTCGTTTCAATGTCAGCTAGTACTACTCTGCCCCCCCCCCCCCAATTGTTACCCTACATCACTAGTTCGTCATCTTTGGCGGGGTGTCGTCATTCTCATAGCATGCCTTCACTGCCATTGTCCAAGGAAGCAACTATGCACTGCCGCTACTGCAACCTCCAATCTGCAGCTAGTGGTCACAAGATGCTTCGAGGGTCTTCCTTAGTTCTGCGCCTCCCCCCCCCCCCCCCCCCTCGAAAGTCCTTCTCGCCGCTGCTATCCTTCTTCCCCCTAACTTGACTATTGACTTTGACCAGATCGTGCTCGATCCGAATAAAAATGGCCTGATCTAGCACAAATTCAAACAGAATTGAGCTAGAACTGACAAACAATGTTCGGATTCTGCTCGACCTAGTCGGATTTGTTCGAGAGCTGACCATACCCCGGATCGAGTACAATCTTGGCCATAATTGAGGGACGCTGATCAGATCTAGTGATCTGGTCGGATCGGGCCCCGCGAATATGCATATTTTGAGACGGGTTGCGTAGTCAGGTCGGTTCGGAGGATACCGGGTCAGGTTGTGTCCGTGGCGGTGCTGATGGTGCCTTGGTGATTGCAGTGGCCTTCCCCCTTCCTCTTCTCGATCTCCGATGGGTTGTATTTGGAGGCGGCCTCCCTTCTCTATCAGGGGGCATACCCTATCCCTCCCTGGCAGTTCCTAATTTGGGCAGTGTAGGGTCGTTCTGGTTTTTCTCCGTTGGCAGCAGCCTAGAGCAGTAATAGTGGTGACGATACTCTTTCTCCAACAGCGTAGTGGACGAGCCCTCCTACATCGCACCATTCCAGTCCAGCCTCTTCCTCTCCTCGATGACGTTTTCTCATTTTCGGCAACTCCGTCACTAATGCAGCGTACACGCACAAAACCTGTCACAGAATTGTTGATTTCGCAGAATACCGAAACTACAACCTTCAATCTTTATTGATTCTTCTCCCTCTGCTGCCTACGTGGGATATCCGCAAAATAATTCTCTCCCTCCGACTCCTTGCCAGATTCCTCTTGATCAGGATTAGGGTTTTCCCGATTCTGATTCCCCATAAGTGCAGCCATCCTCTGTGTTAACTGCTCCATCATACGATCCAACTCTGATTCACGATTTGCTCCAGCCTCTACTCCAGATGTCGCAGGTTGTCACGGTCAAGAACATCGTCCACACGACCCTTCTCCTTGGTGGCATGGTTGTTCCAGACCAAACCATAACCTTTGATACCAACTGACGTAGCGTACACGCACAAAACCTGTCACAGAACCGTTGATTCCGCAGAATACCAGAACTACAACCTTCAATCCCGATTGATTCTTCAAATTCCTAAAAAATTGGCATCAAACTCGAATCAAATCCGAGAATTGGGCAAAGAGCACGAAAGCTCCAATTTTTATTAATTGATAAAAAACAACTCCCCTCAATCCTAGGGTTTACATCACTTAAATAGGATTAAAAACGCCTAAATTGCACAAAAGACAAACTTTTCCTAAAATTATAAAAACGCCAAAATAACATAAAAATGCTCGTTTGAGACCCTAAGTGATGGAATTTGGCCTAAATCTCATCTTGTCAAAAAGGTTGTAAGTTGTGATCCGGAAGCCGTTTCCCTCGAAACAAGGTCGTCATAACCTGTTTTTTTCAATATGCCAATTTGCCGCATCATTCTCCCCTGGATGGAGAGAATTCGCCCTTGAATTGTCATCGTCCCAACTATCACTTGTGTAAGGAATCAGGTGCTTCACATTAAACACATCGGTAATATGAATGTGGCTCAGAAGCTTGAGTCAATAGGCGTTCGAATTGATCTTCTCCACGACCTCCACATGACCAATCGTCCTTGCCAAAAGCTTGTTGTATTCCCCAGCAGGATAATGATCCTTAGTAAGAATAACCCACATAAAATCACCCACTTCAAATTCCACAGAATAACGCTTCTTATCCGTAGCTTGCTTATACTTGGCTTTAGCTACTGTCAAATGATCATACACAGCTTGATGGATCTCTTGCAAGCCATTCACAAAATTTGCTGCCTTACCGTGAACTTTAGATCGGTTAGGCAAAGGAATTAAATCCAAAGGACCCTTGGGAACAAACAGCATACACAACTTGAGAAGGACTAAAACTCGTGCTATGATTGACAGCGTGATTATGGGCGAACTCCGCTTGGCACAACTTGAGGTCCCAACACTTCACATGTTCCCCCACTAGACTTCGCAGCAAGTTACCCAGAGACCGATTCACGACCTCAGTTTGCCCATCGGTTTGGGGATGATAAGCACTGTAGAATTGCAATTGTTTATCCACCATCTTCCATAAACTTGGCCAAAAGTGGCTAAGAAACCGGGTATCCCAATCAGAAACAATGGACTTCGGTAACCCATAAAGACGATACACCTCGCGAAAGTATAGCTGAGCCACCCGAATAGCATCTGTCGTCTTCTTGCAAGGAATAAAATGCATCATCTTAGAAAATCAATCAACAACAACATAGATAGAATCATTAACACGCTGTGTTCGCGATAAACCCATCACAAAATCCTTGCTAACATCCTCCCAAGGCTGCGCTGGAATTGGTAACGGCATATACAATCCAGCATTGGTAGTCGTCCCCTTGGACACGTTGCAGACCCCATACCTTTGCACGTACTTCTCTACCTCCTTGCGTATGGTCGGCCAAAAATACGAGCCGTGCATTAACAGTAACGCCCGATCTCGCCCAACATGGCCCTCTCCATGCAACTCCTTAATAATCTTCAAACGAAGGCGGCAATCTCTATATGCAGGCTGACCAAGAAATTGCTCATGTGGCTCAATGCATCAGCCACTCGATTTGTCACCCCCGACTTGTGCTTTACCACGAAGGTAAAATGCTGTAAAGAAGCAATCCATGAGGCATGCCTTAAGGACACCTTATCTTGGCGGTGAAGGTGTTTTAACGCCTTGTGGTCAGTATAAAGCACGAACTCTCGATGAAACAAATAATGCCGCCAATGCTTAACTGCTTGTATCATTGCATAGAACTCCACATCATAGGTGTTGTACTTTAACTTAGCCCCGGACAGTTTCTCACTAAAATATGCAACAGGCCTGTTGTTTTGGCTCAAAACTGCTCCAGTGCCCACTTTAGAAGTATCACAATGTAACTCAAAGGGTTGAGCAAAATCATGCAAGACTAATATTGGGGCAATCGTAAGACGCATGTTGATAAGCTGGAATGCCTTCTCCGCTCCCTCTGTCCACGCGAACTTTCCACCCTTCATGCAATCATAATTGTGCTGAAGTGAGGGATGAAACACCTATAGAAGGAAGCAAGTCCATGGAAACTGCGAACTTCAGTAATTGTCTTCAGTTGCGGCTATTGCTTCATCACTTCGATCTTGAACTCGTCTACCTTCAATCCGTCGCTAGAGACCACATATCCAAGGAATAAGATCTTCGATGCCATGAATACACACTTCTTAAGGGCAGCATAGAACTTCTCCTTGCGAAGCACACACAAAACTGCCCACAAATGTTGAAGGTGCTCCGCTTTATTAGAAATATAAATCAGAATATCATCGAAATAAGCGACAACATACTTGCCGATGAATGGTCGCAAGGCCTGGTTCATCATACGCATAAAAGTGCTTGGTGCATTAGACAGCCCAAAAGACATCACCATCCACTCATATAACCCTTCCCGTGTCTTGAAAGCTGTTTTTCATTCGTCGCCAGGCCTTATGCGAATATGATGGTATTCACTCTTCAAATCCAGTTTAGTAAACACCGTTGCACCGCTGACCTGATCGAACAAATAATCCAATTGTTGAATTAGAAATCTATATCGCACCGTAATTTTATTAATGGCTCGTCTATCCACACACATGCGCCACCATCCATCCTTCTTGGGTGTAAGGAAGGCCGGAACTGCGCAGGGACTCAGGCTTTCACAAATATGTCCATTGACCAGTAACTCCTCAACCTGCCTCCGCAACTCCTCATGCTCCCCAGGACTCATCCTCTAATGGGGTCTATTTGGCAATGCCACTCCTGGCTCCAGGTCAATTCGGTACTGAATATCACGCAAGGGTGGTAACCTATCGGGAAGCTCATCGAGAAAGACTTCCACAAATTCAGCCACTACGGATGCGGCTGCGGTTGGGATTGACGCTTTAGCGGCCACCTCTTTTCCGATTAGCACATAAACTAGCTGTGATTCCTCCACCTCTTCTTCGAACCTCGCCAATGACAAGAGCTTTGTTTCTCCACCCATAGATGTTGGTTTCTCCATCTCTCTGCTGGGCACTAGCACAATCTTCACATTCTCGAACATAAAATTGTATGAGTTAGTCCGCCCATCATGAATTACACGGCGGTCATACTGCCAAGGCCTCCCCAACAATAAATGACATGCATCCATCGCCATCGCCATCGCCATCACATCACATCACATCACACAACATCTTTATATTTCAAGCCAATGGAGAAAGAAACCAATAAACGTTCTGATACATTAACCTCGCCCCCATTTTTTAGCCATGCCAGTTTATAAGGCTTAGGATGTTTCTCCGTCTTGAAGCCCAATTTCTACTCCGTCTCTACAAAGACAATATTCTTACAGCTACCAGCATCAATAACAAAATGACACACCTTTCCACGGACAGTGCATGTGGATTAGAAAATACTGTGCCTCAGCCAATTGTTGTCAGCAACCTTTGGCGTCAAGCATGACTGCCTAACAACCAGTGCCGATCCTGTGTCTCCAGTCACTACTTCCTCATCAACTACTTCCTCATCAACTACTTCCTCACTATCAAATACAGGATCTTTGGCTTCCTCCACATCCTCTTCTTCGCCTTCCTCCGTGTCAACGAAGAATGTCTTTTTGCCGGCGGTCTTCTTGCACTCGAACTGCCTATGACCAACCTCGCCACATCCAAAGCATTTCATCCCATTACCCGTTGGTCTATTCGACTGGCTTGTGTTGACAGTATTTATGTTGGCTCCCCCTCCAGGACAGGTCACTCCGCTACTACCACCTCTACCTTCAGAACGACTTGCACCACTACTGCTTCCTACACCGGAGGAATTCCCGAAATTACTGTTGCATCGGGACAGTTTTTCAATTTGTAGAGCCCTTTGATGTGATGCCGAGACACTAGGTGGATCAAACATATTGACAGTGTCTTGAATCGGCACCCGCAACCCTCCAATATACCTCGCCACCAATTGGTCTTCAGTCTCATGTACCTCATTTCGGACTATAAGTTAGAAAAACTTCGTGGTATAGTCATCCACCATTCGAGTTTCTTGCCGTAAGTTTTGCAGTCGCTGGTACATCAATCTCTGAAAATTGTATGGTAGAAAACTGGCTCGCAAGTGCTTCTTCATCTTCTCCCACGTCACAATTTTCGGCTTGCCTAATCTGCTTCTAGTTAATTTGACTTGCTGCCACCATGCCGTAACTCTGTCTCGCAATCTGATTACCACCAACAGTACACGTTTATCTTCGGGCACTCCTTTAAATTCCAAGATCTCCTCGACTGTGGCTAGCCAATCAAGAAACTCCTTGAGCTTAAGGCTGCCATGAAATTCTGGAATTTTAGTTTGTATTCCAAACTCTCAACACCTTCTGTCATCCTCGATAGAACCCCTTTGCTGCCTACGTAGGATATCCGCAAAATAATTCTCTCCCTCTAACTCCTCACCAGATTCCTCTTGATCAGGATTATGGTTAGGGTTCCAATTCTGATTCCCCATAAGTGCAGCCATCCTCTGTGTTAGCTGCTCCATCATACGATCCATCATCTGATCCACGATTCGTTCCAGCCTCTGCTTTAGATGTCACAGGTTGTCACGGTCAAGAACATCGTCCACACGATCCCTTCTCCTGGGTGACATGGTTGTTCCAGACCAAACCATAGGCTTTGATACCAACTGACGCAGCATACATGCACAGAACCTGTCACAGAACTGTTGATTCCGCAGAATACCGGAACTACAACCTTCAATCCCTATTGATTCTTCTAATTCCTAGGAAATTGACATCAAACTCGAATCAAATCCGAGAAATTGGCAAAAAGCATGGAAGCTCCAATTTTTATTAATTGATAAAAAATAACTCTCCTCAACCCTGGGGTTTACATAACTTAAATAGGATTAAAAAATGCCTAAATTGCACGAAAGACATAAACTTTTTCCTAAAATTGCAAAAACGTTCAAATAACATAAAAATGTCCGTTTGAGACCCTAAATGATGGAATTCAGCCTAAATCTCGTCTTTTCATAGCTAAAGGCTGTGAGTTGTGCTGCGGAAGTCGTTTCCCTCGAAACAGGGTCGTTAGAACTTGTTTTTCTCAAAATACTGATTTGTCGCTTCTTCTGCCGCATCATTCCATCATAACAATAGCATCCCTTGCCCATCACAAATAGGATCGCCACTCTTGTCGGTCTGATCTTCCTCCCGTCAGCTCAAATCAATTATTTTGTGGCTTGCCTTTTTGTTGTTGATTTGAGCAGTTTCGACTCCCATATTGACGATTGCTGGTTTAAACTGATCGAGGGAGCTTTAGCCGCTTTACTGCTCTAGTTCATTGGGTTTGATTGTCTTGGGATCACGCTATTAGAGTTACGTTGATTAAGATCGACTGATGGGTCGCTGGTTTGAACCGATCTAAGTGCTCTAACTACATAGCTGCTTTAGCTACTTAGTTGCTTAGCTGCTTAACTGCTCTAACTCCTCAGGTTTGACTGTCTGGAACTGTGATCTATAGTGAGATCTTATGCTCGGGTATTGGCACAACACACCTTGTTTGTTCTCTTTTTTTTCGTGAAAGTGGAATTTCTCCATGGATTATGGATAAGGCTGAGGATCTCCCTCCCGGTGTAGATTGGGGTCCATGGTGAAATGCAATAGAAAAGTCGTTATTGGAATTAACGGTTTCAAGATGGCAATCTCCAACTATACCTGTGTTTATTTTCATGTGATTTTTTTTCACAATTTTCCTTTGTACATTGCCTAGTTAATAAACTGTTATATCCCGCTCTTATAATATTTGGTTGCCAATTTTTTCCCTTATATCCATTTTTGCAGTGGATATATAAAGGATCTTCATGACCGTTTTCAATAAAAAAAAATGGATACACTAGAGAAGAAACAACTATTTTATTGAATAAATTTTTACCGATGCTAAAGAAGTGACCAAAAGCACTACTACTCCGGCACATTATATTACAATAAAACGTTAAGCATATCTTTGATAACTCAAATTGAGTGTAAAAATTAAATTTTCAGCATTTAATTAAGTTCAACTTGTTTGTTAAGACAAAAGAAAAATAAATTTAACTTAATCATTCAGTCAAAAACGTGTTTAATGAGTGAGTAAGTGGGAATCTACTTTTGTTTTTTAACAGACTCGCTCAGCTAGGGCCTCTTTATACTATATTTGCAGCAAACCCCTCACTCGGGTTTGGGACAGGTGACCGGGGTGGGGGAATGAGTGAGTAAGTGGGAAACCTACTTTTTTCAACCACATGCATTATGAGCAATCCCCGTTCACCAGATCTAGATAGATTTTTAGGATAAATCACTACATGTTCGATCAACTATATATATATATATATAATTTATATATTTTCCCCTTTCTTTGTTTTCCTGGGCAGTAGGATTGGATGTGACAGACTTGTAATGATCTTCCATTAGGAGCCTAACTGGGGGCAACTTTGGCTATTAGTTAGGCTCGATCTTCGTAGGAATAGTAATCATCTTTTGCATTTTATTTTTGGCAGTTTTGCAAGATTGACTTGATGTTACATGTAATCGATAAATAAAGTCGTGGAATTTATGAAAGGTGACGTAGCAGTGGCACTTACATTTATCTGGTAATCAAGAAATTTCAGATTCGATACACGTTATGATATTATTTTATCCCGTTATTAATTATTAAGATTTCTATTAATTATATTAAGCTCATGAACCTCCTAATTTATAATCAAATTTTTTTTAAAAACAGTGGAATTTGATTTTTTTCGCCCGGCATCACGTTTCCATCCCTGCTCAATTACATAATAGGGGGCCATCGTCTAGAGTCCTTTCTTATTCGTTTTTGGTTCTTACATTTTTTCTTCCTTTCGGTAAAAGTAAAATTGCGAAAGAATAGTTTGCTCTGCGCTCACTATGTAGATGCGCGTTCTTACATTATCTGGAGAATAATGTATGTGATATTTTCCCAACAGACTCTTCGGCAAAAGATAAAAAATCAATCTCGAATAATTAATTATGTCAGTAAATGTTTCCAAAGTTGGCATCATGCTGGTCAAGTAGAAGGAAAACATGGTGACAAATCTTGTGTGTCCTTTACAAAACTTCAGAACAACCGTGGACAACCATAGAACCCTATTATAGGGATGCACAATCATACGTAAATCAAACTAGCTAGAACTTTCCAACGATAGTGATAACGGATCCATACGATCTTATTTCAAATATTATATTCTCTAAATTGTAGAGATAGTATCTCTTACGTGCTTACAATTAAAAGATTCTGAATCTGTGAGCCTCCTCTATCTCCCTATAATAAAAAAAGGTGAGGTTAATCCCATAATTTTTTTTTACTTTTATTATTCCAAATTTGCTTCTGCACCCTGATCAGGTCCTATGGCGCCCTGTGCCTCCTTCTCCATCATAGACACGTCCGTCCATCCTCCTTGCCCGCTTACTCCTCCGCACTTTCTTGTCCTTCCGCTCTCCCTGCTTCCTCCTTCAAAAACCGCCACCGATAGTCGATTCTCGTGGTCGAATATGATTGGGACCGCCTGTCTCCCCTTTCCCGCGCTAACATCTTGGTGCTTTTCGAGAATTGATGCCTGGGGACGCCGTGTGCTGCCTATGTACCATTTCTGATCTCCTCCACTTTGTCTATTCTTTCATTCTGCCTGCTCCTAAGATCTGCTTTAGGACAATGTTCGCTGTGTCAATCAGATAAGCTGCAGCCGACAATCTCTTTTGTCCATCAGACCCCGATTTCAACTTCATGTGGCACATATTCCAGCTCCAATTTGATTAACTAACACCCATTACCTTTTTGCTGGAATTTTAACTCTTATTATTACTTGCCTATTTCAAAAACATTCCCGAGCCTTTCTTTGAGAATCAAAATAAATACTTCTATTTTTTTTTTAAGATTATGTGATGCTAAAATATATAAAGGGCAGGAACTGTTTAATAGTTTGTGATATAAGTATATATGAAGGAATTATTGCATCGGTTTTAGTCGTGAAATGCAAGTGAAGCATTTTTTTCCTTGATGAGCAATATACAATGCCTTGTTGTACCCCATTTTTGTGTATAATAATATAAGTAATATATAATTAGTAGAATATTGTCTAATTTAGTACATATATTAACTCAAGTATCCCTTCCAATCATTTCAATCGTGTGACAATTTGTTTGATAACATTATCAGTTTATGAAATCATAGGACCTTGATTCATTAGGAAGTTACTGCTAACTATTTGATGCGGTAGAAGAGTCGGCAATTCGGTACCTGGAGAAAAATAGGTTCTGACTATCCTATGTCAAGGGAAATGGCCTTCGGAGCAAAACTCACCGCACCGCCGTGATTTTTCGATTTTTAAGGCAAATTCCATCGTTTATGACCTTAAACAGGCAATTCGTGTTATATAAGGCGTTTTTACAATTTTAGGAAAATCTATTTCTTTTTATGCAATTTAGCTTTTTTTTAAACCCTATTTAAGCTTTATGTAAGCCCTAGGGCTGGAGGAGTTGTCTTTTGGATTATCAATAAAAATTGGAGCTTTCGTGCTCTTTGCCCAATTCTAGAATTTATTCGAGTTGGATGCCAATTTCCTAGGAATCCGAAGAATCAATAGGGATTGAAGGTCGTAGTTCCAGTATTCTACGAAATCAACGGATCTGTGATGGGTTCTTTGCGTGTACACTGCGTCAGTTGATATAAGAGCCTATGGTTGATCTTGATCGACCATGCCACCCGGGAGGAGGGATCATGTGGACGATGTTTTGGAGCGTGACAACCTGCGACATCTAGAACAGAGGATGGAAGAAATCATTAATCATAGGATGGATCGTATGATGAAGCAGCTAACACAGTAGGTGGCTGCACTTATGGAGAACCAGAATCGGAGAAACCATAATCCGAATTCTAACCCTGATCGAGAGGAAACTGAAGAAAAGTCGGAAAGAGGAAACTATTTTGCTGATATTCCACGAAGACAGCAAAGGGGCGCTGTCGAGCATGACAGGAGGCGCCCATTCGAGGAAGACATGAGGCGTTGGGAGTCGGGGATGGGGACTGAAATTCCAGAATTTCATGGCAGCCTCAAACCTGAGGAGTTTCTTGATTGGCTGGCTACAGTTGAGGAGATTTTGGAATTTAAAGGAGTGCCCGAAGACAAACGTGTACCTTTGGTGGCAATTAGGTTGCGAGACAGAGCCACGGCTTGGTGGCAGCAGCTCAAATTAACCAGAAGCAGATTGGGCAAGCTAAGAGTTGTGACGTGGGAGAAGATGAAGAAACACTTGCAAGCCAGTTTTCTGCCATATAATTTTCAGAGATTGATATATCAGAGATTGCAGAATTTATAGCAAGTAACTCGAACGGTGGATGAATATACCACCGAGTTTTTCCAAGTTATAGTCGAGAATGAAGTACATGAGAATGAAGATCAATTAGTGGTGAGGTATATCGGAGGATTGCGAGTGCAGATTCAAGACACTGTCAATATGTTTGACCCACCCATTATCTCGGCAGCACATCAAAGGGCTCTACAAGGTTGAAAAACAGTCTCGACGCAACAACACTTTCGGAAATTCCTACAGTGTAGAAAGTAGTAGTGGTGCGAGTCGTCCTGGTGGTAGAGGTGGTGGTAGTAGTGGAGTGAACCGACCTGGAGGAGGAGCCAACAGAAATACTGCCAACACAAACCAACCAAATAGACCAACAGGTAGTGGGATGAAGTGTTTTAGATGTGGCGAGGTTGGTCATAGGCAGTCCGAGTGCCGGAAGACCGCTAGCAAAAAGACATTCTTCGTTGACACGGAGAAGGGCGAAGATGAGGATGTGGAGGAAGCTGAATATCCTGAATTTGATAGTGAGGAGGTCGTCGACAAGGAAGTCGTGACTGGAGACACATGAACGGCAATGGTTGTTAGGCGTTCAGGCTTGACGCCTAAGGTTGTAGACGACAATTGGCTGAGGCATAATATTTTCCAGTCCACGTGCACTGTTCTCGGTAAGGTGTGTCGTTTTGTTATCGACGCTGGCAGCTGCGAGAATATTGTCTCTGCGGAGGTAGTGAAGAAATTAGGCCTCAAGACAGAGAAACATCCTATGCCTTATAAACTGGCTTGGTTGAAAAGGGGGGCGAGGTTAATATGTCAGAACATGCATTGGTTTCTTTTTCCATTGGCCTGAAATATAAAGATGATGTGTGGGGTGCTGTGGTGGCGATGGATGCATGTCATTTACTGTTGGGGAGGCCGTGGCATTATGATCATCGTGTGATTCATGAGGGGCGGACTAACTCATACAGTTTTATGTTTGAAAATGTGAAGATTGTGTTAGTGCCCAGCAGAGAAACGGAGAAACTAACCTCTATGAGTGGAGAAACGAAGCTTTTGTCATTGGCGAGGTTCGAAGAAGAGGTGGACGAATCGCAGTTAATTTATGTGCTAATCGGAAAAGAAGTGGCCGGTGAGGCGTCAATTCTAACTGCAGCCGCACCTGTAGTGGCTGAGTATGTAGATGTCTTTCCCGATGAGCTTCCCGATGGTTTGCCACCCTTGTGGGATATTCAGCACCTAATTGACTTGGAGCCAGGAGCGACACTGCCAAATAGACCCCACTACAGGATGAGTCCTGGGGAACATGAGGAGTTGCGGAGGCAGGTTGAGGAGTTGCTGGCCAATGGACATATCCGTGAAAGCTTGAGTTCTTGCGCAGTTCTAGCCTTGCTTACACCCAAGAAGGATAGCTCGTGGCGCATGTGTGTGGATAGTCGAGCCATTAATAGAATTACGGTGCGATACAGATTTCCAATTCCACGATTGGAGGATTTGCTTGATCAGGTCAGCGGTACAACAATGTTTACGAAGCTGGATTTGAAGAGTGGATACCATCAGATTCGCATAAGGCCCGATAACGAGTGGAAAACAGCTTTCAAAACACACGAGGGATTGTATGAGTGGATGGTGATGCCTTTTGAGCTGTCTAACGCATCGAGAACCTTTATGTGTGTGATGACTCAGGCCTTGCGACCATTCATTGGCAAGTGCGTAGTTGTTTATTTCGATGATATTCTGATTTATAGTGCTAACCAAACAGAGCATCTCTAGCACTTGCGGGCAGTTTTGTGTGTGCTTCGCAGGGAGAAATTCTATGCTGCCGTGAAGAAGTGTGTATTCATGGCATCGAAGGTCTTATTCCTTGGATATGTGGTCTTCGGCGAAGGACTGAAGGTAGATGAGTCCAAGATCGAAGTGGTGAGGCAGTGCCGCAGCCGAGGACACTTATTGAAGTTCACAGCTTCCATGGACTTGCGTCCTTTTATAGGCGTTTCATCCCTCACTTCAGCACAATTATGGCGCCTTTAACAGATTGCATGAAGGGTGAAAAGTTTGCATGGACGAAGGAAGCGGAGAAGGCATTCCAACTTATCAAGATGCGTCTTACGACTGCCTCAATATTAGTCTTGCCTGATTTTGTTCAGCCCTTCTAAAGTGGGCATTGGAGCAGTTTTGAGCCAGAACAACAGGCCTATTGCATATTTTAATGAGACATTGTCCGAGGCTAAGTTAAAGTACAACACCTATGATGTGGAGTTCTATGCGGTGGTAGAAGCAGTCAAACATTGGCGGCATTATTTGTTTCATCGGGAATTCGTGCTTTATGCTGATCATGAGGCATTAAAACACCTTCACCGCCAAGATAAGGTGTCCCCACGACATGCCTCGTGGATTGCTTATTTGCAGCGCTTTACCTTCGTGGTGAAACACAAGTCAGGGGTGACGAATCGGGTGGCTGATACGTTGAGCCGCAGGAGCAATCTATTAGTTAAACTGCGTATTGAGGTACCTGGCTTTGACTGTCTTTGTGATTTGCTTGAGACTGATCCATATTTCTTTAATGTTTTAGGGAAAGTTCGTGCTGGGGAAAAGTCCGAATTTTTGCTGCATGATGGGTTTCTATTCAAGGGCAACCGGTTGTGTATTCCAGATTGCAACCTCCGTTTGCAAATTATTAAGGAGTTGCATAGAGAATGGCATGTTGGGCGAGATCGAACGTTACAGCTAGTGTAAGGCTCATATTTTTGGCCAACCATTCGCAAGGAGGTGGAAAAGTACGTGCAGAGGTGTCGGGTTTGCAACGTGTCCAAAGGGACAGCTACTAATGCCGGGTTATATATGCCATTACCGGTTCCATCGCGACCTTAGGAGGATGTCAGCATGGATTTTGTGCGGGTTCTACCGCGAACACAGCGTGGTAATGATTACATCTATGTTGTTGTTGATCGATTCTCTAAGATGGTGCATTTTATTCCTTGTAAGAAGACGAAAGATGCTATTTGAGTGGCTCAGCTGTACTTTCATGAGGTGTATCGTCTTCATGGATTACCAAAGTCCACTGTTTCTGATCGGGATACTCGGTTCTTTAGCCACTTTTGGCGTAGTTTATGGAAGATGGTGGATACACAACTGCAATTTAGCAGTGCTTATCATCTCCAAACCGATGGGCAAACTGAGGTCGTGAATCGGTTGTTGGGTAACTTGCTGCGAAGTCTGGTGGTGTCAGCACCCAATTTTGGTCCACCGGCTCCAGAGGGGCAAAATCGCCATTTTTACCACTCTTGAGGGAAATATTTCCGATTAATTACTCGAGTATTCACGACTTTTTAGGACATTTTTGGAAATAGCAATTTGCCTAATTTAACACTAATTTTATTTGGGACATTTTCGAACTTCGCGTACATCGACGTCAATTTTCAAAATTCGGGACAAAATTCGAGATTGAAAATAAATTCATCGCACAATATCGATCAGCGAATTTTTCTGAACACGATGGCAATCTCGAATTATTTTTTCGACGTCCGATCAAGAAGATGGAATTTTCAATTTATACGCGCGTCAAAAAAAAAAAAAAAAAAGGGTCAAACGGTCAAAGTCTGACAACTTTGACCGTTGACCAGGCCCCCCTCCCCCCATTTTCCTGTTCTTCTTCTTCATCGTTTCTTCTTCTTCCTGTCTTCTTCTTCTTTTCTTTTTCTTTTCTTTTCTTCTTCTTCTTCCTCCTGGCAGGAACGGACCGGTCTCGGGACCTCTGCTGCCGCTGCGCCCGAGCCTGCCTGCCGCGCGCCAACCCCTATGCGCACGCGACTCCTCGAACACGCAAACGCACTCTCTCTCTCTCTCTCTCTCTCTCTCTCTCTCTCTCTCTCGGTTTAAAAGAAAAACCCGCAGCTGGAAAAAGGGGGTCACGGACAAAAGACGGTCGGAGCTCACAGACGAAAAAATCCCGGGAGCTCATCGATTCTCCCGGAAAAATTTCCCCAGCCCACGCTCTCTCTCAGCTCGATAGCATCCGAACGGAACTCCCTCAGCTCACCCGAATCCCCCCACGGCTGAAACTTCCGAAAACTCCAGCTATCACACTGATTCTTCCAGAGCTCGATTTCCGGAATCTCCCTCAGCTCACACGCCCTCGGAAACCCGGAGTTCCTCGAGCTCGTGACCCCGTTAACTCCCTCGACCCCTTTGCTCTCGGTTTCCCGTACACTAACCTGGTCGATTTTATTTTTCGGGTTTCTCCAGAGACGCCGGCTCGGTCCAGCCATCCAGCTCGGCCCAGCAGCAGGCCCGTTCGGCCCGGTCCAGTCCGCCGACGCCCAGCCCAGCACCGACAGCCCAACTCGGCCCAACAACCCAATCGGCCCAGCCCAGATCTCAAGGGCCCAGTCCGGCCCAATCCTCCCTCAGCAGCCCAATTACCCGGCGAATTTTTTAATTTTTTTTTAATTTTTTTTCTTATTTTACAGATTCACCCCCAATCTCCCGAATTAGGTAAATCCCCAACTTAGTGGCATGTTTAGGACTCCGCTTCTGAATATTAATGCTTACTTGGATGAATATGATGTGAAATGAATATTATTGGGCTGTACGGGTGATCGGATTTGTCTCAAACTCGATTTTACAAACTTTTCGTTTTGTCTCATTTCAGTACAGAGGACGCAATTTTTATTTTTCAGATCTGCCCTGAATTTTAAAATTGTTTCCAGTCAAGTCCCGGTTATTTTAATATCTTCATATCAGTCCTGAACTTTTCGAAAATTTTAAATCAGTCCCTGAACTTTTCGGAATCTCCAGATCAGTCCTGAACTTTTCGGAATTTTTAAAATCAGTCCCTAAACTTCTTGCAATTTTCAAATCAGTTCCTGAATTTTTCGGAATTTTCACATTAGTCCTGAACCTTTCGACTTTTCACATCAGTCCCTGAGCTTTTCGGAGTTTGCAAATCAGTCCCTCAACTTTCGGAATTTTCAAATCAGTCCTGAACATTTTTCAAAGACATCCAGCTCTTTCCTACTTGGATCACCGACCGACAGCGTGTGTGCCATGTTTAAATATTTTATTCTTGTGATTATATGTATACGGCATGACAACGTGTGTGCTTTTGCATGATTTTTCGCTTTCCATGAATCGGTGCCGTTTTATCGATTTCGTTGATATCGTGTTTGCGTGTATGTTTGTATGTGTTTCATGATCATGGCGGCACCGGTCATGTAAATTTGTATGTTCGCCGTGCTTGATGTGGTGATATGCTCTTGATCTGTGCTTAAAATGCTTTATCGTTTAAATCGAAACCTCACATGAATCGGGTTAATCTTGCAAACTCGACCTAAAATTAATTTTTAAATCCTAAGGCGATCGGGAATTAGGATTCGCATCGGACGGTCCATCAATGATCGGTTCGATGGTCCGAAACCCGAATATTTAGAGCATTTGGCAAATATTAATTAATTTAATCAATGATTTCACTAACGGGGTAATTTGACGTTCACACGATTAATTAATTCACTTGGCCCTAATAATTTTGTACGAATTGGTAATAAACCGGTAACACGCGTTGATAGGTTGCAAACATGCGTTTGTGCCCTCCTCAAAACTTGCAAAGTTTTATAAAACTCGAGACACGTAGTTCGATGTGACATGGATGTCTAGGAAGGACTTGCGCGTCTTGACTCGAGGCCTCACCTGATTTCAGGAAACTCAGGTCGGGACGTGGAAGTTCTTCTTAGATCACTTCCGGATAGATTAACCGATCTTTTGGCTCTTTTAGGGTTCTTGACAACCCTGGAAGGTCCAGGGGATCGGTTAGCGCCGGTCACAGGCCGAGATGGCCCGCACCGCTTAATTTCTCTTTCCCGAAAAACAATTTTTATCTCAAGGGCAAAATCGTCTATTTGCAACCTAGCGACACCCCCCCTAGGGTTAGAATAAGAGAAACATGCGGTATCAGGGTAGGGATGGGCTACCTATCTAGGCGCAGGTTCATCTGCATAGCCCGCCCTATCCGACCGATGAGTTTTTGTTATTCTAGCATAGTCTCGGGTAGTTAGTTCGGGAGGATTGGCTCAAAATATAAATACCGGATTAATTATATACTTGGCTAAGACAAAATGGGCAATAGTGGGATAGGCACTAGATTTTAGGATGTACAGGTGGAATCAATGTTCGGTAATAACCTGTAACAACCGTAGTGTCACAACATAGAACAATTCTAAAAGCAATCCACAAACACAAGATTTGACAATGGACGTCACGTACGTCAAGTCCTTGAAAATAATGCCAAATGCGAAATACCTTCCCGAGGCGATCCTTGATCGTTTCACACCTTGTACCCACTTTGTTTGCTTTAGGGTAGGATTTGTATGACAAGATACCCCGGTTAATAATTGGTTAATTAACGTAAATTCGGCAACAATAAAACCCCATTTTTTGTTTATTTATGTCCGCTTGTTAACATTCTTGCACTTGTTTGCTATGTGGATCGAGCCCGATCCTTCAGGGCACGATTCATAGGGGGTCCAACGCCCCAATCGTAGATCACGGGGTTCAATTCCCCTAACACTGAGCGCGCATCTTAATTTCAATTTCGGTCTTTTCAAACCACACGGTGAGCACGAGTGGAATAATAACCGAATGCAATTCGACCGGGATTCAGTTGTTGTAACTTGTATTTTATTTATTTGAGAGGACAATGTAAGGATTTATATTGTACATTCATTCATGTAAGAATCCCGGTCGGAGAGTGGACGGTCGGAGTGTTCCTTCGAATTTACGGTGTCAAAACGCGTAAGATGAGCGGAACTTAATTAAGTGGTAATTAAATTAAAAATGGTAAGCCTAGACAAGCTAGAGTACCGATAGGGCATGCGAGATATAGGCTCGCATGTAATAGAACCCCCGAATTCGGAACCTTGGGTTTCGTAGACCATATGCCTTAGCAATTAGGTGTACCCTGTACCCCTAGACCCGGGTAACTTGCCGGCCCTCGACCTTCGGGTCGTAAAATGGCAAGTGGCGACTCCTTCTCACGTGCGTCCGTCGCGCGTCCCCGGGAAGGTGGACACTCCCAAGCCGCGTTGCATAGGCGCGCGCATTCCGTGCCCCGACGAGACGAAATTCGGGTGCGCACAGCTTGGCGACTCCACTGGGGACACTTAGAGGGTTCGGGCTCGTTCCCGCTTGCTTTGTTTGCTTGTTTATTTACCGCTTTCCGCATTTCCCGCTTATCTACTTAACGCACTTTTATTTCCCGCACATGCATTGCATATCATACTAGCTTCTAGGTACCTATGGGTCGCGTCCCACGACCGGTAATAGGAGCATAGGTTAAATAGGGGTTCCGAGTAAGGGTACGTCGCACGGTTGGACCGTCGATTAGGCCCCTAAAGATCCCCGCTCGATTTCAAGGAATTGACACCCTTGAGTCGGGAGCCCCCATCCTTACGTAGCACGGTCCCTGTAGCACTAAAACCATGCATTCTACAGGAGCTCCATGCCATCCTCCAACCTGGCTTCGACGAACAGTCCGTTGAGTCGGCCTGCGTGCCACTTGAGTCTTTTCTATTTCGAGAGCGATGTACATGTACCATGTATCATGAATTAAGCCGTGGGCATTTACATTTTCGCAAGCATGCATCATGTAAATTTTCAAAATTAGGATGTCATTCCCATTGATGAGTCTTAAGTCGATCTTCCTTTCATCTTGGTAAGGGATGGCGCACTCATTCTCCTGTCCGCGCCTCGATAGAGTCACACCGCCACTCGAGGAGATTGCCCGCATATGGACAGCTTTACGCCCGGTCGACCGCCACTATATCGCTGCGTTCGTAGGAGATGTTCCCTTTTTGGCTACCCGACGTGTAGATTGGAATTTCCTCGAGGCCGCCATCGCATTCTGGAACCCAAGTCGTGCCGTCTTCGATATACAGGGTACCGAGCTCACGCCAACCATCGAGGAGTACCGGACACTCATCGGTCGGACTGCAGTTGTCCACGGCATTGTAGAACCCAACTTCCACACCACCCGACCAACCCTAGTCTCACGCCTACTCGGGGTTCCTACGACCCGTTTGAATGCTGAACTCGCATACTCCTGCAGCACGGAGATTGCAATCGAGAAACTCCTCCTTTTTATTGAGTCCCGAGCGCATAGGGTCCAGGGGGATTTTCTTCGAAAGGATTTGTGTCATGCTGTTCTATTGCTAATCTTTGGGACCCTCTTATTCCCTCGCTCGCATAGTCTCATCGATGCGGCCTTGGCCGGTGTTGTCCTCCAAGTGGTCGGAGGGCGCGGTTACGAGGTAGCCCTTGTGGCGGAGACCGTTCGGTCCCTCGACCGTGTTTTGAGAACACGCGACCGAAGAATAAGAGGATCCCCCATCCTCTTACAAATTTGGTTTCAAAGCCACGCAAACCCCTTCGGTCTAGTGCGCCCGGTTATGTATTTTAATGGTTCTGAGTCGATCATTTCTCGATTGTTGTCCCTCGTGCGCGTAGAAGAACGCAAGATTTCCGAGTGGATGAAAATTTTTCGCGAAATACCACCTAGGGGCTTTAAGTGGCGAGCCGCGTGGATGCCACTTGGACCCGCGGCCCTTAGGTGTTCTGATTTTAACGGAGTCCCACTCGTAAGTCATGCGGGGTCCACCACATATTTTCCGGCGCGAGTGATGAGGCAGTTTGGCAGCCTGCAGACAGTCCCCGAGGACACGGCACGGGCTAAATTCGAACACACTTGGCGGGAGGATCAGACATCCGTAGATCGCCAAAGAGACATCGAACGGGTTTTGGACGCGTGGCGAACCGTGGTCATTGAGCGTCCGTATTTCCCCGAGCATCCAACCCTTGAAGAACAGGATTTCCAGGCTACCGAGGAATATGTCCTCCGTTTCTATCGGTGGGGTCCTACAGCACACGAGGATTCCGCCGACTCTCCACGAGCTGAAGATAACGGACCAACGGGAGCGCCTCTCACCCCGAACGTGGCCATCAAGCAGAGCTTGCTAACCTCAGGGCCGAGAGAGATCACCTTCGTCGGGAAGTCGCAGAGAAAGACGAGCAGCTTGTGGATCAGCGGCAATTACAGAGAGAGCTCGCCCAGGCCCGCGCCGAGCTGCAGAGGCGCGAGCAGGAGCTGGTACGAGCGAATGTCGCCTTGGAGAGGTTCAGGAAGAGAGCCCGTGGAGGTCCACGCACCCCTTAGGATAGACGCCTCCACCAGGCCCTCACCTGAATCGGTGCTCTCCACGGCAACAGTCACTCGCACCCTGAGCGCGGTGGAAGAACGACTTAGGGCTTGTTTTTAATTGCATTGTATCTTAGAAACCTTTTGAATCAATGAGAGTGACAACATTAGTTTTCAAATCCATGCATCTCATGCACGTCATCCCCTTATTTATTATTTCACACGTTTTTATTTTTAGAACGTAACTCGTTTGCGTAGAAATTTACACACTTGTTAATACAGGTAACCATAACTGGCGCCACACCGTTATCTCACTCGTCTGCAATCGAAGATGGCACAGAACAATCAGCTTGCTAGCTCCGAGGAGAACACTCCACCGACGCCGGTTTATTATCAACCGTCCATGACTCAAGCACTGCCACCACTAACTCCTGCAAGCGCACCCCCGGTACACTCGGGAGAAATCCCGCCACCAGTCCCAACATCGGAAGCCCAAGCACCGTCCACCTCTACAGAGGGTGCGGCCCGCATCGTCGCACTGGAAGGCGATATCTCCACATTAAGGGGCACGGTCAATCAGATGGCCGCCGACATGGCCGAGCTCATGGCCCTACTCAGAGCTCCAAACCACACCTCCTCGAACTCTACTCCGCCCCCGGGGTACGGGCCAACAGTCGACCCAAAACCTTGGGTCCCGCCGACCCATGCTCCGGAAGGCATTGAAGCGCCTGCGATACACGCACCGGCGGGCCTCCCAGCTAACGTCCCTCCGCCATCGGTGACTCTCCCGGCAGCCATTCCTCTTCCACCGACGAACCCGACTACTCTAGTACCGCCGCCGATGGCCATACCGGTTTACGCGGCTCCTCCGCCAATGGTCTTCCCGGCACAGAGCCCCCACGCTCCTGCTCACACAGCCGAGCCTGTCCCATTCCAAGCTCCACAACCCCACATCAGCTTTTCTTACCCAACTCTACCTCCCCTAAACATTCCCATCCCTGAACCGGGCATGCCAACCCAGGCTGTCCCCATAGCTCCACCGACAAACTTTCTCCCGGAAATGGGGACTGAGTAGGAGCAGAGATTGAAGAAGATGGAAGAGAACATCAAAGCCTTACAATCAGGTGGTCCTCGCCTCGATGCCGGCGATTGCGATTGGAGTCTTTTTCCGGGTATGCGGCTACCCCCGAAGATTAAGGTGCCTGAATTCCAAAGGTACCATGGCACTACCGACCCCCGTCACCATCTCCGTCACTACAGGGGAAAGATGCTGCAGTACTGGGACTACGAAGAGTTCGTCATCCACACGTTCCAGGACAGTTTGGCGGGAGCGGCTCTTGATTGGTACATGTCACTGAAAGCCGCGGATATCCCTACATGGACGGACCTTTCGGGCAAATTCATCGACCAGTACAAGTACTGTGCAGAAACGCCCCCGACCCTGTTGGAGCTCAGTACAATGGAGATGGCCGAGGATCAGGGCTTCGAGGCCTACGCAGTAAAGTGGAGGGCTAGAGCGGCGAAACATGTCCCCCCGATCAGTGAGGCGCAGCAGATCCAATTATTCCACTCTACCCTCAAAGGGGCCTACTACTTGCACCTGTTGGCTCACACGTCTTCGTTCTCCAACCTTATCGACGCCGGGAAGAGGCTTGATATCGGCGTTAAGCTCGGCAAGATAGAAGGACCGGCCGAGAAGAAAGAGGGAGAGTCCTCGAAGAAGGTTGCTACTGGGACACCCTCCGCGGGAAACAGGAGAGGAAAAGACGCGTCCGTCAATGCTGTTAACTCAGGGCGCCAAGTCCCCCAACAATATTCCATCAATTACACGCCCGCACCACCGACCACTCAGGCGTATGCCCCACCTCCGGTGCATTATCAGCAGCAACTCCCAGCGCAACAAGTATATTATTCCGCCCCGCCGGCCTCCTTTCCGTTGCCGGCCCCGCACAATTACGTCCCTATTCCCCTTCCGATCCAACAAAGCAGGCCTCCGGCTTCGAGAACTCCTCAGCCGGTGCAACGGGCTCCGGCCCCGCAGGACCAACAAAGCACTGCGCCGCGGCGCAGACAATTCACACCCCTTCCGGCCCCGCTCTCCCACATATACCGGCAACTCCTCGCAGGCAATAGGATTAAATCGGTAGCTCCTAACCCCGATTTCGACCCCACCATTCAGGATCAGAGTCGGCACTGCGAGTACCATCAGGGCGCACCCGATCACACCACCGACGATTGTTGGAAGCTGCGGGAGAAGATCCAAGCTATGATTGATGGCAAACAACTCACGTTCAACGCCATCAAATCTCCGAACGTGCAAGTTAATCCTCTTCCCGATCACGGGTCAAGCTCGGGACCCAGCATTAACATGATCAGTGTTTGCGCCATAGGGGAGTACGAGACCGGGCAGGAGCCATCCGCCCCGTTCGTAATCGAATATGTGCCTGCGGAAACCGGTATAGGGTACGCGGGTTTGATGCCACGCCCGCCCCATTCGTGATAGATGTCCCCGCACGAGAGCCATATCAAGATAGCAAGGTTCCGTGGACCTACGAAGGGAGTGTCGGGAACCTCGAGCGTCAATTCAGCGTCATGGGCGTGACGCGCTCGGGACGAGTGTATGAAAACCCGGAGGTCGCGAACAAAGGAAAGGCGCCTGCTGCGACATTAGGGATCGCCCCGGAAGCTATGCCGATCCCACAAAAGAAGGTGACCGAAGAGGAAGCCGAGGCTTTTATGAAGATCATCAAGGCAAGCGAGTATAAGGTTGTTGAACAAATGGGCAAGTCCCCGGCCCACATTTCACTACTCGCCCTTCTCTTAAGTTCGGAGCCACATCGTGAAGCGCTCCTGAAGGTCCTGACGGCGGCGCAGGTCCCCAAGGAGACGGCTCCAGATCTCATTGAAGAAACCGTTGGTTCGATATTCTCCAACAATATTTCATTCTCGGATGACGAGCTTCCCTCCGAAGGGTGCGCACACTCGCGGGCGTTGCACATCGTCTGTAAGTGCAATAACTTCGTGGTAGGCCGGGTCATGATCGACAATGGTTCGGCTCTCAATGTATGCCCTGTTTCCACCCTGAAGCAGATGAATGTGGATCTGAATCGTATTCGTCCAAGCAAGACAGCGGTTCGAGCCTTCGATGGCTCGCGGAGAGAGGTGAACGGAGAGATCGACCTTCTGATCGAGGTAGGTCCATGTTCATTCAATGTCACTTTTCAGGTGCTCGACATCCCCAATGCCTTCAGCTTGCTGCTCGGGAGGCCATGGATCCATTTTGCGGGCGCAGTCCCCTCCACCTTGCACCAAAAGCTTAAGTTCATCGTGGAAGAGCGACTCATCACGATCAAAGGTGAGGAGGACTATGCGATTTATAAGGAGACGGCTGTCCCCTACATCAGTATTGGGGACGATCAGAACCTCCCCTTCCATTCGTTCGACACCATCTCCGTCATCCGAGACTACGGAAAGGCCGGTCCGTCCCGCGCCGACCGCATGGTGGGCAAGATCTTGCTGCGCCATAACTACATTCCGGGTTCCGGACTCGGAGCACGTGGGCAAGGGATCAACCGCCCAATCGAGATCGAGGAGTACAAGAACAGGAGGGGACTCGGTTTTCGCCCTTCCTGCCACGAGATTGTTGAAGCCCGTAGAGGCAAGCACCTCCACCGTCTCGCAGCGTACTACGGGAAGATCAACAGGGGCACCCCAGTTCCGCCTCTCTCCCACTTCTTTTCAGGACCACGGCACATCGTCGGAGGTACTCTTGACGGCCCCTCCTCAGATTTAGACGACGCGCTTGTCGATCTGCCAGGCATATACGCCGTCACCGAGGAGACTCCTTCAGGGGTCTACATTCGCCTCGCGCAGGAGAATGAGGAGCTCAACAATGGACCTCAGTCCCGCGCTACTCGGCTGTAATCGCCGATGTGTAAGGCTATCTTTGTAGACGATGTTCCCGCGTGTCGGCAAAGTCATAAGCCACACGACGGAAGAGGGGTTTTTGTTATGGCATCAATATTCCCACCTTCAATGAAATCCCTACATGCATTTTTGAATTCTCGTGTCTCCTTCGTTTCCTTCTCTCTTACTCATTCGCAGCACTTTAAATATTTCTAAGATGACTCGTTTAAATTTCCAGGCTCCACTCGAATCCAAATCTTCGACGCGTCGATTCGAACCCATCCGAAGAACTCCTCGAAGAGCCCCAACCCATATACTTCGGGGAAGGGCTCGACGAGGACAGTCGAGTGCCTGAGATAGAGGAGAGTTTGCACCGCCTCGAGAACCGTCAACTCACCTCAGTTGAGCCAACAGAAGAAATCAACATAGGCACTGAAGAGGAGCCTCGCACGCTAAAGATCGGGACGGGCCTCGATCCAACACAACGAGCTCGGATGATCGATTTCCTGAAAGAGTACCAAGAGGTCTTTGCCTGGTCCTACGCCGACATGCCGGGCTTAGATCCGTCGATAGTCAAGCACTCTCTCCCACTCGATACAGAGAATTTCCCGCCCAAACGGCAACACCTACGGCGGCAGCGAGCCGGCCTTCTCCTCCGCATCAAGGAGGAGGTCGTCAAGCAGATAAATGCGGGATTCCTAGAAGTCTGCAATTACTCTGAATGGGTGGCAAACATCGTGCCCGTGGAGAAGAAGGACGGAAGGGTCAGGGTTTGCGTCGACTACCGGGACCTCAACAAGGCTAGTCCTAAAGACAACTTCCCTCTGCCTCACATCGACGTCTTGGTCGACAACACTGCGCGCCACAATCAGTTCTCCTTCATGGATGGCTTTTCGGGGTATAACCAAATCCGGATGGCCGAAGACGACAAGATCAAAACGACTTTCATCACGATGTGGGGCACATTTTGCTACAAGGTCATGCCCTTCGGGCTCAAAAATGCCGGGGCAACTTACCAACGGGCAATGGTTACGCTCTTCCACGACATGATGCATAAGGAGATCGAGGTCTACGTCGACGACATGATCGCAAAGTCCAAGGAGGGAGAGGATCACCTCGTCAATCTGAGGCGTCTCTTCGAACGTCTCAAGAAGTACAAGCTTAGGCTCAACCCGGCCAAGTGCACATTCGGCGCGAAATCCGGAAAACTGCTAGGATTTGTGGTCAGCGAACGAGGCATCGAGGTTGATCCTGACAAGGTGAAAGCGATTAGGGAGTTACCTCCGCCATCAACAGCGCGCGAGGTACGGAGCTTCTTAGGACGACTGAACTACATCGCGCGTTTCATCGCGAACTTATCAGATAAGTGTCAACCCCTCTTCCGGCTGCTTCGTAAAAATGCAGCAATTGAATGGGACGACGACTGTCAGAAGGCCTTTGACGATATTAAGACATACTTAGTTCAGTCGCCGGTGTTAGTCCCGCCCATACCAGGTCGACCTCTCATTCTTTACCTGACAGTGCGCCGGCAATCATTGGGGTGCATGTTGGGCAAGAAGATGAGTCCACACGCGCAGAACATGCCATCTACTATCTGAGCAAGAAGTTTACTGAAGGGGAATCCAATTACCCGGAGATCGAGAAGATGTGCTGCGCACTGGTGTGGGTCATGCGAGACTTCGACAGTACACTCTCTATCACACTATCCGCTTGCTGTCAAAAGCGGATCCCCTGAAATATCTACTTGGTAGCCCATCCTCCATGAGGAACATTGCAAAGTGGCGCTGTCAACTGACGGAGTACGACATCGAGTATGTGCCCCGCACATCAGTCAAGGGGCAAGCAATTGCAGACCATTTGGCAGAATTTCCCATCGAGGATGACACGCCGATCAACTCCGACTTTCCAGACGAAGGGATCCTCCGAGTAGATGAGGAGGAGGATGGGACCGTGTGGAAGATGTATTTCGATGGCGCGGTGAATTCCACCGGTTCTGGTATCGGCGCAGTGCTGATATCCCGGACGGACGTTATTACCCGATTGCAGCAAAAGTTAATTTTCTCTGCACCAATAATGTGGCCGAATACGAGGCATGCATCCTTGGCTTGCAAGCAGCAATTGACTTCAAGGTGAAGGAGCTAGAAGTGTTCGGAGATTCAATGCTCACAATCTTCCAGACGTTAGGGCAATGGAAGACGAAAGACGCAAAGTTAGTACCATACCACGAGTATCTCGAGGAGTTAGCGGAGAACTTCAAGAAAATCTCGTTCACCTACACGCCACGTATCAAGAATCAGTTTGCAGATGCACTCGCGACACTGGCATCAATGGTGAGCATTACAAAAGAAAACCTCATCGAGCCACTTGAGATCGAGATTGCCAAAGGCCCGGCTTACTGCGACACAATCGAGGCGACCGATGAACAGCCATGGTACGAAGACATCAAACATTTTCTGCAAACCGGCCAATACCCGACATTTGCCAACCGTCGGGACCGGAAAACACTTAGGCGACTCGCAACGCATTACTTCCTGAGCGGAGAGACTCTCTACCGCCGTTCCTTCGACGCCACACTACTCCGGTGTGTTGACGAAAACGAGGCACAACGCCTCATGGGAGAGATACATGAAGGGAGCTGTGGACCCCACATGAGCGGTCTCATGCTCACCAAGAAACTCATGCGCCTAGGTTACTTTTGGTCCACCATGGAGGCCGACTGCGCCAAACACGTCAGACACTGCCACTTGTGCCAGGCCTATGCCGATCAGATCAAAGCACCCCCAATGAGCTACGCCCGATGGCGGCCCCGTGGCCCTTTTCAATGTGGGGCATCGATGTGATCGGCCCTATCAATCCCAAAGCATCCAATGGACACATGTTCATTTTGGTGGCAATTGACTACTTCACCAAATGGATCGAGGCCATAACGCTCGCTTCGGTCACCGCAAATGCCGTGGCACGTTTCCTTAAGCGCGACATCATCGCCCGATATGGAGTCCCCGAGACAATCATCACCGACAATGCCAAGAACCTGAACAACAGGATCATCGATGACCTCTGTGAGCGATTCAAAATACACCATCGCAACTCTAAACGCATACCGACCCCAAATGAACGGTGCGGTGGAAGCTGCGAACAAAAACATCAAGAGGATCATCGAGAAAATGACGGTGACCTACAAGGATTGGCACGAGATGCTCCCTTTTGCGCTCTTGGCATATCGAACGTCCATCCGCACTTCAACCGGGGCAACTCCGTATTCCCTAGTCTACGGCATGGAAGCAGTCCTCCCAATCGAAGTGGAGATTCCTTCCATGAGGATCCTCGCCGAGTCCAAGCTCGAAGAAGCAGAATGGGCGAAGCAGCGCTACGAGCAGCTCAATCTCATTGATGAGAAACGGCTAACAGCGCTCTGCCACGGTCAATGCTACCAACAAAGAATGGCTCGAGCGTTCAATGCAAGGGTTCACCACCACCGCGAATTCCGCCCCGGTGATCTCGTCCTACGAAAGGTCTTGCACATCACACCTGACTCTCGGGGCAAGTTTGCATACAAGTATGATGGACCTTTCGTCGTCAGGGAAGTCTTCTCCGGAGGGGCAATTATCTAAGCGATATGGACGGGACCGAAAAACGCGCTCCCGGTCAATGCCGATGCCCTTAAGAAGTACTACCCTTAATGGCCTCTTTGTCATCCGGCTGTTTCTTTGTGTTCCCGCGAGTTTCAGACCACCCTCCAGGCCCTTATCTTCCTCTGTCTTCCTTTGGGCTCTGTGCCATTTCACCTCACCACATTTTCTATTTATCACGCACGTGTCCTGTCCATTCAATTCTTCTCATCTAAGAATACTTCAGAGAGAAAATAATAATTTTCCCGCTAGGTCGAAAACCTCCTTGAGGCGGCCTGGGCAAAAGTTAGGGAACGAGAGGCACGACTTAAAATCCCGCAAAGGGGAGTCGTGGCAAAAAGAGCACAAGTAATTCCTTGCTAGGCTGAAAACCCGCAAAGGGCGGTCTAGGCAAAAGTTAGAGGAACCGAGAGGTGCGACCGGACCCGAACGTGGGCGATCGTAGCAAAAGGTGAGCACTCATGTGAGAAAAGTCAAATAAAATACCCCGCTAGGCCGTTACTACTCATCCTACGACCTAGACAAAAATTAGGGGCAATTGTCGGCTTAGCCACGAAAGAACAGCGGCACTTCGCGTGAAGCTACAGCTAGTAGTGGTTTGGCAGTCCTCGACGCAAGCAAACTCTCTTCGACTCTCCAGGCTCGAGACATGCCTCGAAATGGAGTCGAATCGTCGTATCCTTAATTTGGAGGATCCTAAAGATCCATCCCTTTACCTTTACTCAAACTCTGCGGGCCATGCCCCACCTTGTAAAAAGCCTTTCTTTTAGTCAAGTACATGTCACATTCGGGGACACGGCCGCCCCTCAAATGGCCACTGTGTCCAAATCCCTGAAGCATCGCTACATAGATTTCCTTTGCACATCGTAATTCCAGCGGTATTGCGTGACTGACAACGACCGTTAGCCGCTATCCTTGTGTGCAGGTGTGAGCATTCGGATCCTGAAAGGTGTCACTTCCTGACGGACTCATGTCTGCCTTATGCGACAAGACGAAATCCCAATCCGAGCGGATGACCCTCAAGGAGACCACAATGCCCAATCCTGCGACAAGCGACGAACAACGCTTCCGCACCACGGCACCGTCATAAGCACAATATGAACTCGAATTCAACGGATCATGGCCTTCGCCCTCCGGCGCCCTGCGTCGTCCCCCAACATTAGTCATTGCTTCTACATTCCATCTTTACTGCTTTTGGGACTCTTTGTCCCCGGACTCCGTGTCCGCATTTACTGCTTTCCGGACTACCGTGTCCATCTTTACTGCTTTAGGGACTCCGCGTCCACGGAATCCGTGTCCGCATTTACTGCTTTAGGGACTCCGCGTCCCGGACTCCGTGTCCGCATTTACTGCTTTCGGACTCCGCGTCCAGGACTCGTGTCCATCTTTACTGCTTTAGGGACTCCGCGTCCCCGGACTCCGTGTCCGCATTTACTGCTTTAGGGACTCCGCGTCCCCGGACTCCGTGTCCGCATTTACTGCTTTCCGGACTCCGCGTCCAGGACTCCGTGTCCATCTTTACTGCTTTAGGGACTCCGCGTCCCCGGACTCCGTGTCCGCATTTACTGCTTTCCGGACTCCGCGTCCAGGACTCCGTGCCCATCTTTACTGCTTTAGGGACTCCGCGTCCCCGGAATCCGTCGTGTCCGCATTTACTGCTTTAGGGACTCCGCGTCCCCGGACTCCGTGTCCGCATTTACTGCTTTAGGGACTCCGCGTCCCCGGACTCCGTGTCCGCATTTACTGCTTTCGGACTCCGCGTCCAGGACTCCGTGTCCATCTTTACTGCTTTAGGGACTCCGCGTCCCCGGACTCCGTGTCCGCATTTACTGCTTTAGGGACTCCGCGTCCCGGACTCCGTGTCCGCATTTACTGCTTTCCGGACTCCGCGTCCAGGACTCCGTGCCCATATTTACTGCTTTAGGGACTTCGCGTCCCCGGAATCCGTGTCCGCATTTACTGCTTTAGGGACTCCGCGTCCCCGGACTCCGTGTCCGCATTTTACTGCTTTCCGGACTCCGCGTCCAGGACTCCGTGTCCATCTTTACTGCTTTATGGACTCCGCGTCCCAGGAATCCGTGTTCGCATTTACTGCTTTAGGGACTCCGCGTCCCCGGACTCCGTGTCCGCATTTTACTGCTTTCCGGACTCCGCGTCCAGGACTCCGTGTCCATCTTTACTGCTTTCGGGGACTCCGCGTCCCGGACTCCGTGTTCGCATTTACTGCTTTAGGGACTCCGCGTCCCCGGACTCCGTGTCCGCATTTACTGCTTTCCGGACTCCGCGTCCAGGACTCCGTGTCCATCTTTACTGCTTTAGGGACTCCGCGTCCCCGGACTCCGTGTCCGCATTTACTGCTTTAGGGACTCCGCGTCCAGGACTCCGTGTCCGCATTTACTGCTTTAGGGACTCCGCGTCCCGGACTCCGTGTCCGCATTTACTGCTTTCCGGACTCCGCGTCCAGGACTCCGTGTCCATCTTTACTGCTTTAGGGACTCCGCGTCCCCGGACTCCGTGTCCGCATTTACTGCTTTAGGGACTCCGCGTCCCCGGACTCCGTGTCCGCATTTTACTGCTTTCCGGACTCCGCGTCCAGGACTCCGTGTCCATCTTTACTGCTTTAGGGACTCCGCGTCCCCGGACTCCGGTCCGCATTTACTGCTTTAGGGACTCCGCGTCCCCGGACTCCGTTCCGCATTTACTGCTTTCCGGACTCCGCGTCCAGGACTCCGTGTCCATCTTTACTGCTTTAGGGACTCCGCGTCCCCGAGGATACGTGTCCGCATTTACTGCTTTAGGGACTCCGCGTCCCGGACTCCGTGTCCGCATTTACTGCTTTTCGGACTCCGCGTCCAGGACTCCGTGTCCATCTTTACTGCTTTATGGACTCCGCGTCCCCGGACTCCGTGTCCGCATTTACTGCTTTAGGGATCCGCGTCCCCGGACTCCGTGTCCGCATTTACTGCTTTCCGGACTCCGCGTCCAGGACTCCGTGTCCATCTTTACTGCTTTATGGACTCCGCGTCCCCGGAATCCGTGTCCGCATTTACTGCTTTAGGGACTCCGCGTCCCGGACTCCGTGTCGCATTTTACTGCTTTCCGGACTCCGCGTCCAGGACTCCGTTTTTTGTCCCATTCTTTGCTTTAGGGACTCCGCGTCCCCGGACTCCGTGTCCGCATTTACTGCTTTAGGGTATCCGCGTCCACGGACTCCGCCGTGCCCGCATTTACTGCTTTCCGGACTCCGCGTCCAGGACTCTGTGTCCATCTTTACTGCTTAGGGACTCCGCGTCCCGGACTCCGTGTCCGCATTTACTGCTTTAGGGACTCCGCGTCCCCGGACTCCGTGTCCGCATTTACTGCTTTAGGGACTCCGCGTCCCCGGACTGCGTGTCCGCATTTACTGCTTTCCGGACTCCGCGTCCAGGACTCCGTGTCCATCTTTACTGCTTTATGACTCCGCGTCCCGGAATACTCCGTGTCCGCATTTACTGCTTTAGGGACTCCGCGTCCCCGGACTCCGTGTCCGCATTTTACTGCTTTCCGGACTCCGCGTCCAGGACTCCGTGTCCATCTTTACTGCTTATTGGACTCCGCGTCCCGGAATCCGTGTTCGCATTTACTGCTTTAGGGACTCCGCGTCCCCGGACTCCGTGTCCGCATTTTACTGCTTTCCGGACTCCGCGTCCAGGACTCCGTGTCCATCTTTACTTTCTGCTTTAGGGACTCCGCGTCCCCGGAATCCGTGTTCGCATTTACTGCTTTAGGGACTCCGCGTCCCCGGACTCCGTGTCCGCATTTACTGCTTTCGGACTCCGCGTCCAGGACTCCGTGTCCCACTTACTGCTTTAGGGACTCCGCGTCCCCGGACTCCGTGTCCGCATTTACGCTTTAGGGACTCCGCGTCCCCGGACTCCGTGTCCGCATTTACTGCTTTCCGGACTCCGCGTCCAGGACTCCGTGTCCATCTTTACTGCTTTAGGGACTCCGCGTCCCCGGACTCCGTGTCCGCATTTACTGCTTTAGGGACTCCGCGTCCCCGGACTCCGTGTCCGCATTTACTGCTTTCCGGACTCCGCGTCCAGGACTCCGTGTCCATCTTTACTGCTTTAGGGACTCCGCGTCCCCGGACTACGTGTCCGCATACTGCTTTAGGGACTCCGCGTCCCCGGACTCCGTGTCCGCATTTACTGCTTTCCGGACTCCGCGTCCAGGACTCCGTGTCCATCTTACTGCTTTAGGGACCTCCGCGTCCCCGGACTCCGTGTCCGCATTTACTGCTTTAGGGACTCCGCGTCCCGGACTCCGTGTCCGCATTTACTGCTTTCCGGACTCCGCGTCCAGGAACTCGTGTCCATCTTTACTGCTTTATGGACTCCGCGTCCCGGAATCCGTGTCCGCATTTACTGCTTTAGGGACTCCGCGTCCCGGACTCCGTGTCCGCATTTACTGCTTTCCGGACTCCGCGTCCAGGACTCCGTGTCCATCTTTACTGCTTTAGGGACTCCGCGTCCCCGGAATCCGTGTCCGCATTTACTGCTTTAGGGACTCCGCGTCCCCGGACTCCGTGTCCGCATTTACTGCTTTCCGGACTCCGCGTCCAGGATCCGTGTCCATCTTTACTGCTTTAGGGACACCGCGTCCCGGAATCCGTGTCCGCATTTACTGCTTTAGGGACTCCGCGTCCCCGGACTCCGTGTCCGCATTTATGCTTTCCGGACTCCGCGTCCAGGACTCCGTGTCCATCTTTACTGCTTTAGGGACTCCGCGTCCCCGGACTCCGTGTCCGCATTTACTGCTTTAGGGACTCCGCGTCCCCGGACTCCGTGTCCGCATTTACTGCTTTCCGGACTCCGCGTCCGGGACTCGTGTCCATCTTTACTGCTTTAGGGACTCCGCGGTCCCCGGACTCGTGTCCGCATTTACTGCTTTAGGGACTCCGCGTCCCCGGACTCCGTGTCCGCATTTACTGCTTTCCGGACTCCGCGTCCAGGACTCCGTGTCCATCTTTACTGCTTTATGGACTCCGCGTCCCCGGAATCAGTGTCCGCATTTACTGCTTTAGGGACTCCGCGTCCCCGGACTCCGTGTCCGCATTTACTGCTTTCCGGACTCCGCGTCCAGGACTCCGTGTCCATCTTTACTGCTTTAGGGAACTCCGCGTCCCCGGACTCCGTGTCCGCA